>NC_138190.1:133291397-133939730 GCF_964194105.1 Spermophilus citellus | reverse complement strand
GACCTGCCCTGCCTGCCTTCATCAGGTGTTCTAGTTCTCTGAGACAACCCTTCACACAACGTCGAAGGTGTTGCTGGTGGTGCTTGTTCTCAACTTCCCGAGACTAACAATTAATATTGTTAGTATTTATTATTATTTATTTATTAATATTTATTAACTATTTTGCAGCTATGTTTATTAGGGTTATTGATCTCTAATTTTTCCCCTTGGTTTGTCTTTATCTGGTATTGCTGTCTAGGTGATTCTGGGGAGTTCCTCAGAGGTCTTGCATACTGGTTTGACTTGCTGTTTCTGAACTTATTTTCTATTCAAATTTCTACCAAACTATCTCATCTGGTTGAAGGGGAGCTTCCAGCTCCAACCTCTTTGAGCCACCAGATACTGCTGACATCTGTTGATTTCATTAAGTCTCTGTAGTATAGAAACTGATGAAACTGGTTTTCACTTGGCCGCTAGCACTCTGGATTGCCTACAGGTGTTTCCCCAATCTTCCTATCTCAGTTTCCTACAGGAGGACTGCTCTTCTTATTCACTCTCAGGAGCTGCAATGATATTGTGGGTTCCTCTGATGTGCCATTTCTTTTTCAGTCCTGTTTCTTTCTTTTCAAACCTATGTGTGTTTTTTTTTTTCCTTTTTCTTGGCTCAGAGTGTTTGCTAGCTAGCTAGGAATTCTAGTACAGTACCAAATAGGTAGGATGGTACTCCATTTCTTGACAGTTAAGCTCATATAGATCCACAAACAAGCACATTAAAGGTTTTGATAAAAGCCCTGAAGTTAATAAATCTACCAATTATAAAGCATCAATATGTTACAGGTACTAAGGGATTTTTTTTAAACTAGCATTTTTGAGCAATTACTATTACCAGGTATTTAATACAGATGATTACATTTAATCTTCACAGTGACTTTTTAATAAAGTAGGTATTACTATTGACCATATTTTATAAATAACATAAGACAAATCTAGTAGGACACTGAGTTAACATTTTAGTGTGCTTCAAAGTCAGAATTCCTTTTTTTTTCCTGGAGGGCTTTGTCATTTAATTAAATTCACCTAAAATTCAATGAAGCAGGGGTTAATATTTATAGTAGAGAGAAATCATGCAGAGAGTATATGTTAATTTTTCTATATCACTTGACTCATATGGTATATATCAAGAGTCTATACTTCTACGTCGTATTAAATTAAAATTTTATTCTAATATCTTTACTTTCAAAAACAGATAATAGCAGTATAGATTACCATAGGTTACATTGATTTTTAGGTTTTAAGGGAAATGTAATCCATTTGAAATCATAACTTACATGGAAACCTAAAAGAGGCCTCTATTGGGATTGTCAGTTTAAGGCCAGTGAGACCCTCTTTCAAAATAAAAAATAAAAGGACTGGGGATGCAGCTCAGTGGTAGGTTGCCCCTTTCTATCTACACCTCTCCCTCTCTCTGTCCTCCGCCCACCTCACATACACAAAGGCCTCCACTAGCTTGTTTTTTTTAATCTTTTTTTTATTGGTTGTTCACAACATTACAAAGCTCTTGACATATCATATTTCATACATTAGATTGAAGTGGGTTATGAACCCCCAATTTTACCCCAAATGCAGATTGCAGAATCACGTCAGTTACACATCCACAATTTTACATAATGCCCTATTAGTAATTGTTGTATTCTGCTACCTTTCCTAACCCCTACTATCCCCCCTCCCCTCCCCTCCCATCTTCTCTCTCTACCCCATCTACTGTAATTCATTTCTCTCCTTGTTTATTTTCCCATTCTCCTCACAACCTCTTATATGTAATTTTGTATAGCAATGAGGGTCTCCCTTCATTTCCATGCAATTTCCCTTTTCTCTTCCTTTCCCTCCCATCTCATGTCTCTGTTTAATGTTAATCTTTTCTTCCTGCTCTTCCTCCCTGCTCTGTTCATAGTTGCTCTCATTATATCAAAGAAGACATTTGGTATTTGTTTTTTAGGGATTGGCTAGCTTCACTAAGCATAATCTGCTCTAGTGCCATCCATTTCCCTGCAAATTCTATGATTTTGTCATTTTTTATTGCTGCATAGTACTCCATTGTGTATAGATGCCACATTTTTTTTATACATTCATCTATTGAAGGGCATCTGGGTTGGTTCCACAGTCTAGCTATTGTGAATTGTGCTGCTATGAACATCCATGTGGCAGTATCCCTGTAGCATGCTCTTTTAAGGTCTTCAGGGAATAGTCCGAGAAGGGCAATAGCAGGGTCAAATGGTGGTTCCATTCCAATCTTTCCCAGGAATCTCCAAACTGCTTTCCAAATTGGCCACACCAATTTGCAGTCCCACCAGCAATGTACAAGTGTACCCTTTTCTCCACATCCTCGCCAGCACTTGTTGTTGTTTGACTTCATAGTGGCTGCCAATCTTACTGGAGTGAGATGGTATCTTAGGCTGGTTTTGATTTGCATTTCTCTGACTGCTAGAGATGGAGAGCATTTTTTCATGTACTTGTTGATTGATTGTATATCCTCCTCTGAGAAGTGTCTGTTCAGGTCTTTGGCACATTTGTTGATTGGGTTATTTGTTATCTTATTGTCTAATTTTTTGAGTTCTTTGTATACTCTGGATATTAGGGCTCTATCTGAAGTGTGAGGAGTAAAAATTTGTTCCCAGGATGTAGACTCCCTATTTACCTCTCTTATTGTTTCTCTTGATGAGAAAAAACTTTTTAGTTTAAGTAAGTCCCATTTGTTGATTCTTGTTATTAACTCTTGTGCTATGGGTGTCCTATTAAGGAATTTGGAGCCCGACCCCACAATATGTACATCTGAGCCAACTTTTTCTTCTATAAGACGCAGAGTCTCTGATTTGATATCAAGCTCCTTGATCCATTTTGAGTTAACTTTTGTGCATGGTGAGAGAAAGGGATTCAGTTTCATTTTGTTGCATATGGATTTCCAGTTTTCCCAACACCATTTGTTGAAGATGCTATCCTTCCTCCATTGCATACTTTTAGCCCCTTAATCAAATATAAGATAGTTGTAACTTTGTGGATTAGTCTCTGTGTCCTCTATTCTATACCATTGGTCCACCCGCCTGTTTTGGTACCAGTACCATGCTGTTTTTGTCACTATTGCTGTGTAATATAGTTTGAAATCTGGTATCGCTATACTGCCTGATTCACACTTCCTGTTTAGAATTGCTTTTGCTATTCTGGGTCTTTTATTTTTCCATATGAATTTCATGATTGCTTTATCTATTTCTACAAGAAATGCTGTTGGGATTTTGATTGGCATTGCATTAAACCTATAGAGAACTTTTGGTAATATCGCCATTTTGATGATGTTAGTTTTGCCTATCCATGAACAGGGTACATTTTTCCATCTTCTAAGATCTTCTTCTACTTCTCTCTTTAGGGTTCTGTAGTTTTCATTGTATAAATCTTTCACCTCTTTTGTTAGGTTGATTCCCAAGTATTTTATTTTTTTTTTGAGGATATTGTGAATGGAGTGTTTTTCCTCATTTCCGTTTCAGAAGTTTTGTCGCTGATATACAGAAATGCCTTTGATTTATGCGTGTTGATTTTATATCCCGCCACTTTGCTGAATTCATTTATTAACTCTAATAGTTTCTTTGTAGACCCTTTTGGGTCTTCTAGGTATAGAATCATGTCATCCGCAAATAGTGATAATTTAAGTTCTTCTTTTCCTATTTTTATGCCTTTAATTTCTTTCGTCTAATTGCTCTGGCCAGTGTTTCGAGAACTATATTGAATAGAAGTGGTGATAGAGGGCATCCCTGTCTTGTTCCAGATTTTAGAGGGAATGCCTTTAACTTTTGTCCATTCAGAATGATGCTAGCCTGAGGCTTAGCATAGATAGCTTTTACAAAGTCAAGGTAAGTTCCTGTTATCCCTAGTTTTTCTAATGTTTTGAACATAAAGGGATGCTGTACTTTGTCGAATGCTTTCTCTGCGTCTATCGAGATGATCATATGGTTCTTATCTTTAAGTCTATTGATGTGGTGAATAACATTTATTGATTTCCGTATATTGAACCAGCCTTGCATCCCAGGGATGAATCCTACTTGATCATGGTGCACAATTTTTTTGATGTGTTTTTGTATTCGATTCGCCAGAATTTTATTGAGGATTTTTGCATCTAGGTTCATTAGAGATATTGGTCTGTAGTTTTCTTTCTTTGAGGTGTCTTTGTCTGGTTTCGGAATCAGGGTGATGTTGGCCTCATAGAATGAATTTGGAATAGCTCCGTCTTTTTCTATTTCCTGAAATAACTTGAAAAGTATTGGTATTAATTCTTCTTTAAAGGTTTTGTAAAACTCCGCTGTATACCCATCCGGTCCTGGGCTTTTCTTGGTTGGTAGTCTTTTGATGGCTTCTTCAATTTCATCCATTGATATTGGTCTGTTCAAATTGTGTGTATCCTCCTGACTCAGTCTGGGCAAATCATATGACTTAAGAAATTTATCGATGTCTTCACTATCTTCTATTTTATTGGAATATAGGTTTTCAAAATAATTTCTAATTGTCTTCTGTATTTCTGTAGCATCTGTTGTGATATTGCCTTTTTCATCCTGTATGTTAGTAATTTGAGTTCTCTCTCTTCTTCTCTTCATTAGCATGGCTAAAGGTCTGTCGATCTTATTTATTTTTTCGAAGAACCAACTTTTAGTTTTGTTAATTTTTTCAATAGTTTCTTTTGTTTCAATTTCATTGATTTCCGCTCTGATTTTAATTATTTCTTGCCTTCTGCTACATTTGCTGTTGTTTTGCTCTTCCTTTTCTAGGGCTTTGAGATGAAGTGTGAGCTCATTTATTTGTTGGTTTTTTTCTTTTTTTGAGGAATGACCACCAGGCGATGAATTTTCCTCTTAAAACTGCTTTCATTGTGTCCCATAGATTCCGATATGTTGTGTCTGTATTTTCATTTATCTCTAAGAATTTTTTGATTTCCTCCTTTATGTCTTCTGTAACCCATTGATCATTCAGTAACATATTGTTCATTTTCCATGTGATGTAGGATTTTTCCTTCCTTCTTTTATCATTGATTTCCAGTTTCATTCCATTATGATCAGATAAAATGCAAGGTATTATCTCCACCCCTTTATATTTACTGAGGGTTGCCCTATGGCATAATATATGGTCTATTTTTGAGAAGGATCCATGTGCAACTCTTAGCAAATACTAAGATATAGAGATAATACCTTGCATTCTATCAGACCATAATGGAATGAAATTAGAAATCAACAATAAAACAAAAAATAGAAGCTACTCTTACATTTGGTGACTAAATAATGCATTACTAAATGACCAATAGATAGTCGAAGAAATCAGAGATGAAACTAGAAAATACTTAGAGGTAATGAGAATCATGACACAACTTATCAAAATCTCTAGGACACTATGAAGGCAGTTCTAAGAAGCAAGTTCATTGCATTGTTTTCATTGTATAACAGAATAGAAAGTCACCAAATAAATAACCTAACACTGCATCCCTAAGCTCTAGTAAAAGGAGAACAAATCAACACTAAAAGCACTATAAGATAGGAAATAAGTAAAAAAAAAAATCAGAGCCAAAATTAATCAAATTCAAACAAATGAACAACAACAACAACAACAAAAAAAAAACAGTTCAAAAAAGAGACCAAAAAGTTGGTTCTTTGAAAAAATAAATAAAATAAATAAACTCTTATCCAGGCAAATGAAGAAAAGAGAGAAACACAAATAACTAAAAATCATGATGAAAAGGAAATATCACCATAGACTTTTGTAATAAAGATGACAATCAGAAACTATTTTGAAAATTTAAACTCCATTAAAATAGAGGATCATGATGGCATTGACAAATTTCTAGAGACATATACCCTACCCACAATTAACCAGCAAGACATAAAAAATTTAAACAGATCAATTTCAAGCAATGGCATTGAAGACACCATCAAAAGACTACCAACAAAGAAAAGTCCAGGTCCAGATGGATTCTCAGCTGAGTTCTACCAGACATTCAAATAAGGTCTATTTCCATGAAATAGAAAAGGAAGGGACCCTTCTAAACTCATTCTATGAAGCTAGTATCACTCTGATACCAAACCAGACACATCAAGAAAAAGAAAACTTCAGACCAATATTCCTCATGAACATAGATGCAAATATTCTTAATGGAATCCTGGAAAATCACATGCAAAAACATATTAAAAAGATAGTGCACTATGATCAAGTGGTGTTCAATCCAGGGATGCAAGGTTGTTTCAATACATGGAAATCAATAAATATAATTCATCACATCAAAAGACAAGAACCACATAATTATCTCAATAGATGAAAGGAAAACCATTTGACAAAATTCAGCATCCATTCGTGTTCAAAACACTAGAAAAACTAGGGATAGTAGGAATAAACCTCAACATCGTAAATGTTATATATGCTAAACCCAAGACCAACATTAATGTAAATGGGGAAAAAATTGAAAGCATTCCGTCTAAAACCTGTAACAAGACAGGGCTTCCTTCTTTCGCCACGTCTATTCAACATAGTCCTTGAAACCCAAGCCACAGCATTAGAAGAAAGAAATTAAAGGGATAGGAATAGGAAAAGAAGAATTCAAACTATCCCTATTTGCTGATGACATGATTCTATATTTAGAATACCCAAAAAATGCCACCAAAAAGCTTCTTGAACTCCTAAATGAATTCAGAAAAGTAGCAGGATATAAAATTGACACCCATAAATCAATTGTGTTCCTATACACCAATGATGAATCAGCTGAAAGAGAAATCAGGAAAACTATTCCATTCACAATAGCCTCAAATAAAATAAAATACTTGGGAATCAATCTAACAAAGGAGGTGAAAGCCCTCTCCAATGAAAACTAAAGAAAGAAACAGAACACTAAAGAAAGAAATTGAAGAAGACCTTAGAAAATGGAAAAGTCTCCTATGTTCTTGGAGAGGCAGAATTAATATTATCAAATGGCCATGCTACCAAAAGCACTATTCAGATTTAATGCAATTCCCATTAAAATTCTGATGGTAATCTTCAAAAAAATAGAAAAATCAGTCATGAAAATTAGAGACCCAGAATAGCCAAAGAAATCCTTAGTGAGAAAAGTGAAGCAGGAGACATCACAAAACCAGACTTTATAGTAACAAAAATGACATGGTAATGGCACAAAAATAGAACTGAAGGGCTGGGGTTTTAGCTCAGTGGTAGAGTGCTTGCTTCACATATGTGAAGCACTGGATTTGATCCTCAGCACCACATAAAAATAAATAAATATATAAAAATAGAACTGAAGACCAATGGAACAGAATAGAAGACATAGAAACAAACCCACAAAAATACAGCTATCCCATACAGATGCCATAAACATATATTGAAGAAAAGATAACCTCTTCAAAAAGTGGTGATGAGAAAACTGGAAATCCATATGTAGTAGATTGAAATTGAACCCCTATCTCTCACTCATCACAAAACTCAACTCAAAGTGGATCAAGAGCCTAGGCATTAGACCACAGACCCTGTGTATATGAGAAGAAAAAATAGCCCCAACTCTCTATCATATTGCCTCAGGAATAGACTGCCTGAATAAGATTCCTAAAGTACAAGAAGTAAAATCAAGAATAAATAAATGATATTGCATCAAATTAAAAAAAATCTTAACAGCAAAGGAAACAATCAGGAGCATGAACAGACGGCCTACAGAATGGGAGAAAATCTTTACCACCTGCACCTCAGATAGAGCATTAATCTTCAGGACATACAAAGAACTCAAAAAACTTAACAACAATAAAAGATATAACCCAATCAGTAAAAGGGCAAAGGTACAGAACAGACATTTGGTCAAAAATAATGAAAACATGTTCAACATCTCTAGCAATTAGAGAAATGCAAATTAAAACTACACCAAGATTCTTTCTCACTCCAGTCAGAACAGCATTTATCAAGAATACAATAACTATAAATGTTGGTGAGGATGTGGGGGAAAAGATTCACTCATATGTTGCTGGTGGGACTGCAAACTGGTGCAACCACTCTAGAAAGCAGTATGGAGATTACTTAGAAAACTGGGAATGGAACCACCATTTGACCCAGTTATCTTACTCCTTGGCATATACCCAAAGGACTTAAAATCAGCACATTACAGTGACACAGCCACATCAATGTTTATAGCAGCTCAATTCATAATAGCCAAGCTTTGGAACCAACCTAGGTGAACAACAACAGATGAATGGATAAAGAAAATATGGGATATATACACAATGAAATATTACTCAACTATAGAGAAGAATGAAAGAATGGCATTTGCTACTAAATGTATGGAACTGGAGACTATCATGTTAAATGAAATAAGCCAATCCCCCAAATCAAAGGCTGAATTTTCTCTCTGATATGTGGGTGTTAATACCCAATAAGGAGAGGAAAGAATAGAAGTTCTCTGGAGTAGACAAAGGGAAATCAAGAGTAGAGTGAGGGGATGGAAATAGGAAAGACAGTAGAATGAACTAGACATGACTTTCCTATATTTATATATGAACATATATACAACCAGTGAAACTCCACATTATGTACATCCACAAGAATGGGATCCTAATTAGCATAAATTATGATCTATGTATGAATAATTAGTCAAAGTACAGTCTACTGTCATGTATATATAAAAAAGAACAAATTAAAATTATATTTTTTTTAAAAAGTGCACCTGCAAAGGAAAAAAAAGGAATTCCACAGTTAATGTATATAGTCAACTTGCTTATTTCAGTGTTCTCACCTTATTTGACTTCAGAATACTCTATTGAGGCATACTAATTCAACATCTTCTGGATAGTTGTGCACATATCACCATTACATTAAATACAGATTGGAAAAAAACTTGTATACTAGAAAAAGCATTTAAAACTAGAGAGGCCTTCATTCATATTCCATATTTTTCTTTTAACCACCTTTGCAAATATGTCTGTTATGTAATATCTCTAAGCCTCCAAATTACCATAGTAACTACCTTACACTAATGTTTGGAATATTAAATGAAACAATGTACAAAAAATGCCTAGTGCAGATGCTTAGACAATGTAGCCATTACTTGTCATTACTTTTCTCATTATCACTGTGTCCTGCTTTTCACAATTACCTGTGCATTTATTCCACAACCATAAATATTCTCTTCTCATAGTCAGGTCCTGATGTTGTATCACTATGTAACAATTGTCCTTTGCCTCTTTTGCCACCCCACAGCCTGATCATACTTCTTCCCTGCATAAGATTATTCTAGGTATAAGTCCTTTTTCAGCACTATTTTATATACCTCTCTTATTAAATGTGCTAGTTAGGCTTTCATTGCTGTGACCAAAATGCCTGACAAGAACAACTTAGTGGAGGAAAAGTCGATTTGGGAATCATAGTTTCAGAGCTTCAGTCCATAGCTGGCTGGCTCCATCTGGGCCTAAGGTGAAGCAGAACATCACAGATGAAAGGGTCCTGATGGAGGAATGCTGCTCACCTCATGGCAGACAGTCAGAGCAAGGGAGGAGCTAGAAGTACAACATACAATCCCCAAATATATGACCTCAGTGACCTACCTCCTCCACCCATGCCTCACCTGTCTACAGTTACCACCCAGAGGGTGGACTAATGATGTTACAGCTCTCAAAATCCAATAATTTTACCTCCAAACATTCCTGCATTAACATAGGAATGTCGGAGGGATACCTCATATCCAAAATATAACATTAGCTCAAATAAATACTAAGAAAAATGACTGTGTTATTTGTAGTTTGTTCATTTCTTTCTTGTTCTAGAGAAAAAGGGAAAAGCATGTAGAACAGCAGCAATAATACTGTGTAAAAGTGACAGACTAAGAT
The DNA here is from genome assembly GCF_964194105.1 of Spermophilus citellus. Classification (NCBI taxonomy): domain Eukaryota; kingdom Metazoa; phylum Chordata; class Mammalia; order Rodentia; family Sciuridae; genus Spermophilus; species Spermophilus citellus. Next base: position 133,929,873 of record NC_138190.1, on the reverse strand, counting down.
AGATAGTGGTATAAAGATGGGAAAGGGAAACTGAGGTCTTCTGGAAAATGTTTGTACAAGTTTAGACTTCTTGAGAATAAAAGGATGAATAGGAGTTTATTAGGCAGACAAGCATCATTAAGTGCAGATTATTTTTTAAGTCAAGGGTATCATTGCTCTCATCTCTTAGTGATCTGCATTAAATAATTCTTTCACTGCTGACTTCTGTCATGGCCTATTCCATTGTACCTTTGTGAATCCTCATTTCATGGTAAATAAATTCCCCTATATCTAGAACTTAGAATTCTCTGCTCTCAAGTCATGCCAAAATGTGAGAAATCATGAAGAGCCGTTTCCACATACTTCTCATCTGAAGTGTAAACTGATGCATGTTCCACAGAATACTGGATATCTTTACTTAGGTGCCCTAAACGTAATCACAAGTTAGATGTATTCAAAATTGAACTCTGTTTTTCTCACTAACATCTCTATAATCTTTCCTGGTAATGGATATCTCCTACACAATGTGTGCCGACAAACCTAGGAGTTATGTAGATAGCTATATAGAAATGAAGACAAGGGAATATGATAACTTTGCCTCTGGTGGCTTGAAGGTGAGCATTAGAGAAAGGTTTATAGAAAGCTTTATGGAGCAGATGACACTAAAAAAACCCCTTGCAATCAGTTTGTCAAAGATATATCTGGACCCCCATTTTGGTTGGGGTGATCAAGTTACATAATGACTAACATATAGAAGCAACCTAAGCATTCATCAATGGATGCACAAAGAATGTGATACACACACACACACACACACACACACACACACACAGGAATTCTATTAAACTTTAAAACAAAGGGAATCTCATCATTTCCAACAACAGAGATGAATCTGGAAGACATTTGTGCTAAAAAAAAAATCCAGACACAGAAAGGCAAGTACCACATGTTCACATTTGCATGTGGAATCTAAAACAATCAAATTCATAGATTTAGAGAGTAGAAATGATGGTTATCAGAGGAAACGGGTGAGGGAATGGAGAGAGATTCGTCAAAGTGTAGAAAGTTACAGTTAGCATAAATGTCAAGTATTTAAGTTGATGAATATGTTAATTATCTCAATTCAATCATTCTACACTATATACACATAGCATCACTGTGTAGTTGATAATTATATACAATTATAGTTTTCCAATAAGATAACATTTTTGAAAAGAAAAATCCTAGTGAGAACAAAGCAAGCAAAGAGTGTTTGTTTTAGTCAGCTTTCTTGATACCATGACTAAAGTATCTGACCAGAACAACTATAAAAGAGGAAAAGTTTATTCAGGGGCTCATGGTTTGGGTTAGTCCATAGAAGGGCAACTCCATTTCTTAGAGCTCAAAGTGAGGCTGAACATCATGGCGGGAGAGTGTGGCAGAGAAAAGCAGCTCAAATCATGGTGACCCAATAGTAGAGAGAGAGATTCCACCCTCCATATAGAAAATATATACCCCCAAGCCACGCCCCCCCAATTCCCACCTCCTCCATCCACACCCTACCACTTCAGGTACCACTCAATCCACCATGGGATTAATTCACTGATTGGGTTAAGACTCTCACAACTCAATTATTTCTCCTCTGAACCTTCTTACATTGTCCCACACGTGAGATTTGGGGGACACCTCACATCCAAACCATAACAGTGTTGAAGGAAGAAATGATAGTATATTTAAAAAGCATATGTTTAGGAACATGTCGAAGGCTTGAAGATACATGGTATAGTCAGACAAAGTAGTTAGGGGCAGAAGCAGATTCAGGTGGATCAGGCAGGCAGTGGCACAGGTGTCAAACTATTATTTTATCAGCATTAAAACGTTAAATAGTAAATGGCACCATTTTTCATATTTCTATCTACAAGTCATTCATACAACTGGGAAAATAGAAATCAGGCCTTCTTTGACTGAAATTCTTAGTATCTCAAAGAGAAATTTTAAAATGTTCCTAGTGTGCTATCCTCTCATTGTGAATGGTCTTTGTAACCTATACACGCAAGTTGCATGTTCCAATTGCAGTTGGCACAACTAAACCCAACATCAGGCAGAGAACAGTCACTCAAATTCAGTAGCAAAGTATAGGACTATTTGGAATTAGAAATTTTATCTAGTAGCTGTATTTTTTAATATATATTTTTTAGTTGTTGACGAACCTTTATTTTATTTATATGTGGTGCTGAGAATCAAACCCAGTGTCTCACACATGCCAGGTAAGTAGCTGTATTTTAAGTACTTCACTCTGCTGCCCAAGAAGTTGTCAGAATTTGACAACTGTATAGAATAAATTAATTTCATAGATCCTTTCCTTTAAATATAAAAAGGAATAAGATTTTAACATTAGGAAATATGTTTCTTCCTACCCTCACTTGAAAGTGGCTGAAGAAGTATTTAAAATTTTTTGACTTAATTTAGTGCCAAACTATTAGCCATCCCGAGAATAGAACTTTTTATTACTCTGGCTCTGAATATGGGAGAGTAATGAGAGATGAGGCAGCAGAGATCATCAGGGGCAGATAACTAACAGGCCTTATATACAATGTAAAATATGAAATTTATCTTGTGCATCATTAACATCTATGGGAAGGATTTAGCTATGAGATTGGCATAATTCAATTTACATTTTATGCAATTCACTTTGCTAGCCATACATAAGATAGCATGAGCAGGGAGAGGAGGGAGCATAATTGAAGGCAAGAAACCCATTTAGGATGCTACTGATATACTGTAGGTATAAAATGATATGTGTTAAACTAGTTACTGCTTGCAGGTATATGGAGGGCAACAGTGATTCAGAATGAGGCAGATGCTGCAAGGGTTAGTGATTGATTGGGTGTGGGAGATGAAGTAGAGGTAGAAATCCAAAATGATTTATTCATTCATTCATTTAAAAATATATTAATTTCCTGCTTTGTGCCAGAAATCACTAGAGCCTACAAATCTCAAGATAAGTAGAATACAGTCCTTGTCTTTAGGTAAAAGAAGTAGAAAGGCATAAAAATATTTATAAGATAGCATAATAGAACAAAAGTAAAATTATATACAAGTTATAGTGGAGAATGAAGAGGAAGAAGTGATTTACCCTACCTGGGAAATTTGAGGAAGGCTTTAAAGAATATATAAGAATTGGCTAGCTTCACTTAGCATAATCTGCTCTAATGCCATCCATATCCCTCCAAATTCTATGATTTTGTCATTTCTTATTGCAGAGTAATACTCCATTGTGTATAAATGCCACATTTTTTAAATCCATTCATCTATTGAAGGGCTTCTAGGTTGGTTCCACAATCTTGCTATTGTGAATTGTGCTGCTATGAACATCGATATAGCAGTGTCCCTGTAGCATGCTCTTGTTAGGTCTTTAGGGAATAGACCGAGAAGGGGAATAGCTGGGTCAAATGGTGGTTCCATTCCCAGCTTTCCAAGAAATCTCCATACTGCTTTCCAAATCAACCAACAATAAAATTAAAAAAAAAAAGAATATATAAGAGGGCTGGAGATGTGGCTCAAGCGGTAGTGTGCTCGCCTGGCATGTGTGCGGCCCAGGTTCGATCCTCAGCACCACATACAAACAAAGATGTTGTGTCCACCGAAAACTAAAAAATATTAAAAATTCTCTCTCTCTTAAAAAAATAGACATCTACTTTTTAAAAAAAGAATATATAAGATTTGTTAGGATGGTAATGGATCATTCTGGTAAAATCATTCTTGGAAGAGGGGTTGGGTATGCAAAGACAGATAAATTTAAAACAATATAACCTTATTTGAAATTTGCATAATGAAGCTTCAAGCTATCCAATCTGCCTGTGTATGAGTGAGGAGGTGAGGGATGAGAGAGACTTTAAATATTTAATAAAGATAAGTATAAAGAGCTAGAATGGCTAGATCATAAAGTACTTTGGAAAACTCCATGTTGATGAGTTTGGCCTGGTCTTAGAAGTCAATGAGTAGTTATAAAAGGTTTAAAATTAGAAAGGGGCATGGCATATGTTGTATTTTAGAAAATATCCTGCTTTTTGAAATCTGCAAATAGCTCTGCAATCATAGTTGACCATGCTTTTTGTGTGCTTCTATAGCAACTACTATTTTATCACTTATTCTACTGGAGTCAGGCTGAAAGGGTTTGAATCCTGGATCCATCAGCCACTTATCAGACCTTGGGCAAGTCACTTTATAATTGATTTTTGCCTTTTCTGTTAGAAGAAATATGAATAGTACCACACACATTAGGACCTGATGATGTTTAAAAAAGATAATGTAGGTAAAATATGTGTGACAATGTCTTCAATCTACAAAATGAATAGCATAAATAACAAAAGAAATGGCAATATTATTTTTGTTTGTGTGTTTATGAGACAATCTACCCTATAAGACTCTGACCTTTCCAAGGGCAAACATTATGTCCACTTCTGCATTTCTAGGTACTGGCAAAGATTGGCATAAATGGGATTATGCCAACCTAGGCCCTAGCATTGTGATGGACTCAATGATATGCTATTCAAAATCCCCTTCAGTGAAGGACTCTGCTTCAGAGGTGTTGAGAGTACTGACAGCAGACACTCTTCAGTAATTAATTCAGGGATCATTTCAGCTTCTGAGAGAAGTGACTGATTCTAGGTCATATCCCTTCTCATGGTGACCTAGACATAATGAGCAGCTGATTTAGGAGTAGACAGACCTGGTGAGGGGTGGAAATTCTGAGGGGAATTAATATTTTAAGACATTCTTGTGGGGTCGCACATGGTGGTTATTGGACTACATCACAGATTGTCTAGTTCAACTTCACTTTTGCTTTCTTCCTGCTCCCTTCAATAGGTTTGTATTTCCAGATCACTCCTGAGTAAATATCCTGAATATCAAAGTTCATCTCAGAACTGGCTTCTTGGGAATCAAACCCACAATTATGGTATTTAGAAAAAAAAATTTATAAAGCCGATTTGAATGAATGAAAGAATGCTCATCTTTTTTTGGCTGCTGAGTGTGAAAATCATGGGCTTTATGTGTCATCCAATCCTTTCCTCCTTCATCTTGATGAGAATGTAGTAAATGATGTGGTCTGAAAGAATATACACTTTTTCTTTTTCTATATTCTTATGTATATACATATAGGAACAAATTATACTTTGGCAGAGTGTAAACTTTCTGTGCCAAAAATATTTCTGTTGGCTTTTCTTCTTGTAATTAAACCATGTTCTTCCTTGAGGATATTTTAAAAAGAAATGCTTCGCATCTAAGAGATCACTAATATAATAAGAAATGAAGCTATGTTGCTGGTGCATTCCTGAAGAGAATTCTAATGCAAGAAACTTAATGAAGTAAACCAACTCAGGATACTATATGAAAATACACTTTCTCATTTCTTAGTTTTCCTGTTGGTAGGAAAGAGTGTTTAATTTTTCTTTATTCATCATGTTGTCTTATATAACAAACGTGTATTTTGGTTACTTAGTGTATGAGGTTTTAAACTATGAATATTAAAAATAATTTAAATTTGTTTTAAACTTTTACATATTCATCTTTTAATTTTTTTCTCTTTCTACATTTTTGTTGGTGGTGCATTAGAGTTGTACATAATTATGGGATTCATTGTTACATATTAATAATTTAACTTTTAGATAACTGAGTTCTTCTATCCTGTTATGAGTGGGAGTTCAGTTTGTTGAAAAATTGGAAAGTCCCTCATTACATTTTGGAGGAATAGGTTTATCAACATAGGGGATAACTATAGTTATGCCAGTTAGAATTTTCTCCCTTAAGGAATGCATAATAAAATCCAGATCTGGGGATAAACGTATAAGTGCATATTCCAAAATCATACACATCAATCCAGACTGTCTTAACTGAGAGCTGAATTGATGAGAGAAAATGATTATAATAAGATATGAATGACAATCTAAATTCTGGTTTCCAAGTGAAGGAATGAGATTATAAAAGTATGATATATTGGAAAATAAAATGCAATCAAAGCAGGATTATCAAGCTAATCATTTTAAAATGGTATCACTGGATTCATGAAAGAACCAAATTAATCTTTAAAAAATGGTCTGGCAGAAGGACTTTCAATTCATCAAATGAAATATATATGTATGTATGTATGTATGTAAGTCTTTACTATGTTGTGAGGGGAAGAAATCATGCTGGGCCTGCTCCAGAGTTTCTGCACTGCAAGGTGCTATGCTGAGGGTCGATCTTAGCTCACTCATTAGCCTGGGATACTTGTGGTATCACTAGCAGGAGAGCATAGGCTTCTAGCGCTTATACATTCCAAACATGACCTAAACTCTTCGTTGTAGATAAGAGCATCACCCCTTCCAGGATAAGAGTGTTAAGTGCTAAATTCCTTCATGAGGAGTAAAATTCTAAAATATTATATAATAAGAAATGCAATGTTACAGAAAAGAAATACATGCCACATTCTAAAGTTCTATATTAAAGGTGTTGTTTAACACAGTAGGCCCAAATGCCAATGGGAAAACTAGTCAATTTCTGGACATTTGAATGAGAGTCAGGAAAAAAACTCAAAACTACCTTTATCCTTGTGAATACTATGAGAGAAGAAAGAGTTGAGATCTGTTTAAACTTTACAATACTCAAATTCAGCAGCTCTATATGATCAAGCCAGAGAAATAGCTGGGTACCAACTCACCATACTTATAAGATACCATTCCCGATATTACAGTATTTTGATATGAATATGAAGCCAGTAGCTCAAATGCTTATCAAAAGATTTCTATCAATAAAATGAAAACAGAAAATGAATCCTATGTCTTGGTTCAAACACAGGAAATGTCCAAAATTGAATCAACTAAAGAAAAACTGCAAAAGATCCAGAAATAGAGTCAACTTTGCCTAGAGTTTGATGTAATGAGAGTATAGTGCTTCAAATTGGTCTTGGAGTTAATTATTTCCAGTATACTGAGTAACATCATATTCAATCTCAGAGCAAGGGTTATTAGATTGGTTTCATCCAATTTTTAGCACCAACATTTGTTGTCCCTTGTAAATATATAACTATTAAATAAAAGTACACATTCATTATAAAGAAAGGCTATCTCATCTCACTTTATAGCATTTACAATTAAAATCATGGCTCTTAAGCAGTCAAATCAGCTTCACAGTTACAGATGCATTCATTCATTTAGCAAATGTTTTATTGCACATGTAATTATATAGATAAAAGATGATTGGGGACCTAAAAGTGAATATGACTGTCCCTGAACTCACAGACCTCACAGTCATCATTACATGGAAAAGTAAGCAGAATAATGCAATCTAGTGTAAGAAAAATTATAAGAGTAGCCAGAGTCCAGAACCAGAGACTTAGATTGCATACAAAATGTGCACATAATTAATATGTGGGTGGGAAAATGTGCTACAGTAGCTTACTGAAAGAAGGTGGTAATGCCCATGCTAAGTCTTGTATGACCATTAAGAATAAATCAAGCAGAGGAAGGGGAAGGACATTCCAGGTACAGGAACCACTTAATACAAAGTCATTAAGGTAAGACTAAGAGTAAGGATGGGAATTCTGGAAGAAACAAAACAAATAAGAACTTCAATAGAATAGGAAAGTTCACTTACAATCCTACATGATACCTCATGACCTCACTAAACAATTCATTTTTGAAGTCACCTTTACATGGATGCCATGTTTCATTCAGTTTATAACTTATACATTTGTCAAAAGAATCTTGAAATTCTTAAATGATTACCATCTATTTTACCCATCTGAGAACTAAATTTCAAATAGTCCAGGTTTCACAAACATCTGCAAATGAATATTACTTCATATACCATTGAAGTGATAGCTTCCCTATACATTTAGTACTGACTTTGGCTCAAACATGGGTTTTTCAAACTGACTCTCCTATATGCTCACATTGGATTCTTTCTATAACTATACTTTGGGGAGGTTTTTATTGTTTTTGTATTTTTATATCATGGATACATGTTAAATTTGGTCAAAGGTTTATTCTATGTCTATTAAGATGATCATGGTTTTTTTTTTTTTTGCTTTTTTTCTGTTGATAATGTGAGTTTATCTTATTGATATTTGAATGCTGAATTGGCCTTGCATTTCCAAGATTAACTGCAGCATGCCATAATAATGGAAGTTTGTAGCTTTTTGAATAACACCAAATGGTTAGCACCCCTTTGGTAAGCATATAGATCTCAATTTTAAATTCATCACCGTCCCTATTCTAAAACACCTTCTATGATAGATTGCAGCCTTCAAAGCTAAAACACAATTTTCTATGAAAAACATTCAATTAATGGGACAAACTCATGCCAAACTATCATTCCAGGTTCACATTCCTACAGTTGCCCTCACTTTGGAAGGCAAAAACTTAGACTTTAAATAAATTGCTTCTCCTTTCAATTTTTTTGTGTATTTAAAATTCACCAAGTAAAATAATTTCCTAGTCACAGTTGAATAGAAACCCATACTGAAACTACAAATTAGGATAAAATAGTATCAATCAGCTATTCCAATGTTTTGCCTTTGCCTGGATATGCCCTGTAGAGTTTTACTTTGCTCATATATCCCTCTGCCTGAATATTCCATTCATTACTGCATCCATTTATGACTTCCTTCCTTAATATCTACTAAGTTCCTTCTTCTCTTTGATCCTATTGCACTTTTTGTTCCAATTGGAGCACTTCTACTAAATAATGGTTATTAATACTTAATCCAACACAATGGTGTTCAAATTCAAACTGGGCCCTCTTTATAGGATGTGAAACCATGCACCAGTTACTTAACCATTCTAAGCCTTTGTTCTCTCATTGATAAAATTAGATTAATGATAACTACTGTGTCTCAGAATTTCGTGAGGGTTAAATTACATAATGACTATAACACACTTAACATACTGTTTGGCACATAGTAAGCCCTCAAAAAAGTTAGTTCTCATAATTAGTATTGTTCTAGGTATTTCTCTCCTTTCTTAGATGTGTGGATTCCAGAACTATATCCGGATGCGTACTGTACTTTCATGTGCCTTATAAATAATGAGGACCCAGTAATTCCTTTTGAATTGATTCAAAAGGAGCTATGGTCAGTTTCCTTATAGATCAATAGATTTGAGAGTAGATGAGGATTTATACTGAATCAATGATTTGATCCAAAGGTATATCTAACTAAACTCAAACTTATTATTCACTTAGGTTTCATAGCATTCTTTGGATATGGTATTATCTGGGTGCCATTGACTTTTGTGGGATTAGACTGTGATATATTGTTAGGACTTTCATTACTAAAAGATTTGTAGAAAACTTAGACTTTAAATAAATTGGTTCTCCTTTCAAATTTTTTTCTATATTTAAAATTCACCAAGTAAAACAATTTCCTAGTCACAGTTGAATGGAAACCCACAGTGAAACTACGAATTAGGATAAAATAGTAGTGTCTTGATATATTTGTTCAAAATGCAATTTTCCTCTGCTCCCAATATAATTTACTAAATAAGTACAGTCTAATTACATGTCAAATATTTCTTTTCTTTTTGTAATACACTGAGATGTTTCTACCATTTAGTGATTTGTATGGAATCTGGCCAACTAGGAATAGTACAACAATTGCTGAACATCCCACTCAGTCTCCTCAGCATAAGAGGCTGGGGGACTGTTGAAACACAGAGCCATTAGAGCTGGATGAAACTCAGAGGGAGCAAGGTACAAAGGGCAAGTGAATTCTCAAAGCAGAGTTTCAAAAGCACAAAGCCATCTGTTTTTCTTATCAAATTAAATATATTAGTTGTGACATTCCAAAGCATTATTTAGATAAATGTCTGTAGTTTGGGGCATACTGTGTAGGTCAATACATCAATATAGCATGTATTAGAAGTGTATTTATTTACTTAAATTGCAGAAAGCAGAACAAAGGCCCAGATAATACATTTTCAGTAGTCCCTGACTCTAGCATTGAATAGACATTCTCATTTTGAGAGAGTCTAAGGGTTAGACTCTTAAATGTGAGTTTGAATAAGCATAAGTGAATTCATGCTGATTTCAGAATTTTATAAATCAGTTATTTTAAAGGTTTTTATTGTAGATTGTGCTATCTCACATTCCCTCTTCCTTCCTAAAACCATGTTGCAGCAGTGTCCTCCCCAATTCAAATTTGGGTATGACTGTGAGGTTTGCTTTTTGGAGTAGAGTAAGCTGGAAAGAACAGTGAACTAGTTTCAACCTTAGGTCTCAAGAGGCTTGTATGTTTCCATTTGCTCTTGGCCTTTGATATCACTATAAAAAGAACATGACTCAGGCTAGCCTACTGGAACCCCAAAAAAGAATGACAGAATAAAGAGTCCAGTTGGTATCACAACAGAGCCAAGCCTAGATTAGCCAACATCCAGATGTTTGAGCAAGCAAATTTGAGATTAGCAGAGCCATTCAACAGAACATAGCTAAATTAGTTCACCCACTGACCTGTGAGCTATAAAAATGCTCACGATTTATGCCACTGAGATTTTGTGGAGTGTTATAGTTAACTGATAAATTGTGTATACAACATGTATAAAAGTTTATAATATTATGCTGTAATAAGAATTTTACTGTCATAAAAAATCTAATAGATTCATAGAATATTACACAGATGTATCATTTCATAATGATTTTATTTCTGTCAGCATATTTATTATAAGTCTAAAAATCTAACCATAATCTCTAATAAAAGCTGAGTGTCAAGAATTAAACAAACTGGGGCTGGGGATGTGGCTCAAGCGGTAGCGCGCTCGCCTGGCATGCGTGCGGCCCTGGTTCGATCCTCAGCACCACATACAAACAAAGATGTTGTGTCCGCCGAGAACTAAAAAATAAATATTAAAAATTCTCTCTCTCACTCTCTCTCCTCTCTCTTTAAAAAAAAATTAAACAAACTAAGATAATCTTTGAATTAGTATAATTGTCTGAAATTTTATCTTAAGTCCTTCCTTTTAAATTTACAAATCAAGGTTTACTGTTTTTTTTTTTTTTAACACACTTTTAGGTACCCAGTTGTTTCTATTTACAGGGAAGTATTTCTTAAACATCAGACATTGAATTTCTTTTTTTTATATTTTATTTATTTATTTTTTTTTAGTTCTCGGTGGACACAACATCTTTGTTTGTATGTGGTGCTGAGGATCGAACCCGGGCCGCACGCATGCGAGGCGAGCGCGCTACCGCTTGAGCCACATCCCCAGCCCCAGACACTGAATTTCTAAACAAGAGAATGGGTAGTGTTGTTGCAAATGTCACTAGAAAAATGTATTTATGTAGCTTTTCAACCAGTATTATGAAATTAATATTTTACATTAAAAGGCTGGTAATGACCATTATAGGGAATTTCTTTTAAGTCAATAAATAATCTGAAAATAAACAATTTCATTTATACTACTGTGATGTTTTGGATGTGCAATGTCCCCCAATCTCACATGTGAGATTATGCAAGAAGGTTCAGAGTACAAATGATTGGGTTGTGAGAGTGTTAACTCAATCAGTGAATTAGTCCCCTGATAGGGATTAACTGAATGGTAACTGAAGTGGTAGGGTGTACCTGGAGGAGGTGGGAATTGGGGGGTGTGGCTTTTGGCTATATATTTATTTCTGGCAAGTGGACACCTCTTTCTCTGCTTCCTGATTATCATGTGAGCTGCTTCCCTCTGCCTTATACTCCACCATGATGTTCTGCCTCACCTTGAGTCCTGAGGAAAGTAGCCAGCCTTCTATAGACTAAGTGTGAGCCCTCAAATAAACTTTTCCTCCTGTGAAATTATTCTGTTCAGATCTTTTAATCATAACAGTAAAAAAGCTAAGACAGAAATTGGTATCTAGAAGTTGGCTCATTGCTATGACTAACCTGACTATGTGGTTCAGAAGTTTCTTGAGCTTTTTGGAATTGGGGGGAGGAATTTTGAGATGTTTAGCAATGAAAGCTATAAATGCATTAGGTTGTTGTAAATAGAGCTTAATGGCAGATCCTGGTGGGAGCTCAGAAGATCAGAATGCCAATAGGATGTGGACAGTGAAGAGAGGGATCAGGAGGGTTTAGAGGAAAAGGAGGATAATCTTAATATTTGGGCTAGAAGCCGCTCATTTTATGTTCTTGATGAGAAGCTGGCTGCATTTTGCCTGTGTCCTGAGAGTTTGTGTGAGGTTGATTTTAAAAGCAATGGATTTCTTAATCTGGTTGATTTTAAAAGCAATGAATTTCTTAATCTTAATCTAGACAGCATAGCATTCAGATGGTGGCATGGATATTGTTGGTGGTGTTTAGCCAAATTTATTTTGATAATCAGGAGCATAAAGCAGAGCAGAAAGATTTGGTAAACATGGACTTAAAAGGCCAGAGTAAAACTAGGGCTAAGGAAGTTGCAGTTGTTAAAGACATTACTGCCACTAAAGAAATGCTAAAGACTTTGTCTAGGCACAATAAGAAAGATGGCTTGAGGGTGTCTTAGGAGCTGGCAAGACCACACCTATCTCAAGTTCAAGGGATTAAAGGTGAAAATGCTTTTGAGCAGAAATTAGGGGAGCACTCTTATTACACAAGGGGGCCTAGGAAGTTTTTTCAACATGCTCAACCATATAGAAATGCAGAGGCTGCTGCAGCAAGGGTCCCTGGAGGCTAGACTGCAGCTCAAGATGGTGGCAGACCTTGGCATCATCTATGTGGTACTGGTTTTGCAAGAATGCAGAATGGTGGAGTTAGGGGTTCATAGAGGCTTCCACCAAGATTTCAAAGGAAGACCTTGGAGGCCAAAGTGCAGCAGGGTCAGAGTCCCTGTGGGAACCCCTTGAGAAGGCAAGGTGTGGAGATGAGAAAAGGAAGCCGAAGCTGCAGTGGAGACCCCCAAGGTTTAGAACGCCAGTAACATGGAACGTTGTCCTAGGAAAGATGTGGAAATTGAGCAGAGACAAGTCAACAGAAAGGCCACTTGGGCTTCAACAAACAAAGCCACAGGGGTAGAGCTGCATAAACCCTTTGTAGAGAACATCACAATGACATGTGCCCCAGATGTCAGATGTGGAGCTGAAGGACTTGTTTGCCCAGCTGGATTTCAGTCTTGCTTTGGTCCCATACCTTTTTTCTATGCCCCTACTTTTGTGAATGGAATGTTTAGTCTGTATTATTATATATTCTATATTTGTAAATTGCTTTTAATATTACAGGAGCTCACAATGCAAGATTGCCTTGAGCCCCAGAGAAGAATTTGAACTTAAACTTTGAGCAATCTGAGAACTGTTGGGACTATGGGGACTGTTGGAAATTATAAAATGTATATTGCATTGCGAGATGATTATGAGCTTTTGGGGGCCAGGGGCAGAATGTATGGTTTGAATGTGAGGAGTCCCCCAAAAGTTCCTGTGTGAGACAATGCAAGAAGGTTCAGAGTAGAAATGATTGGGTTATGAGAGGGTTAACCCAATCAGTGCCTTAGTACCCTGATAGGGATTAACTGAGTGGTCACTGAAGTGGTAACTGAAGTGGTAGGGTGTACCTGGAGGAGGTGGTAATTGAGGGCATGACTTTTGGGGTATATATTTGTATCTGGCAAGTGGACACCTCTCTCTGTGCTTTCTGATCATCATGTGAGCTGCTTCCCTCTGCCATACACTCCACCATGATGTTCTGACTCACTTTGAGCCCTGAGGAATGGAGCTGGCCTTATATAGACTAACACCTCTGAAACCATGAGCCCTCAAATAAACTTTTCCTCCCCTAATGTTGTTCTGGATGGATCTTTTAGTCATAGCAGTAAAAAAAAAAAGCTGACTAAAACAATTACCAACAAAGAAGCAAACATTTAGGAGAAAATTTGACAAAAGGAAAGCAAGTCTTACAATCTGAAGACTATAAACCATGACTGAGAGAAATTACAGTGAACCTAAGTGGAGAGACATTTCATGTTCATGGATTATAAGTGTCAACATGTTAAGAGGTCAAATTGATCTGTTGAGTCAATGTTATCAAATTCTCTGATGTTCTTTTTTTCTTACAGAAATTGACAAGCTCTCCCTAAAATCCATATGTAAATATAAAGGATCCAGGATAACCAAGAATATCTTGAAAAAGAACAAAGTTGAATGATTTATATTTCCTACTTTCAAAACATATTATAAACCTATACTAGTAAAGACAGTCTGATAATAATGTGCAGATTGGCTTATTTATTAAAGGAACTGAACTAAAATCCTCAAAATACCTTCTATGGTCAATTTATGTTTAGTAAAATTGTCAAATCAGTTTGATAGAGAAAGTATATCCTTTTTGAAAAAAAAGTTTGCTATAGATGGACACAATACCTTTATTTTTTATTCAGTTTTTTTTGTGGGGAGGGGAATACTGGGGATAGAACTCAGAGACACTAAACCACTGAGCCACATCCCCAGCCATATTATATATTTTATTTAGAGATGGTCTCATTGAGTTTCTCAGCACTTCTTTTGCTGAGGCTGGCTTTGAACTTGAGATCCTCCTGCTTCAATCTCCCAAGACACTGGAATCTCAGGTGTGTGCCACCACACCCAGCCTATTTAGTTTTTTATGCAGTGCTTGGGATTGAACCCAGTGACTCACTCATGCTAGGCAAGCTCTCTAACACTGAGCTACAACCCCAGACCCCAAGGTATATCCTTTTCAAAAAATGGTCCCAGGACACTATAATACCTGATAGACCCAACCTGATCTTTTCTTAAAATTGGGAGCCATCTCACCACAAAGCCATGAAAAGATAATTTTGGCTTTACTATAAATTACTGCAAATTCTGAAGCTGCTTGGAATGCCTGCCTGTGCCTTGAACTCACCCATGCCTGGCTCTCTGGCCAGATAGCAGCCCTCTCTGAAACTTAGTGACACCTCATAAATATTGGCCTTCCCTGGCCAGACAACAACCCTCTCTGAGGCTCTAATGGTCCTCATAAATTCTGATGTTGGGGCCAGCAAAAAATGTAAACTACCATTTGTGTAATGCTCGTCAGAGTTCTGTTATCTGTAACCCCGCTTTGTGTAACTTTCTGGGCTATAAGCTGGGCTGCAGGAAAGCTGCAGCTGCTGTCTGGTTTCCCGTGGTTTTGGGTGGGAGAGGCAGCCTGGCCAGTCAAAATAATAAGCTTGCTTTAATTTGATTTTAATTGGAATCAGTGGTTTTTTCTTGCGTCCTGGTCTAACAATACCATATGTGAAAAAAAATGAATTTACCCTATTACCTCAGGTAATACCCAAAAATTAATTCAAAATTTGGCAAAACAAAATATAAGAGGAAAAACTTTAAAACTTTTAAAAGAAAACTTCTCTGACCTTGAGTTAGGCAAGTTCTTAAATATGACACCAAATCAGTGATCCATGAAAGTAAATCACTTTATAGAAATAAAAAGCTGTTATATTTCAAAATACAATGTTAAGAAAATAAAAATACAACTCACAAACTGGAAGGAAAATATTTACATGTCATATATATGATAAAAGAGTAGAATAAAGAATAGTTAAACAACTTCTGTCACTCAATAATAAGACAAACAACCCAATTAAGAAGTGGTCATATGGTTTTTCAAGATGGTGGAATAGAGGAGGTTGCCTTCCTGGCTGCTCCATGGTATAAAACAAAGAATGTGGATAGGCAGCTTTTCAGTAAGGTGAGTAATAAAAAGGGGAGAGAAAATTTACTGGGAATTAATACTGGACATTCAAAGCAGATTGGGGACTCAGGAGGTTGAGTATAATAAAATAAGAAATTCCCAGTGCCAACACTGGCACCAGCACCAACCAGAGAAGTCCCCTGTGAGCAATGTGGAAGGTTAAGGGAATTAAAGGAATTCACATTTTTAGGAGGCCTGTGGTGTGGCTGGGTATGGAGAGATCAGAGATCAAAGACGCTGCTGGACTAACCTGAATGATGTGCTGCACAATGTCCTTGTGCTGGAAAGAAGCTACATCTCTCATGAAAACCTGTGGAGGACAGAAGAAGAAGCCATTTTGAAGCCACAACACAAGGGCCAGGAGCTGGAGGAGCAAACCTGACAAACCTGAGATGTGCCCAAAATAAAGGACTGGCAAACCCACACTGCATGACATAGAGAGTGCACAAGTGACCAAGAGAAAATCAGATCAGAGAGGGGTTATACAGGTTGTGGAAACCTAGCTAGCTCCCCCATCTCTCTTCAGTTTGGCCACTCACAGGACCAGCTGGGAGAGATGCACCCTGCCAGGAATTTGAAAGGGTTGGGGGAAAAAGTGAATGAGTTTGGAGACTGAATACAAGGGACCAGGAAATGTGGGGTTTACTGATGATAGAAGGGACAAAGGATTGACTCCTCTGCCACAGGAGTGGAACTCAAGGGAGATTTGTGGGGTGCAGTACCCCAGTGTGGACCAGCAACTGCTGGGCCCTGGAGGTGCACTGAGTTAAAATCTTCAGACCAATCACCATTCAACAAAGAACCTGGAGCCTACCTAAGCATAAACCCAGCCTCCAGAAGCTCCACCTATGGGCTCTCCTCTTATATGCTAGTGAACCAACACTGAGGGTGGAACAGAAATCACACTCCAGCCAATCCCATGTAACACTTAGAAGGGAAGCTGAAAATATTTTGAACTCCAACAGAAACAACTCCTTAACTTCTTATTGACAACATGTTCTTTTCTTTTTCTGCTTAATTGTAAGCTGAGTGGTTCATGGACACTTATAAATATGCCTATTTTTCTCTTTTTTCTCATCTGTAGCATTTTTTTTTTTTTTTGGTATTGCGGATTGAACTCAGGGGCACTCAACCACTGAGCCACATCCCAAGCTTTATTTTGTATTTTATTTACAGACAAGGTCTAATTGAGTTGCTTAGCACCTTGCCATTGCTGAGACTGGCTTTGAACCTGTGATCCTTCTGCCTCAGCCTCCCGAGCTGCTGGGATTACAGGTGTGCACCACCATGCCCGACTTCAATTCTAGCACTTTTGAAGGCATGTATTTTGTCATGTTTCAATCTTTTGAGGGCAAGGATGTTTGATTAGTATATTTTGGTTTTTTTAAATTATTTTTAGTTTAAAATTTTTTATTTTATATCTATATTTTCTCTCACTAATTTATTTCCCTTGATTCTCTTTCTCAGTTTACTTCTGCTAACAGTCAAACTCTGTTGTTCTCTCTTTCACTCTTCCTTTAATTCTTTTATTATTATTTTTTAAATTTTTTTTTACTTGTAGATGGACACAATATCTTCATTCATTTATTTTTATGTGGTGCTGAAGATTGAACCCAGTGCCTGAACTTGCAAGGCAAGTGCTCTGCCACTGAGATACTTTAATTCTTTACTTTTCTCCTCCTCCCTCATAATCATTACATCCTACACCTCTTCTGTTCTCTCCCAGTGCACCATTTGAAATTATAAACCCTTTTGCAAACTTACTGTTTTTACAGCAGGCAATACCTAATTAATCATTTCTGCTTAATGTGTCAATTAACACTGTAGATGACATAGAAGGAACTACATTTAATGTGTATATTGTTTGCATTCATTATTATTATTTGTCTCCCGAAAACTGTAAAGTACTGGAAACCTTCAGGGACACTATAAGTCCACAGGGTAGAAACTCTGCTGCCTCAGATCTATCATGTTAGATGGGACACACATATACCACATGAAAAAGAAAGGGAATAAACCGCCCTAAATAAACAGAAATTTCTCAATAGCAGAAACCAATGGCAGCACAGTGGAAGAAATGTCAGAGAAGGAGTTTAGAAAGTTCATAGTTAAAAAGATCTGAGAGTTAGGGGATGATGTAAGGAGTGAAACCAGAGAGAAAATGCAGGAAGTGAAAGATCACTACATTAAAAAGATGGAGATTCTCAAATAAAAGTAGAAATCCTCAAAATGAAAGAATCAATAAACTAAATAAAAAATTCAATAAAAAATCACCATCAGACTAGACCACTTGGAAGGTAGAGCTTCAGGCAATGAAGACAAAATATATAAACTTGAAAATACAATTGACCATGAAGAACAGGTGTTAAGAGAACACAAGCAGAACTTCCAAGAAATATGGGATAACATGAAAAGACCAAATTTAAGATTTATCTGAATAGATGAAAGCTTAGAGATACAAATCAAAGGAATATACAATCTGTTCAATAAAATAATATCTGAAAATTTCCCCAAACTTAAGAATGAAATGGAAAAATCAAATACAGGAGGCTTACAGGACCCCAAATATACAAAATTATAACAGACCACACCAATGAATGTAATTATGAAATTCCCTAACATACAGAATATGGTTAGAATTTTAAAGGCTATCAGAGAAAAATGGCAGGTCATATTTAGAAGGAAATCAGTAAGGATGTCAGCTGATTTCTCAGCTGACTGTCAAAGCTAGGGGGTCTTCAAATAATATATACCAGGCTCTGAAAGAAAATGGATGCCAGCCAAGAATAATATACTCAGCAAAATTAAGCTTCAGAATTGATGATGAAATAAAAACCTTCCATGATAAACAAAAATTAAAGAATTCATAATGGGAATGTCTGCACTACAAAACATACTCAATAAAATATTTCATGAAGAATAAGAAAATAAAATTAAAAATAAGAAAAGGGAGTAATTGCACTAGAAGAATAGTCAATAAAATGAGAATTAATTCAAATTAAAAGCCAGAAAAAATAAAAATGACAGGAATTACGAATCATATCTCAATAATAACATTGAATGTAAAGGACCCAACTCATCAATCAAAAGATATAGATTTGCAGGTTGTACTAAAAAACAAGACCCAGCAATATGCTGTCACTAAGAAGCTCAACTCATGGGCAAAGACATCGACAGACTACAGGTAAATTGATGGGAAAAAAACACATTACTCACATGGATCTTGTAAACAAGCAGAGGTTTCTATCCTCATATCAAATAAAATGGACTTCAAACCAAAGTTAATCAGAAGAGAAAAAGAAGGTCATTTCTTAAGGGAATACATCAACAAGATATATCAATCATAAATATTTATGCCCCAAACAATGGAATATATATATATATATCAAACAAACCATTCCCAATTTCAAAAATCAAATAGACCACAACACAATAATACTAGGTGAGTTAAACATGCTTCTCTCATCACTGGACACATTGTCAAAAGAACACTAAGTAAAAATTCTATAAATTTAAAGAATATAATAATTTAGACTTAACAGACATATATAGAATATTTTATTAGTCAATGACTAAATCAAATTTCTCCTGAGCAACACACAGATCATTTTCTAAAATAGACCATATCTTAGTCCAAAAAGCAACTCTTAGCAAAAATATAGAGATAATACCTAAAATTCTATCAGATCATAATGGAATGAATTTATAAATCAATGATTAAATAAAAATAAAAGCTACTCCAACACCTGGAAACTAAGTAATACATCACATCATTGAATGATCAGAACTAATTGGAGTAAAATTTTAAAAAAATACCTAGAGGTAGATGAGAATAGCATCAGAAAATATCAAAATCTCTGGGACACTATTAATATAGTCCTAAGAGGAAAGTTCATAGTATTGAGCTCACTCATTAAAAGAATAGAAAGTAAACAAATAAATAACCTAACATTACATCTCAATGCCCTAGAAAAAGAAGAAATCAACATGAAAAAGCAGAAGACAGGAAATAATTAAAATCAGAGCCAAAATAGTGAAACTGAAATACACAAACAAAATTCAACAAATTGAAAAAAGAAAAAGTTGGTTCTTTGAAAAAATAAATTGATAAACCCTTAGCCATGATAACCAAGAGAAAGAGGGAAAAACTCAAGTTACTAAAACTTGTGATAAAAAGGGAAATATCACCAAAGACACTATTGAAATACAAATAATAATCAAACTATTTTGAAAATGTATACTCTAATAAAATAGAAAATCTTGACATCTTTTATATTCTGGATTTGAGGTGTTCCCCAAATCTCACATGTGAGACAATGAAAGAAGGTTCAGAGGAGAAATCATTGGGTTGTGAGAGTCTTAACCCAATCAGTGAATTAATCCCCTGATCAGGATTAACTAAGTAGGAACTGAAGTTGTAGGGTGTGCCTAGAGGAAGTGGGAATTAGAGATGTGGCTTTGGGGTATATATATTTATATCTGGCAAGTGGGGTCTCTCTCTCTCTCACTCTCTCACTCTCTCTCTCCTTCTTGATAACCAGGATGTGAGATGCTAACCTCTGCCACCCTCTCCCACCATGATGTTAAGCCTCACCTCAAGCCCCAAGGAATGTAGCCAGCTTTCTAAGGACTAAGCTCTTTGAAACTGTGAGCCCTCAAATAAAATCTTCCCCCTCTATAATTGTGCTGTTCATGTCCTTTAGTCATAGCAGCAAAAGAGCTGAATAAAATAACCACTTCTGGGCTGGGGATGTGGCTCAAGCAGTAGCACTCTCGCCTGGCATATGTGCGGCCCATGTTCGATCCTCAGCACCACATACAAACAAAGATGTTGTGTCCACTGAAAACTAAAAAATAAATATTAAAAAAATTCTCTCTCTCTTTAAAAAAATAAAAATAAATTAAATAACCATTTCTACAAGTTCCTAGAGACATGAGCTACCCAAATTGAATCAAGAGAACATAGAAAATAAAAGCAGGTGAATTTCAAACACTGAAATTGAAGATGCTATCAAAACCCTACTAACAAAGAAAAGCCAAGGAGCAGACAGATTCTTAGCCAAGTTCTATCAGACCCTCAGAGAAGAACGAAGACTAATCCTCCTCCAGTTGTTGAAATTGAAAGCATTCTCTCTAAAATCTGGAACAAGACAAGGAGGCCCTCTTTCACCACTTTTATTCAAGATAGTTTTTGAAACTCTCCCCACAGCAATTAGGCAAAAGAAAGAAATTAAGGGATATGAATAGGAAAATAATAACTCAAATTATCCCTATTTGCCAATGACATAATTCTATATTTAGAATACCTAACAAACTCCACCAAAAACTAATAGAACTCATAAATGAAGTCAGCAAAGTATTTGGATATATAATTAACACCCATAAATCAATTGTGTTCCTATACGTTAATGATGAATCAGCTGAAAGGGAAATTAGGAAAACTATCCCATTCACAATAGCCTCAAAAAATATTTGAGAATCAATCTAATAAGGAAAACTACAGAATACTAAAGAAAGAAATTGAAGAAGACCTTATAAGATAGAAAGATCTCCCATGTTCTAAGATAGGCAGAATTAATGTTGTCAAAATGGCCATACAACTAAAAGTGCTATATAGATTTCATGCAAATCCCATTAAAATTTCAATGATGTTCTTCATTGAAAAAGCAGTAATGAAATTCATTTGAAAAAATAAGAGGCTCGGAATTGCCAAAGCAATCTTTAGCAAGAAAAGTGAAGCAGGAGGCATCAAAATACCAGACCTTAAATTGTACTACAGAGCTATAGTAACAAAAACAGTATGGTATTGGCACCAAAACAGACATGAAAACCAAGAGAATACCACAGAAAACACAGAGAAAATCCCACATAAATATAGCTATCTCATATTAGGCAAAGGTATCATAAACATACATTGGAGAAAAGACAGCCTCTTCAACAAATGGTGTTAGGAAAACTGGAAATCCATATGTACCAGAATGAAATTGAACCCCTTTCTCTCACCTTGCACAAAATACAACTCAAAGTGGATCAAGGACCTAGGAATTATACCAGAGACTCTGCACCTACTAGAAGAAAGAGTAGATCCAAATCTTCATCATGTTGGCTTAGAAACTGTCTTCCTCAACAAGACTGCTAAAGAGCAAGAAATAAAATTAAGAACCAATAAATGCTTCTTCACAGGAAAGAAAATAATCAAGAACACAAACAGAGAGCATACAGAATGGTAGAAAATCATGGCCACCTACACCTTATATGGAACATTAATCTTCAGGATATAAAAAGAACTCAAAAAACTTTACACCAGAAAAAAAAAGAAACAGATAACCTAATAAATATATTGCCAGAGGAATTGAACAGGCACTTCACATAAGAAGTATGAATGGTCAACAAAATATGAAAAATGTTCAACATCTCTAGCAATTAGAGAAATGCAAATTAAAACTACACTGAGATTGCATTTCACTCCAGTCAGAATGACAGTTATCAAGAATACAATAACATTAAATGTTGGCAAGGATGTGAAGTAGAAGGTACACTTATACATTGCTGGTGGGGCTGCAAATTGGTGCAAATAGCCTAGAAAGCAGTATGGAGATTCCTCAGAAAACTTGGAATGGAACCACCACTTGAGCCAGTTATCCCACTCCTTGGTATATATACAAAGGATCTAAGAATCAGCATACTATAGTGACATGGCCACATCAATGCTTATAGCAGCTCAATTCACAACAGCTTAGTGATGGAACTAACTGAGGTGCCCTTCAACAGATAAATGGATTTTTAAAATGTGGTATATACATACAATAGAGTATTACTCAGTCATAAAAAATGAGTTTATGGGGCTGGGACTGGGGCTGAGACTGTATCTCAGTGATAAAGCACTTGCCTAGCACATGTGAGGCCCTGGGTTCAATCCTTAGCACCACATAAAAATAAATACATAAAGATATTGTATTCATCTACAACTGAAAAAAATTAAAAATGACTTTACTGGACTGGGGTTGTAGCTCAGTGGTAGCACACTTACCTAGCTCATTCGAGGCCCTGGGTTTGATTCTTAGCACCACATAAAAATAAGTAAACAAAATTAAGATACTGTGTCCAACTACAACTAAAAATAAATTTTTAAAAAGTTATGTTTAAAAGACAATTTAAAAAATGACTTTATGACTTTTGCCAGTAAATGGGTAGATCTAGAGACTATCATGTTAAGTGAAAGAAGCCAACCCCTCAAAACCAAAAGCGATATGCTTTCTCTGATATGTGGATGCTATCACACAACAATGGGGTTGATTGGAAGTTCATTGAATTGGACAAAGGGGAATAAAGGGAAGGGAGGAGAGTATAATGAATCAGACACAACTTTCTTATGTTCATATATGAATACACCACCAGTGAAACTGCACATCATGTACAATCACAAGAATTGGATCCTAATTAGAATAAGACATACTCCATGTATGTATGATTTATCAAAATATACACTACTGTCATGTATATCTAAAACGAACAAGTAAAAAACACAATAAAAGAAATTGCTATAAGATTTGAATAGACATTTCAGCAGAAAAGTTAGAGTGATAGTAAAGAACCACATGAAAAAATGCTTATCATCACTAGTTATTATGAAAATGTAAATTAAAACATAAGGATATAACAACATACAATGACTAAAAAGGCTATGGCTAAAAGGCAAACAATAAGAAATGTTGACAAGAATGTGGAAAAATTAGGACCCTTATGCATTGTGGGTGGGAATGCAAAATGCTACAGGTACTTAAAAAATGGTTTGGCAATTTCTTAAGTATCTACTCATAAACATACCACACAAGAAAATTCTGCTCTTAGATATCAATCCAAGAGATATACAAACATGTTCCCACATAAACTTGTGATGGAAAATCCTTAGAAGATTTTTTTTAATGTAATAGCTATAAATTGGAATCAAGTCAAATATCCATCAACTTTTGAAAAGATAAACAAAAAGTGCTTTTTATGCACAGTGAAATAGCATTCATCATTAGAGAGAAAGACCACTGATACATTCTACACATGAACAAATTTCAAATACATGGTATTTTACTACATAATAATTACAGATTGTGTGCCAAATTGTTTTGAGAAAGCAATGGTGGGGTGCAACCATTATAGGAAGCCACTTTTTTAAAACATTGTGCCTCTATTACTTAAAAATAATTTATTTCTAATCTGTCTTTGGTGCAATATTGGGATGAATGGAATATTTGTCAATATCCATTAATGCTCTGGTGACTATTATGTAGTGAAATTTGATAATGGTAAATAAAAAAAGTGAGCAGCAAAAGATTTTTTTTCTATTTATATACAATATCTAGAAAAGGAAAATCCACAGAGACAGAAAAGAGATCACTGGTTGCTTGAGTATGGGTATAGGAATGGGTATTGACAAGAAGACATAGGTATGAGAGAAATTTTGGGAGTGATACAAATGTTCTAAAACTGGACTGTAGGGGAAATTGAATAACCTTAAAAATTTTATTAAAAGTCATTGAAAGTAGGATTAGAATGGGTAAATTAAACAATAATAACACTATAAAGTGACACATGAAGATGTCTTTATCTGTGCTGCTACCTTACATCCCATTAAAAGAACACAATGAACTAAGACACATATAAAACCACAACTACAAAGAGCATAGGAGA
Source organism: Spermophilus citellus (assembly GCF_964194105.1). Taxonomy (NCBI): domain Eukaryota; kingdom Metazoa; phylum Chordata; class Mammalia; order Rodentia; family Sciuridae; genus Spermophilus; species Spermophilus citellus. Next base: position 133,905,554 of record NC_138190.1, on the reverse strand, counting down.
GGAGGCTAGAGCACAAGAGAATATGTACAAATCTTGAAAGATAAATAGTAACTAGAAGAATAGTAAATGACTTCTCAGAACAGAAAGAGCTAAAGCCTGTGTAGTTACAGGGAGGAATAATAAGTAGGGACCAAATTTTTCTTTGAGAAACATGAGCATGGTTTTGAATTAGAGGCCTGATTCACACATACCCACAGAAAGCATAGGTGAAACTGAGGTAATATGAAAGGATAAGAATAGTTTTAAAATCTATATAAAATGCTATTAGACTTCTTGTCTTCAATAGGAACTCATGTAGCCACATTGTCTAACTCAAAAAAGAGATGTAAGGTTTATTTTCTAGAGAAACAATAGTTGAAAGATTATTGCCTATCTGGTGGATGTTTATGGTGAACTTAGAATATTCCCCAACTAATCCAATGTCTTAAAAGCATACAGTGATTTTTTTTGAATATGAATAAAAGCCACTATTCAGTATAAACTGAAAACTAAACATTTTCAGTTATTAAAGAAATAGTGAAATTAGATCATCACTGGAAAAATGTAAAATATTTGGAGAGAGGCTTTAATAGGCTAAGGAAGTTCACTTCACTACTTGATTTCTAGGAGATTTTTAAAGGGGGTACTGGGGATTGAACCTAGGGATGGTCTCTCACCGAGACACATAACCAGCATTTATTTTTATTTTTTTTATTTTGAGACAGGTTTCACCAAGTTGCTAGGCCTCACCTTGAACTTGCCAACCTTCTGCCTCAGCCTCTGGAGTCACTGGGATTACAGGAGTGCGCACCACACCCAGCTAAGGTTTTTAAAAATTTGTTTTTATTATGAATGGATGTTAAATTTTGTCAAAGTCTTCTTCCACATCTATTGAAATGGCCATATGTATTTTTCTTTTGTCTACTGATAAAGTGAACTACTGGGATTGATATTTGAATGCTGAAGTAACGTGTATTTCCAAGATAAACCCTACTTGGCAATTCTTTTTATATATTGTTGGATTCTATTTGGTTATATGTTGTTGAGGAATTTTGCATTGACATTTATGATGAATACTATTGTATAATTTTCTTTTGTTGTAATGTCTGTCTGTTTTGCTTATCAGCTTGATGATGTCCTCATAAATTGAGTTTGGAAGGATTCCTTCATTTTATTTATTCTACAGGAGTTTCTCTGTAATTGTCATTATTTCTTCCATAAATCATTTGATAAAATATTCCAGTGAAGCCATTGAAACATGATTTTTCTTTGTTGCAAGTTTGTTAAACTACAAATCTACCTTCTTACTTACAGAGCACTATCAGGTTATCTGTATCTCCATCAGTGAGTTCTGGAAGCTTGTAGCACTTAGAAGATTCATCTATTTTTATCTAACTTGTAGAATTTATTGCCATAGTGCTGTTTTAAATATCCCCTTATTATCTTTTTAGTATCCGTGTTTTCTACAGTAATTTCCCCTCTTTTATTACTGATAGTTGTAATTGATGTATTCCTTTTTTTCTTGGCCAGTCTAGCTAGAAGTTCATCAGATTTATTGCCTTTTTCAAGGAAACTGCTTTTTATTTCCTTGATTCTTTCTACTGTTGTTGTTTTCACTACTATTACCTTTATATTTTTTTTCGCTCTACTTATTTTTGTTTCAGTGTTTTTCTTAGTTCTTTTGGTGAAATCCTTTTTTTTTTTAATTTTTATTGGTTGTTCACAACAATACAAAGCTCTTGACATATCATACTTCATACATTAGATTGAAGTGGGTTATGAACCCCCAATTTTACCCCAAATGCAGATTGCAGAATCATGTCAGTTACACATCCACAATTTTACATAATGCCCTATTAGTAATTGTTGTATTCTGCTACCTTTCCTATCCCCTACTATCCCCCCTCCCCTCCCCTCCCATCTTCTCTCTCTACCCCATCTACTGTAATTCATTTCTCTCCTTGTTTATTTTCCCATTCCCCTCACAACCTCTTATATGTAATTTTGTATAGCAATGAGGGTCTCCCTTCATTTCCATGCAATTTTCCTCATCTCTCCCTTTCCCTCCCATCTCATGTCACTGATTAATGTTACTCTTTTCTTCCCCCTCTTCCTCCCTGCTCTGTTCATATTTGCTCTCATTATATCAAAGAAGACATTTGGTATTTGTTTTTTAGGGATTGGCTAGCTTCACTAAGCATAATCTGCTCTAGTGCCGTCCATTTCCCTGCAAATTCTATGATTTTGTCATTTTTTATTGCTGCATAGTACTCCATTGTGTATAGATGCCACATTTTTTTTATCCATTCATCTATTGAGGGGCATCTGGGTTGGTTCCACAGTCTAGCAATTGTGAATTGTGCTGCTATGAACATCGATGTGGCAGTATCCCTGTAGCATGCTCTTTTAAGGTCTTCAGGGAATAGTCCCAGAAGGGCAATAGCAGGGTCAAATGGTGGTTCCATTCCCAGCTTTCCCAGGAATCTCCAAACTGCTTTCCAAATTGGCCGCACCAATTTGCAGTCCCACCAGCAATGTACAAGTGTACCCTTTTCCCCACATCCTCGCCAGCACTTGTTGTTGTTTGACTTCATAGTGGCTGCCAATCTTACTGGAGTGAGATGGTATCTTAGGGTGGTTTTGATTTGCATTTCTCTGACTGCTAGAGATGGAGAGCATTTTTTCATGTACTTGTTGATGGATTGTATATCCTCCTCTGAGAAGTGTCTGTTCAGGTCCTTGGCCCATTTGTTGATTGGGTTATTTGTTATCTTATTGTCTAATTTTTTGAGTTCTTTGTATACTCTGGATATCAGGGCTCTATCTGAAGTGTGAGGAGTAAAAATTTGTTCCCAGGATGTGGGCTCCCTATTTACCTCTCTTATTGTTTCTCTTGATGAGAAAAAACTTTTAAGTTTAATTAAGTCTCATTTGTTGATTCTTGTTGTTAACTCTTGTGCTATGGGTGTCCTATTAAGGAATTTGGAGCTCGACCCCACAATCTGTAGATCGGAGCCAACTTTTTCTTCTATCAAACGCAGAGTCTCTGGTTTGATATCAAGCTCCTTGATCCATTTTGAGTTCACTTTTGTGCATGGCAAGAGAAAGGGATTCAGTTTCATTTTGTTGCATATGGATTTCCAGTTTTCCCAACACCATTTGTTGAAGATGCTATCCTTCCTCCATTGCATGCTTTTAGCCCCTTTATCAAATATAAGGTAGTTGTAACTTTGTGGATTAGTCTCTATGTCCTCTATTCTAAACCATTGGTCCACCCGCCTGTTTTGGTACCAGTACCATGCTGTTTTTGTCACTATTGCTCTGTAATATTGTTTGAAATCTGGTATCGCTATGCCACCTGATTCACACTTCCTGTTTAGAATTGCTTTTGCTATTCTGGGTCTTTTATTTTTCCATATGAATTTCATGATTCCTTTATCAATTTCTACAAGATATGCCATTGGGATTTTGATTGGCATTGCAATAAACCTATAGAGAACTTTTGGTAATATCGCCATTTTGATGATGTTAGTTCTGCCTATCCATGAACAGGGTATATTTTTCCACCTTCTAAGATCCTCATCAACTTCTCTCTTTAGGGTTCTGTAGTTTTCATTGTATAAGTCTTTCACCTCTTTTGTTAGGTTGATTCCCAAGTACTTTATTTTTTTTGAGGATATTGTGAATGGAGTGTTTTTCCTCATTTCCATTTCAGAAGTTTTGTCGCTGATATACAGAAATGCCTTTGATTTATGCGTGTTGATTTTATATCCTGCCACTTTGCTGAATTCATTTATTAGTTCTAGTAGTTTCTTTGTAGACCCTTTTGGGTCTTCTAGGTATAGAATCATGTCATCCGCAAATAGTGATAATTTAAGTTCTTCTTTTCCAATTTTTATGCCTTTAATTTCTTTCGTCTGTCTAATTGCTCTGGCCAGTGTTTCGAGAACTATATTGAATAGAAGTGGAGATAGAGGGCATCCCTGTCTTGTTCTGGATTTTAGAGGGAATGCCTTCAACTTTTGTCCATTCAGAATGATGCTAGCCTGAGGCTTAGCATAGATAGCTTTTACAATGTCAAGGTAAGTTCCTGTTATCCCTAATTTTTCTAATGTTTTGAACATAAAGGGATGCTGTACTTTGTCAAATGCTTTCTCTGCATCAATCGAGATGATCATATGGTTCTTATATTTAAGCCTATTGATGTGGTGAATCACATTTATTGATTTCCGTATGTTGAACCATCCTTGCATCCCAGGGATGAATCCTACTTGATCATGGTGCACAATTTTTTTGATGTGTTTTTGTATTTGATTCGCCAGAATTTTATTGAGCATTTTTGCATCTAGGTTCATTAGAGATATTGGTCTGTAGTTTTCTTTCTTTGAGGTGTCTTTGTCTGGTTTCGGAATCAGGGTGATGTTGGCCTCATAGAATGAATTTGGAAGAGCTCCCTCTTTTTCTATTTCCTGAAATAACTTGAAAAGTATTGGTATTAATTCTTCTTTAAAGGTTTTGGAAAACTCTGCTGTATACCCATCCGGTCCTGGGCTTTTCTTGGTTGGTAGTCTTTTGATGGCTTCTTCAATTTCATCCATTGATATTGGTCTGTTCAAATTGTATGTATCCTCCTGACTCAGTCTGGGTAAATCATATGACTTAAGAAATTTATCGATGTCTTCACTGTCTTCTATTTTGTTGGAATATAGGTTTTCAAAATAATTTCTAATTGTCTTCTGTATTTCTATAGCATCTGTTGTGATATTGCCTTTTTCATCCCGTATGTTAGTAATTTGAGTTCTCTCTCTTCTTCTCTTCGTTAGCATGGCTAAAGGTCTGTCGATCTTATTTATTTTTTCGAAGAACCAACTTTTAGTTTTGTTAATTTTTTCAATAGTTTCTTTTGTTTCAATTTCATTGATTTCCGCTCTGATTTTAATTATTTCTAGCCTTCTGCTACATTTGCTGTTGTTTTGCTCTTCCTTTTCTAGGGCTTTGAGATGAAGTGTGAGCTCATTTATTTGTTGGTTTTTTCTTTTTTTGAGGAATGACCTCCAGGCGATGAATTTTCCTCTTAAAACTGCTTTCATTGTGTCCCATAGATTCCGATATGTTGTGTCTGTATTTTCATTTATCTCTAAGAATTTTTTGATTTCCTCCTTTATGTCTTCTGTAACCCATTGATCATTCAGTAACATATTGTTCATTTTCCATGTGATGTAGGATTTGTCCTTCTTTTATCATTGATTTCCAGTTTCATTCCATTATGATCAGATAAAATGCATGGTATTATCTCCACCCCTTTATATTTACTGAGGGTTGCCCTATGGCATAATATATGGTCTATTTTTGAGAAGGATCCATGTGCTGCTGAGAAAAAAGTATATCCATTTGATGATGGTTGATATATTCTATATATGTCAGTTAAGTCTAGGTTATTGATTGTGGTATTGAGTTCTATAGTTTCTTTATTCAACTTTTGTTTGGATGATCTGTCCAATGGTGAGAGAGGTGTGTTGAAGTCACCCATAATTATTGTGTTGTGGTCTATTTGATTCTTGAACTTGAGGAGAATTTGATTTATGAATGTCGCAGCACCATTGTTTGGTGCATAAATATTGATAATTGTTGTCTTGTTGATGAATGGTTCCTTTTAACAGTATATAATGACCTTCTTTATCCCTTTTGATTAACTTATTCTTGAAGTCGATTTTATTTGATATGAGGATGGCCACCCCTGCTTGCTTACGAGAACTGTGTGTGTGGTATATTTTTTCCCATCCTTTCACCTTCAGCCTGTGTATGTCTTTTCCAATCAGATGTGTCTCCTGGAGGCAGCATATTGTTGGGTTTGTTTTTTTAATCCATGATACCAGCCTATGTCGCTTTATTGGAGAGTTTAAGCCATTAATATTCAGAGTTACTATTGATATATGGTTTGAACTTCCATCCATATTTGATTGTTTATCCTTTTTTAAAAAAAATTTTAGTTTGTTTCTCCGTGATTATCTTTCCCGACGCCCTCTGTCTTTACCAAGGCACTTCCCACTGATGGTTTTGGTTATTGTTTTTCATTTCTTCCTCGTGTAGTGTTTTGCTCAAAATGCTTTGCAATGCTGGTTTTCTGGCTGCAAATTCTTTTAACTTTTGTTTATCATGAAAGATCTTTATTTCGTTGTCATACCTGAAGCTTAATTTTGCTGGATACAGAATTCTTGGTTGGCATCCATTGTCTTTCAGAGTTTGAAATACATTGTTCCATGACCTTCTTGCTTTCAGTGTCTGTGATGAAAAATCCGTTGTTAACCGTATTGGTTTACCCCTAAATGTAATCTGTCTCCTTTCTCTTGTAGCTTTTAATATTTTCTCTTTCTTCTGTATATTGGATATCTTCATAACAATGTGTCTTGGCATTGGTCTACTGTGATTTTGTGTGCTCGGTGTCCTGTATGCATCTTCAATTTGTATATCTGTTTCCTTTTTTATTTCTGGAAAGTTTTCTGTAATTATTTCATTCAGCAGGTTTCTCATTCCCTTGGTTTGAATCTCTGTACCTTCTTCTATCCCGATGACTCATAAGTTTGGTTTCTTCATGTTATCCCATAACTCTTGGATGTTTTTCTCGTGATTTTTTACCAGCCTTTCTGAGTTGGCTAGACTCTTTTCAAGATGATATATTTTGTCTTCATTATCTGACGTTCTGGCTTCTACTTGCTCCACTCTGTTAGTGATACTCTCAATTGAGTTTTTAATTTGGTTTATCGTTTCCTTCATTTCTAGAATTATTGTTGGATTCTTTTTTATAATCTCTATCTCCTGATAAAGATGCTTAACTTCTTCTTTTAGCTGTTTATGTAATTCATTCTCAATGTGTTCTTTTGCTGCTTGAATTTGCTGTCTTGTATCCTCTTTAAGGTTCCATTCCATCTGTCTAAGGTGTTCCTTGAGTTCTTTTTATGACCATTTTTCTGATGACTCTAGGTCCTCCTGAATATTTAGGCTGTCCTGCATTGTTTGTACTCCTTTTCTTCCTTGCTTCTTGAAGCTGCTCATGTTGCTTCTTGTTCTGTTTGACTGATGAGTTACTGTTTACTCCTATAAATTTATTTGATGCTTGGGAGGAAAGGTATCAGAAGGGAAGGGAAGAAGTCACTAAAGAGAATGAGAGTAGGCAGATAGAATTCAAGGAAGGGGGGATAAGAAAAATGAAAAGGCAAAAGAAAGAAATAGGAACTAAAAAAAGAAGAAAAAAAATTTAAAAAAATAATAATAATAATTAAAAAAAATTAAAATTAAAATTAGAAGAGAAAGAAGAAGAAGAAGAAAAACAAGATAGAAAAATGAGGATGAAAGAAAAACCCAAATCAAAAAAAAAAAAAAAACTAATAAATGCAGTCTTAGAGTTTGATTAACTTCTCTTCCAGTAGGTGGCGCTGTGCCCACCAGGTCAAGTCTCTCCTGTCAGTACGCGGGAACCAATCACTGTGCAGCAGCTCCTCCCAGACTGGGCGAGTCTCCAATCCTGAGTGTCTAGGACCTCCTCTTGTGTCCAATCACTTCCACTTTTCCTCTAGTCAGGCCCCTCTCACCACAATACTGGCTACAGGCCGGTTCTGCTGCTCCCGGGAGCCCTGTTTTCATGAACATCTGGGCTCACTCCTCCGGTTTGCCATTCCCTCAGACCCTAAGTTTGTAGTGCTTGGGGCTGAGAATCCTCAGCGAATTTTACTTGCCCTCCGGTAGCCACTCCCCCGTAGCTGGTGCAAGAGACCTCAGCAGTCAGCCCTGGCGGGAGCGGTAGTTCCACGCTGTGGGTCCCGCCCCACCTCTGACTCCCTCGGGATGACTGTAGCACTCACGGGAGAGCTGGGAGGGGCCCTTAAGGTTTCCCCGATGCGTGGAGAGGTAAAGCCAGGGGACCACACACCTGCAGCAGCAGGCTTCAAGGAAGTTATCTCCTCCGCCGTAGTCCTGCGACGCTAGCCCTCCGCCACAGTGGTGTCCCCCGTAAACGGCGACAGTTCGCCTACCCCTGCCGGGCGACCAACGCAACAGGCGGGTCCCCACTGTCTCTCCCAAGCCCCACCTGGAACTTGCGGCCACTACCCACGAAGGCCTGGCAGGCATCCACCTCCGTAGGATGGGAAGGGCTGACCAGCCGCCTCAGCTGGATGGATTAACGCTGAGTCACCGCTGTCTGTCTCAGCTTTTCAGACGCTGCGGCGCGGGGCACGGAGCACAGAGAGGCTTACTCACTTCCCGCCGCCATCTTCCTCTTCTCGCTATCTCGGGATGATGGCGGGGCTCTCCCTCCGCTCCCTCCGGTGTGTCTCAGCCTCGGGCTCCCGTGCCTCTCTCCGCCGGCCTCCACTGCCAGCGCTGCCCGGGTCACTCTCTCCGCCCCCGGCGTTCCCGGCTTCTGGCCGCACCGCAGCCGTGTCTCTCCGGCTCGCGGCTCCGGTGGCGCCCAGGGCCGGGGAGGCGATAGCCCCTCTCCGGCAAGTACCGCAGTCCCCGGGCCCCGAGTCCCGGCGGCCACAAACTGACACTTTTAATAAACCTACCAATTCCCAGCAGGACCCCCTTCACGGAATTTTGCTAGAAGTTCCTCAGTAGGTAGACTGCCGCTGTTCCAAAGGGTCTTTTTGATCCCGTTACTGTGGAGACATTAGAATCGCTGCTTCCTCGTCGGCGGCCATGTTGGATCCCTCTTGGTGAAATCCTTTTAAAGAGTTTTTATTGTTTCTTTTTACTTAAACATGACAGTAAAATTCATTTTTATATAATTATACAAACATGGAATATATATTATTCTAGTTAGGATCCCATTGTTGTAGATGTACATGATGGTAGGATTCACTATGATGTATTCATAGAAGTACATAGGAAAATTATTTCAGATTCATTCCACTGTCTTTCCTTCTCCTAGGAAAGACATTCCCTTTGTCTCCCATTCCCTTCATTCCCCTTTGTCTAATCTAATGAACTTCTATCCCCTCTATTTATTATGTGTTAGCATCCACATTCAGTCTTTGGTTTTGGGGGATTGGCTTATTTAACTTAGTATGATAATCTCCAGCTCCATCCATTTACCAGCAAATGCCATAATTTCATTCTTCTTTAAGGCTGAGTAATATTCCATTTGTATATATACCACACTTTCTTTATCCATTCATCTGCTGAAGGGCACCTACTTTGGTTCCACAATTAGCTATTGTGAATTGTGCTGCTATAAACATTGATGTGGCTGCATCACTGTAGTATACTGACATTAAATTTTTTTAATCCACTGTAGTATATCGAATTTAAATAAACCAAGAAGTGGCATAACTGGGTCAAATGATGGTTCCATTCCTAGTTTTTTGAGCAATGTCCATAATGCTTTCCAGAGTGGCTGCACCAATGTTTACAGTCCCATCTATTTTTTTTTTTTTTTGGTGAAATCTTATATCACTAATATGAGATCTTTCTACTTTTATAGTATAAGCATTAAACATTACTTTTTTCTCTCTCTCAGCACTGCTTTAGTTGTACCTCCATATTCTGGGAACTTATTATTCTACCAAAATTATTTTTGTATTTCCCTTGTGATTTCCACTTTGACCCTTTTCTAGTTTAATTCTTTTTCTTTTTTGGCACTGGGGATTTAACCCAGGAGCACCTAGTCACTTAGCCACATCCTCAGCCCTTTTTGTATTTTATCTTGAGACAGGGTTTCAGTAAGTTACTTAGGGCCTTTCTAAGTTGCTGAGGCTGGCTTTGAACTTGTGATCCTCCTGCATCAGATTCCAGAGCTGCAGGGATTACAGGTGTGCACCACCACACCCAGCTACTTCTTTTTTTTCTAGTTAAATTCTATTACATTCAGAAAACATAACTGGGGTAGTTTGAACTTTTTAAAGTATTATGCTTTATTTTATGGTCCAGAATATGTTTGATTTGAATATGTTTGTGTCAGTTGTGTACTTTTCTTTAGTGTGTCTTTTTTGTGTGTGGTACCGGGAATTGAACCCAGGGGTGCTTTACTACTGAGCTACATCCCTAGTCCTTTTTATTTTTTTATTTTGAGACAGGATCTCACTAAGTTCCTGTGGCTTCCCTGGATCTTGTACTCCTCCTGCCTCGGGCTCCAGTGTTGATGGGCTTACAGGTGAGCACCACTACACCTGGCTGCACAAGGTCTTTTGAAGAGAAAAAGTTTGAAATTTTTATGTAGTCCAATAGGGATTGCTGTTTTTTTACTAAGTTGCACTGTGATCTGCAGAGTGATATCAAGAATGGCCAAATATGAAAGCTAGAGTATTATTTTGGTAACCTAATAGGAGGCTTCCAGGAGTAGAACAGGCATAGAAAAGGACTAAATGCAGAATCTGCCTGTTAGGGTCCTAGAGATGTTTAAATTGTCAGGCAAGGCAGGTCAACTGTGATAAAATCAAATTTGTTGTTGGGAGAGTTGATAAAACATGAGAAGAGGACCTCTGAGAGATAGTCTTGAGGATTTTGACTCTGTATATTTCTCCTAAACGTTTCAGAGATTGAAAAAGTGGCCCATCATTCTGGAGTTAGGAGCCAGCAGTTCTCTCATGAGAAAAGAAACTGCTGAGGACTTCCCATGCAAGACAACTTGTACGGCCCACCCTAAAGAGATGTCCTATCAAGTTTTCTGGTTACCAGGCCCATAATTAACTAGGATTAAATCTCAGCATAACTTGGTTTGGGATATGATGGGTCTGACAAGGAAGACACACATTACATACTAACGTAATGACAATAATTTGCTAGAATGTACTATAGAAAACTTAGTACTCCCTCAGATTGAATTCCAAGCATGGTCTACAGGATAACTAGAATCCAATACTTGATTCTCAAGAATATGTCGACTTAGGGCACTTACTTAGGGCACAGGATTTACCACCTGGCAAGGATCCCCTGGATAGGACAGCCTTCACTGCTAATGTCTCTTAGATGTTTGGGGAAAGTAATGTTTCAAGCTGTGGAAAGTTGAAATACCAAAGTTGTCCTGGCAGATGGTAGAAGAAAAGGAAAATAAGCCCAAGGAAGTGGTAATTCTGGAATGGATATGGGGCTGTAAAATCCAATGAGATTTATGTTCCATGGGGAACTTGAAATACTCATCATTCACCAAGGCCTTCAGGAATGAGAGTGACAATAACATTAGTAACAAGTATGTTGGTGATTTTTGTTCTGCAAACCAGGGATAAGAGTAGCAAAGGTATTCATACACCTTGAATTGTTAATAGTCATGGGGTAATGGGTAATAGAGCAATAGAGGCCCAAGTCAGATATGACATATTCTCCAGTAAAGATTAATCTTAGAAAAGAGTTACTCCAGTGATTCTGAGACACATCTGCATTTGAAATCCTATTTCCAATATTATTTTCATTAAATCAAATGGCTACCTTCTTGCTTATTTAGTTCTGTTCAAAAGCATACAATATTGATTTTCCTATTACAAAAGTACTGCTCAATGTAGAAATTTAGGGGGAAAGGTGATCACCAAGAAGATTAAAGAAATATTTTTGGTATGAGATACCAAAAATACCAAAGCATTCTCACATTTAAATCTCTGAGTTTCCATGATCCTATCCTTCATATGAACTCCTGGAAGCAGAATAGCTATCTCTCAGCTGAATCATGTATTTAAGGTTTTTGGTTCATGCTACCACATTGCCTCCAGAGATTCATTGGATTACCCTCTCAATATCAGCCTGTCAACATTCCCACATTCCATTGGCAACCTGAGTTACTATAATTTTGTATGGTTATGCCAGTTTTTTTTTATTTGAGAGATTGGATTTTTTCAGGTTTTATCTCATTTTTGTGTTTGTCATTTCTCTTTCTTGAATTCACATAGTTACAAACTAAGGGAAAATGTTATTCATTTTTAAAATGTATAATAGAGCTTGAAATAATAGTTTTTTTTTCTGATTTGTCATTAAGTTCAGTTTTTTTTTCACAGTAGTTTTGCTTATAAAAACGTTTTGTTGGTTTGGTGGATTTTGTTACAACATATATGATAGTTTTCCTTTTCCTACTAAATAGAAGTGACTTTTAATTATATATTTATATCTGATGTATATGTGATATCCATCAGGATTCTCTATTGTTTTATTATGCTGACTTATTCTATGATCACATTATACTTTAAAAATTATTTTGTAATAAACTACCCTATAACATTTTTCTTTTACAATATTTTCTTGATGGGTCATATACATTTATTCTTTTTGATGAATATAAGATTAAATTTTAGGTGCAGAATAAATTTCATTGGTTGGTTGTGTGTGTGTGTTCTCACAGTATAGAGGAATTTGGAAAGAATAAAAATTGTATACTATGAAATCTTCATATTCAGTAACATGACATAGGTCTTTATTCTCATGTAGTTTTGTTTCTTTAAGTATAGTTTGGTGATGTTTTGATATTTTAAGTTTTATAAAAATAATTTGTTATTAAAATAATAAATAACTTACTATTTATTTCCCTTCCCACTGCTCACCATCTTTTTCACTATCATTTTTATTTAGTGACATTATAGTGAAGCCTACTTCCTTGGGCCACCCCATATAGCATGAATTTTTTGCCAAAACAGAAAATGGAAAAGTATAGGAGAATTGAAAACAAGGGAAAACACTGAGATAATGGATATCTAAGGAAAGGATGTCTGTGCTTTAGGGCCTTAGCAAGAATGCTTGATGAAAGTTTGACTCATTGATTCAATAAAGTACTTTAATTGATTCTCAGAGTTTGGGGTAATAGATTGTTAGCTCCTGTCTCCAGGCAGTGGTTATTATAAGCCTGGCATTTCACTGTAATGATGAAGAAAAATTCCCTATAGCAACTTGAAAAACCATCTGAGCTAAGAAGAAAAGAGATGGTGCCAATCAGTGTGAAAGTGTTGGTGGAAAATAATCATGATTTCCATCAGAGGCCTCCTCATTAATGAATTTGAGATCTTAATGGAATTGTATAGCACTATATGTGCTTGAGTATATGCATGTGCTTTAAGGATTAAAATTAAAACAAAAGGATATGAATACTTCAAAGGTATACTAAATATTTAATTTGGAAAAAAAGAAAAAAAAATTTCAAAGTATTTTCTGAAACCAAGAGAATAAACCCTATGGCAATTTTTATCATGCATTAAGGCCCTTAATTATATGCAGTTTAGTGCTTTATTATATACCAGTTTTTCTTCTGGACTATTGGTGTTAAAAAATCTTCTTCCTATTGTCACAGTAAAGTTATAAAATCACTAAGGACATATGAGTAGAGAGACACTATATAGCAATGCATGGTTAATTCTTTTGTTCTTCTTGGGTCTTTTCTTAGCATGTAACTTGCTGTGGATGTGCATTTGTTTTCTAAATGACCATGTATATACTGTTGCTTCTGAATATTGTTGCTTTCACAAAGAAGTTTTCTGCAGGTTTCCTTCTCATGCCTTAGAAAGAAAACCAAGGAAGACCAACCAACTGGTTTTTATATTAGCCCATTCTCAGGTAACTAATCCAGTCCTGTAAGATCCACATTAATACTTTCATGAAGGCAGAGCCTCCATGAACCAAATCCTCTTGAAAAAAAGTCCCACTGCTTTTCAACACCTCAACATTATATTGAGGACCAAATTTCAACATGAGTTTGGGAGGGAACAAACTACATTCTAAACCAGTTCAGTCATAGACTGAATGTTTCAACTATAAATTTTTGCCCCTGGCATTTGAGGGTTGTTAGTTCAGCTTGCAGTGTTTTTGAGCAAAATCTACATTTTCCAGCCTGAGTCCCAAGTTAGGCAAAATAGATATGAGTACCCTGTGTTTGTTTCTCAGGTAACATCTAGGCAGGTTAGAAAACACAAACACAATACTTCACAAATAAGGTCTGCTGTCCTTCCTCCAGAATCAGGAACAATGGTCCCATATTGAGAATAGGTAGGTTGCCACTGCTAAGAGACCAAGACCATTCCCACAAGAGAGGGTGGGTGGAGGGGTGGAGCAAGGGCAGATAAAAGCACTACAAAACTTTCCTACCATTTTAAGTTACCTTTTTCTTCATTCACTCTTGATTAGGTTGCTGTAAACTTTGGAATGTCTTTCAGAGTTCTGACAAAGTTGATTCTGACAGCTTCTGCTTGTTTTATGCTGTTTCTTTGCTCTGGCGGGTGGTGGTAGGATGGAAGCTTGAAGCTGCCTACTCTACCATTTATGCTGATGTGATTCAGTTATATTATCTTTTCTAATTACATAATGACCTTAGCCAGTGTTCTTTCATTTTGTGTGTATGTGGACTTGCAATACTGTTTCAGATTCTTTCAGTCTAGAGAATTTCCTTAAATATTTTTTTGTGAGGAAGATCTGCCAGCAATAAATTCTCTCATCTTTTGTTTATTTGAGAATGCCTTTATTTTTTCTTCATTTTTATAATACAATTTTGCTGGATGTTGAATCCTTGGTTGACACTTTTTTTCCTTTGAGCACTTTGAATATGCTATCAAACAGCTTTCTGGCCTCCAATATTTCTTATGGGAAGTCAGCTATTAATCTTATTGAAGCTCCCTTTTAAGGGATGCATCATTTACTCTTGCTTTTAATTTTTTTTCCATTTCTTTGCCTGTCAGGATTTTTACTATGATGTGACTGGTTTTGGATCTCTACTTTCATTCTATGTGGAGTTTGTTGGATGCTTGGGTATAGATTAATGGTTTTCAAGATATTGGGAAGTTCTGAGTCATGATTTTTTTCAAATATTTTTTTCTTCTTCCATCTTTCTCTCATTCTGTTATCAGCATGCCTAGTATGTGTGAGGCACTGGGTTCAATTCTCAGCACCACATATAAATAAATAAATAAAATCAAAATGGAACTCATTTCCCTGATTTTAGAAAATAATATAAGAAAGAATAATGATTTTTTTCAAATTATTTTATGCATATATTGAGATGATCATATGCTTTTTATCATTTATTCTGTTTATGTGGTGTATCGTACTTATTGTTTTGCATGTGTCGAATTATTCTTATATTCCTGGGATAAATCCCATTTGATCATGGTGAAACCTTCTTTTAATGTGTTGTTAGATCCTATTTGTTAGCATTTTGTTGAGGATTTTTACATCTCTCTTCATCATGGATATTTCCCTGTATTTTTATTTTCTTGTAATGTCTTTTCTTTTTGAATTTACATATTTATTTTTTATTTTGACTTGTTATATATGACAACAGAATGCATTACAATTCATATTTCACATATAGAGCACAATTTTTTTATATCACTGTTTTACACAAAGTAGAGTCACATCCTTCTTGTCTTCTTACATATGCTTAGGGTAACGATGACTATCTCATTCCACCATCTTTCCTACCCTTATGCCCCGTCCCTTCCCCTTTCCCCTTTGCCCTATCTAGAGTTCATTAAATCCTCCCCCCCCACACACACACATAGCATATTATGGATCAGCATTGTTAAATCAAAGAAATCATTCAGAATTTGGTTTTGGGGGATTGACTAATTTCACTTATCATTATATTCTCCAGCTTCATCCATCTATCTGCAAAAGCCATGATTTTATTCATTTTTAATACTGAATAATATTCCAGTGTGTATATATACCACATTTTCTTTATCCATTCATCTATTGAAGGGCATCTAGGCTGGTTCCACAGTTTAGCTATTGTGAATTGTGCTACTATAAACATTGATGTGGCCAGTCCTTGTAGTATGCTGTTTTTAAGTCCTTTGGGTATAGACTGAGGAGAGGGATACTTGGGTCAAATGGTGGTTCCATTCCCGGTTTTCCAAAAAGTCTCCATACTGCTTTCCATATTGGCTGCACCAATTTGCAGTCCCACCAGCAATGTATGAGTGTGCCTTTCCCCCCACATTTTTGCTAACACTTACTGTTGTTTGTCTTCATGATAGCTGCCATTCTGACTGGAGTGAGATGAAATCTTAGAGTAGTTTTGATTTGCATTTCTTTAATTGCTAGAGATGTTGAACATTTTTTTTCATATATTTGTTAATTGATTGTGTATCATCTTCTGAGAAATGTCTGTTTAGTACCTTGGCCCATTTATTGATTGGGTTATTTGTTTTTTTGATGTTAATATTTTTTGAGTTCTTTATATATTCTAGAGATTTGTGGTCTATCTGACATGCATGTGGTAAGAATTTGTTCCCAATTAGTAGGCTCTCTATTCACCTCACTGATCATTTCTTCTGCTGAGAAGAATCTTTTTAGTTTGAATCCATCCCATTTATTAATTCTTATGCTATAGGAGTCTTATTGAGGAAGTTGAGGCCTAATCCTACATGATGGAGAGTTGGGTGTACGTTTTCTTTAATAGACACAGTGTCTCTGGTTTAATTCCTAGGTCCTTAATCCACTTTGAATTGAGTTTTGTGCATGGTGACAGATAGGGGTTTAATTTCATTTTGTTGCATATGGATGTCCAATTTTTCCCAGCATCATTTGTTGAAGAAGCTATTTTTTCTCCATCTGGCTTTGTTAAAGGGCGATGCTAGCCTTGTAATATTTCCAATATTTCCTCCACTTTAATTTTGAAAGAGTTTGAAAAGTTCTGATATTAGTTCTTCTTTAAATGTTTGGTAGAACTTATCTGTGAAATCCTTCAAGCCCTTGGGCTCTTCCTCAATAGGAGAGGAGCTAGACACAGTCCCCAAGGGCATGCCCCCAGTGACCTATCTCCTCCAACCATATCCATCTGCCTACAATTATCATCCAGTAGTCCATTCAAATCATTAATCCATCAAATAGTTTAATGCACTGATGAGGTTACAGCTCTCACAATCCAATCTTTTTACCTCTGAATATTGCTGTATTGCTTAACACATGAGCTTTTTAGGGGACATTCCAAGATCCAAATCATAACAATTCTCCATGATTCTCTGCTCTATTTTATTTCTCTACAGGGCCTAGTTACTGTATCTCTAGGGTCCCTATCAGTGACTTCTGATTCAGTCCATGAGAGGAATTAGCTTCATATCAAAATATGGGAAGAAAGAGATATTAGATAGGGCATTGACTCCCCACCCCACATCCAACCAGACTATGCTGTTTCCCAGTGGTTGTCATCCTTTCCCAAACTTTACAATTCCTGCTGAGTTCTGATAATACCACTCCCTCCCCAGATTCCTCTAATAATATGCATGCTGGCATCTTCCCTCAGTTTTTTCTCCCCAAGCACTTAGCCATCTTTGTTGGTTTCCCCTCCCTGTTTACACCTTTGTAAAAACATCCCCTGTATTAAAGTACCTTCAATAATACCCCTTGGGCATGCTCTCTTTGTCCTACTAGGACTCTGTTACAGCAATGTTTAAGAAATATAAATTAAGACTTGGGGGACAGGGATTGTAGCTCAGTGGTAGAGCACTTGCCTAGCATGTGCAAAGCACTGGGTTTGCTTCTCAGCACCACATAAAAATAAATAAAATAATGGTCCATCAACAAATTTTAAAAAATTAAATTAAAAAAAAAGACTTGGCTTCTTTGAAAATTCCACTTGATATCATAGGAAAGAATATAACACCAGGACTAAAAACATGAATAACAACCTGTGTCTTACAATATAGGGTAATTTTAGCCTCTTACGAAAAGTTCTATAACTCTAACTAGGAAAGGGGCATGAGAGAATGAATTATGTTTCTGGCAGGGTTTGAAGTAACATTAGATAAATTTAGAAGGGAAATAGATAGATTCCATACTTATTGCTCTATCTGCAGGCTTCATGATTTGGGATATGTAATTTCATTTCCTAATGGCTCTGCCTTGTCTTAATGAAGTCAGCTAATGCTTTCCTTTAATTTTAATAGAAACTAATTTTATTTCCTTCTTGCCTTTCTAAATTATAATATCTCCTCCATCACCAAAAGAGCTATAGCTGACACACATGGACTCCCTGGGTGCCTCAAATTATTACTCAATAGGTTTTAATAATAATATATTGTACAGAATATAATATGTATTAAAAGAGATGCTTGTGCATCTAGCAACTTTTCAGCAATAGTTGATTCCAATTTAACACTTCAAAAGCCACACTTAAATTTTCAGTCATGTGGTTAACTCTTTTTTGGCTGTTCCTGGTGACTGGTTGATAGCATAGTATCACCGATAAAGAAGGCAATTGAACAAATGGTAAGACCTGTGTCCAGTTCATGCTTGCTTCCCTTGATTTTTTGGTAAATCATCACCTCTTTCCTTTTATATACAGAACTCTGCTTTTTCCCAGTAGGCACATTCATGAAGAGTTGAATATGGAGAAAATTCATTCTAAAATGTGCTATTGAAATAAATCCCGGTGTGGATTTTTTTTTTCAATAAAGAAATTTCTTCTAATTCAGATTCAAACAAAAGTAACACAGAAAATTCTAAATATGTCACAGATACACCACATTTTATATGGTGTATTTTTTGTGTGTGGGGGGTACCAGGGATTGAATTCAGGGGCACTAGACACATCCCTAGCCCTATTTTGTATTTTATTTAGAGACAGGGTCTCACTGAGTTGCTTAGGGCCTCACTTTTGCTGAGGCTGGCTTTGGACTCACGATCCTCCTGCCTCAACCTCCAGAGCCACTGGGATTACAAGTGTGTGCCACCCCACCCAGCTGTATGGTGTAATTTTATATGGTGTATCTGTAACATGTTTGAGTTTTCTTAGTCATAATTAAAGCACCCACAGAGGCTAGCTAGGGAAACAGTTTGACACCGATAAGCATTTGTATCTTTCAGCTATTTTCTGAATTGGATTATTTATCATTTCTGGGATTTTAGCCACTATTCCATAAGCTCTGATAAAAAGAAACTTTAAAGACTGATCCTAGGTAAGGTAAGTAGGGCAGCTTGCTTGGCAGCATTACTGATTGCATACTTCCTAGCGAAAATCTTTCTTTTGTGGTCTCCTTCAAGCTCAAAAAGGCTGGTTTTTCTTAAGCTATAGTCTGGAGAAAAGAAGTATCATGCTTAGTTACCCTTCACTTTCTGGGTTTCCTGGACCCATACCTGTGTCTGTATTTTAAGTTCTTGTACTCCACAAGGCTAAGTTAAAAGAAGGGCAAAGTGAAGTGAAATTGAATAACCATTTACTGAGTACCTGTTATGTATCAGATGGTTATGTTATGGCCTTTTAAGATAATATTTTATTCAATCCTTGTTAAACCTTAATAAATAGGTGCTATTATTAGTTCCATTTAACAAATGGGAAGACCAAAGCCAAGTTGATTAAATTCACAAAATATATATTTATTGGCATATCTGGGATCTGAACTTCAATTTATCTGCCTCCCAAATCTATATACTTTTTACCATACTATGATACCTTCCCTTTGTAAAGAACTCATCTTTCCAAGTTCCCAGTTCATTTGCCTTAGATTTTCATGGTTGGACAATACCTACAACAGCATTATATCAAACTATAAAAAATGTTCAGCTATTACATTCTATATTTTGGCTTCTTGGTAGAGCTATAAGCTATACTATGAGATGACATGTAGGAATCATAAACTTTAACCCATTTCCATGATTCTCCTATGCAGGCTTACATTAATGGATTTATTATAATATTTTAGAATCAGAACATTTACATTCCAGTGTCACCTTTTGCACACTTTTGGCCTTTCCCTCATTCACCCCTAAGACTGAACTGATGTCAATATTCTGTGGTACCTTCTACTCCTCACCCAATATCTATGAGCTGGAATGGAAAAGCAGCAGAAAACTAGCTACAGAAATATGACCAAAAAGAGAAAATACTTCCAACTCTAGGAACCAGTTCTGGATCTACCCTGGAAATTGTCAAACTTAGAGATGTCATTGTAACCACTTTCTACTACTAATATTTCAGATTTTCCATCTCTTTTGGTGCTCTACACCTAGAATATCCCTGCTGCTACTTGATATTTACTACAAGTTTTGGGCTGTATGGCTATTAGAGCAGCTAAAGCTCCTTAGGTCTCCTGGTTTGGGTGGATGTGAGCAGCCATGAGAACTCCCTGCAACCAGAAATAGGAGAAGATAGAGATAATGAGAAGACATTTCTCCTGGGAATCCCACACCATCTGCTGTTAGTTTTTTTAACTTCTATGTACCCCTTAACCAAATCTTCCCTGGACTATTGACTTTGTCAGCCCTTAAACATCTGGCAGCATTTGGTTGTCAAATGTAAGAATGGGAAAGTTGGTTTCATGTAAAAGCTCCTGACCTCCCTAGTAGCTCTCTGACAGAAGGTTTCATAACTGAGAAATACATCAGGCAAAATCAAGGAAGAAAATTATATGCTTCCAAAATCCCCTTTAGAAATATTATAGCTTAATCAGGCACTGGCTAATTAGAATGGATACAAATAGTATGTAGGTGGTATAGAAGCATATTAGATAAATGCCAACCATGTTGGTAGTTGTTATTGTGTTACCAATAAGGATGGGTTAACAAGAAAGACTGGAGATATGATTTAGGAGTCTTCCAGTGAACCCTTTGCTTTCTACTATTAGGCAGAAATTTAAATTTTCATTTTCCCCAAGGCTTTGCAAAGAGATTTTTTTGAGAATCCTTCATGGCTGTGAGTAGAAATATTCACAAACAAGATGTAATTTTTTTTGGTTATCTCTATAAGTGCCTTTCTTCTTTCTTATTTTTGTTTTGTTTTGTTTTAGTACTAGGAAACAAACTCAGGGGTGTTTAACCACTGAGCTACATCCACAGCCCTTTTTATATTTTGAGACAGAATCTCACTAAGTTTAGGGTGTTACTAAGTTGCTGAGGCTGACCTTGAACGTGCAATCCTCCTGCCTCAGCCTCCCAAGTTGCTGGGATTATAGGCGTGTACCACCATGCCGGGCACTTTATTCTCTAAGAGATGCTGTAAACTGGGTACTGATTCTATGCAAAGTTCTTGTTGCTCCATTCTTTTCAATAAAGTCCTCAGCTGGTGATTGTGGCTATGCTACTTGGAACTTGTGGCATGTTGATCCAATTGTCATTGAAGAAGATTTATCTGTCATCAAGTTTGTTTTTTACTACCAGGCAGTACTGCTTTCAAATTTCAAACTGCATGTGACAGTGATTTGTTTCTTCTCCTCAATTTTCCCATGTTTTTCAGAAATAGGCCCCCATAGATCCTTGAGAAGAAAAAAAGACACACAATGCTTCTTATCCTCCATTCATCTCTTCCTCTGAAAAATTTGGAAGTTTTCCAGCTTCCAAGATAGCAATAAGGAATGACAGGGCAATGGATTATACATGCAAAATCTCTAGTTTTCCCAGACTTTTCTTGTCTCTCCCCTGAAAGTTTTCTGGCTGATTTTGTTTTCAAAATGGTTGAAGCAAACAGGAACAATTTGAATACAGACACAAGAAACCAGGTCTAATGTAGGCAAACATGGGAGTAATGCAGAAGAAAGGAGTAGGTGGCTAGAAAAGTGGGGTTTCTTCCACTTATTCCTGTGTGTAGCTGTTATTATTGTTGAAAACAGAGATTTAATGATAGATTTGAGATTTGTAGGTTTTGTCTGTCTTGGGACATAGCACTTTATCACTGTGAGACCTTGTCAGAGCTTTGCTCCTCTGTATCATTCATAATCTACTCTGTCAGCTGTAAGGTCTTGAAAAGCCACATAGTTAATGTGAATCTCCAACCCCAAGTCACTAAAATTGAGCCAAAACATAAAAATAGGCTGTCTCATTAGTAAAACTTGTGAATACACATATGCATTTGTTCTTTTAGTCAATTTCAGGAGGAATTAACAGCAGAGGAAGTTCAGGAAACATTAACCTTAACTACTTTAATATGGATTTAAGTAGGACACATGATGATATATTTCAAACTTTAATATAATGAGCTACCCCGCTTGAGATTTCTGTTGGTGTTTACCTGTGTCATTCCACTGCTCCAAGAATGGAATGAATAAAAATCTTCAAAGAAAAAGGAAGATTGTGATAGGAAGGAGCCGAAGGTGATCTAAATACTAAAATAAAACAAATTCACCTGAAATTGTAAGTGTTCTATAATGACAATGAATTATTCCACTGACAATCAGAACATTTTTAATTGCTTTGAGACTTGAGATAAACATGTTTCATATACAGAGTTGGGAACCAATGAACCATGCCCCCATCACTAAGATTTTCTCCCAGTGACTATTCTCATTTGTTATGTCATACAAATGGAGCATATACTTCTACTTCAAAATTATGTAATTATTTCTACTATTATAGTACATACATGCTGCAGTATGAGGCCATTTCTTGGCCTTCATATTTTAGGTCATAGGGTTCAAAGAAGTTAGGTCAACTACATTGACCTAATACATGTATACATATTGGCTGTTTTAGGAACTGCATGATTAGATGTATGTCCTTAGCAGAAACTACTTAATCATTTTATTTTTCATACATCTATTAAGTTAGCACCATGGTCCAAATGAAAAATATTTTGCTATGCTTCAGCATTATCTAGTTTTAGTAAGTCTCTTGATGTCTCTAGATGCATTTTACTGACACATATGATTCTGTCCAACCCTGCAAGTGAAACACTGAACTCAGGGTATTGTGTGTGCCAATAGCTTTCTGTTTGGAGTAGCAGCCTATACCTTTAGGAAGAGTGTCAAAAAACACGTTCATAATATTTTGCCACATGACTGCCTTGTTGAATTCAATATAGTTTAGTGTTCTAGCTTCCAAAAATGCATATATTTGTCTTCACTGAAGGGCTACATGAGATCATGTATTTACCTTAAATAAATGAATTGATTCAATGGAGTCAAGCTCTAGTTAATCTACTAAAAATCATGCAGTATTTGTGTCGACATTGAATGTGGGGCTTGATACTATAATATGTGCCTTAATGTTGTTTACAACAGGTTGAAAAAGACAAGAAACATTGAAGGTCTCCTACCAATGTTTCTTGTCTTTTTCAACCTGTTGTAAACAACATTAAGGCACATATTATAGTATCAAGCCCCACATTCAATGTCGACACAAATACTAAGAGGTTATGAGGGGCAAGGGGGAAGGAAAAAGAGGGAGAGAATTGAACAACAGCAGGGGAGGTAGAGAGGGAAGATGGGAGGGGAGGGGAGGGGAGGGGGGATAGTAGGGGATAGGAAAGGTAGCAGAATACAACAGTCACTAATATGGCATTATGTAAAAATGTGAATATGTAACAGATGTGATTCTGCAATCTGTATTTGGGGTGAAAATGGGAGTTCAAAACACAATTTGAGTCAAATGTATGAAAGATGATATATCATGAACTATGTAATGCTTTAAATAATCAATAAAAATTAGTTCATTAAAAAAAAAGAATATGGAAGACAAGTATCAAAAAAAAAAAAAAGACAAGAAACAACCCCCAAAATGTGTAATAAATCTGTACTGAGGAGATGGAGGAGCATATTTTCAATGGGAGTGATAGGAACAAAGGGAAGCCATTGTTCACACTGCCATTATATAAAAAAGGGAAAAATAAGATTTTTCAGTGGTCCATATCTGAAATGATAAGGGCCTGGATTATGGTAGTGAAAATACAAAATTGGAGATACCAGAGTGCCACAACATTATACTTGAAGAACAACTAGTCATCTTAGGGATGGTATCAAAGATGATTTAACATTCTATCCTGGGCAACCTGAGGAGAAAAGACCTCTTTTTTAGACACAGGGAAATCAAGAGAGAAATCTATTATGAGGGTAAGCTGATGAGATTAATTGCATTAAATTGTATCAGATTGGTAGATAATGGTATTCTATAAATATTTTGAAACTGAATTTCTATGTGGCATTTAACAAAATCTTTCTAGTATCTTACTAATAATATGAATAAATTGGAACCACATAATTGTGCTGATATGTATCTGGCTAAATAATTTTTGTCCTAATTAATACATCAATATGAACTCATCTCTTTTAGAACTCTGTCATCTGCCTTGTCATTTTAATCATTAATATGAATGAATAGAGAGAGAGAACATAATTGACATGCTTATCCAACCATAAGTACAGGCACACCTTGTTTTATTGAACTTCACAGATATTGCAATTTTTATAATTTTTTATAAATTAAAGGATTGTGGCAACCTCTTTTCAAGCAGTTAAGTCTATCAATGCCATTTTTCCAAAAAACATGTGCCCACTTCATGTTTTTGAGTTATGTTTTGGCAATTCTCACAATTTTTTAAGTTTTTTATTATTATATCTGTTGTGATTATCTGTGATCAATTTTCTTTATATTGGTTCTTTTTAGTTATACATAACTTTAGGATTCATTTGAAATAATTATAAAAGCATGGAATATAATTTGTTCTAATTCAGTCCCCAATTGTTCCCCTTTCCCTTTCCTCTACTCTACAGATTTTTCTGTTATTTACTTACAGTTTTCTATAATTAGTGTCTTGTGTATGCACATGATACTAAGATTTACTGTGGTATATTCATATGCATACATAAAAAAGTTAGGTCAGATTCATTGCACTGTCTTCCCATATCCCTCCCTCTTCCATTCACTTTATTCCCCTTCATATACTCCACTGATGTTTCTTCTATTTTTTATACTTCCTTCCCCTTATTTTGGATTAACTTCCACATATCAGAGAAAATATTTGACTTTTGACCCAGCTATCCCACTCCTCAGTATATATCCCAAAGGACTTAAAATCAGCATACTACAGTGACACAGCCACATCAATGTTCATAGCAGCATAATTCATAGTAGCCCACCTAGGTACCCTTCAACAGATGAATGAATAAAGAAAATGTAGTAGATATACACAATGGAATATTATTCAGCCATAAAGAACAATGACTTTATGGCATTTTCTGGTAAATGTTTGGAACTGGAGACTATCGTGCTAAGTGAAATAAGCCAGTCCTAAGAAGTCAGAGTTCAGTGATTTTTGATGTTACTATTGTGATTTTTTTGAGTAGCATAAACCAAATATATGTAAGATGACAAAAAATTGATAAATATTGTGTGTGTTCTGACTGCTCCACAAAATTTCTGTGATCATTCTCATCCTTCTCTCCCTTTAGGGTTCCCTATAGCCTAGAAATAACCACATTGAAATTAGACCAATTGGGCTGGTGCTATAGCTCAGTGGTAGAGCACTTGCCTAGCATGTGTGAGGCACTAGGTTCAATTCTCAGCACCACATAAAAATAAATTAAATAAATGTTCATCGACAACTAAAACAAAAAAATTAAAAATTTTAATAAAAAGAAATTAGACTAATTAAAATTAATAACCTTACAAATGTCTTTAAGTGTTCAAGTAAAAGAAGGAGTCACATATTTCTCACTTTAACTCAAAAATTACAAATGAGTAAGCTTAGTAAGGAAGGCATTTCAAAAACTGAGATTAGCTGAAATTTAGGCATCTGACAATGAACAGCCAAATTGTATGTGCAAGGAAAAGGGTCTTAAAGGAAAGTAAAAGTATTCCTGTAGTGAACACTGGAAAGCTCCGAAAGTACAAGAGCTCCATTGCTGGTCTGGAGGAAGTTTTAGTGGTCAGGACAGAAGAACCAAGCAGCCGCCACATCCCCTTAATCTAAATCCTGATCCAGAGTAAGTCCCAACTCTTCCATCCTCTGAAGGCCGAGAGAGGTGAGGAAGCCGCAGAAGCAAAGTTGGAAGCTAGCGGGAGGTTGGTTGGTGAGGCCTAAGGAAAGAGGCCATCTCTGGAAAGCCAGCGGGGGGTGGGGCAGCAAGAGCAGATGGAGAAGCACAGCAAGTTCTCCAGGAGACCCAGCTGGGGTCCTGGATGAAGGTGGAGAAGTGGAGACGCACGTCTTCAACAGACAGGACTCAGCCTTCTGTGGCAAGAATGGCAGCTATAGGACTCTCAGCACTGGAGAGGAGAAGTGGACCCTGACTTCAAAGCCTCCAAGGACAGGCTGACTCTCCTGCCTGCCTGCGGAGTGGGGGTGGGGTATGTAATGCGGCTGCTGATTGGGTTGAAGCCCTAGGCCCTTCAGAATTGTCCTGTGTCTGCTCTGCCTGTGTTTCAGTAGGACAACAAAGCCTGGTGACAGCACCCCTGTTGACAACATGTTTACTGCATATTTCAAGCCCACTCTTGAGACCTACTGCTCAAAAAAATATATATATATTCTTTTTAAAATGTTACTGCTCGATGTACCTGGTCACCCAAGAGTTCTCATGAAGATGCACAACGAGATTATGTTCTTTGCATGTCTGTTAACACAACATCCATTCTGCAGCCCAGGGATCAAGGAGTTAAATTCAACTTTCAAGTTTTATCACTTAGGCAATGTAGCCATATAGCCATAAAGCTATAGCCTTAGAAATGCATTTTGTAAGATCAAACATAGTGATTCCTCTGATGGAGCCAAACAAAGTCAGTTGAAAACCTGGAATACCATACCAGATGCCATTAAGAACATTCATGAGCTGGGCATGGAGGCACACAACTGTAATCCCAGTCAGTGGCTTGGGAGGTTGAGGTAAGAGGATCTCGAGTTCAGAGCCAGCCTCAGCAACAGCGAGGCTCTAAGCAACTCAGTGAGAGCCTGTCTCTAAATAAAATACAAAATAGAGCTGGAGATGTGGCTCAGTGGTCAAGTGCCCCTGAGTTCAATCCCCAGTACCCCAAGGAAAGAAAAGAACATTCATGATTCATGGGAGGAGATCAAAATATCAACATTTACAGGAATTTGGAAAAACTTTATTCTAAATCTTGTGGATGATTTTGAGGGGTTTGACACATCAATAGAGGAAGTAACTACAGATATAATGGAAATTTTAAAAAAAGAATTAGATTCAGAAGTGGTGTCAGCCTGAAGACATGACTGAATTGTTACAATCTCATACTAAAACTTAAAAGGATTAAGAATTGTTTCCTATGGATAGGCATAGAAAGTGATTTCTTGAAAAGGAATCTACTCCTGGTGAAGATGCATTGAACATCATTGAAATGGCAACAAAGGATGTAGAATATGCCATAAACTTAGTTGATAAAGCAGCAGTAGGGTCTGAGAAAATTGACCCCAACCCTGAAAGAAATTCTGTATGGGTAAAATGATAACATGCTTCAGAGAAATCTTTCATTAAGGAAAAATCAATCAATGTGGCAGACTTCACCCGTTGTCTTATTTTGAGAAACTGCCACAGCCACCCCAACACTTAGCAGCCACCACCCCAATCAGTCAGCAGCCATCAACATGGAGGCAAGACCCTCCACCATCAAAAACATTGCAATTCTCTGAAGGCTCAGATTATTTCTAGCATTTTTAGCAACAAAATATTGTATAATTAAGGCATATACTTTTAGACATAAAGCTATTGCACACTTAATAGACTACAGTAAAGTATGACTATAATGTTTTTTATACTGGAAAACCAGAAAATTCATGTGACTTGCTTTATTTCAGTGGTCTGAACCAAACTGGCAATATTTCTGAGCTATAACTAAAGATCTCTCTCTAGCCTCTTGATATTGTGTTTTGAATTCTGATTTTAATAAGCCAAAATTTAATAGTGATATATTTCAGCCTCTCAGTTTTGTTAGAAAAACAGCATACAAATGCAACAGCAGGGTGTGGAATGATTTGTCTTAAAAACATTGTAAAACGTGTGAAAAATATTTGCTGTCTTATGCAACAGATCCTATGAGTCAACAGCATTATGAAGCTATAGTGACAAATGTTCAATATCTAGAAGAGGTGATAGGCCTGCTCCATTTCCACAGGTCAAAAGATAATTTAAAAATTTATTCTGTTTCTGTTGTGACATTTGAAGGACCTGCACACACTGGGATGCAGTCAAAGGAGTAGGAGGATGATGAATGAACTTGAAACCTCAAAATCCTCTAATATTTGAAGGAACTGGAGATGTTTACTCTCAAGAAAGCTCAGAGAGAAGTATGACAAATATTGCAAATTGGCTTATTTAATATTCCTTTTAATATTTTTCTGCCATGCCTCTACTTCCTCTACTAAGAGTCTTGTAATTATGAATCACATTTCCCAGGTTTTCTTGCATCTATACTTCTGCATGTGATCTAGGCTTCACCAAAACAGGTGCACTTTCCTATTAAATTTGAGAGGGAAATGTTGCTATGAATAAAAATCTTCTAGAGAAAATAGCAGAGGTTTCATTCTTTGTTGCCAAAAATCATAGGTGTTGATTGGAATTCCTTTTAGAGTGGTCCCATAGTTTCATTAGGAACTTCACATTAGTGGTTGCATAATACCCACTTTGAGGTCTCTTCTATTTGTGGACGTTCTGTAAATAATCTAGCAACTTGTGATGAGTCCTGTTATGGTTAGGTGGCTAGATTCTATGATTAGGAACTCTAGTTTATGCAGGTATAATCTCAGATAAAGATGGCTACAAACTTCAAGGAGGAATTGATTTAATCAAAGCTGACTCATGATGGGATGAGATGGCTTGTAAAAATCATTAGTTGTGTTCTATAAGGTAAGTCATTGCTTGATGGGACAAAACCATTAGGAAAAAAACATTAGGAATTGTTCGGATGAGACAGCTTTTAAATTTTCTGATTACCTGAAGTTGCATGAAGTATTCAAAAAAAGTATTCAATTATGTGATCAGAATTATTCTCACTTCAGTGTGAATGATGAATTGACTTAACCCTCTCTGGTGGCATATAAAACTGCTACATGCTTTATCTGAATTTCATTGTAAAATTAGAGATAAAGGTGATTGGGGAAAGAAGAGCACTTTCCACCATCTTATACATATTCTGCTTAGCACCCCCCTCCCCACTTCCTCCCTTTTTTAACTCTTTCATATGGACAAGGCTAATCCTCAGGCAAATATTTGGTAGTGTTTTAAATTCCTCATTGTACAAAGCAGGGGAGAAATAAAATACATAGTAAGTAAAATACTGCACTATATTTGGACTTATCCAACTCAAATTAATATTATAAGGCCAGGTAAACACATATATAGCTGTTCCTCAACCACAATGGGGTTGTAACTGATGGACACATCACAAATTGAAGATATCTTTAAGTCAAAAAATCTATTTTATTCATCTAACCTACCAATCACACTCACATAGCCACAGAGCACAGTACAAAGTTTCAGGAGTTTCCCTTGGTGATCCCCTGTTGGACTGGGGGCTGTGGTTCTCTGCCAATGCCCCATATACAAGAGAGGATTGTATTACATATTGCTAGTCTGGAAATAAATCATAATTTGAAATTTTAAATGTGATTTCAACTGAACATGTATCACATTTGCACCATCATACAGTTGGAAAATCCCAAGTTAAACCACAGCAAGTCAGTGGCCAACTATAACTAATACTCTCCATAGAAAAGTTTATGCTTCTAAATCAGTGCTTTTTCTCTCAAAAAAAGCTTTTACTTACAAAAATATTAACTCTTCTTTAAGCTCCTTCATAAATGCCACACATCAGGAAGATTTTCCTGAACATCTCAAACTCATTTCTCCCTCAGAGGTCTTACTTCTTGCTCTTCCTGCTTACTGCCATGTTCTTCCCTTAGACACAGGTATGGATAATTCTCTCCCTTTGTTCAGATGTCAGTTCAAATGCCACTCTTATTTTTATTAATTTTTTAAATGCATTACAATTCTTAATACATATACAGCACAATTTTTCATATCTCTGGTTGTATATAAAATGTTGACACCAATTAGTGTCTTCATACATATACTTTGGATAATGATGTCTATCACATTCCACCATTCTTGCTAATCCCCTGCCCCCTCCCGTCCCTTCCATCCCCTTTGCCCTATCTAGATTTCATCTATTCCTCCCATGCTCCCCCCTCCCTCCATCCCCATTATGAATCAGCTTCTTTGTATGTCTGAGAAGACATTCAGCATTTGTTTTTTTTGGGACTGATTAACTTCACTTAGCATTATATTCTTCAACTCCATCCATTTACCTTCAATGCCATGATTTTATTCTCTTTTATTGCTGAGTAATATTCCATTGTGTATATATACCACATTTTCTTTATCCATTCATCCTGTGAAGAGCATCTAGGTTGGATCCACAGTTTAGCTACTGTGAACTGTGCTGTTATAAACATTGATGTGGCTGTGTCCCTGTAGTATGCTATTTTTATGTCCTTTGGGTATAGATTGAGGAGTGGGATAGCTGGGTCAAATGGTGGTTCCATTCCCAGTTTTCCAAAGAATCTCCATACTGCTTTCCAGAATGCTTGTACCAATTTGCAATACCTCTCATGCTCAGGTGGTATTCCAAGCTGGGAGTTGCCTCAACGAAAGATGGCCATGAAGGTGATGCAAGATGGAGGCAGCTGCTTTCAGTGATGGAGTGTCAGCTCTCATGGGGAGGGGGGCTGGTAGTAGCAATATGTTCAAAGATGCAGCCCAGACCCAGTGTGGACTCCGTAGGCATTGGCAGGGCTGTCCTGGGCCTGCCTGGGCTCTGTGGGTGTCACTTTATTTTTTAATTTCACTTTATACTATTTGAAATATTATTAGAACCTAAAATCACTCCACTTATTTGTTTTAATGTTTGTTGTTTTAACCACTAGAAGATGAGTTCCATAAGAGCAGGGACTTTTTAAACTGCTGTATCTACAGAATCTAAAATGGTGCTTGGTTATAGTAGAACTTCATAAATATTTGTGGAAGAAAGTGGATAAATTCTTTGAATGGAATTTGATATCTCATTTTACTGAACCCCCAAACATCAAGCTAATATTTATTTTTGATAGTGTTATTATTCTGCCTTGTTTTATGGTTACTTCTATACTCACATTATTCCTCACTTACACAGTGTATGAGAATAAGGTCTATGTCTTTTTTTTTTTAAATTTCAAATGCAATCCATATCATATAATAAAGGCTCAATATATACATCTGTCAAATTGGACAGGGTCAATCATCCATAACCAATTCTTCATCATATCAATATGCAGATAGAAGATAATATAACATTTCAAATATGGGGATATGTAGTTAGATTTAGTTTGTACAGAACTATAAATAAAAGAGAATGTAATATAATGAGGAAACTGAGCATGGTGGCACATGTCTATAGACTTAGCTACTTGGGAAGCTCAGGTGGGAGAATCCCTTGAGCCCAGGAGTGTTGACTCTAGTCAAAGCAACATAGTGAGACCCTTTCTCAAAAGAAACAAATAAATAAATAAGAATAAATATAATGGGGGACTACAGACCACATAATTAGTGAACAAATAGAACTATATTCTTAACTATGGTTATCAAAGTGGCTGTGATGGTTTAATTTTGTGTGTTGACTTGAAGGATGTGGTTGAATGAGATTAACATTTAAATTGGTGAACTTTACTGAAAACAGTACACTGTATGGTATAGGTAGTCTTCATCCCATCAGTTGAAGACTTAAAGGAAATTAGAAGAATGGCATCCCTGAGCAAGATGGAGTTCTTCAGTAGACTGTTTTTGGACTTAGAACTATGCTACTGGCTTTCTTGGTCTCCAGCCTAAGGGTCCACACTGTAAATTGGAAATTACCATCCTTTATAATAAATAGCATGATCAAACTCCTTATAATATTTTTGTAACTGTGATTTCAATCTTTTGCTTGGGATTTCTTATTTTCCTATTAGAATGAAAATCTTGCTAGAGGAGTAAATAAATATCTAAAGACTTATTAGACATTTATACTTCTGCAAATGACTTTTTAAATCTTTGCCTTAGAGTAGATTTTGACAAGATAAAGGAACTGAAGGAGAAATAATGTTGATAGGGAGTGATCTTCTAAGTTTTTGGAAGATTTGTTAAATGGGGTTTGATGAAATATTGGCTGTAATTTGATTTAATTTATAAAAGAGGTTTTAGATATATTGTGCTTTATATCCAAAGTACTTAAAATATAATTTCAGCATTTGAACATAGTCACAGATAATACTTATACTAATTGACTGAACCATTACTGTAACTATTTCCCAGAATTATGTAGACTTTACACCCCAGAGAAAAGCCTAAGGCCATCCAGGAAGAGGTTTTAGTTCATTAGTGACTGAACATTTATCAGGCATATGCTGTGACTATACATCCCTATTTAAAAGGAAAATGGCAGAAATTTGCTAAATAAGTATTAGAGAAGCTAAGGAAAAAGTACATTTAGTTCACTGAATTCCATTAGTATTTTCAATTTTGGGGAGCGGTGTTTGTTGGAAGGATAAAGGGGAGCTACTTTATGAGCATGAACTCTGATATTCTGCCTCCCATCTTAGAAGCCACCTAGAGTCTATCTTGCCTTTATCCTTAATGGGCAAGTTTCCTAGGCTAAATTGTCCTCCTGCTATTCTGTAAAACTAAGTACCTGCTCCATCAAATCTAGAAAATGTCTATTGCTTAAAAACTTCCATCTGTGGCCATTCACTTAAATGATATCCACAGAGATCTATAGTCCAAAATCTCTTTCTTCTCCTTCCCTTTCCTGTTCCCCACCTTTTCCTGTCCCCTAGGCTCTTCTGCTCATTCCCTACCTCTCTCTGCTGGAAAATGAAGTATCCATTTCCTTGATGTTAAAATTGAAACAGTTTTTGACACAACTTGAATTCTCATACAGGTTCTCTCTCTCCTTACTATCTGTGAATCTAAAATATGTTTCCAATCCATTTGTTTCTCTCTAATGGGTTTTTCTGCTTTCACTTTTAACCTTGTAAAGTTCCTTCTCCCCAAAACAGCCAGAAATAGCCATTTTAAATTTACATCAGACCATGATACTATCTTACTCAAAAGCCTTCCATGACTTCCCATTCCTCTCAGAGCAAAATCCAGAAATCTTCTGCCAAATTGAGCCCCTTTGAAACCTCTGATATCAAGGTCTGCTACCCTCACCCACATTCTCCAAATTTTATCCACACTTACTTCCTCCCTTTTCCTCTATTGTTTCATTAATTCCACTTTACAGCTATTGTTATTTTTCCTTCACAGCGAACTCTTCTAAAATCTTCTACATGGTTATTTCTTTCCTCTTGCTCTTTTCTCAGCTCCAGTGTTTTCATATCAGGTTTCTCTTCCTAGATCCCAAATAAAAGTAGCTCCATCCTATATAAGTGAGATCATGCAATATTGGCCTTTTCTGTGCCTGGTTTGTTTCAGTTAGCACAATGTCCTTCAGGTTCATCCATGCTGTCACAAATGGCAGGATTTCATTCTTTATACGCTCAAATAAAATTCGATTGTATGATAATACTACATTTTCTTTATTTGTTTATCTATTGAAGGACATTTTAGGTTGTTTCCATATCTTGGCTATTGTGAATAATGCTAAAAGAAACGAGGTGGGAAATGGAGAGATTTTGATCAAAAAGTATAAAATTGCAGTTATACAAGAAGAATAAATTCTGCAGGAAAAAATGCACTAAATAGTTAACCATCCTTTATTATACATTTGAAACTGTCTAAAAGGGTAGATCTTAAGTGTATACATACATAAAATTATCAAGGGCCGAGGATACAGTTCAATTATAGAGTGCTTATTTAGCATTCACAAGGGCCTGGGTTCCATCCCCACCACACATGTGCATGCACACAAACACATACACATAAACACATACACATATACACAGCAGTTATCAGCAAGTTGTATAACTTAACTATACCCAATTTTCAATTGTCAATTATACCTTAATACAGCTGGGGAAAAATAAATACATAACTCTTTCATAATCACTTTCTTTTACTTTCCTTATCTAACATTAATGCTAAATTGTCCTTTCCATGCATGACATCTCCCCTTTCTGTAACTGAAGACCCTTGTTGGGAGAGACCAAAACTTTTTGATCATTGTTCAATCACCAGAGCCTTGAGGAATGTCCGGCATATGGGCTCAATAAATAATTACTGAGTAAATAACCAAATAAAAAATCTTGGTTAAGCATTTAAGAGTATAGGCCCTAAGAATAAGACTGCCGGGATTTGAATCCTGACTCACTATTTGCCTGTCCTATGCCCTTGAGCAAGGTGTTCAACTTTTCCATGACTTGATTTTAACAGCTTTAAAAATGGTACTATAAATAGGACCTACTTCATAATGTTGATATAATGATCAAATGAGTTAATATACTATAGTGCTCAATATTCATACATTGCTATATGTATGTGTGTTGATATATACACACATATAGAAAATTTTAGTTAATAATGTTAGATAAAGTATAAAATGTTGTGTGAAAGATAGTGATTAGGGAAGAGCTACTTATTTGTTTTTTTCCCAGCTGTATTGAAGTATAATTGACAATAAAAAATGTGTATAGTCAAGGTATACAAGTTGATGGTGAGCATTTTTTCATGTACTTGTTGATTGATTGTATGTCCTCCTCTGAGAAGTGTCTGTTCAGGTCCTTCGCCCATCTGTTGATTGGGTTATTTGTTATCTTATTGTCTAATTTTTTGAGTTCTTTGTATACTCTGCATATTAGGGCTCTATCTGAAGTGTGAGGAGTAAAGATTTGTTCCCAGGATGTAGGCTCCCTATTTACCTCTCTTGTTGTTTCTTTTGCTGAGAAAAAACTTTTTAGTTTGAGCAAGTCCCATTTGTTGATTCTAGATATTAATTCTTGTGCTATGGGTGTCCTATTGAGGAATTTGGAGCCCGACCCCACAGTATGTAGATCGTAGCCAACTTTTTCTTCTATCAGACGCCGTGTCTCTGATTTGATATCAAGCTCCTTGATCCATTTTGAGTTAACTTTTGTGCATGGCGAGAGAAAGGGATTCAGTTTCATTTTGTTGCATATGGATTTCCAGTTTTCCCAGCACCATTTGTTGAAGATGCTATCCTTCCTCCATTGCATGCTTTTAGCCCCTTTATCAAATATAAGATAGTTGTAGTTTTGTGGATTGGTTTCTGTGTCCTCTATTCTGTACCATTGGTCCACCCGCCTGTTTTGGTACCAGTATCATGCTGTTTTTGTCACTATTGCTGTGTAATATAGTTTGAAATCTGGTATCGCTATACCGCCTGATTCACACTTCCTGTTTAGAATTGCTTTTGCTATTCTGGGTCTTTTATTTTTCCATATGAATTTCATGATTGCTTTCTCTATTTCTACAAGAAATGCCGTTGGGATTTTGATTGGCATTGCATTAAACCTATAGAGAACTTTTGGTAATATCGCCATTTTGATGATGTTAGTTGTGCCTATCCATGAACAGGGTATATTTTTCAATCTTCTAAGATCTTCTTCAATTTCTCTATTTAGGGTTCTGTAATTTTCATTGTATAAGTCTTTCACCTCTTTTGTTAGGTTGATTCCCAAGTAATACTTTAATCTTTTTTTATTGATTGTTCAAAACATTACAGAGCTCATGATATATCATCTTTCATACATTAGACTCAATTGGGTTTTGAACTCCCATTTTTACCCCAAATACAGATTGCAGAATCACAACTGTTACATACTCACATTATTACATAATGGCATATTAGTGACTGTTGTATTCTGCTACCTTTCCTATCTCCTACTATCCCCCCTCCCCTCCCCTCCCCTCCCATCTTCCCTCTCTACCTCCTCTGCTGTTGTTCAATTCTCTCCCCTTTTTCCCCCCTCCCCCTTGCCCCTCATAACCTCTTATAATCTTGTGTATCATTGAAGGTCTCCTACCATTTCCATATGCTTTCCCTTCTCTCTCCCTTTCTCTCCCCCTATTCGTCTTTGTTTACTGTTAGTCTTTTCCTCATGCTCTTCCTTCCTGTTCTGTTCTTAGTTGCTCTCTTTATATCAAAGAAGACATTTGGCATTTGTTTTTTAGGGCTTGGCTAGCTTCACTTAGCATAATCTGCTCTAATGCCATCCATTTCCCTGAAAATTCTATGATTTTGTCATTTCTTAGTGCTGCATAATACTCCATTGTGTATAGATGCCACATTTTTTTATCCATTCATCTATTGAAGGGCATCTAGGTTGGTTCCACAGTCTAGCTATTGTGAATTGTGTCGCTATAATCATTGATGTGGCCGTATTCCTATAGTGCGCTCTTTTAAGGTCCTCAGGGAATAGTCCGAGAAGGGCGATAGCTGGGTCAAATGGTGGATCCATTCCCAGCTTTCCCAGGAATCTCCATACTGCTTTCCAAATTGGCCTCACCATTTTGCAGTCCCACCAGCAGTGTACAAGTGTACCCTTTTCCCCACATCCCCGCCAACACTTATTGTTGTTTGACTTCATAATGGCTGCCAATCTTACTGGAGTGAGATGGTATCTTAGGGTGGTTTTGATTTGCATTTCTCTGATTGCTAGAGATGGTGAGCATTTTTTCATGTACTTGTTGATTGATTGTGATGTGCATGTTTTAGATATTGTTATTTGGGTTTATCATGGAATTAATATGTTGCCTTTGGGTTGCTTACATTTTTAAAACTGCCATTCCAAGTGGATAAAAGGCAGTGAGGAGTGTGTGGCAAAAATGGTTCTATAGAAGGACATATCTTGGGTTCCATACATTATAACAACATGGGTGTTTATGTTATACAAAGCTACATCTTGATAGTGGCCCAATTTCATTCATTTGAACTACAAATTCAGAACACTATAGAGATGCAATATATTTAAATATTTTCAAAGTATTTAAAATACTTTTTAAAATATTTTAATAGTTCTTTTGCAGCAATACTAGACATGAAAATATACAATAGAGCTATAGTAACAAAACCAGCATGGTATTGGCACAAAACAGACATGAAGATCAATGGGACAGAATCGAAGACACAGAGAAAATCCACATTAATATAGTTATCTTATACTGGAGAAATGCACCATAAACATTCATTGGAGAAAAGACAGACTCCTCAACAAATGGTGCTGGGAAAAGTGGAAATCTATATGTACCAAAATGAAGTTGAACCCCTATCTCTCACCCTGCACGAAACTCAGCTCAAAGTGGATCAAGGACCTAGGCATTAGACCAGAGATCCTACACATACTAGAAGAAAATATATGGCCAATGCCCAACATATGGGCTCAGGAATGGACATCTTTAGTAAGACTCATAAAGCACAAGAAATAAAATCAATAATCAATAAATTGGATGGCATCAAACTAAAAATATCTTCTTCACAGTAAAGAAAAACAATCAAAAGCATGAAGAGCCATCCTATAGAATAGAAGAAAATCTTTGCCACCTGCAACCTACACCTCAGATAGAGAATCTCCAGGATATACAAAGAACTCAAAAAACTTAACACTCCCCCCAAAAATTCTATCAGTAAATGGGCAAAGGAACTGAAAAGACAGTTTGCAGAAGAAATATTAGTAGTCAACAAGTATATGAAAAAATGTTCAACATCTCTAGAATTAGAGAAATGCAAATTAAAACTATACTGAGATTCCATTTCACTCCAGTCAGAATAGCAATTATAAATATAAATAACAATGAATGTTGGCAAGGATGTGGGGGGAAAGGTGCACTCATACATTGCTGGTGACACTGCAAATTGGTGCAACCACTCAAAAAACTAGGAATGGAACCACCATTTGACCCAGTGCCAACCTCAGTGCCTTTCAACAGATGAATGAATAATGTGGTATATATACACAATGGAGTATTATTACTCAGCCATAAAGAGTGACTTTGTGATATTTGCCTGCAAATGGATATATCTGGGGACTATCATGCTAAATGAAATAAGCCAGTCCCCCAAATCCAAAGGTTGACTATTTTCTCTAATATGTGGAAGCTAACCCACAATAAGGTGTGGGTGAGGGGAAGAGTAGACATGCAGTAGATTAGATAATGGGGGATGGAGGGAAGGGAGGGGGTTGAGAAAAGGAAAGACAGTGGAATGAATCTGACATAATTTTCCTATATATATATATATATATATATATATATATATATATATATATATCACTTTGAATCCCACCACCATGTACATCCATAAGAATGGGATCCTAACTAGAGTAAGATATGTTCCATGCTTGTATCATTGTATCATATGAATTCTGTTAGGCATAACTAAAAAGAACCAAAACTACAGTTCTTGTGCAGTAAAAGAACATTGGACATCAGTTTAAGGTATATGAATAATGTTTCTCAGTATAATTCAGATAAATACTTACATTTATGGGTCTGTTATTTCTAAATATAGGTATACATGGTGACAGGGACACAATTTTTTACTATGACACCTGAAATGATTGCTACATTGTGACTTACCAAAATGTTTTGTATCTTTTAGCATGGGAGAAATTCTGATTGAATACAGGTAATTTTACTTTCTCAAATTAACTAAAAATAGTTTTATTCACTCTAATGCTTTCACCAAGGACAGTTTTCATGAGTATATGTGAAAGCAGAGCAGTAGTGTATTCCTAGCATAGTAAGTCCTGTGTTCACAATGTTTTGGCATTTTTGTGATAGGTAAGATAATCTGTTGTGTTTGATGGAAATATAGTACATTATTTTGAGAGTTGTTATCCTACCTAATCACATTTTTAGTCAATGACAACAGAATTTGGATTTTTCTATATTATAATTTTTATTTTTAAATTATTTTGTAATTAGTTGTAAAGTGAGTATGAAAGTGAAGCTAAAAATATTTCAGAATCATTCATTACCAATTTTCTTTTTTAAAATATTTTTAAAGAGAGGGAGAGGGAGTTTTTAATATTTATTTTTTAGTTTTCGGCAGACACAACATCTTTGTTTGTATGTGGTGCTGAGAATCGAACCCAGGCTACACGCATGACAGGCGAGCGCGCTACCGCTTGAGCCACATCCTCAGCCCCCAATTTTCTTAATATTTTTAAAAAATACTTTCACTTGTAGATAAACATGATATCTTTATTTTTATTTATTTATTTATTTTTATGTGGTGTTGATGATGGAACTCAGTGCCTCACACTTGCTGGGCAAGCGCTCTACCACTGAGCCACAACCCTAGCCCAAATGTTTGATAAAATGTAGGCTGAAAATGCCAATGTAAGCAGAACCAGGTTCATATATAATGTAAATTTTCAAACATTTCAAAGGTTAAAATGACAAGTAAACATGTGGCAAGTTATTAGCTAGAAAAAAAATGACTTCCAGAGGTTATCCATTTCCTTTTAAGTACCCCACTACCAGAATGCAGAAGAAAGGTGCTGATTTTGGATTAGTTAACCTATATTTGAATTCTGGATTTACTGCATACTAGAAAATAACCCTGAGTATCTTAATCCATTTTCTATTTCTAGAACAATATACCTGAACATGGATAATTTATAAAGAAATAAGCTTATTTTGACTCATGGTTCTGGAAGTCCAGGAACATGGTACCAGTATATGCTCAGTATCTGGAAAGGGCCACATGATGAAATGCAGAAGCAGACTCAATGAGATCACATGACAAAAGAGGAATAAATACAACATAGTGTCAAGATAACTCACTCACTCCTATAAGAATTTTATCAACTCCTTCATGGCCCTGAAGCTCCCATGACCTAATTACTTTGTAAATATTCCACCACCTCTCCATAATAGTACATTGAGAAATCAATCCTCAATATGAATTTTGATGGGGACAAATTATTCAAATCATAGCACTAAATAAACAACTCAAAGAGTGAAAATCAATTTTTTCTCCATAGGATGGGAAAGCACCTATTTAAGAAAAATAAGAGCTTGATTTTCTTATTCCACATTGTATATAATCTACTGAAACATCACATTGTACTCCTTAACACATACATTTATCAATTAAAAGTGAAAAGAAAAATTTAAAAATTTAGTGATCCATGTACAATTCTTGACATTAATAAATGGCAACATTGAGATTGCTTTAACATTTGAAAATCAAACCATGTAATTTGGGACTTGTATAGAATAAAAGAGAGAGATTGTATGATTATCTCAATAATATAGTAAAATAATTTGATAAAACATAATACTCTTGCACAACAAAAATGTTCTAAGCAAACCAAGAATCCAAGGGAATTTCCCAATCAGATAAATGATGTCTCCTAAAAAACTAAACTTAATGTAGTAGATTTTCTGCCAAGATGGCAATCAACAATTCTTCACATCCATTGAAATATATGCCATTCTTTTCCAAAGTGGTGGGATCTACCTTCTCTCTCATTGAATTTAAGCTTGCACTGTGTCTACTGCTGGCCAATAAACTCTGACAGAAGTGCTCTTGTGTGCCTTTGGCCATAGGCTTTAAAAGGCATTATAGCATTCATTTGTGTTTCCTTGAAAGGCTCATGTAGCCATGTAAGATAACCTCACCTAGACCACTGAAAAGTGAGAGATCACATGGAGAGAAAAGTTCTGAGATTATGTAGGGACACCTAGCTACTCTAACATCTCAGTTGAACACATCTCCCAGGTACATATGCTGATTGGAGCCACATGAGTTATTTCAGCAAAAAGTAGAAAAATAAGCCATCAACCAATCCACTGATTGGTTAAAAACAGTAAATCAGTGCGATTTTAGCCACTAAATTATGCATTTTTAAAAAGCAGCATTAGTAACACTATGCTTAGTAATGAAGTATAGAATGATTTCTCCTTAAGATCAAGGACCAGGGAAGGATATTTACCAGTATTCTAGAGGAGTTAGACCATGCAGTGAGGTGAAAAACTAAGAAAAATAAAGGCATTGCCCCCCACAAAATAAGTAAAATTACCTTATTCACAGACCAGATCACGATTGCTTATGTGAAAATCGGAATCTACAAAAATGTATTGCCCTAGCAAGTAAATTTAGTAAAGCTAAAGAATATGAGGTTCAATTTATAAAAATCAACTACATTTGTATATACTATCAAAAACACTGAGAAAATTAAATTTTAAAATAATGCCACTTGCTACAGCATCAAACATACTTAGGATTGAAATATTTTAAAATATATACAAGTTTTCTACTGGAAACTACAAAATATTGCTGAGATACATTAAAGAAGGCCTAAATAAATGAAACCAAAGACTTAATTTAAGATATTCATTCTTTCCAAATTCATTTTGAGATTCAATATAATTCTAATGAAACCCCCATTTTAAGAAACTTTTTGAATAATTTATAAGTTAATCATAAAATTATTATGGAAATGGAGAATATCTATAACAGATTAAAAACAATTTTGCAAAAGAAGAATTAATTTAGAGAACTAGTATATAGCCTTCACAATGCTGAGGAAAGTCTCTTCTATCCATAGTTTCTCCAGTATTTTTAACAGGAATAAGGTGCTGGATTTTTTTCCAACTGTTTTTGACTATATTTTTTCCTTCTGTAGAGGTGATCATGTGCTTCCTGTCTTTAACTCTATTTATGTGAGTTTCAGTTATTGAGTTGCATGTGCTGAATCAATCTTGCATCCTTGGGATAAAACCTATGTTAAAAATACCAGAGTGTCACAAGGAATCAAA
This sequence comes from Spermophilus citellus, assembly GCF_964194105.1. Lineage (NCBI taxonomy): Eukaryota > Metazoa > Chordata > Mammalia > Rodentia > Sciuridae > Spermophilus > Spermophilus citellus. Next base: position 133,864,218 of record NC_138190.1, on the reverse strand, counting down.
CACATGCTTGAAAGTAGATTGGCAAGGCAAACTTCACTTCTGCAGACAGATGTGCTACCAAAGAAAACCCAGCAAGCACATGGGCAGCCTGCCTGCTTTTATCCCTAACACAGCACTGCTCCTTGCCCTGATAGGAGGAGCCCAGGGTTACAATCTATGCCAGCTAATTAAAATTGAAGAGGGCAAAGAAAAGGTCTAGAGTTAAAATGGCTACCATTGGATCTTACATCCCAATTAAGGCTAAATACTATATACTGAAAATGGACCACTGAACCTTCTGTTTCTCACACCCACTTGATCATGATGTACCATCTTCTTCATGTGTTTATTAAGGATTTTGAAGAACTCATAGTACCTGAATTTAATTCTTACTCTGAAAGTATGATAATCAAAGAAGAGTATAGTATCAACATGTAGATACACTTACATATGGAATGCAACAGAGTACAGAAATGAATTTAAAAAGATACAAGAAATCTTTGGAAAACACCACAAAATAATTGAATGAGAAAATTACATTTCTAACTGACAGTGGTAGAAGAATTTGATAAATGTAAAATTTTAAAAAATGAAACACAATCTCTAATGCATGTTTTACAAAATTAACTTATTATTGATCATAGAAATGTCAAAGCTAAAATTATATAGTTTCTAGAAGAGCAGATAGGATAATATATTTGCAATCTTAGTGGTAAGTGAAGATTCATTAGACCAGACATTAAAACCACTATCTATATGTGATGGTTAATTATATGTGTCAAATCGATTGGGCAATGTGATGTCCAGATACCTGGTTAAACATTTCTGTTGTGTCTGTGAGGGTGTTTCCGGAAAACATTAGCATTAAATTGATGGATTGAGTAAAACAAATTGACTTCTCCAATATAAGCCATTATGTAAACAATTGATTGCCTATACAGAACAAAAAAGACAGATGAAGGTAGAATCCTTTCTCTTTCTACCTTATTGTATAATTGAGACATGGATCTTCTGCTGTTGGACTGAGAGTTACATCATAAGCACACTCCTGATACACAGACCTTCAGATTTAGAGTGGGATTTATACCACTTACTTTCCTTTATCTGCAGCTTGAATTCATTAGATTGTGGGACTTCTTAGCATCAACAATCATGGGAGCCAATTCCTTTTTTCTTTCTAATGAAAAATAAAAGCAAAAATACATGGGGGAAATATTGCTATTGGTGCTATAATAATTATTGTTTTCTCCTGGTACTGAAATCATAACCTAAGTACTTTCTGTATTTATGATATTTGCTATGTCATTCTACATAGGTTTATGACATTTAAGAAGTGGCTAAAGTCATTCACTCCACGTAAGGTTTGCCTTTACCCTCTGTCCTAACAAAACTCATTTCATCAAAGCCCATATTACAAATGGTTCTTGTGGACGGATATTAATGTTATAGGAGATTGTGTTGTGTTCTCAGCTTATGTGATCTTGCATGAGAAAATTTTGGGCAAGACACAAAACTTAGTAAAAGTATAGCAAATTTTATTAGAAGGAGAAAAAGAGAAGAAAGACCCTCTCAAGGGAGAGTGGGTCCTCTCAGAAAGGAGTTTGAGAATGTGTGCTCTTTGTTTCCCAATTTTATTGGGAATCTTAGGGAAGTTTTTTAGAGAGTCCTGTCCAGATGTCCCTTCTCAACTTTTGACCAACAGTGGGGTCGTTTCAGATTTTTAAATCCCTACTGTTATTTTATGGTGCATGGTCTTTGCTTTTAATTATCCTGTATCCTGAGTTCTGGAATCTTTGGTCTGTGTAAAGATCACAAAAGCCCCCCCCCCCAGGGTAACTTGTATTCTTCTTATCAGCAGAGAGGCCCTGACAATAGCTCTGCAGAAAACTGGTTGTTGGGTGAGGAACATAACAGGTCCTATTTACTCAAGCCAGGGTAGGGCCAGAGTGGCCTTGGGCTATTTTTTTTTTTCCCAAAGCGAGCTTAGGTAGTGGGAGGGAGCACTGTTGGCAGAGGTCAGTAGGTATCTTCTTATAGGTTCCTACTGCTCCTGTCTATCTGCTACATGTCAATTAATGCAGATAAAAGTAGTATACAGCAGTTTTTGAGGTTCTGAATTATGACCTATTCAATCTGCATTTAGTTTAACAAACGAACTGGGTAATATTGGGGAAGTCATTTTGTCTCCGTGGGTCTTGGTTTCCTCATTTGCAGAATGAAGTCTGCTGCTAATATCCCATACTATTTCTCCAAAATGGATTAAATATTTCATGAATGGTTTAGCAAATGGGTTGCAAAGGAGCGCATACATACGGGACACCAGACTACAGTTAAGGCAGTTTTTGCAATCCTGGCCCAGATGTGGCTTTCAGGGAAGGCTGATACAAAAATATGTATTGTCATTGGATATTACTTCTAGACTCACATGAATTACTAAAGAGATGAGATAATTAAAGTTAATGTGTATCACATATCTTCTTTATTTTTTATCATTCATACTTGGATATTCAGGAGGAGATTTAACTGGAAGACTAACCAAGCCCATCCCTTTTCTGCAGTTTTTTGGAATTACAGTGATGGACAGAAACTGAGCTAGTAATGTGGCTTTAAGTTGTGAGTTCAATACTGTTGCCTAGTATTTATTTCCCGTATACACAAATGCAGGTACTTACAACTAAGGAGGTCAAAAACAGAAGGAACAAGAATAATAAGGACAATAAATGAAGAAGAGTAGTAAGCACAACATTGCTTTCCGTGGGGCTTCTTTTCTTTATTTGAATTATAATTTGCCAGAGAAAGAAGAAAGAAGTAAGGGCCCATGATAGGTTTTGGAAATCCAAATTTTTCATTGGCCACAATCTTATGACACATTTTTTTCTAAACTGTTTGCATTCTTATGTACTCCCAATATGGTTTCTATAGTGTTGGTCATTTTTTAATGACCCTACTACATATTTTTGGTTGAATATAATTTTATACAACATGTTAAATTTTAATCAATTACATAACTTAATTCCTAATTAACAGTTTCTTCACAGTGTGTTTTTCAGCTGGATCTCAAGAGTCCATAATCAAGGTTAGTGAGGTTTCCATTTTTAAAATTCACAGCTTAAATCAAGAGGTAGCTCCCTGTCTACAGATATTTGGAAGGAAATTCCACTAGGTATCCAGCACATAAAATTTTGCACACCGATTGGGAAAAAGTAGTCACAAACTTTATCTTTGTCATTTGAAAATTCTTTTTTCTGTGGTATGTGTGCACACACATATGACTATTAGTAAGTACTGTTGCCACTCAGGTTTATAGTGGCATAGCAGGATGAAAAGTTGGGGAAAGTGACTTGAGAGGTCAATCCTAAAACACAACAATCTGGAAAATATAGATGGATGAATGGATTAAAAAAATTTTATTGTTTCTTTTTAGTTATACACAATTGTAGGGTCCATTTCTTAAATAAAATTATACAATCATAGAATATATCTTATTCTAATTAGGATCCCAGTCTTGTGGATATATACAATGATGAGATTCACTGGGGTGTATTTGTATATGTACATAGGAAAGTGATGTCGTAATCACTCTACTGTCTTTCCTACTCCTATTCCTGCTGTCTTGCCTTCATTTCCCTTTATCTAATCCACTGAACTTCTCCTCTTCCCTTCCCCTCTCCTTATTGTGTGTTAGTATCTACATATCAGAAAAAAACATTCACCTTTTGGTTTTAGGAGATTGTCTTATTCTATCTAGCATGATCATCTCCAGATCCTTCCATTTACTGGCAAAGGTCACAATTTCATTCTTCTTTATGGCCAAATAATATTCCATTGTGTATATATACCACATTTTCTTATCCATTCATCTATTGAAGGGCATCTAGGTTCGTTCCATAGTTTAGCTATTGTGAATTAAGCTTCTATAAACATTGATGTGGCTGTGTCCCTGTAGTATGTTGATTTTAAATTCTTTGGGTATAGACCAAGGAGTAGGGTAACTGGGTCAAATGGTGGTTCCATTCCTAGTTTTTTGAAGAATTTCCATACTGATTTCCAGAGTAGTTGAACCAATTTGCAGTGTCACCAGCAATGTATGACTGAACCTTTTCCCCATACGATTACCAACATTTATTGTTGCCTGTATTCTTGGTGATTGCCATTCTGACTGGAATGAGATGAAATTTCAGTGTGGTTTTAATTTCCATTTCTCTAGTTGTCACAGATGTTGAACTTTTTTATATATGAAAGAATTCCCCACGCAAAGACGCTTCGCCGGGAGAATTCCAATTTTATTGCAAAAGGCTGTGTGCTTATATAGAACTAAAGGGGAGATGGCAGGGCTTAGATAAATGGCAGGCCGCCCGTCTATTGGCAAGTTCTTCCAGATATCAGCTCCCGGGCCCAGGAATTAGTTCTCACTGGGGCTAAGGTTCCCCGCCAGCGAGATTTGAAATTGGCGCCGGCGGGAGAGTTCACAAGGGCGGGAACTTTTCGCGCCACTGCAGAGAAGAGGAAGGTAGGAAGAAGAAGTCCTTAGGCGCCATGTTGGGGTTTTTTCTCTGGGGTACGGCTGCCGTTTATACTTTTCCCAACAATATATACTTGTTGACCATCATATTTCTTCCTTTTTGAGAAGTGACTATTTCTTTGCTCATTTATTGATTAGGTTATTTGTGGTTTTTCTTTTCCTTTTTTTTGGGGGGGGGTGTTAAGATTTTTGAGTTCTTTATATATCCTAGAAATTAACTCCCTATCTGAGGTGAAAAATTTTGTTTATTTTAATGATGTCAATAAATGCCTTTATTTGATTGTAAAAACCAAATCAATTCAAATACAGTTCAGAAAAATAATTTAGGTGACTCATGGCTAAGAATAGCCATCTTAAACCAATATTAACAAAGATCCTCCAAGGATGAGAAGGAAAAATATTTAGTGCAGTTTATGATGTAAAATGATATTTGCATTTCTAGTTTTCAAAATCTCAGTCAAATCAAAGTGGAAAAATAGCTCCTAGCTACATCAAGGGAAACACTGAATGGGAAAAAAAATGTGATCAAGGCAGAACCATCAGTGGTAATTCAATGATTTCAAGCTAGTACTAAAATACACTTAATAAGAAATTAAGAGCTAGAGGGAAGACAATTTCAAAGGGATCCGAATAGTGAAGAAAATAACTTTATCTATAGGTATAATCATCTGATGACTTGATTTTAATTCTCTTGGAACAGGATATTATCTGTGGAGTTGGAGGTTTTAAGAGAAAACAAACTGCTTAAAGGCTTTTATTTACTTTTATTTTGAGGAATTAAAAAATCATTTCAGTTTCTCTATCTATAATTTGACATCTTAGCTGCATAAGGTAAAAACAAATAGAGGTCCAGTTCAAAACAATGGGGAGTTCTGTAGAATTTTAGCTCAGTTATAACAAATCACTTGCTGAAGGCATTTTTAGCATATTGCTCCACTGATAAAAATGGTGACGTTCTTTCAGTTTGGAAATTTGGGCCCTATTTAGGGAGGTAGAACTTTCTTTGAGTTAGGCAGAAAAAACACCTAGTAGGCTATGAAGAGAAATATCCAGATACCTTAGTACTCTGACATCATTTTGTTCCTGTCCTACTTAAGAAATTAGACAAACTCCAATATAAACACTGAAGACTGAATGAAGTGAATAAAGATAAACTCTAGGGAATTGGAAATGAGATAGAATCTTTCCTTAGTTCACTGAGAAATTAAACAAAATGATTTCCCTTGTTGAAAATCATACTCTCTGAGAAATATCAATAACACTGAGGTCAGGAAGCCTAACATGAGCTCTGTTAATTTAATAAACCCAGTAAGTGATAAATACAAAAAATCAAAATGAATATTCTGATTGGGCTGTTATTCACTGGAGAACCTTTCCAATCTTATTAGTGTTCAGTCACCTTTCATTAATGATTTCACTAACTCTCCCAGGAGTTTGATTATGATTGTTTTGAAGTCAATGGCAGCATTTTAGAAGAGGTGGTTAGAATACATCCTCTTTTCTCTGCCAAATTTTTCCATTAATCTCTTGTATACCAGTTTTTAAAGAATATATCTGAACACTGCTCTATTTTGGATGATGACTTTTTATTTGATCTTATGAAAGAGAAAAAGGTTTACATTAAAATCATATATTTAGTGTTCTCCTTCCAGTACAAGTGACAGGGAAGTGGTATAGCTCCGGGTTGAGAATCTACAAAGACACTTGAGATGTCCTAATAGTAAAAAAATGCATATTCTATAATTGTAGGGTATTTAAGATGCCTTTTTTGTTTTCTAGAAGCTTGTTTAAAAACTGAAAGGACATCTTGCATTCCCTGGACAAAGTAGTAATCTTTACCATATGGGAATATCAGCCTCTTTGACAAATATATGGCCAAACAGTGAGGAAGAGAGGGAATTCACCCAACCAGACAGACCAAATACCCATCCTCTCACTCAGGGGATAAAAGTGTTAGAATATTGCTCTCACATTCCCTTAAAAATGGTCTCTGCACTTTTATGTTAGAGGAATGAAGGAATGGTTAATTCTCAGATGAACAAAGTTTTATGCTAAATCTATGCTCACTATGTAGTATTTGAGTAGACATAAAAATAGCTTCTGATTATCAAGGGAGTTTGGGGAAAAGCAATCATTAAAATAAAAGATAGACAGCATAAATGCATGGGATCAGAACTAAATCCACCTCTATTCAAATATAAGCCGGCCTGATGTTTCAAATGTCTGCTCTGACGCACAACAGGAGGTTTGCCTACACTAGACTAATCTTTCAGCTGAAATTCTTTCAGCATTTTAGTAAATAGAATATGGTAAAGGTCCATGACCATAAGTACACCGAGGGCTATGACATTGGAGGACTCCAAATAAAGACCAGAATAACTGAGGTCTGTCACTATCTGTGCTTTACCTAGGTTTCATTAACCTGCAAAATTCTCAAATCAATGAAATTTCTTACTACATTTATCAGTCTTCAATGATTGAAATTCCAAAACTAAAATCAGCCAATTGATTTCTTTATACTTCACAGAACTGTGTCACTCATCTCCATTTTAAGACTTTAAGGTCTTTCATGTGGTAGATTTAACTTATTGTGCAAAATATATGATGAAACCCTATGGCCCTCATTGGTAAAAAAGAATAACAACAAGTATTTACCTCATAAAGCTGTGGTATTAAAGAAGTTAACGTACATATATGATGCCTGACACAAAGTAATATCTGATATGTTTGAGCAAAATAATGTGACAGACTAAAAACTGTTCAAGTTCTGAGACCAGGTCTCAGAAGAAGATGTGGTTTACTTTTATATACTTGGAAGCCTGTAACTACTGTTGGGTGAATGAATACAAGAAAATCTGTTGGAGGATGAGAGGCCACATGGAGGATAGCCTTAGGTCATATTCCTCAGTTGATAGCTTCTGGGATGGAAATTTCCAAGCTGGAAGTTTTGAGGAATACCATAATAAGGCAGCACTAAATATAGAATTTGTCATAGGCTACAACACAGTTAAAACAAATCTCAGGTAATTCCTTGGAAAACTATGGAGCTCAGATGGTTCTTCAAAGTTGCTGAAAGCAGAGGCAATTTTTTATTTCCCCATCAACCAGTCAGTCATTGGAGTACAGATGCCCACAATGAGGGAGTATGAGCTGCTACACTTAGCAATTTTCAGAGTGGGAATTCATCAGTAAGTTGTCCACAGAAAATAGTTCAAGGTATTGTAGGGAAAAAATATTTTGGCCTTGAAGAGGAAGATATGAATTGCATTCAGTAGCATCCTACAGAGAACAAAGATCCCACTCAATTAGACTGGCAAGTGCCAGACACCTGAGTGAGGCTATCTTGGAACATCCAGATACCATCCAACCCACTACCTGAACAGAGACACATCTGTGACCACAGAAGACATCAATAAAACCAGCGTATACCAGAAATGGATCCTAGGAGACTCAAAAAATTTGGAGAGATAGGATTCAGTTGCTTGTTTAAGCCATTAAGTTTTAAGACACTTTGTTATACATGATATAATATTACATTTTAAAAAAGAATATTCCATTATGACAGTCATCACTGAATAACATGTCATGAGTGTAAGACCTAGGTTTTTCTAGTGATAGTCTAGTAACAAAGTTTTTTTTTTCTAAATAGCCATTGCCAAGGGCATTAAAATCAACATAAGTGTCTTCATACATGTACTTTGGATAATGATGTCTACCACATTCCACCATCCTTTCTAACCACCTGCCCGCTCTCTTCCCCTCCCACCCCTCTGCCCTATCTCGAGTTCATCTATTCCTCCCATGCTCCCTCTCTCTATCCCACTATGAATCAGCCTCCTTATATCAGAGGAAACATTCGGCATTTATAAACTTGTGCTGTATATGTGTAATAAGAATTGTAATGCATTCCACTGTCATTTATTTTTAATAAATCAATTAAAAAAATTTAAAAAGTAAGTCTGAGATTAAGTCAGTAGCACAAATTATACTGATGGAACATGAGCAGAGACTATATAGTAGAGCTCCTGTGCCAAGAGGCCACCAATTTTCAGCATATGAGATAGGCACATAGGCCCCTTGGGAAGAAATCAGTGTATACTTCTGGGAATTATTGTTTGACACATTTGTGTCGACCAGACACCATAACTACAGAGAATTGTCAAGATCTGTCCCTAAGGTATTCTTTGATAAACTGGAATCTTACAAAGGGGAAACAATGTCATTTTATCTAGATATTGATAATATACCAATTTACTTGAAAGATGGAGATATCTTTTTCTCTATGGAAAAGAAAGTTGGATCAGTTTTAAGAAGACCTTTAAAGTTTTATTTATTGAACAAATATAAATAGAAAAAAAGAATCACTTTCAATCCTACCATTTGAACAAATCAACTCTTTTTTTCCTATTCATTCTTTCCCAGCTGTTGTCCATATTTATACCATGATTAAGTAGATTTAAATAGAGGATATGTATTATAATAGGGCTTTTTGAAGAAAATAATCAGAACTTATAATTTTTTTAATTGTATTTTTTATTGATTATTTAAAGCATTACATAGCTCATGATATATCATCTTTCATACATTTGACTCAAATTGTGTTTTGAACTCCCATTTTCACCCCAAATACAGATTGCAGAATCACATCTGTTACATACTCACATTTTTACATAATGCCATATTAGTGACTGTTGTATTCTGCTACCTTTCCTATCCCCTACTATCCCCCCTCCCCTCCCCTCCCCTCCCATCTTCCCTCTCGACCTCCCCTGCTGTTGTTCAATTCTCTCCCTCTTTTTCCTTCCCCCTTGCCCCTCATAACCTCTTATAATTTTATGTATCATTGAAGGTCTCCTACTATTTCCATGTGCTTTCCCTTCTCTCTCCGTTTCTCTCCCCCCATTCGTCTTTGTTTACTGTAGTCTTTTCCTCATGCTCTTCCTTCCTGTTCTGTTCTTAGTTGTTCTCTTTATATCAAAGCAGAAATCATATATATTAATATTTTTTGAGTTTCAGAATTTGGAAAAGAATATATCCTGTTTAAATGCAAACAAACTGTTCTATGAAAATGTAAGAGTTTCTGTTCCTAACCAATTCAATAACTCTCGATTGTACAGAAATGTACTATGGTAACAATTTTGTGAATCATGTTTGAGCATTGTTATATTTATAGAAATTATTATTTCTCTATTCAAATCATTTAACATAAAGTAGATCAAAACTAATTCACCAAATCTTGCACTGTTCCATCAGCAATTTTGACACTGTATAAACAGAGTTTAATATTATAGATTAGAACTTAATCTGAGAAAAATATTTGAGGCAATTTCACATAATTTAATTTATGGAAACCCTAATTGCATTGAATTTCAGCATTTAGTATTTAAATTATTTTTTAAACACAACTAAGTAAAATAAATAATTTATTAACCCTCATCTAACTAACAGTTCTGAGTATTTAAATGAACAATATTTGTTATTTCTGTCCTTGGAATTTTTTGTTTGGTGTTTACCTTTAAGTCATTGATGTATCTTTCAGAAGATTGAGTACGTAAAACATTTTTTACTTTTTGCTATAAAAACACCCATCTGGTGCTAACACTTTTATCACTTTGCAATACATAGCTCCACTGAATTGTGAGCTCCTCTAGAGAAGGTATCATATCTTGTTCATCTTTTTTTAACCCGGTGACTTTGTTGCACAGTGGGCACTTATTAAATGTTTACTTAATGTATGAGTTGACAACATCTCATCATCTCTCACTCCTCCAGAACAAGTTGTGTTTCTCTTTACAGTGCTCATATATTTTGTTCTTTCCACTCTGTTGTGAACATTTCTTTTTCCTGTCTCCTTCAGATAAAACTCAACAACAGATGAATCTATGCATTCCTAGTCCACAGAATGAGTACTATTTCTCGTCACATAGTCAGTGCTCAGTAAAAGATTTTTGAACTGTGTAGATATTTGAAACTTATATCCTGCTCAGAGTAGATAGAGGTAGGACAGAAAATAGGAAGATGCATCTGTTCAGTTATTAACATCTTCTTTTCCTTTACTCAGAAGACAGGACCTCTTTTAAGATCATAGGCCTACTCATTACTCTTTGCCCAGTATCTAGCATCTATTTATATAACACATGGCACTGAAACGTTGAACTGAATTGAACCCCTACCTTTAATCTTAGGTTGGACTTTATTATAGATCAATCTAGTCTAAACATTAGAGTAAAATAGCTTCCTGGCTTAATTCAATAAATGCAATCAAATTCAAATCTTGAATGTCTGCAATAAATCTTAGAGTTTAAAGTGCCAGATTAGACTTTTCTACCTTAATTAGTTTAGCTTCCTTTGATTTGAACACGGCCCATTAATTTAAATTAAATAAGCAATTCAAAGCCTGTGGACAATAAATTAGATAAATGTAAATGTCAAGGACTGCAATACCCTGGCTATATTTTAAAGGTAGTAAATATGTAAGACATCAGAATAAAACATTCCTTTTGATGATGATAATGAGGTGTTCCAGATCAGGAGAAAAACTGGGCCTTATTTTAAAAACCCACAGACACTAAAAACACCCTGGCAATAGATTCTTCTCCTTGTTGCTGTTTGTGGAAGTTGTCCCAGTTCTTGTATAATTTTAGACATTACCACCAAATTGCTTGCATTGTTGTGCAAGTTTCAAAGTATCAAGTTGTGGTGATGATTTAAGAATCTTTTTGACATAGCATACTAGATTTTTTTTTTCCTGATGATCATTTGAGGAAGTTAACTACCTTGCTTTCATCAATTTGCTAGAGTTTGTCAGAAGTTACCCTCTGATACAGAAAACCACTGCAATAAGTAATTTGGTCAAATGCATCCATTCAGTGGGCAATAACAGCAAAGTACACGAGTCAATTAAATCAGCTGAGAGTTTGCTTCTTTGAACTGATTGGCAAATGGGTCAAAGAGAGTAAATGCTATTTGCTAATACCAAATAAGCATGTTTGTTGTTTACTTATTTATTCATACTTTCTCTGCATTACAGAATTTTGAAGTAGGACATAATAAACACATTATTATTGCTGTGGGTATATACGTGACTGCATGACCAATGATTCTGCAACCTGTACACTCAGAAAAATGAGAAATTATATCCCATCTGATTCAAATGTATGATACGTCAAGATCATTGTACTGTCATGTGTAACTAATTAAAACAAATTTAAATTTTTTTTAAAAAAGAGATAATCAATCAACAAATATGTGAAAAAATGTTCAAAATCTCTAGCAATTAGAGAAATGCAAATTAAAACTACACTGAGGGGCTGGGGATGTGGCTCAAGCGGTAGCGTGCTCGCCTGGCATGCGTGAGATGCTGGGTTCAATCCCCAGCACCACATACAAATAAAATAAAGATGTTGTGTCCACCAAAAACTGAAAAATAAAAAATTAAAATTATCTCTCTCTGTTTTAAAAAAACTACACTGATATTCCACCTCACTCCAATTAGAATGGTAATTATCAAGAATATAAGCAACAATAAATGTTGGTGAGAATGTGGGGAAAAGGTACACTTACACATTGCTGGTGGGGCTGTGAATTGGTGAAACTATTATGGAAAGCTGTATGGGGATTCCTCAGAAAATTTGGAATGGAACTACCATTTGACCCAGTCATCCCACTCCTCAGTTTCTACCCAAAGGACTTAAAATCAGCATACTACAATGACATAGCCACATCAATGTTTATTGCAGCTCAACTCACAATAGCTAAATTATGGAACCAACTAGATGTCCTTCAACAGATGAATGGATAAAGAAAATGTGGTCTATATACACAATGAAACATTAACCAGCCTTAAAGAAAAATGAAATTTATGGCATTTGCCGGTAAATGGATGGAGCTGGAGAGTATCATGCTAAGAGAAATAAGCCAATCCCAAAGAACCAAGGGCCAATATTTTCTGATTTGCAGATGCTAATTCACAATAAGGAAGTGGCTAAGGAAGAATAGAGGTACTTTGGATTAGACAGAGGGGAGTGAAGGAAGGGGATGGGGTACAAAGGTGGGAAGGACAGTAGAATTAATCAGATATTATTACCCTGTGTGCATGTGTGATTACACAATCAGTGTAATTCTATGTCATGTACAACCAGAAGAATGAGAAGTTATACTCCATTTATATATGATGTGTCAAAATGCATACTACTGGGCTGGGATTGTGGCTCAGCACTAGAGTGCTTGCCTAGCATGGGTGGGACCCAGGTTAGATTCTCAGCACCACATAGAAATAAAGGCATTGTGTTGTGTCCATCTACAAAAAAGAAATATTCTCTCTCTCTCTCTCTCTCTCTCTCTCTCTCTCTCTCTCTCTTTCTCTCAAAAAAATGCATTCAACAGTCATGTATAGCTAATTGGAAAATTCTTAGTATAAGGTGACAAAATGTTGCTCTTTAAATCATTGTGCTCATTTGAGTTATTTGATGGGTGTGTACTTATATAGGCTTTGCTTTAACATATAGATTGTTGCTTCCAGTAGCTGTTTGGTTTTTGTAGGGACAATTTTTTTTTTTGCCTGAGCTGTAGTAACTAACCTGCAACACAGTGACTCATTCTCAAAGAGTTCCCCTTTTAAGTATACAAAAATACATAGTGGTGGAGAAGTTGATACATGATGACAATTTATGGCAATGTTAGTACATAAACGAATAGCTCTTAGGACATTAAAAATACTCTTTTTTACTTTAAAATTTGTTTTAATTAGTTATACATGAGAGTAGAATGCATTTATGCACTTTGATATATCATACATAGATGGAATATAATTTCTCATTTTTCTGAGTGTACATGTTGTTCATATTCATATTATTCATGCAGTCACATATATACATACAGTATAATGTCTGTTTCATTCTATTATCTTTCCTGTCCCCTCCTCTCCCCTCCCATCACTTCCCTCTACCTAATCTAAGGTAATGCTATTCTTCCCTAGTGCACCCCACCTTATTGTGAATTAGCATCCGCATATTAGAGAAAACATTCAGCCTTTGGTTTTGTGGGACTGGCTTTTTTCACTTAGCATGACATTCTCCAAATCCATCCATTTACTGGCAAATGCCATAGTTTCATGTCTCTAGAAATTTGTCAATGTCTTCAATATTTTCTATTTTATTGGAATATAAATTTTCAAGATAGTTTCTAATTATCTTCTGTATTTCACATATGTCCATTGGGATATTTCTTTCTTCATCTTGTATTTTAGTAATTCGAGTTTTCTCTCTTTTTCTCTTCATTAGCATGGCCAGAGGTTTATCTATTTTATTTATTTTTTCAAAGGACCACCTTTTTTGTTTTGTCATTTTTTTCAATTGTTTCCTTTCAATTTCATTGATTTCAGATCTGATTTTAATTATTTCCTGTCTTCTACTACTTGGGGTGTTGATCTGTTCTTCTTTTTCTAGGGCTTTTAGATATAGTGTTAGGTCACTTATTTGTTGACTTTTTATTCTTTTAATGAATGAACTCAATGCAATATACTTTATTTTTAGTACTCTGTTTATAGTGTCCCAGAGAAATTGATATGTTGTATCAGTGTTCTCATTTACCTCTATGAATTTTTTATTTCGTCCTTGATTTCTTCTACTATCCATTCATCATTCAATAGATCAAATAGAAAACACCATCAAAAGCCTACCAATCAAGAAAAGCCCAGGACCAGATGGATTCTCAGCCAAGTTCTACAAGACCTTCAAAGAAGAATTAACACCAATACTCCTCAAAGTATTCCATGAAATATAAAAGGAGGGAAACCTTCAAAACTCATTCTATGAGCCTAATAACATCCAGATACCAAAACCAGACAGACACATCAAGGAAAGAAAACTTCAGATCAATATCCTTGATGAACATAGATGCAAAAATTCTTAATAAAATTCTGGCAAGTCTCATACAAATCATATTGAAAAGATAGTGCACCACAATCAAGTGGGGTTCATCCCAGGGATGCAGGGTTAGTTCAACATATGGAAATCAATAAATGTAATTCATCATATTAATAGACTTAAAAACAAAAATCATATGATCATCTCAATAGATACAGAAAAAGCATTTGACAAATTACAACACACCTTCATGTTCAAAATACTAGAAAAACTAGGGATAGTAAGAACATACTTCAACATTGTAAAAGCTATATACACTGAACCCAAGGCCAGTATCATTCTAAATAGAGAAAAATTGAAAGCATTCCCACTAAAAACTGGAACAAGACAAGGATGTCCTCTTTCACCATTTCTATTTAGCATCATCCTTGAAACTCTAGCTGGAGAAATTAGACAAAAGATAGAAATTAAAGGGATACAAATAGGTAAAGAAGAACTCAAACTATCACTATTTGCTGATGACATGATTCTATATCTACAAGATCCCAAAAATTCCACCAGACAACTTCTAAAAATACTCTTTGCCCTGCACTGTAGTACACACCAATAATCCAAGTGGCTCAGGAGGCTGAGGCAGGAGGATCACAAGTTCAAAGCCAGCCTCAGCAACTGTGAGGTGCTAAGCAACTCACCGAGACACCCTGTCTCTAAACAAAATCAAAATTGGGCTGGGGATGTGTCTCAGTGGTTGAGTGCCCCAAAATTCAATTGCCACTACCAAAAAAAATGCTCTCTGCATAAGAATTCTAGGTTGGTTTTCTTTTTCTGCTTTCAGCAAAATAAGCTGTGTTGAGAAAGGCACTGCATCAAAATGACAAAATCAGTTTCTAAAATTGTTGGTCATCATAATTTCAGCATATAGTTTATATTTACTAATGTAGCAATGACTGCACAGACCTGAAAATTTTAAACAAATTGATGCCTATGTCATTAAGCTGTGCTGTGTATGTGTGTGTGTGTATCCCATATTTGTCAATTATGGGATAAGCCTTGCCATTAAATTAATAAATTACATGTTAAGCACCCAAAACTCCATAGCTCCTCAGAGTCTACAGGATTACATCCCTAACCAGTAAACATGTGTAACAAAGACAATCATATAAATGGTTTCATGACCAAGAACTAACACTGGGGCCAAGCACAGTGGTGCACACATGTAATCCCAGCAACCTGGGAGGCTGAGACAGGAGGATGGCAATTTGAGTCCAGTTCAGGAGTCCAGCTCAGGCAACTTAATAGGATCCTGTCTCATCTTGAAAAGTAAAAAAAAAATTCTGGGGATGCAGTTCAATATTAGAGCCCCCCTGAGTTCAATTCTCAGTACTAAAAAGAAAAACAAGAAGGGAAAAAAACACAACACACACACACACACACACACAAAATCATAGCACTGGAACATGATAAAATGGACAATGAGAATGAGAGTGTTCCAATCAACATATAATGGAAAAAGAGGAAGATCAAGGGCTTTATTAGTCAGGTCCATGTAAGAAACAGATGCCACACTCATATTCCATAATTTGAAGACAATTTAACATATGGAAAAGTGTGGATAGGATTTGGGAAAAGCCATAAAGAATGGTGAAGGTTTCCAAGGCTAACAACATAGGATTCTGTAACTATCTCTTGGTTTGAAGGGACAAAAGAGGAAATCATTATTAGAACCCAGAAAAGCCAATTATATGGTAAGGGACCACAACCTTCAACAGAGGAACATTGTCATCCCACAATAGGGCCTCAGGAAGGGAGTTAGCGAAATACACATACCAACTTCACTTTGTTCTTTTTTTTTCCCACCCGACAGCACTCCCATTGGACCGGAAGCTGAAGGGTAGGGTGCCTGATGATGTAAGCCTACAGGAGTCAGCATCCTGGGGCAATGAGAAGGGTGAAGAATGCAGAGATTTCTATTGTAAGGATTTCTGGAAAAAAGTGATCACATGCCTACATGTGTCTCCAAGTGGATGTGATTACAGAAGTAGAATTTATTT
Organism: Spermophilus citellus; assembly: GCF_964194105.1. Classification (NCBI taxonomy): domain Eukaryota; kingdom Metazoa; phylum Chordata; class Mammalia; order Rodentia; family Sciuridae; genus Spermophilus; species Spermophilus citellus. Next base: position 133,847,800 of record NC_138190.1, on the reverse strand, counting down.
TGAAGAAGTGATTTAATTCAATTGCAGTGAAGATTACTATAGAACAATTTAAAAACAATTATAATTTCATGGCATATTTTACTTTGTAAATGTGTTTTACATTTGGTAAATAGTGTGTGGTAGAGAATAAGGAATTTAGTTATCAGAAGGTATAGTTTAGGTCCTAGATTTGCAAACTGACATGCTTTGTGACTTAGAACAAGTTACATTACTTCTTTGAGTTTTTTTTTTTTTTTTACATATGAGTAAAGACAGTAATACAGGTCCTATTTGTCCATACCTCAAAGGGTGATTTAAAGAACAAATGAAAAAAACATATCTGAAAAACACTTTATAAATCAAAATGTCTTTTTAAATGCAAGTATCTACTCTCCCAGCATTGTGAAGTGGAGTTAAAAGATAAATGCTAGGCTTGTGAAGAAATAAGCTGACTTTTCGGAACTTTTTTTTTCAGTGACAGATCTATCTCCTTCCACCCAGACAAGACTCTGCCAGCTTCCAACCAGACCTAATTAGGTTTTAAATGAGATTCAGGAAGACATAATAGCTTATTCTGATTGTTCTTTTTATATCATACAGTCTCTAAATATTCATTGTGCTCATATGATTAAGCTGTAAATCAATAGAAAAAGCCGTTGGGCTTTTTTGAATTTTTTACTTTGTCCCATATATTTGAATATAGCATTCATCTTAGTTTTATATCAGTTTTTACTCTTCTCAGGTTTCCCTTCTCATCTCCCTTTGTCTGAAGCACTCCTAATTATATTTCAAGACCCAAAGTAAATATCCCCACCTCAGGAAAGCCTCTCCTTTCCCTTACCTAAGGAGATTTGCACTCCCTCTGGTACACACAGTATTTAGAACCTATCTCTATAACAGCAGTTATCATACCACATTGTATTAGAATTATTTGCTTCTATTTCTGTATCTCCAACTAGACTCCACAGGTCTTGAGTGTAAGGGCCTTTTCTTTTTTCTTTCTATTTTTTCTTCAGTACTGAGAATTGAACCCAGTATCTCACACATGCTAGCTAAGGGCTCTTCCACTGACCTACATCCCAGTCCTTTATTATTTTTGAGACAGGATCTCACCAAATTGTAGAGGCTGGCCTAGAATGTGTGATCCTTCTTCCTCAGTCTCCAGAATCACTGGGCTCATAAGCATGTGCTCATAAGCATGTGGAGACCTAGCTCATGAAGGCCTTTATCTGGGTTTCTACACTCTACCAATTAGCAAAGTGTTCCACACTTTGTATGGGTAAGTTAATTTGAATTCAAATTCTGGGTATGTAATGCAAAAAGAAAATGCTGAATATTAATATTACTAAAGTGTCCTTCCTACTCTTGACAGTGTTCATTGAATTCAAACTGCTAATATTTGGGACAGATACTACTTTCAGGGAGAGCTTCAGCAGAGGATACACACTGATTTAGATGAAAAGATTCTTCAAAAGAGTTCATGAAAAATGATTATAAATATATATATATATATATATATATATATATATATATATATTTTTTTTTTTTTTGAGGAAAATCATGCCTGAACAATGAACTTGAATATTTTCCCCAAATATTGTAAAGCTGCTCTAAATTGGTAGGTGTGGATACAATTTTTACTAACTTTTTTCCTATCCTTTGAGTATCTGTTCCCGTTTTGCTGATTATTTCTGTTATCTAAGAGTACTCACTAGTAGTCATGTTGTAACTAATGTCATTTGTTTAAGAACATATTTATGAGGAAATAATTAAAATGGAAAAAATTACATCTATTGTCAATCCCACTCTACCCATAAAACAAACATTATACATTTCCGTGTTAAACACATGTATGATCAATAGTCCATGAAAATTGTTTTGTTATAATGGCCCTTTTCTTAGAATTGGTGCAGTTTGATTAAAGCAGTACTTTAAAAGGATGATTTCTATACCTGTGCTTCCATGTGATAGATGAATGATGGACAGTAGAGTATGTTTCTGAAAGTGTTACTTGTGATTATGGATCTTAGGGGTTGGTCTAAAGAATGGTGGAACAGATTTTAAACTCTGAGGTTTTTTTTTTGTTTTTGCTTTTGTAATAAAGCCCAAAACCAAATTTATATTCATATTTTAACTATTATTTTTAAATTATTTTTTCCATTCAAAATACACAGGACTCAAAAAATAACTTCACACCTGTCAGCATGACCAAGTCAGAGGGATGTTTTAATATTTAGTTTTTTTCTCCTTAAAGAAGATGATGTAGTTGACTTCCATCTCTTTTATTTGTATTTTAGGCAGCAATAAATCATAAGTCTCTCCCTCTACTTCTGATGTTTCAGGCTTAGCAGAGAAGGACCCACAGGAATTTGGTTCAATGCTAATGGGTGGATGATGTCCTGAAATCCAACTCTCTCCTCCAGGTTCCCCAGGGATGAATAAAAAGGAGGGGGGGCTATCAGGGTACTCATTGAATATAATCCAGTGGTCTAGTAGGGGCATTAACATTGTCTACCATAAGCAACCTTCCTGCTCAACCCATGACAGTATTCTATATTACAGCCAAGTAATAGGGATGAGAGGTAGAAATAATGTGTGACTGATCCCATTTCCATATTTATATTTTTAAAATATTTTTTATTTGTCAATGGACCTTTATTTATTTTTATGTGGTGCTGACAATCGAACCCAGTGCCTCACACATGCTAGGCAAGCACTCTACCACTGAGCTACGATTACAGCTCCAAATGTTTACATTTTTAAATTGATTCTTCCAATCAATAAGCTCATTTTTTAAAAAATGCTCAGTTTTGTCTAAGGGAGAAGTGAAAGAGTAAATCATTGGAAGTAGCTCCCCCAAATCATTATACAACACACACACACACTTTGGTATCTGCATATTTGATATCACCTTTGCCAGTCTTTATATACTGACTTTGACAAGGGAAGACATCCACCAATCAGCCTGCTATACATTCTGGGAGATTTTTGTATCTTTTATGTAGCATGCACATTCCACTCCTCTCTCTCCCTTCTGAGAGAGTTATGTACATTCTCACAATCTTCAGAGCCATGCTGGCTGCAACGAGCCATCCAGACATTTTCTTTAGGACAATACACCAAAGGCCAGAAAGGTGAATCCATGCTCCACTACTATTCTTCCCTCCTGAGAGAATTCTCAGAGTTATGTAACTTATACAAATTTCTTAAAGCTGTGCCAACAGCAGTAAACCAGATTACTTGGATATAATATCAAAAGAACAGGCAACCAAAGGAAAAACAGATGAGTGAGACTGACTTCAACTAAATAGCTTCTGCAACACAAAGGAAATAAACAACAAATTGAAAAGGCCACTTACAAGAAGGTAGAAAATACTTGCAAAATACATATCAGATAAGGAGTTAACATCTAAAATATGTAAGGTATAACTATAAGGTGTAAGATACAACTCAATAGCAAAAGCAAGTAACTCAATTCAAAATGCAAAGGGCATGAATAGACATTTATAGGAGAAAAATGGAAGGGGCCAAAACGTGGTTAACCTTATTCATCATCCAAAATGCAAATCAAAACCACCCTCAGATAGCACCTCACACCTATTAGAATAAATATTATGAAAATAACAAAAACTGCTCCCGCAACTGGGCAGCTGGGGAACGCCCGCCAGCCTGCGACAGCCGGCCCATTGCCCCTGTGACTGAGTGGCTGGAGACCGCATGCCCACCGGCGACCGATCGCCCACCGGCTGCCTGCACAACTGGGCAGCTGGAGACCGCCTGTCCTCCAGCGACCAACCGCACGACTCGGCGGCTAGAGATCGCCAGTGACAGCCGGCCCATTGACCCTGCGACTGGGTGGCTAGAGGTCACATGCCCTCCGACAGCCAGCCCGCTGCCCCTGCGACTAGGCAGCTGAAGACCGCACGCCCACCGGCGACCGATCATCCGCCCGCTGCCTGCGTGACTGGGCGGCTGGAAACCGCCCGCCCGCTGGTGACCGACCCCGTGACTGGACGGCTAGAGATCACCCGCCCACCAGCAACAGCCCACCCACTGTCTGCGCAACTGGGCGGCTGGAGTCCACACGCCCGCCGGCGACCAATCGCCTACCGGCTGCCAGCGCGACTGGGCGGCTGGAGACCCCCGGCCGCCGGCGTCCGGGAGCTGAAACCAACCAGAGACAGTCCAGTCCCACCCCTCCATTCGGACATCCCAGTAAGGAGCCTGGGGCCCGCCATAGGAGAGAGGTGACGTCACTGAAGCTCGGCGGTTCGGAATTCCTTCCCAGCGGAATCCACTTTAGCAAATATAGTCTACCAACACAAAGGAGAGACAACAGAGATATAAAAAACCAAAACAAATTTATACAAGAGAGCAGAAACACAGCAATCGAATAGAACTGGAAAGTAGCGTGAACATCATGAGAAAACAAGGGAAAAAAGGAGTACAAACAATGCAGGACAACTTAAATCTACAGGAGGACCTACAAGCATAAGAAACAGGGATAGGGAAAGAACTCAAGGCATACCTAACTCAGATGGAAAGGAATATTAGAGAAGACATGAGACAGCAAGTCCAAACAATAAAAGTATATTTTGAAAAAGAATTAAACAAACAAATTCAAATGGCAAAGAACGAGCTTTACCAGGAGATAGAGATCTTAAAAAAAATCAAACAGTAATCCTAGAAATGCAGGAAACTATAAACCAAATTAAAAACTCAAACGAGAATATTACAAATAGACTAGATCAAGTAGAAGTCAGAACATCAGATAATGAAGACAAAGTTTATCAACTTGAAAAGAATATAGTCAACACAGAAAAGATGCTTAAATCCCACGAGCAATCTATTCAAGAGATATGGGATGTCATAAAAAAAACAAATTTGAGAGTCATCGGGATAGAAGAAGGCATAGAGAATCAAACCAAAGGAATGGACAACCTATTAAATGAAATAATTCTAGAAAACTTCCCAGAGATGAAAGATGGAATGGATTGCCAAATCCTGGAAGCCTACAGGACCCCAAACATTCAAAACCATAATAGACCAACTGCAAGACATATAATTATGAAGATAGCCAACATACAGAACAAGGAGAGAATATTAAAAGCTACGAGAGAAAGGAGGCAGATTACATTCAGGGGTAAAACAATTAGGTTAATGACTGATTTTTCATCACAGACTTTGAAAGTGAGAAGATCCTGGAACAATGTATTTCAAACGCTGAAAAAGAATGGATTCCAACCAAGAATACTGTATCCAGCAAAACTGAGCTTCAGATTTGACAATTAAATTAAAATCTTCCATGATAAACAAAAGCTAAAAGAATTCACAGCCAGAAAACCAGCACTGCAAAGGATTTTGAGCAAAATACTACAAGAAGAGGAATTGAAAAATAGTGCCCAAAACTAACAGCAGGAGGTATCTCAGTAAAGGGGGAGGAAAATAACCAAAAAGTAAAAACTAGCCAAACTAAAATAAATAAATAAACAAACATGACTGGAAGTACAAATCATATTTCAATTGTAACCTTAAATGTTAATGGCCTAAACTCACCAATCAAGAGACATAGGCTAGTAACCTGGATCAAAAAAAAAAAAACAAAACAAAAAACAAATCCAACAATATGCTGCCTTCAGGAGACTCATATGATAGGAAAAGACATACACAGGCTGAAGGTAAAAGTTTGGGAAAAATCATATCACTCACATGGCCCTCAGAAGCAAGCAGGAGTGGCCATACTCATATCGAATAAAATCAACTTCAAACCTAAGTTAATCAAAAGGGATGAAGAAGGACACTATATACTGTTAAAAGGAACCATCCACCAACAAGACATAACAATTATCAATTTGTACGTACCAAACAATGGAGCTGCAACGTTCATAAAACAAACTCTCCTCAATTCAAGAGTCAAATAGACTACAACACAATAATTATGGGTGACTTCAACACACTGCTCTCACCATTAGACAGATCCTCTAGACAAAAGCTGAATAAAGAAAGTATTGAACTCAATAGCACAATCAATAACCTAGACTTAAACGACATATATAGAATATATCAACCATCATCAAGTGGATACATGTTCTTCTCAGCAGCACATGGATCCTACTCAAAGATAGACCATATATTATGCCATAGGGCAACTCTTAGTAAATATAAAGGCATGGAGATAATACCATGCACCATATCTGATCATAATGGAATGAAACTGGAAATCAATGATAAAAGAAGGAAGGAAAAATCCTACATCACATGGAAAATGAACAATGTGTTACTGAATGATCAATGGGTTACAGAAGACATAAAGGAGGAGATAAAAAAAATTCATAGAGACAAATGGCAATACAGACACAACATACCGGAATCTATGGAACACAACGAAAGCAGTTTTAAGAGGGAAATTCATTTCTTGGAGTTCTTTCCTCAAAAAAAGAAAAAAACAAATAAATGAACTCGCACTACACCTCAAAAACCTAGAAAAGGAAGAGCAAAACAACAGCAAATGTAGTAGAAGAAATAATTAAAATTAGAGCAGAAATCAACGAAATTGAAACAAAAAAAAACCATTGAAAAAATTGATAAAACTAAAAGTTGGTTCTTTGAAAAAATAAATAAGATCGACAGGCCCTTAGCCATGCTAACGAAGAGAAGGAGAGAGAGAACTCAAATTACTAACATACAGGATGAAAAAGGCAATATCCCAACAGACACTACAGAAATACAGAAGATAATTAGAAAGTATTTTGAAACCCTATATTCCAATAAAATAGAAAGATAGTGAAGATATCGATAAATTTCTTAAGTCATACAATCTGCCCAGATTGAGTCTGGAAGACACACACAATTTAAACAGACCAATAACAAAGGAAGAAATTGAAGAAGCCATCAAAAGACTACCAACCAAAAAAACCCTGGACCGGATGGGTATACAATGGAGTTTTACAAAACCTTCAAAGAAGAATTAATACCAATACTTTTCAAGCTATTTCAAGAAATAGAAAAAGAAGGAGCTCTTCCAAATTCATTCTATGAGGCCAACATCACCCTGATCCCGAAACCAGACAAAGACACTTCAAAGAAAGAAAACTACAGACCAATATCTCTAATGAACTTGGATGCAAAAATTCTCAATAAAATCCTGGCGAATCGAATACAAAAGCATATCAAACAAATTGTGCACCATGATCAAGTAAGATTCAGCCCTGGGATGCAAGGCTGGTTCAATATATGGAAATCAATAAATGTTATTCACCAGATCAATAGACTTAAAGACAAGAACCATATGATCATCTCGATAGATGCAGAAAAAGCATTTGACAAAGTATAGCATCCCTTTATGTTCAAAACACTAGAAAAACTAGGGATAACAGGAACTTACCTCAACACTGTAAAAGCTATATATGCTAAACCTCAGGCTAGCATCATCCTAAATGGAGAAAAACTGAAGGCATTCCCTCTAAAATCTGGAACAAGACAGGGATGCCCTCTATCACCACTTCTATTCAATTTAGTTCTTGAACTACTAGCCAGAGCAATTAGACAGACAAAAGAAATTAAAGGCATAAAAATAGGAAAAGAAGAACTTAAATTATCACTATTTGTGGATGCCATGATAATATATTTAACAGACCCAAAAGTGTCTACAAAGAAACTGCTAGAGTTAATAAATGAATTCAGCAAAGTGGCAGGATATAAAATCAACACGCATAAATCAAAGGCATTCCTGTATATCAGCAACAAAACTTCTGAAATGGAAATGAGGAAAACCACTCCATTCACAATATCCTCAAAGAAAATAAGATACTTGGGAATCAACCTAACAAAAGAGGTGAAAGATTCATACAATGAAAACTACAGAACCCTAAAGAGAGAGATAGAAGAAGATCTTAGAAGATGGAAAAATGTACCCTGTTCATGGATAGGCAGAACTAACATCATCAAAATGGCGACATTACCAAAAGTTCTCTACAGGTTTAATGCGATGCTAATTAAAATTAAAACGGCATTTCTTGTAGAAATAGATAAAGCAATCATGAAATTCATATGGAAAAACAAAAGACCCAGAATAGCAAAAGCAATTCTAAGCAGGAAGTGTGAATCTGGAGGTATACCGATACCAGAGTTCAAACTATACTACAAAGCAATAGTAACAAAAACAGCATGGTACTGATACCAAAACAGGCAGGTGGACCAATGGTACAGAATAGAGGACACAGAGACTAATCCACAAAACTACAACTTTCTTATATTTGATAAAGGGGCTAAAAGCGTGCAATGGAGGAAGGATAGCATCTTCAACAAATGGTGCTGGGAAAACTGGAAATCCATATGCAACAAAATGAAACTGAATCCCTTTCTCTCACCATGCACAAAAGTTAACTCAAAATGGATCAAGGAGCTAGATATCAAATCAGAGACACTGCATCTGATAGAAGAAAAAGTTGGCTCCGATCTACATACTGTGGGGTCGGGCTCCAAATTCCTTAATAGGACGCCCATAGCCCAAGAGTTAATAAGAAGAATAAGTAAATGGGACTTACTTAAACTAAAAAGTTTTTTTCTCAGCAAAAGAAACAATAAGAGAGGTAAATAGGGAACCTACATCCTGGGAACAAATTTTTACCCCTCACACTTCAGATAGAGCCCTAATATCCAGAATATACAAAGAACTCAAAAAATTAGACAATAAGATAACAAATAACCCAATCAACAAATGGGCCAAGGACCTGAACAGACACTTCTCAGAGGAGGATATACGACCAATCAACAAGTACATGAAAAAATGCTCATCATCTCTAGCAGCCAGAGAAATGCAAATCAAAACCACCCTCAGATACCATCTCACTCCAGTAAGATTGGCAGCCATTATGAAGTCAAACAACAATAAGTGCTGGCGAGGATGTGGGGAAAAGGGTACACTTGTACACTGCTGGTGGGACTGCAAATTGGTAAGGCCAATTTGGAAAGCAGCATGGAGATACCTGGGAAAGCTGGGAATGGATCCACCATTTGACCCAGCTATCGCCCTCCTTGGACTATTCCCTGAGGATATTAAAAGAGCATACTATAGGGATACTGCCACATCAATGATCATAGCGGCACAATTCACAATATCTAGACTGTGGAACCAACCTAGATGCCCTTCAATAGATGAATGGATAAAAAAAATGTGGCATCTATACACAATGGAGTACTACGCAGCAATAAAAAATGACAAAATCATAGAATTTGCAGGGAAATGGATGGATGGCATTAGTGCAGATTATGCTAAGCGAAGCTAGCCAATCCTTAAAAAACAAATGCCAAATGTCTTCTTTGATATAGAGAGAGCAACTAAGAACAGAACAGGGAGGAAGAGCATGAGGAAAAGATTAACATTAAACAAAGACGAGTGGGGGAAGAGAAAGGGAGAGAGAAGGGAAAGCATATGGAAATGATAGGAGACCCTCAATGATACACAAAATTACATAGAAGAGGATGTGAGGGGAAATGGGGGGAAACCAGGGAGAGAATTGAACAACAGCAGATGAGGTAGAGAGGGAAGATGGGAGGGGAGAGGAGGGGGGATAGTAGGGGATAGGAAAGGTAGCAAAATCAACAGTCACTAATATGCCATTATGTAAAAATGTGGATGTGTAACCGATGTGATTCTGCAATCTGTATTTGGGGTAAAAATGGGAATTCATAACCCAATTGAGTCAAATGTATGAAAGATGATATATCATAAGCTTTGTAATGTTTTGAACAACCAATAAAAAAATATAAAAAAGATAACAAAAACTGTTGGCAAGGATATGGAGAAATTGCAACCCATGTGCAATATTTGTGTGAGTTTAAAATAGTATGGCTACTGTGTAAAATAGTATGAAGCTTTCTTAAAAAGGTATTATTATTTTGTGATCTAGAAATTCCATATCTAAGCACATATCAAAAAGACTGAAATCAGGATCTCAAATACATATCTTCATCCATAGTCATTGTAGCACTATTCACAATACTAAGATATGGAAACAATCCAAACATCTATAGAAACAATGGTGTATTCTCACCATGGACAATATTATTGAATCTTAAAATTAATCTTGCCATATATAACAACATGGGTGAAACTTAGGAATAATTTTAAATACAATGAAACAGTCACAAAAGGACAAATGCTGCATGATTTCACATATATGAAGTATCCAAACAGTTCAACTCAGAGAGAACAGATGGTTTCCAGGGCCTGGGAAAATTGGGAGTTTTTGCTCAAAGTGTATGGAATATCAGTATGCATAATGGGTAACTTCAATAGATCTACAGAACAATACAGTGCCTGTGGTTAACAATACAATTTTTGTTTTTGTTTTTGTTTTTTTAAATTTTTTATAGATGGATAGTATGCCTTTATCTTGTTTATTTTTATGCAGTGCTAAGGATCTAACCCAGGGCCTCACATGTGCTAGGCAAGCACTCTGCCACTGAGCTACAGCCCCAGCCCCAACAATACAGTTTTATGTATTTAAAAATTGTTAAGAGATTTGTAGGTCTCATAGTACATGTTTTTGTGACAAAAATTTAATAAGAAAATTTTAACTAAAAAAATAAATTTGTAAAATGAGGATTTGGGGGGAGGCAATGGGTTTTATTTACCTTAATTGTAGTGATGGATTCATAGGTTTATGCATAAATCTATATTCATCCAATTTTATCTGTTAATTATGTGTTATTTTATGTATCTCAATTATTCCTGACAGAGTTTTATGCTAGTTACCCTGAGATGATCACTACTCAATATGTGCATGAATCAAAAGATCACATTTTAACTTGCATGTATACATGTGTGTGTGTATACACACACATACAAATGTTATGTGTCAATCAACAATTTAAAATAATTAAAAAGAGAACCACATAACTCCCTCCCATATTCAAGGGAAATTAGAGCTAGAAATCACCTTAGAAATCTAATCTAACGTCTTCATTTTATGATAGAGAGATTAATTCCCTCTTCTCTCCAAAAGCAGCATGTTCCAATTCACTTTCCAATCTGTCTTTTGGTCAGGCTTCATCTTTGCCTCCTCCACCACTTATCTAACCATTCAGCAATGCAAATCTAACCTTGTAATATCTAGCAATATCTTTCCATTTGAAATCTTTCAGGTAGCTAATCTCATGCTTATACTCTTTTTTAAATGTTTTCTTATTATTTTATTCATTTAAAGATATTAGATACTCTGAAATAAACTTTTTGCAATAATAATTTAAAAATTATTTCCAAGGCTCTTCTTTCACATGCAGAATTACCCCATAACAAATTCAACTAAATACATTATAAACTGAATAGATGTTCCAACTAACAGTTGGAGATTTCCGTGGGCTAACTTTGAAAGAACTGAGAAGATGTAGCTGAAACCCCAAGCAGATATGGGAGAGCTTCTCATAATGGTGTGGTTTTTACCCTGACTTGGCAATGTTTTAGTTTCTTCATCAGAAGATTTTGGAGAAAAAGGAACAATAAAATCCTTAAGTAGGTCCCAAGGCCTGACAGACTCATCTCATACAATATCACTGATGCTAATGTATTATAAGTATTTGGCCTTTGACCTTCTTTATGCCATTCTTCTTTTATTTGCCTAATTTTCTCCTTTTTCTCATACTTGCTTTGCTTGATTTTTTTCCTCAAACTCATCTGCCCAGAAAGGGATGAACAACAACAAAAAGAAGGTTGTAGATTATTTAAGTAAATGCATTTAAAAACAAATAAATTTTGCTATAGAAGCTTCATTATTATTTGCTTATAAGAAAATGGGGTGATTTTTAGCTGAGCACAGTGGCACACATCTGTAATCCCAGTGGCTTTGGAAGCTGAGGCAGGAGGACGAAGAGTTCAAAGTCAGCCTCAACAACAACAACAATAAAAGTGAGGCACTAAGCAACTCAGTGAGAACCTGTCTCTAAATAAAATACAAAATAGGGCTGGGGAGGTGGCTTGGGGGTCAAGTGCCCATGAGTTCAATCCCCAGTATCCAAAAAGAAAATAAGGTGATTTTTGTTTTTTATTTTTTAATTGATTTTTTAAAAATAAATGACAGTGGAATGCATTACAATTCTTATTACACATATACAGCACAATATTTCATATCTCCTGTTGTATATAAAGTATGTTCACACCAATTTGTATCTTCATACATGTACTTTGGATAATGATGTACATCACATTCTATCACCCTTTCTACCCCCTGGCCCTTCCCTTCCCCTCCTTGATCTACCCCTCTGCCCTATCTAGAGTTCATTTATTTCTCCCATGCTCCCTCACTCTACCCCACTATGAGTCAGCCTCCTTATATCAGAGAAAACATTCAGCATTTGTTTTGGAGGGGGGATTGGCTAACTTCACTTAGCATTATCTTCTCCAACGCCATCCATTTACCTGCAGATGCCATGATTTTATTCTCTTTTATTGCTGAGTAATATTCCATTGTGTATATATGCCACATTTTTTATCCATTTATCTACTGAAGGGCATCTAGGTTAGTTCCACAGTTTAGCTATTGTGAATTGTGCTGCTATAAACATTAATGTGGCTGTGTCCCTGTAATGTTTTTATGTTCTTTTGAGTATAGAGCAAGGAAAGGGATAGCTAGGTCAAATGGTGGTTCTATTCTCAGTTTTCCAAGGAATCGCCATACTGCTTTTCATATTGGGTGCACCAATTTACAGTCCCACCAGCAGTGTATGAATGTATCTTTTTCCCCACATCTTTGCCAACACTTATTGTTGGCTGCCATTCTAACTGGAGTAAGATGGTATCTTAGAGTAGTTTTAATTTGCATTTCTCTAATTGCTAGAGATGACGAATATTTTTATATATTTATTGATTGATTGTATATCCTTGTCTGAGAAGAGTCTGTTCAGGTCCTTGGCCTGTTTATTGATTGGGTTATTACTATTATTATTTTTTTGGTGCTTAGCTTTTTGAGTTCTTTATATACCCTGGAGATCAGTGCTCTATCTGATGTGTGAGGAGTAAAAATTTGCTCCCAAGATGCAGGCTCTCTATTCACCTCACAGATTATTTCTTTTTCTGAGAAGAAACTTTTTAGTTTGAATCCATCCCATTTATTGATTCTTGATTTTAATTTTTGTGCTATAGGAGTCTTATTAAGGAAGGTGGGGCCTAATCCCACATGATGAAGATTAGGGCTTCCTTTCTCTTCTATTAGACACAGAGTCTCTGGTTCAATTCCTAGGTCCTTGATCCATTTTGAGTTAAGTTTTGTGCATGGTGAGAGATAGTGGTTTAATTTCATTTTGTTGCATATGGATTTCCAGTTTTCCCGGCACCATTTGTTGAAGATGCTATCCTTCCTCCATTGCATGCTTTTAGCCCCTTTATCAAATATAAGATAGTTGTAACTTTGTGGATTAGTCTCTGTGTCCTCTATTCTGTACCATTGGTCCACCCGCCTGTTTTGGTACCAGTACCATGCTGTTTTTGTCACTATTGCTCTGTAGTAGAGTTTAAGGTCTGGGATAGTGATGCCACCTGGTCACTCTTTCTGCTAAGGATTTCTTTAGCTATTCTGGGTCTCTTTCATGATTGCCTTTTCTATTTCTATGTGGAATACCATTGGGATTTTAATCTGAATTGCATTAAATCTGTATAGTGATTTTGGTAGTATGGTCATTTTGATAATATTAATTCTGCCTATCCAAGAACAAGGTACATCTTTCCATTTTCTAAGGTTTTCTTTGATTTTTTTTCTTTAGGGTTCTGTAGTTTTCATTGTATAGATCTTTCACCTGTTTTATTGATTCCCAAGTGTGTTTTTTTTTTTTTGAGGCTATTGTAAATGGGGTAGTTTTCCTCTTTTCCCTATCAGAGGATTTGTCACTGATATATAGAAATGCCTTTGATTTATGGGTATTGATTTTATATCCTGCTACTTTGCTGAATTCATTTACTAGTTCTGGTGGAGCTTTTTGGATCTTCTAGTTATAGCATCATATCACCAGCAAATAGTGCCAATTTAAGTTTATATATATAATTTTTTTCCTTTAATTTCTTTCATCTGTCTAATTGCTCTGGCCAGTTTTCAAGAAATATGTTAAATAGAAGTGGTGAAAGAGGGCATCCCTGTCTTGTTCCAGCTTTTAGAAAGAATGCCTTCAATTTTTCTCCATTTAGAATGATGTTGGCCTGGGGCTTAGCATAGGTTGCCTTCATGATGTTGAGATATGTTCCTGTTATCCCTAGTTTTTCTAGAGTTTTGGACATAAAGGGGTGATGTATTTTGTCAAGTGCTTTTTCTATGTCTATTTAGATGATCATAGGAATTTTATCTTTAAGTCTATTGATGTGATGAATTACATTCATTGATTTCTGTATGTTGAACCAACCTTGCATCCCTGGGATGAATCCCAGTTGATTATGGTGCACAATGTTTTTGATATGATTTGTATTTAATTTGCCAGAATTTTATTGAGAATTTTTGCATCTATGTTCATTAGAGATTTTGGTCTAAAGCTTTCTTTCTTTGATATGTCTTTGCCTGGTTTTGGAATCAGGGTGATATTGGCCTCATAGAATGAGTTTGGAAGTGCTGCCTCTTTTTCTATTTCCTGAAATAAATTGAAGAGTATTGGTATTAGTTCTTCTTTAAAGGTCTTATAGAACTTGACTTTGTATCCATCCCAGTCATGGGCTTTTCTTGGTTGGTAAGATTCTGATGGCATCTTGTATTTAATCATTTGATATTGGTCTGTTTAAATTGTGTATATCTTCCTGGTTCAATCTGGGTACATCATATGACTTAAGGAATTTATCAATGCCTTCAATGTCTTCTATTTTATTGGAGTATATGGCTTCAAAATTTCTAATTATCCTCTGTATTTCTGTAGTGTCTGTTGTTATGTTGCCTTTTTCATCATGCATGCTGGTAATCTGAGTTCTCTCTTCCTTCTCTTCATTAGCATGGCTTAGGGTCTGTCAATTTTATTTATTTTTTCAAAGAACCCACTTTTTGTTTTGTCAATTTTTTCAATTGTCTCTTTTGTTTCGATTTCATTGATTCCAGCTCTGATTTTAATTATTTCTTGCCTTCTACTGCTTTTGCTGTTGATTTGTTCTTCTTTTTCTAGGGCTTTGAGATGTAATGTGAGGTGATTTATTTGTTGACTTTTCTTGTTTTAAGCAATGAATTTCATGCAATGAACTTTCCTCTTAGTACTACTTTCATGGTGTCCCAGAGATTTCAATATGTTGTGTCTATGTTCTCATTTACCTCTAAGAATTTTTTAAACTCCTCCTTGATGTCTTCTGTGACCGTTCACTCAATAGCATGTTGTTTAGTCTCCAGGTGATGGAGTAATTTTTATTCTTTATTTTTGTCAGTGATTTCCAATTTCAATCCATTATGATCTGATAAAACGCATGGTAGTATCTCTACTTTTTTGTATTTGCTAAGAGTTGCTTTGTGGCATAGTATATGGTCTATTTTAGAGAAGAATCCATGTGCTGCTGAGAAGAAAGTATATCCACTTAATGCAGGTTGAAATATTCTATATATGTCAGTTAAGTCTAAGTTATTGATTGTATTATTGAGTTCTATAGTTTCTGTATTAAACCTTTGTTTGGAAGATCTATACAGTGGTGAGAGAGGTGTGTTAAAGTCACCCAAGACTATTGTGTTGTGGTCAATTTGACTCTTGAACTTGAGAAGAATTTGTTTGATGAACATAGGTGCACCATGGTTTGGGGCATATATATTAAAGATTGTTATGTCTTGTTGGTGTATGGTTTCCTTGAGCAGTATACAGTGTCCCTCTTTATCCCTTTTGATTAACTTTGGCTTGAAATCTATTTTATTTGATATGAGTATGGAGACCCCTGCTTGCTTCAGAAGTCCGTGTGAGTGTTATGATTTTTCCCAACCATTCACCTTCAGTCTGTGTACGTTTTTTCCTATCAGGTGAGTGTCCTGGAGGCAGCATATTGTTGGGTCTTTTTATAATCCAATCTGCTATCCTATGTCTTTATTGGTGAGTTTAAGCCATTAACATTCAGGGTTATTATTGAGACATGGTTTGTATTCCCAGCCATATTTGATTATTTTTGTTATTTAACTTTTGTTAATTACTTTGTTAATTACTTCTCTGTGGTGCCCTGGTCGCACTGCACACCTGTCCAACTGAGAGCTGTTTATGTGTTGGGTGGTTACTATGTTGAGTTATTGCCACTTGGGAGAGAGGGAGTTGAAAACCTGTACCTGGACAGATGGAGATCCGATCTGGGAGCTGCCCCCACCGAATATGGCGAGAAAGGTAGTCGAAGATGGAAAGAGTCTGCTTCCAGCGCCAGGGTGTCTGGTGAGGTGGGGGAAGCCAGGTGATGGTGTTGTGCTGTGGGTAGTAGCAGCTGAGTGATATGTGTGGGAGTGGAATGCAGTCTGGAGTTCTGCAGAGGTGCTGATAGGTGGTTCTGCTAAGGTGCTCACAAGCTGTGCATGGCTGCAGAAATCAACTGTGTAGGGGTCCTCTTACATGCTCTGAGATGCAGTATTCCGACTAGGTGAGATCTGGGTCATGGAGCAACACAGAATGCTGCCTCCCTCTGGCCCACCATCTTCTCCTCTAGGGTCTCATGCTTATACTCTTACAGTAACCTCCTACCTTTCTCCACCTTTTTCCCCAACTCCTCCTTATGTTATCAGGTCAATCTTTCTAAAATTATACCTTTATCATGTTGCCTCATTGACAAGATATTTTAGTGACTTCCTATGGTTACAAGATAAAGAACAAACTCCTTAGTCTGAGTTTTAAGATGTCCATAGAGTCAGCCTCTAGTATTTCCTTTCTACTCCCTAATGTTTTGGATGAACCCCATAGTCCCGGGGAACTGGAATCTATACTGCTTCTGATATACAATTTTAGGTTCCCTAAAATATACCTGTTCTTTTTCCCCACCAAAATTCATCCATGCTCTTCAAGTAGCAAATATTGTTTGGGGGAACCTACCCAACTCCCATTGCATACATCTTTGTGGGCCATCCAATAAAGTACCCAACAGGAAAATATAGTTTTAATTGAACCAAACTCCCTTTGTCTGGAATTTTCATTCAGAATCAGGGTAAATAAGTACTAAACATAAGAGTTGGACCTGATTCATCCAGAAAATTATCTCTGAAATATTAACTATATTGGACTCTGTAGAATTCTCTGTACTCTGTCTTTTCTGATGTTTGGTTCTTTAACTTTCCCATCAATTCACTACATTTTCTTTTATCTTTCCAAGAAAGTTTCTCTTTTGTATATTTAGCCAGAGTAAGTTATTCATTCGTGCATACTGTCAGAAGCTCAACTGAGCTTGGAGAGATTGCTGAGCTGCCAGGTATTACAATCGTTGATTAAAGCAACAAACCCAAAGTTAAAGAGTTAAGCTTTTACTCACTCACTGCAATCATATAATTAAGAGGCTAAACCCCAAGAAAGCACTAACTCACCTTGTTCTACTTTCCCCCACAGAATGGTGCACCAGTCAAGGGATAGGTTGATTGGGCAGAAGTAGGAGTCATCTCAGCCACAACAAAAGGCTCCTACGGTTTTATGGACCCTAAGATTTAAGAAGGTGGTCAAGGATGGGTCAGAATAGAAAAGTAGTGATTATGGACTGAGACAGAGGGGAAAATTTTTTCATTAAGATTTTCCCCTTGGGGCTGGGGAAATAGCTCAGTTGATAGAGTGGTTGTCTCACATGCACAAGGCCCTGGGTTCAATCCCCAGCACCACACACACACACACACACACACACACACACACAGTTTTTCCCATATTTACCAATGGTGAAGCCATGGCAGAGGGACCTGAAGAATACCTCTGCCCAAGGCCTCAGATTAAGAGACTTAAGAATAAAGACCTCAGGCTTCACAATACTTGATTTCAAAACATGCTACAGAGCCATAATAACAAAACAAGCATGGTATTGGCATAAAAATAGACACAAAGGCCAATGAAACAGTATAGAGGATTCAAAATAAACTTATGCATCTTTAGCCACTTGATTTTCTACAAAGTTGCCAAAAACACACATGGGTAAAAGGACAGCCTCTTCAACAAATGGTGCTGGCAAAACTGGATATCTATATGTAGAAGATTAAAATTCGAATGCTATCTCTCACTTTGTACAAATTGCAACTAAAACTTGATCAAGGAACTTAATATAAGACCTGAAATTTTTACAATAATAGAAGAAAACTTAGGAGAAACAGTTCAAGATATTAGCAAAGAAAATTTTTCCTGAATAAGGCCTCCAATAAGTCAGGAAACAAAAACAAGAATTGATAAATTGGATGGCTTCAAATTTAAAAGTTTTTGCACACCAAAGGAAACAATCAAGACTGTGAAGAGAGAACCTACAGAATGGGAGAAAATCTTTGGAACCTGCACCTTAGATAGAGCATTAATCTCCAGGATATACAAAGAACACCAAAAAAATAATAATAACCCAATTAATAAATGGGAAAAGGAACTGAACAGGCACTTCACAGAAGAAGAAATATGAATGGCCAATAAATATATGAAAACAATGTTCAATATCTGTAGCAATTAGAGAAATGCAAATTAAAACTACACTGAGATTTTATCTCACACCAGTCAGAGTGGGGAAAAAAACCAAGAATACAAGTAATAGCCAGGTACCATGGTTTATGCTTGTAATCCCAGCAGCTTGGGAGACTGACACAGAACGATCACAAGTTCAAAGTCAGCCTCAGTAACTTATCAAGACACTTAGCAATTCAGCAAGACCCTAAATAACCATTTAGGAAAGCTATTATAAAAATAAGATGGGGACATGGTTCAGTGGTTAAGCACCGCTGGGTTCAATCTCAGGTACCAAATAAATAAATAAATAAATAAAACCAAGAATACAAGTAACAATAAATGTTGGCAAGGATGTAGAGTAAAAGGCACACTCATACATTGCTGGTGGGACTGCAAATTGTTGCAACCAATCTGGAAAGCAGTATGGAGATTCTTTGGAAAACTTGGAATGGAGCCACCATTTGACCCAGTTATCCCACTCCTTGGTATATACCCAAACAAGTTAAAATCAGCATACTACAGTGATACAGCCACATCAGTGTTTATAGCAGGTCAATTCACAATAGCTAAACTATGAAACCAACTTAAATGCCCTTCAGTAGTTGAATGTGGTATGTATATACAATGGAACATTACTCAGCCATAAAAAGTATGACTTTTGCTGATAAATGGACAGATCTGGAGAGTATCATGCTAAGAGAAATAAGCCAATCCTCAAAACCAAAGGGCAAATGTTCTTTCTGATATGTGGATGCTAACACACAACAGGTGGGGAGGAGGTAAGAATAGAAATTCAGTGAATCAGAGAAAGGGGAATGAAGGGAATAGAGGGGCTGGGAATAGGAAAGACATTAGAATGAATCAGACAAAACTCTCCTATGTTCATATATGAGTACACGACCAGTGAAACTCTACATCATGTACAACTACAAGACTGGGATCTTAATTAGAATAAGTTATACTCTATGTATGTATAATATGCCAAAATACTCTCCTTTTATATATATCTAAAAAGAACAAGGAAAAAATGTTCAAGGAAAAAAGAATTGATAAATGGGTTTGTATCAAGTTAAAACATTTCTGCACAACAAAGAAAATAATCAATAGAGTTAAGATATAACCTACGAAACTGGAGAAAATCTTTGCCAGCCAATTTTCTGACATAGTATTAATATCCAGAATATACAAAAAACTAAAAAACTTAGCAAAAATAAGTAATCCAATCTAAAAATGGACACTTCTAAAAAGAAGTAAAAAAATATATGAAAAATGCTCAATATTTTTAACCATCATGGAAAAGCAAATCAAAACTACATTGAGATTCCATCTCACCACATTTAGAAAAGCTATTATAAAAATAACAAAAGCTGGTGAGGATGTGGAGAAAGCAAACACTTATACACTGTTGGTGGGAATGTAAATAGTTCAGCCATCTTAGAAAACCATATGGAGGCTCTTCAATAACCTAAAATTAGAATTGCCTATGATCTAGCTATACCACTCTTGGGTGCTTACCCCAAAGAAAGTCAGCATACAAAAGAGACACTTGCATACCTACATTTATTGTAGCACTATTCACAACAGCTAAGATATGGAAACAGCCCAGGTGTCTGTCTGTCAACAGAGAAATAGAGAAAATATGGTATATGTATTCAATGGAGTGTTATTCAGCTATAAAGAAAACTGAAATCTTTCCATTTGTAGGAAAATGGATGAAACTGGAGGACATCATGCTGAGTGAAATAAATCAGACACAAAAAGACAAGAATCACATGTTTTGTCTCATATGTGGAAACTTGAAAAAATGATGAGAGTAGATGAGGAACTATTTAAAACTGAGAAGGGAGCAAGAGGGAGAGTGGAGAGAAGGGAGAATGAGAAAAGAAAAGACAGTGGGGTAAACATAACTTTCCTATGTACCTAGATGCATACACCACAGTGAATCTCAAAAAAAAAAAAAAGAAAGAAAAACATGAAGTTTTTATATTTTTTATGAAAATAAGGCTACCAAGCAAGTTTTGATCTACAGATATTTAAAATTTTAAATCAGATGTTCAATATATAGTAAGAATATGCAAACATTGTGTTACAGATAAAGGAGGCAGGTCACTGGGGATGTGCCTTTGTGTTTATGCTTTGATCCTGGTGAGAGGAGTTCTCACTGCTTCCTGTTTGCTATGTCCGGAGCTGCTTTCATCCTCCACATCTTTCTGCCATGGTGTTCTGCCTCACCTTGGGCGCAGAGTAAGGCAGTCATCCATGAACTGACTCCTCTGAAATCATGAGCAACAAATAAACGTTTCCTCCTCTACATTGTTCTTGTCAGGTATTTTGGTCACAATGATGAAAAATCTGACTGAAACAGCTTGTATCAAACCAATCCACATTTGACCTTTTCTACCTCTGTAACTTCATGTCAGTTATTTCATATAATCCTTTTGAGAAAATAATGAAAGGGGGCTATTGTTGAGTGTAGAATAACCGTATTTAAAGTCTGACAAACCCACAGCATGTGCCAGGAATAGCCACAATTTTTATGACATTTTTTATGACAAGTTTTCATTATTTTCTTTCTATTTTTTCCCTACCTACAATATCAATATCTCTAGGCAAAGAGTTATTTATACCTTACATAAACTGTAGCTTCTCACATGATCATACATGTAGTAAATGTTTAATATAATTGTATGGGAGTGGCCTGTAGTGTGTAATTTGAAAAGCACATGACTTAAAAATCTCCCCTAAGTTATTCTTGAAATGACTATTATTATAAGAAAGGTAATATACAATATAGTGTGCTTTTCCCATGAGCTACTGACACTCATCTTAAGGAAAGATTTATTTTGATATGAACAAAGGGTGAGAAAGTGAGTAGTTATTATTGAATGACGGCCATATACCAGAAACCAGGCAGACACTTTCCAGTACTTATTGATTCCTTACCGTAATCCTGAAGCAGACATTTTGTCCATTTTAAAGAAGAGGGCATTGGGGCACAGAAAAATGAATTGATTTTCAAATGATCCTACAGACCTTAAACAAAACAGTTAGTATTAAACTCAGATCTGTTTGAACACCAGTCTATTATATTATCCATGAAAAGTCCAAGGAATGAGGCCATTAAGGATGCCTGGAAGAGGTGTTACAGTATTAAAGGAGATGGATGAGTACCAGAAAACATCCCACAAAATTTTTCTTCCACAAAATTATTTACTGAAAGAACTTAAAGAGAGATAAGCAAATAAAAGACAGTTTGTACTCATGGATTAGAAATCTTAATATTATTAAGATAGCAATACTGCAAAAATTTATCTTCAAATTCAATGCCATCTCTGCTGGGGCTTTGTTTTGTTTTTGTTTTTTGCAAGATGAACAAATTGAACCTAAAATTCCTGTCAAAATTCAAGATACCCAGAATAGGCAAAGTAATCTTGAAAAATCAGAGAGTCTTAGTAATCAAGATAGTGTTGTATTTGCCTAGTGGCAGACATATACATCAAGACAATAGAATTGATGGTCTAGACATAAATCCACTTATTTATAACAAATTGGACTAATAAAGGTCCCAACACCAGGCAATGGGAAAAAATAGTCTTTTCAACAATTTGTGCTGGATACCCACATGTAGAAGCATGAAGCTGGACACCTACATTACACCATATACAAAAATTCATTCAAAATAGATTACCTAAACACAATAGTGTATGAATCAACTTTTAATCACTATGACCTAAATACCTGGCATAAACAACTTAAAGGAGGAGATAATTATTTTAGCTCATAATTTCAGAGGTTTCAGTTCATGGTTAGTGGGCTCCATTACTTTGGGCCTGAGATAAGGTACAACATCATGGTGAAAGGGTGTGGTGAAGGAAAGTTTCTCAGCCTTGGCACTTAAGAAGCAAGGACAGAGAGAGAAAGGGGTTGATGAAAAGATATAATCCCTAGGGGTATGTCCCCCAATGACCTACTTCCTCCAAACATGTCTACTGCCTATGGTTTCCAGAACCTCCCAGTAGTCCATTCAAATTATTAACCTATAAGTAAATTAATCTACTGATGAGGTCAGAGCACTCATGATACAATTATTTACCAAAAGTTCCCCTTCTGAACATCGCTGCATTGTTGATCAAGTCTCAACACATGAGTCCTCAGGGGACACTTCATATATCCAAACCATAACAAGAACTAAAATTGTATAGTTATTAGGAAAAAAAAAACAGGCCTGGTGTGGTGATGCACACCTGTAATCCCAGTGACTTGGGAGGCTGAGGCAGGAGGATCATGAGTTCAAAATCAGCCTCAGCACAGAGACAAACCCACTAAAATACAGTTATTTCATACTACACAAAGGTACCAAAAACATACATTGGAGAAAAGATAGCCTCTTCAACAAATGGTGCTGGGAAAACTGGAAATCCATATGCAGCAAAATGAAATTAAACCCCTAGTCTCACAGCCTGCCCAAAACTCAACTCAAAGTGGATCAAGGACCTAGGAATTAGTCCAGAGACTCTGCACCTATTTCTTTTAAAAGCAGGCCCAAATCTACATCATGTCAACTTAGGACCTAATTTCCTTAATAAGACTCCTAAAGTGCAGAAAGTGAAATCAAGAATCAATAAATGAGATGGATTCAAACTGAAAAGCTTCTTCTTAGCAAAGGAAACAATCAACAATGTGAAGAGTGAACCTACAGAATAGGATAAAATTTACCACACACACCTTAGAGCATTAATCTCCAGGATATATAAAGAACTCAAAACTCTTAACACCAAAAAACCCCAAATAACCCAATCAATAAATGGGCTAAGGAATTGAATAGATACTTCACAGAAGAAGAAATATGATTGGCCAACAAATATATGGAAAAATACTCAAAATCTCTAGCAATTAGAGAAATACAAATCAAAACTATTCTAAGATTTCATCTTACTCCATTCAGAATGGCAATCATCAAGAATACAAGCAGTAAGTGTTGCCCAAGATGCAGGGATAAAGGTACACTCATGCATTGCTGGTGGCACTGCAAATTGGTGCAAGCACTATGGAAAGCAATATGGAGATTCCTCAGAAAACTTGAAATGAAACAACTATTTGACCCAGATATCCTACTCCTCAATTTATACACAAGGGACTTACATTGACACAGCCACTTCAATGTTTATAGCAGCTCAATCCATAATAGCTAAACTATGGAACACACACCACGTAATGCCCTTCAATAGATGAATGGATTAAGAAAATGTGGTATATATACACAATGGAATATTACTCAGCCTTAAAGAAGAATGGAATTATGGCATTTGCTGGTAAATGGATGGAGCTGGAGAGTATCATAGTAAGCAAAATAAGCCAACCCCCCCAAAACAATGGCCTAATGTTTTCTGTGACAAGTAGATGTTGATTCATAATGGGGAGGGGTAGGGAAGAATGGGGGAACTTTGGATTGGCAGAGGGGAGTGAGGGGAAGGGAGGGGATGTGGGGGTGGGAAAGGTGGTGGAATGAGATGGACATTATTACTCTATATACATGAATGATTACACAACCTGTTGTGACTCTGCACCATGTACAGCCAGAGGAATGAGACAGTTGTGCTCCATTTGTATACAATGTGTAAAAATGCATTCTGCTGTCTTATATAACTAATTAGAACAAATTTAAAAAATAAAATGAAATATAACTAGCCTTAGCACCTTAGTGAGGCCATAAGCAACTTAGCAAGACCCTGTCTCTAAATAAAATATTTTTCAAAAGGGCTCAGGATGTGCTCAGTGTGTTTAACTCCTGATACCAGAAAAAGAAAGAAAAAAATAGAAAAACATAGGAGTACATCATAGGCAACCACCTCACCTAGGATGTGACACCAAAGCACAGGCCATAAAAAAAGATAATTGGACTTCATCAAAATATTTTAAATTATGTTTCAAAACATATCTCCTAGAAAGTGAAAAAAAATAACTCACAGAATGGGTTAAAATATTTGCAAATCATATAATTTGTAAAATACTTATTTTCAGACTGTATTAAAGACTCCCACAATTCAATAATTATTTTATAACCCAGGAATTTCACTTCTGGGTAAATATCAGAGGGAAATGAAAACATATAGCCACACAAAAATCTGTACATGAATTATTATAGCGGCAGTATTCTTAATACCTTAAAAGTAGAAACAGTGGGCTGGGATTATGGCTCAGTGGTAGAGTACTTGCCTAGCATATGTGAGGCACTGGGTTCAATTCTCACCACCACATACAAATAAATAAAGGTCCATTGACAATTAGAAAAAAATATTTTAAAACTACAAATAATACATATGTCCATAATAATACAAATTAATAAATAAAACGATGTATCTGTCCAATTGAATATTACTTGGAAATAAAGTGGAGTAATGCACTGGTATATGTTTTGAAATGGATGAAACCTGAAAATATTGCACTAATTAGATGGAACTATACACAAAAGGCAACATATTGTATGGTTCTATGTATATGGAATATCCAGAATTGGCCCATCCATAGAGACAGAAAGCAGATAAGTGATGTCTAGGGACTGGCTTAATGAGTACAGGGTTTCTCTTCGGGATGGGAAAAATTTCTAAGACTAGATAATGGTGATGGTTACATAACACTATGATTATACTTGGACATTGAATTCTAAGCCCATTGAATTCCCTGCTTTATATTGAATTTTTGATATGAGAATTATCTCTCAATAAAACCACTAAAATTAATTTATTTACATTAGCCATGCTTTGATATGGGGATGGTGGTTCTAGTCATTTTTTTTAAGCTTCAGCTTTCGTCTTTTTCCGAATTTGGCCTAATCTCACTTGAACATTTAATAGTTTCGTATTTGCCTCTGGTACTTGAGGCAGCCTAAAGTGAAAGAGGTCAGTTTCTCCAATTTTATTGGTTCTGCAGGAAAGCTTGGGTCACTGATTGACAGGCATCTGTGGGCCTATCTAAATGAGCTTAGTCATTCCTATTCCCTTAGACTTCATAGCTTTGAAAGACAGGAAAAAAGTTCTAGCCACCACACTTCTAATCTAAAATAAAATGGCTATGATTCTTTAAACCAAGTGACACAGCTCAATTTTCTACTCACTGAAAGCTACTTGAGCATATTACTTATATTGCACTCAAAAAGAACATTGCATCATCTTGGAAAATGTCTTTTTATGGTAAGAGTATTGCTCTTTTTCTGAAATGCAATAACAATGCTCAGTTATTTCTTTATTATTTTGTAAAAGTCTCAAGTATGTAGTGAAATATGATTAATTGTATTGACTAGCAAGTAATAAAAGAATCTAAACATCCATATTTCTAAAGCTCAAAGTGATCTGAAATCTTCATCTCTGACTCTTCTTTATATAAGTTGGAAATAAATGAGGAGGATTTGACCCTTTAAAAAAAAACACTTTAAAGTTGTATCATCATTTCTTAGTTTACGGCTGAAGAAACTGAGGTACACAATGACACAGGAATTTGTCAAAGGTCCTATGTGACCAACATAGATTCTGTTTCTATATCTTCCTGACTCTAACACCTTTTCATCCACTGCAATTTTTAGTTTCTCAATTAAGTGGGGTTAATTTCATAATAAGAAAATTAATCACTCTTTGTTAATAAATTATAGAAAGATCAATATAATATAAAGACTAAAATATTTTTCACAGAGATTGAAAGCATACTGTAAAAGGAAACCCTTCCAGACCTCTGCTTAGAAGAGAGAAAAATCCACGTTATCTCCATAGTAATCTTCAAAGGCTAAGAGCTGACTGGGTGTGCTAACTACACAGGGGAGAGTTCTCTTGCCCATCCAGTGTGCAGAAGCTGTAGGATACTGCTTATCTCAGCTCCCTTTCAGATAAGGAGTTTGCTATAGTTTTATACAATCAGAATTCACTGCCATCTCATACTTACCCTTTCTCCTTTTAATTTGTTGTTTCTTTGAGTACTGATAAACTATGAATCTTTTATTTATATTTGTATTCCTCCAGAGGATTCATTTTGGAAGTCATTCAGAGTATCTCCAAGAAAGAGATCCAAAAGTACAAGGGTCTGGACTGGTATAAATACATTTATGGGTATATTTTAATCAAATCAATGAGGACCAAAGTTACTGCTATTGCATTAATTTTTTTAAAAGAGTAAATTAAATACTGTCAGTGAATACTTCTGCTATATCCAGTAATCTTGAACAAACATAGATTAACTCTTGGTATCTTGAAAGAATCTTTCTAGAGACTTGTTACCTTTTGGAGATGTTACTGTGTATCACTGATATGACAGGATAATTTAAAGAAGGAACATCAAAAGATTAAAACCAAAACCATATGTCCTCCATTTCTCCCAACTGGTATGCTGTCACAGAGCCAGGTTGCTATCTCTGCCCTCTAGTGGTTAGGTGTTGTCATTCAAGTATTTGTATTACAGAGGCACAGAGACAGAAGGAATCTTTCCCTACATGGGATTTTGTTGTTTGACTATATTGGTTGCTCTCTGTAAGAATTCATTAACAGCCTGTACCATCTTTGATGTGAATTATTCAATGTAATTTAAAATGGGGGTGGATTGGGGCTCATTCATTCACATTTATTTATCATGTTTTTATGATGTGTCTGGCACTAGGTACAACCAGACATGCAATTATGAATAATGCACAGTTTATGTCCTCATGGAGTTTCCATTTTTGTGAATAACCTAACTGTCCTTTAAATCCTTAAAACAGTAAAAAGAAGAAAAAAATGAACAAACTGGGGCAGTGAGAGATCAAGTTGAGAAATCAGACTTGTGATATGAACCCAAGAAGTTTGTCTCCACAGATCACATTTTTCACATGGAATCCATCTCAAAACAAAAGGCCATGCAGAGATTCATATCTTAAAAAGTGTTTGGTCTTTTGACAAAGGAGTCATTCAGAGTATTTCTAAAAATACTGCCCTTAAACATGTTTACTAGTCTTGCTTACAGTGAAATTTAGCAACCAAAATAGAGAGGAGATTCATTTTCTTCCCTCTTCCATTACCCCCTGCCATGAAGACCAACACATCATCAGTCATTTTTGCCTACTAATGTAATTCTGTTCAGTATATTGAGTGTTAGATACTCTAAACTGAAAACTCAGAGAAACAAGGGAAATAGAAAGATTATAGCTTATACTTTAGCCATATCATTTTCCTAAGCATTTGCATGTATTTTCTCTTCATTTTAAAAACCTGGTTTTCATTCATCTAAAGCCCAATTTTTCCATCTCCTCTAATACATAAAGTTTTTATGGATGAATCTCAATTCTACTAAATATAGCACCATGAAAGGTCCATCATTTGTACTGCTGTTTAATATGTCATCAATTGGCAGTTATATTAAAGATTGGTTACTTATTTGTTATTCAGTAGGCCTCCCATTTCCCTTCACATTAACGAGTTGAAACATTGTCATGTAGGTTTTTCATTTATTGGTTGATTTTGAACAGTGTGCAAGAAAGAGGAAAAAAAGAGAAAAGTCCAAGCAGGAGTTTTAACAAGCCCTTCTTTCTCTTCATAAAACTGATTAAACTGCTGATGTTGGAATAAAAGGACAGAAAAAGCCTCCAGGAAACCCAGTTAGCAGTTAAGCAAGATCATTGCTTATATTTCACGAGAATGCTCTGAAACATCCTTTTCTGGCACATGAAAGGACCCCTTTGGCCTTCCTCTCTTTGATCAGGTCTAGGAGTTTTATAACTTTGAAGCAACCACACTTCAACTTCTTTCCACCAAGCTTACCTGTTCTTCCCTGGCCTATTTTCTCTACTTTTATAGGTCAATACTTAACCCATCAAATAGAATTATTCCAACCCTTAGCCTTTCAAGGAAGAGGGGCTAGGTGTGTTAAGTGCTTCTCCCCCATCCCTTCTGTCTCATAATACAGTTTCAAGAAGCCAACTATAGCATACTCAATTGTGGATTAATCATCCCTAATACAGTCTATCGAATAAGTGAATGATTATTGTTTCCCAAATATAGGCAAAGAAACAATAAAAATGCATTTTATTTTCCCCACTCGAGTGATTGCATATTGATAATGTGTGATCAAAACACCTACTGGAAACTCAGTTAATTTATATTTGTGTCTAAATCACTGCATCTAAAAAACTTTATAGTTTGTTACTCAATGTAGTAAAAATTAAAGTGAGTAACTTTATAGATGATAAACAAATAGCAGGAATGGTTTTTGAATGAGACCAAAGTGTGAACATGGATTGATTTTGAACAGTGTGCAAGAAATAAAACAGCAAGGAATAATCAAGTTAATATGTAATTTGCAACAGATCAGTAAAATAAAAAGGTAACAATATTTTCCTATTTGTCAGTTTCCCATATATTGCACTAAATAATTTGACAACTTGGGCATTGTGCAAATAATCTGTTTATTCATTTGCTTCCCTCACTAGACAATGAGGGACTATATTTGATCTCTGTATCCACAATATACAGTACAGTGTGTTTGTGTGTATTATACTAAAAGCTTAATAAATATCAATTATATAAAAACTAGAAAGCTCATTAATATAAAGAGAAATAGGAGGTATACTGAAGAGAAATGATAGGCATACTAAATAACAAATAACCAATCTTCAAAATTACTATTAAATAAATATTAGACACCAATGCAAATGATGAACCCTTTTAAAGTGCTGCATTTAGTATAACTAACATTGTCTCTTTCTATCAACGTACTCATTCTGGACTTGTAAATGCAATTTTTTTTTAAATGGCAGTGACTATCTTAAAAGAAGATGAATTAAAGGTCCAGAATTACACCCCATGCCTCTAGTCAGAGGAACAGTGATTGCAAAGAACCACCAGTAAGAGAGGACTTGGAAAAATAATATTTTCTGCTCATGATAGAGTAACTGGTACCATATTTGCCTCCATATCATAAGTAATCATAAAACTAGATAAAATACATAATGCAAGAGTTATCAGACAATGGAGAGCTGTTTACTTGAGGACATCCCCACACGTCCATAAGGTGAGATCAAATCACCTACTGAAAACTCAGTTAACTTATGTTTGTGACTAAACCACTACATCTGAAAAATTTTATTGTTGTTACTAAATGTAGTAAAAACTGAAGGGAGTGGGGCTGGGGCTCAGTGGTAGCACACTTGCCTGGCATGTGTGAGACACTGGGTTTCATTCTCATCATCACATATAAATAAATAAAATAAAGGCCTATCAACAACTAAAAAAAAAATTTTAAAAAATTGAAGGGAGTAACTTTGTAGATAGTAAACAAACAGCAGGGATGGTTTTTGAATGAGACCAAAGTGTGAGCATGGACCGATAAATATATAAAACATTAAGGAATACTCAAGGTACTGTGCAATAATCTTCACAATGCAGAGGACAGGAATCTAAGTAGAGGATAGAAATCTTATTGAACTGAAATAAAAGTTCAGTGAAGCTGAAATGGCTATAATGTGCAGAGTACAGTACTGAAGAGAAAGGACCTGCACAGAGGGTGGGCACCCAGGAATCTAATAAAGGGTGCTGCATGATTTCTTGACTGGACCCTGAAGGCCCCTGCATTATTCTCACTAGAGAGTAGCTGCTATGTGCTTGACAGAGGAACACAGGTATGGCGGTCATTCAGCACTGAGAACCATTGGAAGTCTGACTTAAACAGAGTATAAAGTCTTCTTTAACACTTCAAGAACATCCTGAGCATGCAGCTGAGACATCAGAAAGACTGGGCCTCAAGATTAAGAACTACACTATGGCTGACTCTAGATCTACCTTAATGAAGAAGAAAACCAATCTCTGACAAAATGTTCGGCAGAAAAAGTTTGGACATTGAGTTCTACTAAGTAGAAGCTTTGGAAATACTGTGGAAGTTTCATAGATCTTACATATGAAAGTGTAAACTTGAGCTAACATAAGATGATTGTCTGGGTAATTAAAAATAAATACTTTCCAGATATAACAGAATCTTAAGTGTTTAAAATGTGTCATCAACAATACCAAGTACAAGATAAAAAAGTTAATAAACATACAAGGAAAAAGAAAACATGACAAATTAGTCAATGGTAAAAGAAAGTCAATAGAAATTGCTCGTCTGATGATGCAGATTTTGGATTTAGCAAATAAAGACTTTAAAGCAACTTTTATAAAAATGTATAAAGAACTAAAAGAAATGTGTTAAGATAATCAAATGAAAAACATGATTTTATTGAGTGAACAGATAAGGAATCTTAGCAGAGAAAGTGACAATATAAAAATGAAATATCTCAAAGTGAAATGTACAATAACTAAAATAAATAATTCACTACTTAGATTTAGCATAAAATTGTGAATTGAAGATGACAGAATAATGAGTCAGTGATCTGAAAGAACAATAGATGCTATCTTTTTTTTTTAAAGGGGCGGAGGTGTTTTATTTTTTGCAGTGCTAGGGAACACACACATGGTCTTGTGCACACTGGGCAGATACTCTCCCACTGAGCCACACTCACTCCCAGCCAAATGTCATCTAATCTGAAAGACAGAGATAAAGGTTTGATAAAAGGGAGCAGAACCTCAGAGACCTGTGAGATAATATTGAAAGATACACCATATTTGTAATTGGAGTCCCAGAAACAGAAGAGGCTGGCAGTAAGGGCAGAATAAATTTATAAAGTTATGATCAAAAAGTTCCCCCAAATAATAGAAAATATTGACTTATGGATCCAATTGACTAAAAAACAAAAACAAAAACAAAAACAAGCAAACAACTATAAATAAATAAATCAAAATGGGTCGCATCACAGATTACTGAGCCAAAAATAAAGAGAAAATCTTGAAGGCAGCTGTACTATAAAACACCATTACACACAGGGAACAGTTGTTAAAGAGTGGATGCTGGATTTCCATTACAGTGTAGACCAGAAGACTGTGAAGCAGCATCTTTAAAGTACAGTAAGGTAAAAAAAAAAAAAAAAAAAAAAAAAAAAAAAAAAAAAAAAAAAAAAAAAAGAGAACCTGTCAACCTATCCATACACAACAAAAGATATTTTTCATGAAGGAAGGTGAAATACTTTTTCAAATAAATAAAAATGATATACTTTGTCATCAGCAGACATGCAACAAAATACATGCTAAAAGAATCTCATCAAGGGCTGGGGTTGTGGCTCCGCAGTAGAGCACTCTCCTAGCACATGCAAGGCCTTGGGTTCAATCCTCAGCACTGCATAACAATAAATAAATTAATTAAAGGTATGTGCCCAGCCACAACTAAAAAATAATTTTTTTTAAAAAAGAATCTCATCAAGCTAGAGAGAAATGATACCACACAGATAACATGATCTATTAAAAAAAGAATTTCAGAAAGAATAAGTAAGTGGGTAAATAAACACTGGGTTTCATTTATCCAAATGTAATTAAAAGACATCTGATTAAAATAAAATAATAGCATTATAAGATGGGATTTACAATGTGTATATATTAACAAATATGTTAATAACACAAATGATAAGAGATGAGTAAATGGAACTAAACATTGTGAAAATATTATATCTGTGATGTGTGAAGAGGCAAATGAGAAGTGTCACATGTTAAATGAGAAGTAGGACTATGAAGGGTCAGATATAAATAGGTACTTTATCAACTACAAATGAACTTTCATAAGTTAAGGATACATTTTATTATTCTTAGAGCAATCATAAAAAATAATAAATTTGCCTTCAGGAAAATTTAGAATGTCTGCTTCTCCAAATACAATTAAGTAAATTAACAGGCAAGTCACATATGAGGAGAAAACATTTAGAAGATACATGTCTGATGATAGACTTTTATCTGCAACATATAAACTTTTATAACTCTAAAGTAAGATAAATAATTCAATTGGTAATGGACAAAATATTTGAGCAGATTAAGGGCCAATTAGCACATGAAAATATTCTCAACACTATCAATTATTCAGAAGAAACATATTTTATAAAATACTTTATAAGATAACACTTCTTACCCAGTAAATTGGCTAAAATGGAGAGCACTGACATCACCAAATTTTTCCAATGATGTGAAACAATTGGATTACTTGTACATTCTGATTAGAATATAAACTGGTACAATTACCTTAGAAAACAGCTTGAAATTTCCATATGAATTTAAATATACACTTACCTAAAGATATAGCTACTATAATCCTAGGTATATACCCCAAATAAATATTATATATACATATGTATATATGTATGTACATATAATATTATAATCTTATATACATGTATATAAGATTACAATATGATACATATGTATATATGTATTTTCACACAAATACTTTAAATGAATGTTCATGGCAACTTTATGCATCATAGTTAAAAATTTGGAGACAACCAAAATGCCCATCAGTGATTGAATGAATAAATTAGTTGTATATTCTTACAATGAAATACTTTTTGGTAGAAAGAAGCAACATGAATCTTAAAATACTTCAGTGAAAAAAAGGCAGGCATAATGGTATGTACTACGTAGTTCTATTTTTATGAAATTGAAAACTGGCAATGTACAAGTAATAGAGATTCATGATTGCACAAAAAGGAGGGGGAGTTGACAACAAAGTGTGTGATGGAAATTTCTGTTTAATGGAAATGCCTTGTATCAAGATTTTTGTGATGTTAAATGGTATACATATATTTGTCTAAACTCATCAAACCATACATTTATGATTACATATAAACTACATATCAACAACTTTCACAGAAAAGTTTCTGAACAGCTGAAATGTGATTGTAGGGGAGGAAAGGGAATATGAAAAAAACTTTGGTAATCCTGCTTTGTTTTCTCTTTTTACTACATTTAGGGTCACAGAAATGGAATACAAAACTGAAACTTGGACACATTGATAAAGGAAGAAAGACAAAAGAGTAAGGAAAAGATGAAGGAAAGACTCTCCTATAAAGTGAGTCCTTGAAAGAGTTCACTATAGATAATAGCTGTTTGGACATGTATGCAAACAGTCCAAGGATGATATACAAGAGGAAATAGCTTGGCTATCTTCCATGGATCAGTACAAAATGATAGACCAAAACATTGAGCCACCTAAAAACTCCTGGCAATGTGCATATAGAGATTTTAACTATAGTGATGGAGAAGGAAGCCTAGAAGATAAGCTATGAGATGAGAGACTGAACATCATGGGGAAAGATTCCCTTTGTGCTTCTATGTTCTACCCTCATTTCTACTTCATTTTGGCCTTGTGGTATTACGTTGAGGAACTTTGTCAATGTGTTATCAAGAACAAGCTCCCAGGTCACATTTCCCTATCTAAGAAAATACTGCCTTTGACCTTCCTGAGCCATTTGCCTTCCAATTTATTTCCTTTTGCCCCTCATGCTTACTAGCACATATTCATCTTTGTGTCTCCAAACTTATTTCCGTACACAGCCCACCAATGGCTCTCTCCCTTTCTGTCCACATCAACATTGCTCTAGTCCCAGCTATCTCAAT
The DNA here is from genome assembly GCF_964194105.1 of Spermophilus citellus. Classification (NCBI taxonomy): domain Eukaryota; kingdom Metazoa; phylum Chordata; class Mammalia; order Rodentia; family Sciuridae; genus Spermophilus; species Spermophilus citellus. The sequence continues at coordinate 133,813,751 of NC_138190.1, read as the reverse complement.
AGTTACATAACTGGATTCATTTCTTAATCCCACCTGCTCTTTGCATCTACTTTCCCTCATCCTGCTAGGAAGATCAGCCTCACAGCCACATGGTCAATGCAGTCACAGAAGATCAGACATGAAGACCATGCACTTCATGATCGATGTTATGCAGTGCTGTCTTAAATTTTTGAAGTGATTTGATCATTATAGTTTTGCTTTTTAAGTTAAGCCATCAGGACAATTGTGTCTGCACTGGAAGTTTGGAACCTTGGCTCATGTGTACTCTCACTTTCTGCCACCTTCTAAAGAAAATTTCAAGTGTGAGACAAGTTGACGTTGGGTGTGCATGCACAAGTCAGGGCTGGACATGGTGGCAGCCAGCCCCACCCAAGGCTAATAGCACCACAGAAGAGTAGGTAGCCAGCCCTGGCTCTACATCTTGGTGGAGGCAAATCTTTTGCTCACATACTCTCTATCCAAGTATCAAGTACATCTCAATGTAGAATCTTAAATATCTTTAGGAATCATTTGTTTGCCCTGGTTTTATAAGATGCCAAAGTGGACATCCTCAGACCCCTCCTTCTTCAGGGAGCAGTGCAAAGGCCCATTGGCTGGAGGAGGGATAGCAGTAGTCAGGCTTGAGAAGGCTATGATACAAGTCCTTTGAGTACACTACTATCTTGCTAGTATACTGGTGCCCAGGAGCACTCTCCTGCCAGTTCCAGGCCTGGGTTATTCTTTTTTTCTTTCTAATCTTCCTGAGTCTGCCTTGTGTTTTTTACTTTTGGCCAGCTCTAGGCAGCCTCCAGAGATAAGCCACAGAGTACCAATTGTGTCACTTTAGTGATTTTGTGTACAAGTTAAAGGGTCTGATATTCACATTCAAAACTGGCATTGCACAATATAAAGGTGAATCATAAAATTCCTGCTAATAATTTAAAATTTTAATTTGTCTTACTTAGAGTTGCATAAAGTAAAAATATACCAGGACAAATTGAAAGACAGACTGCAGAAGAAAATAAAGTTTTTACATGTACCTTTAATCATGAATTTTCTTTCATTTTGAACAAGGAGATCCACAAATTATATACTTGGCTTGGCCTGCCATACTTTTCTTCAAAAAACAAAATCAACAGATCATGTATCTCCCCTGCTTCCCTTACTTATAGGATAAGGGGCAAAAATTCTTAGATTGATCTTTAATTTACTTTTCCAAACATTATTACACTATTCAAGAAAAACATTATCTATAAACTATTACCTGAACCCATGTTGCATATTTCTTCCTGTATATATATTCTGATGTCTATTTTCTTCATTTTCAGCTATTAAGATTACAGTTATCTATTAAAATTACACAAGTCTTGACTTTCTCATCACCCCTAGATGAAAGTGACCTCTTCGTCTTCTGGATAATCCTACAGTTCAATGATTGGACTATTCAAGCTGAAAGAACCCCAAAGATCATCTGGTCTGAAGATTCTCAAGATTAGAAGACCAATTTCAAAGTATCAAAACCCAGGACCCACTTCTGAGCAATTAAACATAATCTCTGGGAAAGAGGTATTAGGATTTTGAAAATATCCCAAGATGTAGCCCCCCCACCCCCCGCTTTTAACAGAAGAACTTTGCCAATTAGAAAGTTGAAGAGACTTGTTCAATGTCAAATAGATTTTTCAGGAATTGTAAGATTATGTTCTAGGGGTCTTGCTTTTTCCACTTCACTATATATTCTCCATTCTGCACACTCACCAATTATATACTATGGAATATTATTAATTATGACCTCCCCCATGTGCATATATATCTCGTCTCCAAAACTAAATTGTCACCAACATAAGAAAAATAGCTATATATCTGTTCTCTGTACCACCTTCCTTTATTGCTCAGAATATATTTGTGAATTGGATTTTTTCCCTCTGGTTAATTTCTTAAACCAAACATTTCTAAAATTGATAGCATCCATCTTTTTTCTCAGAACTTATAAAATTCTGGTGATCCTAAGATTTTACAGTTTGATCAAGTAATGAAGATAGAGGAAGAGAGAATTCTGGAGAATTTCTACTGGTTGATTTGGGCTGGCTCTGGACTTGCAATCCTCCTGCCTTGGCCTCCTGGGCCACAGGATTACAGATGTGCCCTACCACATTCAGCTGGTGGTGTTACTTTTTTTATATGTGATAGAGAAATGAAACTATTTCAAGAGAGAACATTTGACAGTAAAGAACATAAAAATGTTTCCTGGATGTAACACTACTTCTTGTTTCTCTATTTTCTCCAAAGAATCAGATTTTACTTTTAATATTATCTAAAGTCTTTCTGCCAGTTTAATAATTTTTGCTCTTATCCTTGTATTTTTTTTTCTAATTGTATTCTCTTGTTCCTTTAACTATTTGGATCAAATATTTCATCTATATACAAATGAGTTACTTAATTAATAAGGATGGTTCTGAAAATTGCCTAGCCTAATACTATAGTTTAAACATTTCTGGAAAAAGTGAAAAGAGTTTAACAACTATAGCTAAACTTCAATTTTAAAGCAGATTTATATTTATTAAAAAAATCCAACTTAAGCCAAAATATGAAGCATTTCTTTTCACACCAATCAAATTCTGTTCTGGTTAGGTTTTGTTATCTCTTCATTGCTTGGAGCCATACCACGCTCCCTATTCATTGTCTAAAGGTAAAGTACTGCTAGATGTTAGGCAGGCATAGACAGTGTCATGGCTCAGAACACAGGTGAACATGAATAAGTTAGTTCAAGGAAATTTACAGTATCTGCTCCTCAACCTGATGCTCAGTAGCTAAAAGGATGGTATATAGTATCAGGCAGGCCTGGTTTGATTCCACTTTCTTCTCATTACTAGCTGAGTTAACTGTTGGCACTTAATCATTTTAAATCTCCTTTTTATTGTTTGTGAAATGGGGTAATAATAGCATATTTCACTTACAGTTATTTTGAGTTGCATTTTTTTTTATTTTTTACAATGCTAGGGATCAAACATGGTTCTTATGCATGCTAGGCAAGTGCTCTATGACTGAGATACACCCCCAGCCCAATTATTTTGAGTTTTAAATAAAACAATGTTCTCTGGGAAGCCTTCCGTAATATACAATCAACTGTAAGTGCTCCTGCTACTTTTTGTTATTGCACAAAAATTATAATTTTCTTTTAGAGCACTTATCTTGATTTGTGTGTATATATTCATTCATATATTTATAGATCAATTTGCTTAATATTTACCTATCTTACCAGAGTTAGATTGATGAGTACAGAGACCATATCGGTTTTGTTCATCACCTTATATGTGTACTAAACAAAGTATCTTACACCATTAGAATTGGTCAATAAATATTTATGAAATGAGCAAGTTAAATTCTCATCACAGTTCTATGTGCTGACAATAATAAAGCAGCCAATACAAGAACAAACAAATACAAAATAAAAGAATGGCGATTTCTTTTCTAACTTACTTGGCAGATGGTGGGTGGCTTTGACCCCCTCCTTCATCAGATTCCTAGGTCAATTTAAACACTCTAGATCTCAGCAGGGTTCACTGTTGGGCATACTTTATTTCATTACTCATTCATTTACAAAGAGGCTCTTTTTGCTGAATTTCTCTTGCTTGATACTTTCTTATCATTAGGAGAACTATGGCTTCAGGCCACTAGCTGTTGCAGTCCTTTTATGGAGGAACATTGGCTCTTGAAGAGCCCTGACACAAGTCCATTTTTTTCCTGGCTTCTTCTGTTTCTTTTATATTTTGATGGTGCTTCTGACTTTTGAGTTAATTATCCTTTTTTGAAAACTGAAACCAGTCTCTCTGTTTCTGTCTCTCTCTATATACATAGAATACGTATATATTCAAACCAATTAATCTATATCTCAAATTAGACATAGAATAGTTTTCACTCTTTACCTCCCAAATATACACCATTAAAAGTCCGTGTATAATGTGTGTAATGATGATTGCCAAACTGAGATTCCACTTCATGTACTCTAAGGAGTATATGATGCAATCAAATTCTTGTACAAGAGGAGAATATGGGGCTGGGGCTTAGAGGTAGAGCACTTGCCTAGCATGTGTGAGGCACTGGGTTCAATCCTCAGCACCACATAAAAATAAATAAAATAAAGGCATTCTGTCCATTTACAACTATAAAATAAAAAAGAAGAGAATGTGGCCGGTGTCTTAGAGGTTATTGTAACAGCATTGACCAGTACCAGCTTCTTTTTATCCAATGGCCCAGAGACAAAAGGTCCCTTTGTGTCAGTAGCAATTCCTGTGACAAGAATAAATGTCTCATTTGTATTTGTTTTGTCCTAACATCTCAGTGTCAAATTAATATCAGTATCTTTTTTCATGCTTTCTATGTCCAGTAGCTGATTTTAGGTATGAATAAAATAAATCAATGAAATGACTCTTTAAATTTCCCTCCACATATCTGACATTTCCCATGTGTCATTTCTTAGCCTCTTATCATTTATCTGAATCAGACTAGACTTTAAAAATGCTAATTCATTGTGTTGTCTATGTCTAATGATCTAGTTTATAAAACTTTCCAAGTGAAAATAAATTGGGTGACTGGTATTATGCCTAGCAAAGTGTACTTATTAATATGATTTATTATATGTTATGAATTCACAATTTTAACATTTTAATTTTTCCCAAATCTCTCACATATAACATTTCACATACACATACCTTCTAAACTGGAGGTTACCAAGTAGTTCTGCATGTAAATCTCAGTATCTGCTAGTGGACTCGCTCCCTTCATGTGCCTGTGGAAGTAACAAGACACAATGACTGAAATATGAAGCAGACAACTGTACCATTATTTTTGCACTTATTTTTCAAATTTCTCTGCAAGGACATCTTTGTTGGCATGTACATTTCAGGTAGATTTCTTTTTTTAGCTTCTCAGCAACAGAATGGATTTCTAGGTTCTGAGTAATGAGTAGTTGTGTGGTTTGTCAGATAACATCACTTTAGAAACTATGATCTTTACATGACAATATGTAGCTCCTACCTGGATTCCTGACAATCATTTCTCTTTGGAATCATTTCAAGGTGAAAAGAAAGCTTTACAGATAGGGAGACTACAAAATCTTATAGATACATGAAGAGAGTCTCAGATGCAAATGCCCTGAAGTCTTGCTATGATATGGATCAGAAGGTCCAGTAGCAGCACAAGTGCACTATATTATAATAGCTGCCAATCTGGTACTTTTCATTTCAGCCCCTCACCAGTATGTCTTCCTTAAATATCTAATTGATTCTCTTATACTATTGTTGTCTTCAAAGTGCTTTTAAAATAATAAAAGTTATGGTTTTGGGGGGTTTAGGCTTTGATATATTTTTATACTTCACTTCTGAACCTCATGGTAACTGTGCAGGGGAGCAATTATGGCACTCATTTTTTTTCCAAATGATATGACATTCATTAACAGTGGTCTTGTTATGATGTAGATCAGATCATATCCACTTGTGTGTGTAACACCTTTCAATGGCTTCCCTTTTTACTTAGATCCAATCTCATCAGTTCTGAGACATCATCTTCTACACCCTAGTATTTTGCTAAGGGCTTCCCTTCCGCCCATCCTCCACAACACTTCATAACTCCCATCCTGATTTTAAATATTTATTTTTTAGTTGTAGGTTGACACAATACCTTTTTTTATGTGGTGCTGAGGATAAAACCCAGTGCCTCACGCATGCTAGGCAAGTGCTCTGCCACTGAGCCACAGCCATAGCTCCAACCTGATTTTTTGTTTTATCCTTAGCACTTGTCACTGTCTAAAGTATAAACTGTGGTACTGATTAGTCTTGTTTATTGTCTTTCCTCTTCCCCTAAATTGCAAGCACCATGAAAACAGTGTTTTGTGTTTTGTTTGTTTTGTTTTGTTTTGTCCACTGTGCTATCTTCAGTGCCCATCACCTAGGAGGTACTCACTGCAGATTTGCTAAAGTAATAAATTTATTGTTTTGCATTTTAAAAGTATGAAATATATACACAAAAGGTTATATAATAAGAGGTTTTGATCATTGCCCAATGTATACATGTATCAAAACATTACATCTAAACCCATAATGTATATAATTATTATTTGTCAATTAAAAATAAAAGAAACAAAGACTATTATTAAACTGAATAAAGAACATCACTAGTATCTTAAATGTCCCCACTGTGCTTCTCCTCCATGGCATCTAGCTTCATCTCTCTAGAAGATTTGCTTTTCTTAATTTTATTTAAGTTGCTTTCTTGTTTTTCTTGTAGTTTATTACAACAGTATAGTATATAGTTTTAAGGTTTTTTTACCTTAATATAAATGGACTAATACTCTGTGGTTTTAAATTTTTATGTCTTGATTATGAAATTCTTACCTAACACAAGGTCAAGATGTTTTCTTCTGAGGATTTTTTTTCTACAAAGGATTGAACCTAGGGGCACTTAGCCATTGAGCCACATTCACAACCCCTTTCACTTTTTTTTTTTTTAATTTTGAGACACAGTCTCACAAAGTTGTTTAGGGTCTTGATAAGTTGCCCAGGCTGGACTCAAACTTGAGATCATCCTGCCTCAGCCTCCAGAGTCTCTGGGATTATATGCATGTACCACTGTGCTTGGCTCCTGAGGTTTTTTTAATGTCTTGCTTTTTACATTTACCTCCTTAAATGAACTGAAATTGATTTTGTGTGTGGCATAAGGTTAGGACTCAATTTTATTTCTCTACATGGAAAACCAATTATACTGCAGTGTTTATTAAATGCTTTGTTCACACTAGTATGTTATGCCATCTCCATCATATATCAAGTTTTCATATATATAGATATGGAAATATCTTCAATTTTGTTTCAAGGTCTCATTTGTGTATCCCTGTACCAATAATTCACTGTGTAACTATAGTTTTACAAAAAAAAAAATCTATCATGCAGTATAAACCTCTTTTTCTTGACTTCCCATAGAATCTATAGATGAGTTTGAAAGAATTCATGTTTTGGTGATATTGACTCATACCCATAAACAAGGTATATCTAGATATTAATATTCTTTTTTTAAGAGAGAGTGAGAGAGGAGAGTGAGAGAGAACTTTTTTTTTTTTTTTTAGTTATTGGCGGACACAACATCTTCATTTGTATGTGGTGCTGAGAATCGAACCCGGGCCGCAGGCGTGCCAGGCGCGCGCGCTACCGCTTGAGCCACATCCCCAGCCCCAATATTCTTTTTTTTAAAGAGAGTGAGAGAGAGAGAGAGAAAGAATTTTTTAATATTTATTTTTTAGTTCTCGGCAGACACAACATCTTTGTATGTGATGCTGAGGACCCAGGCCACACGCATGCCAGGCGAGCACGCTACCGCTTGAGCCACATCCCCAGCCCCTTAATATTCTTTAATATAAAGTTTTGTGACTTAATACTTAAAGGTCATGCACATTTTTATTAGATATATTCCTAGGTATATTCTTGGTTGTTTTTGTATAGCCACTAATATGTATTTAAACATAATAAAGGAACTTTTTTTCACTGATTCATAACAATAAAACTGAACTATTTGGTACCCATTAACATACATTGTATGCATTATTCAGAAGGAGTCCTATAAACAAAATGATACATGCATGGGATTCGATTTCAGTTCATGATTCCACCCGTCACCCCCCATTTTATTTCCATCCTCCCTTCCCTTCCCTGTTCTCCTTTTACTCTTCTAGACTTCATTTTGCTCATCCATTTATATTCAATTGGTTCTTTTTACTTATGCATAAAGGTAAAATTCCCTGTGATATATCTATATATGCTCATAACATGATTTTTAAAGAATCCTTTCTGCCTTGCCTCCCCTTTTCCATCCCTCCACTCTGCCTCTTGATCTCCTCCTTTCTCGGTACTGATAGTCCCTATATCTTTATGATCCTATCCTTTCCTCCTCCTTTATTTTACTAGCTTCCACATAAGAGAGAAAACATTTGACCTTTGACTTTCTGAGTCTGGTTTATTTCATTTAGCATAATATTCTCCATTTCCAGCCATTTACCAGCAAATGCTTTAATTTAATTCTTCATTATAGCTGAATAGAACTGCATTGTGTGTGTGTGTGTGTGTGTGTGTGTGTGTATCTCACAATTTCTTAATCCATTCATCTGTTGAAGGGCACCTAGGTTGGTTTCATAGTTTAGCTAATGTGAATTGAACTGCTATGAACATTGAGGTGGATGTATCGCTATTGTATGCCGATTTTAGTTCTTCGGGGAAAATACCAGGGAGTAGGATACCTGGTCCTTTGGTGATTTCATTCCTAGTTTTTTGAGCAATCTTCATACTGCTTTCCAGAGTGGTTGTACTAATTTGTAATCCCACCAACAATGCACAAGTGCATGTCCCCCCAAGTCCTCACCAGCATTTATTACTGTTTGTATTTGTGATCATTGCCATGAATGACATCTTTGTGAAATTTTGATTTGCCTTTCCCTGATTGCTAGAGATGTTGAATATTTTTTCCAATATGTGTTGGCTATTTGTGCTTCTTCTTTTGAGAAATTTATGTTTAGTTCGTTTGCTCATTTATCTATTGGGTTATATATGTTTTTGATGTTGAGTGTTTTGAGTTCTTTATGTATTCTAGGTATTAATCTCCTGTCATGAGTAGCTGGCAAAGATTTTCGTTTTTTATATAATAGGACACTCAAGAATAAAAGTTATGGAGGAGATGCATAAAGACACAACTTATTGGTGAGCAGTCTCATACCAACTTGACTCTTTGTCTTTTCTTTTTTTTTTTATTTTATTGTTGGTTGTTCAAAACATTACATAGTTCTTAATATACCATATTTCACAGATTGATTCAAGTGGGTTATGAACTCCCATTTTTACCCCGTATACAGATTGCTGTGTCACATCAGTTACATTTCCATTGATTTACAAATTGCCTTTCTAGTGACTGATGTATTCTGCTGTCTATCCCATTCTCCACTGTCCCCTCACCCCTCCCCTCCCCTCCCCTCCCCTTCTCTCTCTCCATCCCCTCTACTATAAATCGTTTCTTCCACTTGTATTATTTTTCTCCTACTCCTCCTTTCCTCTTATATGTAATTGTGTATAACCCTGAGGCTCACCTTCCAATTCCATGCAATTTCCCTTAACTCTCACTTTCCCTCCCGCCTATCATCCCTGTTTAATGTTATTCTTCTTCTCCAGCTCTTCGTCTCTACCCTGTCCTTGGTTACTCCCCTTATATCAAAGAAGACATTTGACATTTGTTTTTAAAGGATTGGCTAGCTTCACTTAGCATAATCTGCTCTAATGCCATCCATTTCCCTCCAAATTCTATGATTTTGTCATTTCTTATTGCAGAGTAATACTCATTGTGTATAAATGTCACATTTTTTTAATCCATTCATCTATTGAAGGGCTTCTAGGTTGGTTCCACAATCTTGCTATCGTGAATTGTGCTGCTATGAACATCGATATAGCAGTGTCCCTGTAGCATGCTCTTGTTAGGTCTTTAGGGAATAGACCGAGAAGGGGAATAGCTGGGTCAAATGGTGGTTCCATTCCCAGCTTTCCAAGAAATCTCCATACTGCTTTCCAAATTGGCTGCACCATTTTGCAGTCCCACCAACAATGAACAAGTGTACCCATTTCCCCGCATCCTCGCCAGCACTTGTTGTTGTTGGATTTCTTAATGGCTGCCAATCTTACTGGAGTGAGATGGTATCTTAGGGTGGTTTTGATTTGCATTTCTCTGACTGCTAGCGATGTTGAGCATTTTTTCATGTACTTGTTGATTGATTGTATGTCCTCCTCTGAGAAGTGTCTGTTCAGGTCCTTGGCCCATTTGTTGATTGGGTTATTTGTTATCTTATTATCTAATTTTTTGAGATCTTTGTATACTCTGGATATTAGGGCTCTATCTGAAGTGTGTGGGGTAAAGATTTGTTCCCAGGATGTAGGCTCCCTGCTTATCTCTCTTATTGTTTCTTTTGTTGAGAGAAAACTTTTTAGTTTGAGTAAGTCCCATTTGTTGATTCTGGTTGTTAACTCTTGCGCTATGGGTGTCCTATTGAGGAATTTGGGGCCTGACCCCACAGTATGTAGATCATAGCCGACTTTTTCTTCTATCAGACGCCGTGTCTCTGATTTAATATCGAGCTCCTTGATCCATTTTGAGTTAACTTTTGTGCATGGCGAGAGAAAGGGATTCAGTTTCATTTTGATGCAAATGGATTTCCAGTTTTCCCAACACCATTTGTTGAAGATGCTATCCTTCCTCCATTTCATGCTTTTAGCCCCTTTATCAAATATAAGATAGTTGTAGTTTTGCGGATTGGTTACTGTGTCTTCTATTCTGTACCATTGGTCCACTCGCCTGTTTTGGTACCAGTACCATGCTGTTTTTGTTACTATTGCTCTGTAGTATAGTTTGAAGTCTGGTATCGCTATACCGCCTGATTCACACTTCCTGCTTAGCATTGTTTTTGCTATTCTGGGTCTTTTATTATTCCATATGAATTTCCTGATTGTTTTATCTATTTCTACAAGAAATGCTGTTGGGATTTTGATTGGGATAGCATTGAACTTATAGAGAACTTTTGGTAATATCGCCAATATGTTGCCTACAGGAGACGCATTTGATAGGAAAAGATATACATAGACTGAAGGTGAAAAGCTGGGAAAAATCATTCCACTCATATGGACTGCGGAAACAAGCAGGAGTGTCCATACTCATATCAAAGAAAATAGATTTCAAGCCAAAGTTAATCAAAAAGGATAAAGAGGGACACTGCATACTGCTCAAGGGAACCATACACCAACAAGACATAACAATCATAAATATATATGGCCCAAACAATGGTGCAGCTACGTTCATCAAGCAAACTCTTCTCAAGACCAAGAGTCTAATAGACCACCATACAATAATCATGGGAGACTTCAACACACCTCTCTCACCACTGGACAGATCTTCCAAACAAAAGTTAAATAAGGAAACTATAGAACTCAACAACACAATTAACAACCTAGACTTAATTGACATATATAGAATATACCACCCAACATCAAGTAGTTACACATTTTTCTCAGCAGCACATGGATCCTTCACAAAAATAGATCATATATTATGTCACAGGACAACTCTTAGACAATATAAAGGAGTAGAAATAATACCATGCATCCTATCTGATCATAATGGAATGAAACTGAAAATCAACGATAAAAGAAGGAAGGAAAAATCATGCATCACGTGGAGAATGAACAATAGGTTACTGAATGATCAATGGGTCATAGAAGACATCAAGGAGGAAATTAAAAAATTCTTAGAGATAAATGAAAACACTGACACAACATATCGGAATCTACGGGACACATTGAAAGCAGTTTTAAGAGGAAAATTCATTGCTTGGAGCGCATTCCTTAAAAAAAGAAAAAACCAACAAATAAACGATCTCATATATCATCTCAAAATCCTAGAAAAAGAAGAGCAAAATAACAGCAAAAGAAGTAGAAGGCAAGAAATAATTAAAATCAGAGCTGAAATTAATGAAATTGAAACAAAAGAAACAATTGAAAAAATTGACAAAACCAAAAGTTGGTTCTTTGAAAAAATAAATAAAATTGACAGACCCTTAGCCATGCTAACGAAGAGGAGAGAGAACCCAAATTACTAGCATACGGGATGAAAAAGGCAATATCACAACAGACACTTCAGAAATACAGAAGATAATCAGAAATTACTTTGAATCCTTATACTCCAATAAAATAGAAGATAGTGAAGGCATCGATAAATTTCTTAAGTCATATGATCTGCCCAGATTGAGTCAGGAAGATATAGACAACCTAAACAGACCAATAACAATAGAGGAAATAGAAGAAACCATCAAAAGATTACCAACTAAGAAAAGCCCAGGACCGGACGGGTATACAGCAGAGTTTTACAAAACCTTTAAAGAGGAACTAACACCAATACTTTTCAAGTTATTTCAGGAAATAGAAAAAGAGGGAGAACTTCCAAATACATTCTACGAGGCCAACATCACCCTGATTCCTAAACCAGACAAAGACACTTCAAAGAAAGAAAACTACAGACCAATATCTCTAATGAACCTAGATGCAAAAATCCTCAATAAAATTCTGGCGAATCCGATTCAAAAACATATCAAAAAGATTATACACCATGATCAAGTAGGATTCATCCCTGGGATGCAAGGCTGGTTCAATATACGGAAATCAATAAATGCTATTCACCACATCAATAGACTTAAAAATAAGAACCATATGATCATCTCAATAGATGCAGAAAAGGCATTCGACAAAGTACAGCATCCCTTTATGTTCAAAACTCTAGAAAAATTAGGGATAACAGGATCATACCTCAACATTGTTAAAGCAATCTATGATAAGCCACAGGCCAGCATCATTCTGAATGGAGAAAAATTGAAGGCATTCCCTCTAAGATCTGGTACAAGACAGGGATGCCCTCTCTCACCACTTCTGTTCAACATAGTCCTCGAAACACTGGCCAGAGCAATTAGACAGACGAAAGAAATTAAAGGCATAAAAATAGGAAAAGAAGAACTTAAATTATCACTATTTGCAGACGATATGATTCTATACCTAACAGACCCAAAAGGGTCTACAAAGAAACTATTAGAGTTAATAAATGAATTCAGCAAAGTGGCGGGATATAAAATCAACACGCATAAATCAAATGCATTCCTGTATATCAGCGACAAATCCTCTGAAACGGAAATGAGGACAACTACTCCATTCACAATATCCTCCCAAAAAATAAAATACCTGGGAATCAACCTAACAAAAGAGGTGAAAGACCTATACAATGAAAACTACAGAACCCTAAAAAGAGACATAGAAGAAGACCTCAGAAGATGGAAAAATATACCCTGCTAATGGATAGGCAGAACTAACATCATCAAAATGGCGATATTACCAAAAGTTCTCTTTGTCTTTTCTAGTTGTACTTTTTTGTGCTTTTCGTTTTGGGGGTTCTGAAATCATCTAAGGTTGTGTTCACTTATTTTAGTATCATGTTCACATGAATTTTTTGTTATTGTCATTGTTCATTACAGGATATCTAATGACTCATGTCCTCAAGTTCCTTGTATCTCTTTTTGGAAGGCAATTTTCCCTCAGAAAATACATTTTCTGCTCTTCTATGCTATAAGGTTTATTCCCATAAAAATAAATACCTCCTCGCCTCAACCCCAAACCACTATCCTTATAAAGCAGAGATTTAAGAGGAGGTTTTTCCATCTTCAAAGAAGATGTATATTAATTCTATGGATTCTGTAATTGATAGGACTTCATGCAGTGAAAAATTCAGAGGGGCATTTGAAATTTAGGATTTGGGTATCCACTACAGAGTGTGACTATGTATCTGTCCTTGGATCTGTCCTCAGATCTGTTCTTAAAGTGGTTTTATTTATTAGTTTTTTCCCTCCTTCCATTTATGAACCTACAGCTTCTCTGAAAGTTCCAGTTGTTTTAACATTGATAAGCAACAGTTGGGCTAACTATGGCAAATTGCATATCAAATCATTTATGATTTAGATGCTGCTAAGTTAGGGATTGCTTATATTCTATCTAAGATTATTTGCTCTCTTCTCTTTTTCTCTCCCTCCTCTCTCTCTCTCTCTGTACTGGGTATTGAACTCAGGGTTGCACACATGCTAGACAAGCACTCTACAACTGAGCTATATTCTTAGTCCAAAGATTATGCTCAAACTTTTTTAAAAAAATACTTTTTTTAGTTTTAGGTAGACACAATATCTTTTTTTTTTAAAGAGAGAGTGGGGGGAGGGGGGGGAGAGAGAGAGAGAGAGAGAGAGAGAGAGAGAGAGAGAGAGAGAGAATTTTTAATATTTATTTTTTTAGTTCTCGGCGGACACAACATCTTTGTTGGTATGTGGTGCTGAGGATCGAACCCGGGCCGCACGCATGCCAGGCGAGCGTGCTACCGCTTGAGCCACATCCCCAGCCCGACACAATATCTTTATTGTATTTTTATGTGGTGCTGAAAATTGAACCCAGTGCCTCACACATGCTGGGTGAGCACTCTACCACTTGAGCCACAACCTGAGCCCTCAATTTTTTTTTCAGTGTTGATTTTTGAAGTTTAAGAGAAAGACTCTTGTAGAAAATATTCATGGTATATTACATTTGTATATTGTTTCACAGTTTTAAAAATTATTCTGAGTATCTTATTTGAGCCTCTAATGAGCCTGAGAGATGGATAAAACAGCACTATAACATGTCTTTTCCAGATGAGGAAATGGAAGCTCATAGTTTCCTGTCTTTGAGAAGGTTCATCTCTCTCTTTCTCTCTCTCAATTTTGGTACTGGGGATTGAGCCCAGGGATGTGTAACCAGTGAGCCATATCTCTAGCTCTTTTTAGAGAAAGGGTCTCACTATATTGCTGAGGCTTTGAACTTGCAATCCTCCTGCCTCAGCCTCCCAAGCTATTGGGATTACAGGTATGTGTCACCACACCCAGCTCTTGGGCGTGGTGACACATACCTGTAATAAAGAATAGAACTTTAATAAAGACACATACCTGTAATAAAGAATAGAACTCTTAATAAATACTAAAACTAGGGATAGAAGCTAGGTTAATCAATACCAGATTGAGCTCTTTCTATTACACCATCCTGCCTCCAAAAGAAGCTTTATGGTAAGCAGTTGTCTGGATAGCTTTGATCTCTAGAAACATAGCATGCATACTGGTTGCTAAGGAGAATATAAAAATATTTTACACCCTAATCAAGTACAGAAATGTGGATGATAGATAAGGTGGAAAAGAATGAAAAGAATATGAATATCTTTTTTGTACAGAGGATAAAATAATTGCCATCTCTCTTATTGTTGAAATAACCCTAGAGGATACCTATTCTATTCACAGAACCATGAAAAAAGTTGCCACCACTCATTTAATATAGGAAGCTTGCCCAAATTGTGCAAAAATTCTTCAGAAAATATTGAGTTTTGTATGTTGACCACAGGAATGTTATGCATGTAGTGGAGTAACATTATAGGACACATACTATATTTATTAATTTGGGAGAAATAACAAGTTACTAAGTTGACCTTCAATTTGCTTTAAGTACTTTAAGGAACATTAGAGTTAAAGATTTAATACTAACGTATGTAAAATATATGGAGCCAAAGATATCTGGATGGAAAAAATACATCTGACTCTGAAATTTGGAGGAAGGAATATAAAACAGTTTTTTAAAAAAATTTTAGGTGGATTTAGACAAAGATCATTCAGATCAGAAACATTGGGAAAAAGGTAAGGGAATGAGGCACCTATAATAAGTAAACTACAGTTATAAATACAAGGAGATTTTGACTTGTCCAATTAAATATGAATGTCTTTAGAGACACACCCGTTTCCTTTTGTGTTGCTATATATGACGATTTTCAAAGTATAATAGTATCTTGTTACAAAAAGAGTTATTGTTATGTCGGTTTAGATAGAGTTTGGATACAATCATTTCTTCCAAACAGAAGAGCTTGAAACTACAGCAGGTGGTAAGGTACAAAAAGTCCTGACCTAGAAGTCAGAACACCTGAGTTCTGCTTCTGTTTCTGAAGCCTACTAGTTTTGACTACTGGATAAAAATGCCTCTGAGTATTCTCTCTTGTTAGGAGAGTATGTCTTGCCTATAGTACAAATTGGACAACCTACTTCCCACAGGACTCTGTGTTCTTGGTCATGACTGAATGCCCTTTACCATGGGCAATCAATTTTTCTTTTTTAGAAATTTGATCGGGTAGACTTGGGGCCCAAGGTTGTCATTTGCTGAGGGAAGGCATGCCAAAGCATATGTAAATGGATAGATGAGCAGAAAAGCATGAAGCAGAGGTGTTGAAAGAGACATATATAGTGTGTGTATATAAGAGAAAGAAAGAGAAGGGGCATGGAGAGAGAGAAAGGATAGAGGAGAAATAAGGAGATGTCTAATATGTCTGGTTGCATAAGTCTTGACTATATCTCCCTACACTTGTATTTTTGTTTGTTTGCTTACTTTTGCAGTGTTGGGGATGGAACCCAGGATGTCACACATGCTAGGCAAATACTCTACCACTGAGGTACATCCCATCCCTTACACTTAGGTTTTGTATGTTATCTTCATAGCCTACTTTTCTCAAAATAGCTTGAATGGATTTCTTTGATCTCTTGCTATGATTCAATTATGCCATGCCTGTTTATATTAGTCATGATAAGCTAGGTTATGTGGTTTAATAAAAAACTTTAAAATCAGTGACATAAAACAACAAATGTTTATTTTTCACTCATATTGCATGTTCATTCTGGGTCTGGAGGACTTGGCTCTGAATTGTAATGTTTGCTCTCATACTGAGACTTAGATATCACTGATTACTCTATTTTTCCAAAAGTTTTTCCAAATAAAGTAAATAAGGAAAATAAAGGGTAGTAAAGGGGATGGCTATAATGCTTCCACTGGGAAATGATACATATGCTCATATTTTATTGGCCAAAGCAGGTTATATGACAACGCCTAACTTCAAGTGGGCAGAGAAGTACAATCTTCTCATGTGCCAACAGGAGACATAGTTTAAACATTTGTGATCATAATTAACAACTACCTCATTCAAGTATTTCACAGGAGACTATGGAAAAATCAAAGAAGGTAGTGAATAACAATGGCAGGTCTTTAATAATTTGAAAGTGGTATTCAGATGTAAAAGATTAATGTAACTACATGGTACAAGTCTGCTATAATCTAATTATCATATGTCATATATCAATTTGAAGTTGGGATGCTGTTAAGTGCAATGGAATGCATATTTTTTCTTTGCTCCTGCTTTTGTTTTTGAGGTAAAAGCACCTGGGCCAGAATAACTCAAACTGTTCTCTGTTCCCACAACCCCATGATAACAAAGAACTAGAGATTGTTTTACCTTAATAATGCAGAATGATGTTGTTAAAAGCAGTTTGATCTGAGTGATGAAAAATATCTGACTCTTTTTATATACTCCTTCCTGAAGGCAGACAAAGGTAACATATTATATTGGACTTTCCTTGTTTATTCCTCAGAATCTAAACTCCCCTTGTATGAATGCACCAAGCAATCTATCAGGCGTCCAAGGATTAGACCATTTGACAGTCCTTTCCATAAGTCAAGAGGATGAATCAGTGGATCTAAATGGCCACATGAGAGAAAAATGAAATTAGGGTGGAGAGACATCTCTCCAGTTGAAAAAGTTTGGTTAAATGGACTAACTAGAAAGAATTGAATGAAAGCTATGTGTCTATTAGTAAACTTGGGATGAGTTGAATGATATAAAGAGATGGTCTCTGTTTCCATATACTTCAAATTATTTAGAGCATATATTTACTTCGAAAGTAAATAACGCTTTACTACATTCTTTTGGAGTTGGGAGTTTGTGTATTACTTAACATAAAGCAATCTGATTAAGGTCTGCATCCACATCCCTTTATTATTAAGGGTTAAGTTCAGGTGTCACATGTATCTGGAAAAAATGTTTTTCCAACTAAAGTTATTAAGCTAATTATTTATGATGTGACTGCAAGTTACTATCATTATCGCTTCATAAAATGGATAATTTTATCAGCAAAAAAGACATCATCCTAAACTAGTGAATATTTGGCTTTCTCTCTCCCTTATAGACAGCAAAAAACACAAAATGTTCTTAAAAATTAATGTTAATTTGGGGAAAATGTGATTTTGGAAATTTAGAAAACTGGAAACAGATAATGTTCAGCATCAAATGGTAGCCGATTCTGAGGATTTAGACTCACTAATGCCAAGATACCATAATATTTTGTAAACAGTACCTCAAATGGGATAATAATGAACATTGTTGTAATTTTTCTCAACTTGTTATATAAACCTCAAATATAAAAGAAGGTGGCATATCAAACAGAATAGAAACATCTCATATTCAATGGGTATTGCTGCTGAAGACACAACTAATTACCTATTCACCATCTATTTTCTACTCCTTCCCTACAGAACTCAGATTGTTTTAGTTGGCAATTTGCCAGGCTTTCCTTACTGTTAATACACTATCTTCCTAGCCTTGCTTGCAGCATGGAGGCATATTGGAGGCCAGAGAAACAAAGAACTGGCCAATATTTTGGTTACTGTGGTCTACTGGATCCATGAACCCACTCAGAGGTAATTTCTCTCCTCTCAAATGTATACTTGGATTGCAATATTTGGAAAACATGTATGTTTATCCATTTTTCATGTTACAAATCTCCCACTAAGGCTTTCTGCAAACTTCATATAGCATCTTTTCCAAAACCATATGCTCTGCTGTCATGTGGCTCGAGCAGCAGGGGTACAAGTACTTTAACCTATTACAGAGTTCTTTCCTGGGAAAACCCACATTCTGGGTCCTTGGCCTATAGGATAACAGCTGCCCTCACTCCAAGACTCAGATGATGGTAATAAATTCAAACCAGTATTATAACCTGGGAGTAGCAAAAATTGTCAGTAGCTTTAAGGATCTAAAGAATGCAGAGATGATAGTTCCCATATCTCCATTTAAACCACCAATCTGGTCCCTACAGAAGTAGAAAAGATACCCAAATAGTGTCTAGCTTACACCACAACTATGGTATATGATATTCATGTTAGAGGGCACTAATATGGTTACATGACATGTGATCATGATATGGCAACTTCTTTATTTTCCTTACAAATTAAAGAATATAAAAAAATTCTCAAGGATGAACAATAATGAATGGATAAAAGTAGGAGTAGTCCTACTTACTTTTAGCCCATATTAGCCAATGAGAAGCTTCATGCTTTCTGTCCCTGGATCTGTGGTCCTAACAGAGTTAGAGTACTTGTCCTTGCCACCAAAGGAAGGATAACACTGAATTACAAACTACAGTTACCACTAGAGAACTTGAGATGGTATCCTTACACCATAGCAGAGAAAATGTCACCATTTTGGCTATAGTCATTCTTCAGGAAGGTAGGGAGGCTACACAAATAATTTTTGAACTCAGATGATCTTCTTAGGCTTCTCTAGGTATCTCCCTTGTATCATCATAACTCTGAAAAGTACAATAGTCCAGCTTAAAAAAGGGGTAGACCAGGGACTCATATCACTTATGGATGAGAGTCAAGGTCACACCCCAGGAAAGCCACCAAGATTAACAGATATGGTAGCTAAAGACAAAGGGAATCTACAATGAGTATTAGAGAAAGAGGACAATTGTAGCTCCAAGACTAAATGTAGTGGCCAGTGCTCTAGTTGACTCCAGTTGACTCCACTAACTTGTCTCAGTTTCAGCTTTGGAAAAGAAATGCACCAAAAGGTTGGGGTAACTGCTGTCAAGTCATAAAGTGGGTTCTAGTAGTAGAAGGTGTGGACTATGGTGGACATAAACATGTTCAACCTAAATGTCCCTTCAAGGAAGGTCTTATTGCCCAGGCATGGGATTGCAGTGATTAGATGACCTTCCACTAACAGTTCTTTCTCTTCTGCATCTGTTTCAACTAAACCACATTGGTCCATGGTCATTCATGTCTTTGGTTGCTAAAATTCAATAGCAAGGTGAGAATGCATGTTGGCTCATCATTCACGAGATGTGTGAATGTGGGCAGGCTGCTTAAATTCTGAGCCTCAATATCATCATCTATAAAAGGGGTATTCTAATAGTACTTACTTTCAAAGCTGGAGCCCATGCATTCATTTATTTCTTTATTCAACTCTAATGATGTTACCCTCTGTGCAGGTATTATTCAAGGCACCGAGAAAACAAATAAATGACTAAAATGCAATACAATATCCTGTTCTCCAACATGCTCATGTTTTAGAGATGAACATCAAAATGCAAATAGATACTGACAATACTACATGATACATAAAACAATGAGTGTTTGTAAAAGATGATTCAGCAACCTAGATAAGGGGCATCTCTTTCAGATTAGTTAAGAGGAAAATTTGTGTAAATTATAACTATGTTTAACCTTTAAATATTAATAGAAAATTATTTGATGCAATAAGAGATCTATTGAAGGTTTCATACAGATGGAGAAAGGCATATGAAGTCATTAAACAGAAAATAAGAATAGGTAGTATCAGGGGGGTTGGGGTTGTGGCTCAGTGGTTGAGTACTAGCCTAGCACATATGAGGCTGTGCAGTCAATTCTAAGCACCACATATAAATAAATGAATAAAATAAAGGTCCATCAACATCTAAAAATATTTTTAAAAAAGAATAGTTCAACAAGGGAAGGGGTGAGATATGAAGTCTAAGACAATAATAAGAGCCATATAATTTAGACCATATTTTCCATATTAAGGATTTTATCCTGAGGCACTGGAAATATCAGAGGTGGCAGATTCTTCCACACTTTGGGGCCTACCAAAGTTAGCAGGAGACTGATTCAATTTGCCTTTATATCAGTGGTCATCAAAGAATTATCCAAAAACTGGAGTAAATATTTCATTTGTGAGTGTTAAAAATGCAAATTCACAGGCCCCACCCCAGATCTGTTAACTCAGAATCTCTAAGAGCAGGGCCTTGCAATCTGTTTTATAAAGCCTTCTAAACCATTCAGATATACTCTAAATTTGATAATCACTGATCTAGGACTCTGGACACAAATGAAAAAAAATGGGTTGGTGAGGTTCAAAGTGGACTGAACTAGACTTGGGATCAGTCAAGAAGCTAATGTAATGGGCTGGGGTTGTGGCTCAGTGGTAGAGCACTTGCCTAGCACCTATGAGGCCCTGGGTTTGATCCTCAGCACCACATAAAAACAAATAAAATAAAGGTTTGTGTTCAGCTACAACTAAAAAAATAAATATTAGAAAAAGAAGTGAATGTAATAATTCAGTTGACAAATGATGTGGGCTCTGAAGATTCCACTGCTGAAAATCAGGTAATCCTTTATCAATCACCTAATTTTCTTTGCAGTTTCTGGACCTTTCACTGGCTCCAGACCTATTTTCTGACTAGTTTCTCCCTTCTTATAAATTTTTCATAAAATAGTCCAACTACTACAGACAAAAAAAAACACACACTGAACTTAATGCTTTTGGCCTACTGTTTTTGAAACCCATTAGGATGACATAAAGGGCATTTGAAATCTGGCTTCATCACCTGCTACTCTTTGCAAACATTCTTCTTAGGACACTTTTCCTTTACATAGGCTGTTCTCTCTGGTTGGATACCATATTAAACAGTTTAAGCTGCCATAACAAAACACCGTAAACTGGGGGGATTAACAACAAGCATTTATTTTGTAATAGTTCTGGAGGCTGAAAGTCCCAGGTCAAAGGGTAGTTATCTTCTGTGTCCTCACAAATGGAGGGAGAACTCTGATATTTCATTATTTTCTGTTTTGGTGGGTGGGTACTAGGAATTGAACCTAGGTCCTTGAACATGTTAGGCAAGTGCTTTACCACTGAGTTACATCCTCAGTCCTTTATAAAATTTTATTTTTGAGACAGAGTCTTGCTAAGTTGCTGAGGCTGGCCTTGAATTTTCAATCCTCCCACCTCAGCTTCTCCAGCAGCTGAAATTACAGAAATGTACCACTACGCCCAGCTTTTCTCTTCTTATCATGCCACCGGTTCTGTTGGATCAGGGTTCAATCCTTAAGACTTCAGTTAACCTTAATAATTTCCTTAAAGGACCTTTCTCCAAATATAGTCACAAGGGGGCTAAAGATTCAACACATGAATTTTGGGGGAGGATATAATTCAGTCCTTAAAGTGCCATTCTTCCACTCCTTGATTTGGCAAACTTCTATCACCCCTCTTCAAAACTCAGTGTTTATCTTTTGTCTTTATGTGCTGTACCCTGTCATTATGCCTTGACAGTAGGAAAGGACAGTTTTGTGGGAAATGTTGCTAATGAGAACTAGTTCCCTAAGGTGTTGCTGTGTTAACAAGTTCATTGTACAACAAAGTTCATTATCAAGGACCTTTATTGAATACTAAAAAGCTAATCCTTAAAAGTAAATTGTTGATGCCCCTATTTTAAACAGAAACGCCATCCTAAGAGATTAGAAAGTGGCAAGGAACTTTATTTTGTACTGAAAATCTAAGGTTTTACTCAAGAGTGAATTCTAATATAAACTATGGATTTAGGGTGATAATTATGTGTCAATGTAGGTTTATCAACTGTAACAAATACACCACAGTGATGTAGATAGAAAGGGAGGTTGTGGGTGTACATCCTGTGGTGACAGGGTTACATGGGAACTTGGTATTTTTCCACTCAATTTTACTATAGCCCTAGAACTGCTCTGTAAAATAAAGTTTAATTTTAAAAAGGCTTAAGCCAATGACCTAAAAAATAAAACAAATTGAAGAAATCTTCAGGTTTTCTAGGCAACTTGGAAATAAAAATGAACATGGGTCTACAAAATGGTTAAGCTACTGATATATTATACATTCATTTTTTAGAAAGCTGTACATGGGCCAGGCATGGTGGCACATGCCTATAATCCCAGTGACTTGGGAGATTGAAGCAAGAGGATCATAAATTCAAGGTTAGCCTCAGCAATTTAGGGAGACTCTGAACAATTTAGCAAGACCTTGACAATATAAAAAAACAAAAAGGGCTGGGGATGTGGCTCACTGGTTAACTACCCATCAGTTCAATTCCTGGTACCAAAAATGAAAAAAAAAAGAAAACAAAAAAAGAAAAAAGGTAGTACATGGCTTAGACACTGAAGAGACTGATAAATTGATGTAAAAATGGCTTGTACATGTTGATAGAAGCAGTATGGAAAAAGTGTTCTGTTGTCAAATAAATATGAAAATACTGGGCTTAAACAAATCAGATTTCCTATATTACTCTTCTCAGGGGGAATGTGCAGGCAAATGAATGTGATACGAGCCCTTCTAAACCTTATTTGACAATGGAACCCAATAATACATGTTGGGAATTACAGCTGAGATTATGGGGAATCACTGGAAATGGTTTTCATAGAGTAGTTTAGTGACATGAGCAAATATTTGAATTTTAGAAAGAATACTCCTGGGAACAAAGAAAGAATTATAGAGGGTTCAAAAATAGGGTACAGGTTACTGCAGTACCCTAGATATGGAAGGATGAGGTCCTGCTTAGGGCAGGTATATAATAATGGACAGAAAGGACTAACTAATTCAGCATGGAATTGAATGCAAAACAGGATTTTCTTGGAGCCAATCTAGGTTTGGTTATATAGTCTATTCGTGTGTAATATAGTACCCTAAAAATGGGTATTTGGTGTGGCATGAGTTGGCATAATTATACGCTGAACTATCCTCACATAGAAGTGCGTGGGTGCTTGGGTCCTGTTGTCCAGTTCTATAAGCTATGCTTATTGGGCTTATTGTGTTTCTATGGTAACAACGCCTCTGCAGCTGCTGCTATTTTGAAATAATTGATTGAGACACCACATTACAATTGCAGGGCTCCTGAAATCTGCCATACACTTGTTTCATAAAGGTGATTATTGCTCCTTTAGCATCCGTTCTAGCTATAAAGATTCCTAGGGTAACCATTACCTAATAAAATAAAGGCAAGTTACTTAGTTTCCTGAGAAGAAAGTGGTTTCGAGTGCTTTAGAGGAGACTGGCTTGCTGATAATTATCTGATTATCTGCAAATTATAGTAGCTCTGCAAATATTTTTACTTCTGTTCTTTGGTATCACTTTCTTGCTTAGATGGACCTTGCTCAGAAATTGTGTCCTTTTGAATATAAAAAGGGATCACATGAAAATAGAAGGAAGACCAACAGAGTAGAAGAAGTGGATTGAAAAGATAGGGTATGGAGAAGTACAAGTGTGCAAAATGTATCAAATTATGCTATGTCCATGTGTCCACATATTACAATGAGTTCCTCTTATATATGTATAATTATAATACACTAATAAAATAATGATGCTGCTGCTGATGATGATATTGATAAAAGGGAGATCAGTAGATTAGAGCAAGTGGATTGGGGGCAGGAGGAGAAGAAGGAAAGGAAAAGAATTGGGGAATGAGAATGATCAAATTATGTAATGTGCATGCATGAATGTGGCATAATGAATCCCACTATTATGCATAATCACAATGCACCAATTAAAAAGAAATAAAATATTTTTAAAAAATTCCTGCCTGAGACAGCTGATCCAGAATCAAGAAAAGTACCCATCATACTTTTTGTTTTAGTAAAATTCCTATATGCAGTTTAATTAATGTGTGTAATTTCAAGTTGATAACTTTTAAACTAAATGTTTTGTCTTAAAACCAGTTACAGAGTTGTGAAGTGTATAATATAATGGACTAAAAATGTAAAAGTCTCCTCATTTAGACATTTCCTTATTAGATGTTAATTAAAATAGAAAAAATTTTCATTGATGAAAAAGATTGTGTCCTTTTGCATTGACTTTACTGATAATAATGGGACTTATGTGCTACCAACCATTTTTTTTTTCGAATCTGCAATGTTTCTAAAAAATCCAGACCGAAGCCAAATTGAGCATTATCACAACTTTTTTCCACATGGTCCAGGATAAGATATCTGAAAACTGCAACCAATAAAATTAACAGTACTGATAGGGAAACTGGACACAGTGTACAACAGTGGAGAATGGATTGCATTAGGAATCAAAATACTTAGGGTGCCTCCTTTCTCCATAATCAACACATTGTACTACTTTGAACAATGTACCTATTTCTGTTACTCCATCTGTAAAATGGCTATGCAAATGTATACAATATGTACTTAATCAAGGCATTTCAAAATACTTCTGAATAAGTTTTTATATTTGCAGAGCGTTTTCATAATCATTACCTTATTCATTCATGTGATCAACCTAGAATGTGCCTGGATTTCTGCTGGGTTCTGAGGATACAGAGGGTCCTGTCATCAGAAAACTGATACTCTTATGGGGGAGATAGATAAAAAAGCAAACAATTAAAGCACAATATAATATATGCTATGAGAGACCAAAGGGTAGGATGCTATGAAATCCTTGCAGAGGCTCTGCAGGACAGGAAGAGTTACAATGATTATTCCAAAGACACAGATGAGGAAACTGAAGTTCAACCAATAAAATATTTTCCAAGATTTCATAGCCTGAGAACTTGAACTCAATTCCTCTGACTCTTTGTTATAATTTTTTCCAATGTAAAACACTGTCCAAAGTGTTTTCCAAAGCAATCAAAATGAATTACTATCTTGACAATTCATTGCCAATGTGGAACACAATCTTGAGCAGTCAATAGTTCTAGAGCAGGATTTACAAAAGAGCTGATAGGAGTAGAAGCATGAGGAGAAATGGTTGCATATGCTTGGAATAAATTGCAGAATCACAAAATAAAACATCACATTGGATAGAGATCTGGCAGCCTCCTAGGACTACAGCACCATCAGTCCCAAAATATATAAGAATGCTCAGTGTGGTTTTAGGGGGATCGAAAACAAAACAAATGAACCAATATGGTCCCTTCCCCAAGGGGGCTTAGACCTGAGGCTGAGGTAATTGACTATTCAATGGCACATTCTCTTGACATGATGCACTTTACATGCATATGAGCAATAAGCAAAATAGAAATGGTAGCAAAAAAGAGAAAAATCTCTTCCCCTTCTATTATACAACTGTCTGTAGGAGAAGTGAGAAGTGCTAAAAAGTAGGAAGGGGTGGGGCTCCTCAAAGAAGGGGGGATACTTATCTTCAGGTAAAATGAATGACTGAGATGAGTGGGATTTGGATAACAAATCATTGATAATTATGCCTGGGTGGGTTAAAGGAGGTAGACAGGGGTCAGAAGCACCCCAAGATATCCCTAAACCAGTCAGGGGGACTTAGACACAATCACTGTAAAGAGGAACATACACAATAATTCTGCATTTTCTACAGTTTATTTTGCATTTTCGTCACTTCATCATCATCAAACTAATATTTTCAAGCTCTTATTTACAAATCAACTTCTATTGTATGTTTTCATATAATGCAGTGATTCTATCAGGTAGCTATAAGACTTTACTATATTTACTATAGAAAAACTGAGTATCATGGAACTCAAAGAACTTCCCTAAGGTCACCCAGAAAATAAGTATAGGATCTCAGTTCTTACTCCCAGTCAAATTAACAATTCTCAGATCCCAGCAGATCCTAAACACATGACATTTTGATTGGCATCTTCCTGAGGAAATTTTAGGGACTGGCCTTCATTTCATTAGCAACACATTTTCAAGTCATCTCTTAGGGTTGGTTGCTTCTGAAAAGATTTCCACAGATGGCTAACCCCATCTATTTCATTTTCAATTCTTATTATCCCAATCAGAGTGACCCTGTCTGACCTTGTCCCCCCATCCTGGAGTCCCACACTGTAAGGAAGCTTGTAGCCTTCTATCCCTAACTCACTCACCTACAAATCAAAAGTAATGAAATTATTTTAATAATGAATCTTGAGAGTGCCCTCTGTTCACCTTTTGTTACATACCGTTTTCTTTAACAATGCAACTTGCCTGGTGCCTCAAAAAACACAAATGAAGCTCTGTAACCTCTTTCTAGCCCCACTGACTGCTGCACAATTTCCAGCTCTTCCTTTTATGGTTTTTCCTCGGATATTTAGAAATAAATATCCTGCCTACTTACCAACTTTCTTCTCAGCTACACAGATCAAATTGTAGCCCTGGAGGCACATTTATGGCAGTGAACCAGCATCCTAAAAGTGGCCAATTAGGTCCTGATTATAGAACCTTTATCTTGTAGTGCATGAGGTCAGGCCATGTAACTTTTATAGGTGCTTGTAATATGGCTTTATTATTTATTGTCAGCTCATAGGATGTTCAATGCTGTGCTAGCCAGAGTCTGACCTAAAGGCTTATATTCACAGATTCATCTCCATCAGCCTGACTGGGCATAGGATGGGAGGCATCAGAAGCCAAAATGCCTGCAAGAGCTCTGTGTTTTTAGATTCAGGCTACTCAGAAGTCAAGAAACAATGGGAACAAATCACTGCATTCTAATCAGTTTTTTCCCAGTGATGATAAATTCCCTTGTGTGGGGATTTTTTTTTCTTCTTTGGATTCTGGATGATAAAGAGTGAATTTTCTTCTCCTTTTATTTTAAAAAAAAAAAAGCTTGTAACACTCAATCAGAAAACACAAGAGAGTTCATCCCATTTTACTAGAGCATGCTGTGGGAACACGATGTATTGTCAAGAGAACCACAGGATGGCTTGAAGAGAGAAAAAAATAAAAGAAGGAAGTTGATTTTGGAGGCTTCTGAAGCTGGTAACACTTTTAAACATTTTTGGAACCATTTTGAGGAGAGTTATAAACATGATTAAAAAACACAAGGAAACATTGCACGTCAAGGGGCATGGGGACTGTATGCAAGAAAGCTAGTGCCTTGTTTTCACATCTAGGATGAAGTAGGGCAGCACCAGATATTTACTGCAAATTAGACTAGAATTTGAAATCCTAGGAGGAAGAGCTTGAGGAATGTGAGGGTTGGAAGCCTTTATAACAGGTACTCTTCTTGAGCACCTACTATGTACCAAGTTCTCCATTAGGGGTTTTACATCTATGATTGAAATAAATAAATGAAAACTACCTATCAAATTGGCACTTTAATCACCATTTTACAGAGGTAAAAACAGGCCTGGTGAGGTAAATAATTTGTTCAAGAGGTAGACAAGGTTCTAATTCAAGTCTGATGGACTCCCCAGCCTATTTTACAGTGTTTCTCAAAAGTTTCAAAGATACCTCAAAGATAACTGATTATCTTCCTCTTCTGAATATTTTGAAAATGAGACCATGGGAGCTTTGGGTTAGCCTAAGTGTGTATTTTTCTAGCTCTTTAATACTTGGATAGAGACAAAACATATCCTGGCCAACATTCAGTCAGTTTTGCCTTTGGGAGCCATAAGCCTTCTATCAAGAAACTGGGATAGAAGATCCTCACCGAAGACAACAATGGATGAGAATATTAGCTATTATGAAATTATGCCACTTGCTGACTTTTACTCTTTGAACAATGCAAATAAAAAATGAAAATAAATGTCAGAACACTGAGATATGGAATATATTATCTTAAATCATCAGACTGGCAATCCAAAAAGTAGGACTGGCTAAATAGTCTTACTCTAAGTTTATACCACTCTTGTGATCCTGGATAGGGTGTGTGTGGCTTTGGGGGCTATCAGTGAGAACTTGCCACTCAGAAGGAGCCTTGTAAGGAGTCTGATCAGTAAAGTTACCTCAACTGCTTACTAGTATTATTTACAAAGCACATTTCCAATCTGCAAGATCCTGATTTTGGGGACACTCTTGCTATCTTAGATACCTTGTTTGGGTATGAAGTATCCTTCCAAAACTCTTATGTTAATGTAGGAATATTCCGAAGTAATGTGATTGTATTGAACTATAACCTAGTCAGTCCATCCAGTTGGAATAGACTGAGTAAGTAGTAACTGTAAACAGATGGGGCATGGCAGAAGGAGGTGGTCACTGGGGGACATGCTCTAAAAGGAATAATTTTCCTGTACCCTCACCCCTGATTCCTGGCTAGCAATGAATGGAGCAGTGGTCTTCTACCACATCCTTCAACCATGATGTTCTGCCTCATCTTGGGCCCAGAGCAATGGACTCAGCACACCATGGACTGAACCTCTGAAACCATGAGCCAAAATAAACTATTCCTCCCCTACATTGTTCTTGTTAGGTATTTTGGTCACAGTGATGCAAAGCTGACTAACACATACCCTATTTATTCTCATCCATTCAACTACAGCCCTTCTTCTTTGATTATAGTAATTCTGCTTACAAATTGATCTACAACTGTTTCAGATAGTATTCCAATGAAAATGGTGAATTCTTTCCAAAAACAACCCCCCTCTGGATCTGTGTTTCCTGTGGTCTTATGTAGGTTTGTATGGGCCTAAAGTGATAGATTCTTTCTTCTTTTATTAGAGAGATAAGACTTTCACTCTTATTTCTCTGTGTCTCAAGCATTTATCAAGAACCTACTGTGTGACGGGCACTGTGTTCAGGATGGGGGACACAAAGATAAATAAGATAATATTTATGTCTTCAGGGACTCACAATTTAATTGGGAAACATGGACACATACTCAGGTAAGTGTAATAAAATGTTATGGGTGATGTTAAAAGTATGTCATAACCCAAGTAAAATAGCCTCCTGTCTTATACTTGAAAACATGAGCAAGAAAATAAATTATAGCAGTATTAAATTATAACTCTGAGTATAAAAAGCTGTGATCTCATATTGATATAAATAAGTGGTTGAGTGAATAAATGGGGAGAAAGGACAAATCTTCCTCACAGAAGAATTCTCATTAAAATATGTAGAAGCAATGAGTGATAAATGGTGACAAATAGTGATCAATGACGTAGGCAAGCTATTAAAAAGAAATGGGATATTTACATAGTTTCAAAGTATTCACATAAATATTACTCTAGTGGTTTTAAGAAACATCTGCAAATTCTTTCAGACTCCTCCATCTAGGAAGTGGATCTTCATTCCTCTTCTCTTCTGTGTGGGTTGAATTTAGTGACTCACTTCTAACAAATAGAGTAGAAAAGGGGAAAAATAATAACTTTGCACTGAAGAAAGATGACATTCTGAAAAGTACCTGACCAGGACTCTTCCAAAGTGCCAAGGTTATTAAAAAAAAAAACAAGAAAAGACAAAAAAAATTACAGATTGGAGGAGACTAAGAAAGTATGACAGCTAAGTGCAATGTAGGATCCTGGATTAGATCCTGAAATATAAAAAGGATGTTGGTAGGAAAACTGGTGAAATCTAGATAAAGGATATAGTTAGTAATACTAAAACAATGTTAATTTCTTAGTTTTGATATATTTACTGTGGTTTTATAAGACATCAACATTCAAGGAAGCAGAATGACAAATTTATAAAAACTATACTTTGAGACTCTTCTATAAATATGAAATTATTTCAAAATTAAAAGTTTTAAAATGTTACAGTTGCATTCTGGGGCTGGGGTTCAGTAGCAGAGCACTTGCCTAGCATGTGTGAGGTACTGGGTTCGATCCAAACCCAGTGCCTCACACATGCTAGGCAAGTGTATTTTTATATACAAAAATAAAGGCATGCTGTCCATCTACAACTACAAAAAAATTAAAAATGTCACAGGTGCATGGAAAATAAAAACAAACTCTCATTGACATTTTTGTTAATTCTTTGAAGTTAAAAAAAATCATTGTATTATTGCTCCCACAGTTCAAAATATTTTGTTAATTTTTTTGGTTAATGTTTATTATTTTAGTTTTGGTACCAGGGATTGAACTCAGGGGTTATTAACCACTGAACCACATTCTTAGGCCTATTATTTATTTATTTTTTGTTATTTTACGACAGGCCTTGATAAGTTGCTAAGGTTGACTTTGAATTTGTGATCCTCCTGCCACAGCCTCCCAAACATTACAGATATGCACCACCACATGTGGCTATTAAGTTATACATAGTAGTTGGGTTCATCTCAACAAACTCATACATGCACAAATTTCAATTTCAGTTCATGTTTTCCCCTTTTCTGCTCTCCCTTCCCCTGTTCTCCTTCCTGTACTCTAATAGATGTCACTGACTATTAATTGTCAAAAAAGGTGGAGCTTGAATTGAGTCCTGAAAACAAAGCTGATGTTGGCAAGGTAGTCAAGGAGAGGGAGGTACCTCCAGAGAGGACCGTCCAGGTACAGTGAGCCCCTTGGAAAAGCTGCAGAGGTATAAAATAGTCATGAAGTGTGCAGCAACAAACCAATTGTAGGATTTGGGATTTGTGTATGTTGGACACATTGTCCTGGATTTCCAACCTTAACTAACAATGGGCTTCCTCTTTCCAAGGTCAGACTCAGCATAAAGGGATATATGTTGAACTTCTTAGCTAGTTTCAATTTCTCTGCTGGATATTTTTCTTCCTCTACCTGTGTTTGCTCACTGATAGTGAGCTGTCATTCTGTGAAGCAGAGATACTGTACATGTGTGCAAAATTAAAATGGAAAAAGCTAATGATGAAGCTTCATTTATAATTTGAATAGACTCTGTTGAATATAATAGTCAAGTTATTAAGCTAACTCCTAATGCCTTCAAACAACGTTAAAAAGCTTCTCAATTATAATGGTGTGTTTGTTATACTGATGTTGCAGGGACAGTCACAGGGTTGTGGCTATACTGTAGAAGGAAACATGATAAATTCTTGTCATAATAGCCTAGAGTAAATGATGTGTTCCATGAAATATTGTCCCTTGCCTACTCTCCTCAACACCCCACCCACACCCAACCTTCTTTTTCTTTCTTAAGCATATGTCATGAGTTGTTGATAATAAAAATAATAAAATATAATCACATTCTCTATGAGTTGAGGGAATATTTGCTCCAGAGATTAAAAATGGGAACTGAAACATAGACTACTGAGATAGAGGCTGACCAAGGAGGATTATACCACAGTCTTAGCCAAGGAGATCCTTTGTAAAAGAACATTTGTTTCTGCCAAGGAACTCCTTTTTGTGGAGAGAAATGCCTAAATCTGCTTGCATGAGCAAAGGGACAGACACCAAATTTGGTATAGTCATCCAAGGTTTATTTAGAGGGATCAGGGAAGACCTTTTACAAGAGGTGATACTGGAATAAAGGCTGATTGTGTTTATGTTGATACTTTGCAAAAGAATATTCCAGGCAAAAGGGTAACAAATACAAATATTCTAAGAATGAGATGTACCTGGTGCATTTTGTGAAACAGCAAGGAGACCACAAGGGCTAGAGTGATAGGAGTAAGGGGAAAATGGAATAGATGGAAGAAATAGCCAGAGAACTGATCTTGTAGGATGAAAGTCATTCTGAAGGTTTTGACTTATACACAGAACCAAAGCAAGAGTTTACTTATTTACATTGTAATGGATCTTACTGGTTTCTGTGTAGATACAAAAGTAGAATGACAGGGCTGGGGCTATAACTCAGTGGCAGAGCACTTGCCTTACATATGTGAGGCACTGGTTTTGATCCTCAGCACCACATAAAAACAAATAAATAAAATAAAGCATGCTGTATCTACAATTACAATTTTTTTTTTTAAAAAAGTAGGATGACAACTTAGTATTGTGTTTTAGGAGTCCATTTGACATCACCTAAGTCAGATAGTTCACAGGATTCCAGAGACTATGAAGATGGATAAGAATCTAGTGCCAAAATATCCACATTCTATTATTTTGATATAAAAATCTCAAAGAGGTCCAGGAAATTTTTGATACTACTATGTACAGCTCAATTGTATCATTCTATGTTGCATTCAAAGTGAATCCAGGGAGGAAGGTAGATAGTCATTAGTTTATAGAAATCTTAGGAGGCCTTTACAATAAATGTATTTGTCTCATGAAGAGATAAAGGCAGATGAATCACACAGCAGGATAAAGTCACTTTTCACTGCTTTAGATAGGATAGGGCTATATATTTCTCTGTATTTCATCATTACTCTAGCTAGAATCTCACAGTATTTCAAACTCAAAATGTACCAAAGAACCCTTTATATACTTTCCTTCATGCCTCTCCTTCTTCCTCTTCTTTATTTCAATAAATGCGATCTCTATCTACCCAGTGTCCAACCAGCAACCTGGGTATCATCATATGCAATTTCTCCTTCCCTAACACATCAAATACATGATCAATTCTGGGACTGCAACCACCAAATGATCTCTGGATTCCAACCATTTATCTCCATCTCCCTAGTCCAGGTTACAATCATTTCTTCCTTGAACCACCCCAATTTTTTGTTTTATGTTCTTCCTGGTCCTAGCTCTTCATGCCCTCCCCTCCCCAATTAAGTTTCTTCCTTGCATTCACAAGAGTTATTCTAAAATGAAAATTTAAGTCTTACATAGTTCTTCATTGTACTCAAGACTCTGTCTAGTTCCTTGTTTGAACTGCAAGATCTTTAGGGACTGGAGCTCTATTTAACTCTGTCATTTCATCTCTTGCAAAACCACTCTCACATATGTTCTCCCTAGACATATGCAGACATGTTTATCAAACATGATGGTTAATTTTGCTGATCAACCTCACTAGGCCCCAGTACTCAGGTGTTTGGTCAAACATTGTAGATTTTTCTGTGAAGGTAATCTTCAGGTTGAATAAATATTCGGGTCAGTGGACTTTGAGTAAATAGATCATCCTTCAGAAGGTGAATGGGCCTCATCTAAGACTTTAATAGAAGGAATGATCCTTTCTGAGAAAGAAGAAATTCTGTCAGCACACTGTCTTCAGACTCAAACTGCAACACCAGCTCTTCCCAGGGTCTCTGGTCTGGTGGCCCATCCTGCAGATTGGGACTTCTCAGTCTGTAACTGCCTATGTCAATTTATTAAAGTTTCTTTCTCTTCTTTTTCTGTCTCTTTATCACTCCTCTTTTCTATTTACACATAAACACACACTACCTATGTAGTCCTTCCTTGGTATGCATAGGTGACTGCCCCAGAAACTAAACTCTATGAGTGCTCAAGTCCCATATATATATAATAATGTAATGCTTGCATAGAACCTGTCACATCCTCATGGATAAGAATATGGTGCCAAAATATACACTTTCTATTATTTATACTTTAAATCATCTCTAGGCTACTTTTAATACCAAATACAATGTAAATTTTATGTAAATAGTTTTTATACTGTACGATTCAGGGAAGGGTCTGAATAAGGACAGGAATCTACAGCAGGCCATGCCTCACATCACTTTATTGGCCTCAATTCAATGTATTACCTGGTGCACACAAATTCATGTTTTGCTTTTGGGAACTTTCTAGAATTAAAAAAAAAAAGCAATTTCCATCAGCAGTTTGACTCTTCCAAGGTGGAAACTGCAGATATGGAGAGCTGACTATATATACATGCACATCTTAATATCATAGTGGGTCTGTTTCTCTAGAAAACCCTATCTTATTAGAGCAAACCAAATACATTTGGTCCCTGGGCCTTTACCCTTTCTTTTCTGCCTACCAGGAATGTTACTTCCTGCCCCTGGTCCCATTAGCATACTCACTTCTAGTCAACCACATATATGTCTGCTATGATGATTTCCTTTGTTCTTCTCTTGTCACAGTATTTGAGGCAAGAGCTTACTTTCTTTGTACTTATAAAGCACCCTGGGCTTACCCTCAACAAAGCCCTCATCAGAGTTCATTGCTCTTGTGTGTTTGCTTTACCACAAAACACAGGGAATGTGTCTTATAATATTCCTACCACCTAGTATAGAGCTTGGCACTTGGTAGATATTTAGGGCTTTGTGTACAATCTATTCATCAATTTCACTAAGGTTTGGGGTAATTTGTTATGCAGCACTTGACAACTAATATGGGAACCAAAGGCACAGATGCTAGAATGAATGTCAGAGAAGTGGAGCCTCTCCCCATTCTGATAGCTTCATTAATCTAATGGGACTAACGCTTAGTGGGTTTTTTTTTCTAGTTGAATAAACTGTTTTTACTAATGAACTCTAAGTATCAGTATGCTTTCTATGCCACAATTGTCGCCATGAATACTGAAAATTAATATAGGAATGTTCAGTTATGGTGTCTTTCACACTAGTTTATGCAGTGAGATTACATGAGTAGTCATGGAAGCTACTTGTTGTAAAGCAATAATTGCTGGACTAGGAGCTAAAGAACCTTGGTTCTCATCTTGTATCTATGTTTGTGAGCATACCAAGTTCCTTCAGCTTTCTGATCCTATGTTTCTTTGTTTACAGAAGGGAAAGGGAAATGAGACTACTTGCTTTGCCTTCCTTAGGTGGTTTGTATGAAAATTAAAAGTGACAAAAAGTAAACATGCCTAGACTGTGAAGCACCATGGTCACAGGAGGTGTGCCAAATATAGTGTTGGGAATCTTTAAAGTAACAATTGCTGATAATTCCAATGGGTTTTATTTAAATAAGTTAATTTTGATAAAGTTAGAACTATGCATGCAAATTTGATAAAGGGAAAGACCAGTGTCACCTGGTATAGATATTGTGAAAATACCAAATACATTTTCAATACTGAAAATAACTTTTTAAATGTCTGACCTTGGGCTGGGGTTTTGTCTCAGTGGTAGAGGACTCACCTAGCACATGAGAGGCACTGAGTTCGATGCTCAGCACCACATAAAAATAAATAAATAAAATAAAAGTATTGTGTCCAACTACAACTAAAAAAAAAAAATATTTAAAAAAAGTCTGAGCTTCATCTTGCCTCAAATCTGTGTCCATATGTATGCGCCTCCCCCAGGGCCAGTGTTGCCCTGGTGACTTCTTTGCATGGATTATAACAAAGTGTCTCTTTCTCCAGAAGGGTAAAGCCTCTCCCAAGGGCATAGACTTGGCAACTGTAGTGCAAACTGGATTTCAGCTTCCATTTTGTGCCCTCAGCCAGGGGCAAAAGGACCCATTCTGCAGTGAATGACCTGAACAACCGTATGCAACTATCCTTACTGTCCCCATTTAAACCTTTGGGATCACATGGAGTTGGTGATGATAACTTTTCAGCATATTACCTGAGCCTGTCTCCTCTTCTCTTTTCCAATCCACCTTGAATTCTCTTGCCAAAATACACATCTGGCTATGGTATGCTACTGCTTGAACCCTGTGGTAGCTCCCCATTTTTTAACAGAATTAGTGCCATATTACTTAGCCTAAATCAAGGGGTCCCCTATAAACTAAGCTCTATTTTCTAGCCTTCTCTCTGGATTATTTGGCTTCACACTCTGAGCTCCAGTACCATTCAAACTTGTAGTTTTCCACATGCTTCCTGCTGTTTTATGCTTCTCAGCCGTTGATCCTACTGATTCCTCTGCATAGACTTCTTCATCTACCCACAGCTCTTCTACCCTTAACTAAATCTTATTCCTCTTTAAGGTTCAGTTTGGTGTCACCTCCTCCAGAAATCTTCCCCTTGGCAACCCAGCCTGTGTGGTAGAAGGCAAGAAAATGAGCATGGGGGAGGGTGGAAGGGAAGATGCTTCTCTTCTGTGCTCCCTTAGCCCCCAGTACATAGCCCTCTCTCTCCACTGTCACTATACAACTGATTTCATCTAATTTCAGTGTCCTACATGTGTCTTTCCCTACTCTACTAAAGAAGAGTGAAGAAAGGGACTATTTCTCTCTTTTAAGAGCTTGTGCTTTATTTTATTTATTTATATTTTATGTGGTGCTGAGGATGGAACCCAGTACTTCACACATGCTAGGCAAGTGCTCTACCATTGAGCCACAACCCCAGCCAGAGACTATCTTATTTACCATTATATTCCTAGCAACTAGCATAATACCTGTAACATATTATGGGCATAAGATATGTTTATTGAATAAATGATTGGATGAATGTGAAATCAGAATGCTAGCACTAAACAGGATTTAATAAAGTACCCTAATCAATTCCCTTGTTAAAACTATGAGAAAACTTGGGACCCAAGAGAGTAGATAGATGATGAAAATCATATAGCTAGTTAAAAATTGAACCTGGCTTAGGAACAAAATTCATTTTCTCCCTGCTTTCTTTCCATTTTCTTACACTGGCCCTAGTCTTATTATCTCTTACATATCCAAGCAAATAGGCAGGTACTTCTCTTGAGAGAATTTTCAATTTATAAATCTCTGTTCAAATGCTTTTCTCCCCTATTTTCTGGCAAGTACCATCTGTCAACTGATATTTTATGTGAATGGAATAACAGAAGGTTTGTGCTCTTTGGAAAGTGTTAGAAGTTAATACTTCCCGCTGTGATCCATATTTGCTTGCTTAAAGAGAAAAAAATCTTTTTCAGCATGAATAAGGAAAAAAATCAACCTGAAGCTTAACTAATTCATTTACAAACTGTGTTCTAGTTCAAGGCTGCTTTGATTCTCATGAAACTTTTTTGGATATGTGACATGACTATTTTTAAAATACATATCCACCAAAAAAATATCAGAATAAGGGGTTGATAACATTCTTTGCTTTGACACTGTTTAAGAATTTACAAGGGAACAAAGGATGATGAAGATTCCCTAAAAATTAAACCTCTATATACACCAAAAAGGTTAAAAATAATAAGGCAAACAACTGACATAGTTAACAGGAAAAATGACAAAAGATGATGTGTATATAATCAAACTCCTACAGATTGATGAGAAGAAAAAAGACATTCAATAGATAAATAGGTAATGGAGATGATCAACATAAAAAAGGATAAAGGAAAATATTTACACCCTGTAGCAAACAAAGAAATAAAAAAGAGAACACTAATGAGGTGGCTTTTCTAGCCATTAAATCAGTCAAAACTAAAATGTTATTCATCAGCCGTAATCCTTACAAAGCTGTAGCAAAATTGGCACATGCCCCTATCACTGGTGGCAGAGTAGATTGTAATAAACATTTTGGATTCAGGTATATGTAGCCTTGGTATAGTAATCCTACTTCTGAGAATTCAATCTCAGAATCCCCCGAAGAATAAGAAAAATAAACTCTAGTCATAAAATTTCCAATTAAGTATTATCTAGGTTAGACAAACAAATCATTTAAATATTTAATAAAGGTAAATTATCTAGCAAAGCAGTAATCACCTAAATGAGATATTATGCAGCCATTATGATTATGATTTGGAAGACAATGTAAATGACACAAAGTATTCATGACATAAAAAAGTGAAAAACACTGTGGTATAATAATGGTCATGAAAAAATAATATTTTATAGGGGAGCAGATCTTAGTCTTCTGTCCTCATGTTCCCATGAGAGAGTTTTTGCTTCATTCCCAGGAGGGAATAGTATCAGAAAGACATTTTAAGACCTTCTTTTTATTTCTTGCTTTTCCTTCTCTTAGGGAAGGAAGATGATTTATATGATTGCAAGGTAGGGAAAAGTGTCACTGGGTACATGGATACATCTGTTTCTTGCTTGCTTTCTCTTCAAGGGCACTTGTTCTTCTCTCTCCACTTGCTTCTATATATGGAAAGCCCAGCTGGACCAGGGCCTACCTTCTACAGGCAAGACTAGAAGTCTCTCTCCTTTTTGTCCCTCTGATTCCTGCTCATTAAGGGTATTCCATGTGACAATCTGAGTAAATGCCTGGCCTTTAGAACTGACACTTATCATCCATAGGTCACCAGATAAAGAATTTTGAGGAAGTGATATGGAACCCTCCCTTTGGAAACCAGTCCAAATCACTTCTTCCAATCCACTATTACTGACTATAAACAAACATTTAATTTCATATGGCTCCTGTGTCTATTTCTCAATTGCTTTCAGAAAAATGAAAAAGACTGAATAATGAGCTCCTGCCGGGTCCAACACAGGTGTCTGTGGGTCTGTAAGGAAATCCAACAAAATAAAATATTGATTTTATTGAGGATATATGAGCTTTTTCCCTTTATTTCATTTAGCTTTTTATTAATCTCGTTTGAGATGTGAACAGTTCTAAATCCTAGGCTGGCAGTAACTACTTCTCCTGGCCTTAATCCAGGTAATACTATGTGGCCAAATTACACCTAGAAATAACTTTTCCAGGGCATTTGAAAGTTTCATGGGAGTATGGGTAGCCTCATATTTGCCAGAAGTAATGCTCAAGGGACCATTCATTGGTATAAAAGTAGGAGCCTGACTCCAGTTGGGCTAAAAAAAAAAAATCATCTCCCTAGCATTTTAAAAGATAATCTAGGAGAATGAAACTGGTAAACATTGGGAAGCAGACCATCAATAGAGGAAAAGAGATATACCCAGAAGATAAGATCCTTTTCCAGTCATTGCTGACCACCTGGTATAACCTTCTTTTATATTTGATAACCTAAATCAATATATTTTTATTTGTCCATAAACTGGCTTGAGTTGGAGTCAACTCAGAGCTCTGACTATTGCAGACCACACCTGTATCTGCAAAACTGAATCCCATCAAGACAGACACATCAAGGCTACAGATTGCTCTAATAGGATGCTATTGACCGAGCGGCTTAAACAACAGAAATTTATTTCTTATACTTTGGTGTCTGGTAAGGACTCACTTCCCAGTCTGGAGATAAATTATCTATTCAATATATTTGCACTCATAAGGACTCCACCCTTATGACCTAAACACAACCCAAAAGCCCCACCTTGAAATACACTCACATTGGAAATGCAGGCTTGAACACATGAATTTGGGGAGAGATACAGATATTCAGTCAATGGCAGAGTGCTTTTGTAGCTATAATGAAGCTTCCCTGATTCTCATTCCAATCCTACCTAGGAAGGTTGTACCAAAGTATATCATTGAATTTAATTTCTCAAAGAAAGCCTGTCTTGAATATATACCATAAGAAAAAGCCATATTTTAAGTAATCTTGACATCAAGTATTTTTTTTCAGAAGATTAAATCAAAATTGCTCAAAACCACTCACTGTTGTATCTCATCAACTCTGTTAGAATCACAGCAAGTATGAATGAGTAGCAAATTCATGAATTGTGCATTAGTTTATATCTTTTCCCCCAAGGCTAATTGTTTGCTTTATTTTTCTTATATTAGAGCTGTCAGAACACAGTGATATATGATAAGTGTTGCATATTGATGAGAAACAAAAAGAAATTTTAAACATGAATATAACTATACAATGCCATAGTTTGTTTATTTTTTTATTTTTCCTCTCACCAGTTCCCATCAAGGCAAGAGTTGTGGGAAATTAGCACAAAACAATCAGCTCTGGGAAAAATATGTCAATGGAGTTTATACATCTGTTGACTACTTTTCCCCATGAAGAAGATTATTTAGAGTTGGTTTTTAGGTATTAGGTAGCACAAAGGGTGTGTGTGCACATATGTGTGCAAACATATATGGCTGAAATCCATATTGTAAGCTTTTACAGTTTTCCAAGATGAGAGCTGGGGTGAATAGGGTTTGTACTTGGACACAGGATTGATTCATTCTCTCTCCCCACCACCATCTCGCTCACACATGCACATACTGAAGGTCCTTTGCTTTTACCAAGCCTACCAGGTAAACCCTAGAGAAGACGGTCAATATTTACTTTGCCTTGGGTCAAATTCTGTTTTTCTTTTACTCTAAGTATCATTGGGGAATACAGAGAATATTGATGATAACTACAGCCTCTAGAATTAGTTAATGCTGTCAGGCACTTTTGGTATAAACTCTTCTACCACTCTCATTTTTTAAATGAATGGGGTCAGGTTTCAAAGAACTCCTTAGACACCTTAGAATGAAAATAAATACATGTGTACACGTCAATGTCTCTTTGAAAGTTGCAATCTAATGCAAGTTTGATTTCCTTCCCTTTTCTATGATTGTCTCATTAAAAAAGAAATCAAAATATATTTGTTCTCTAATCTACTGCACCTCTTTTCATTACTATGAAACTGACCTCAAGTCACTCTCTAGAACTGTGACTCATCCTGTTTTATATTCCCCATAGATCTTATGCTTCTATCAAAGACTGAAGAGAAAGTATTATCCCTCTAGTTAGTATATGTATCAGGGAATAGAGGCTAATCTGAGAATACAATCTCTTCTATTCTGGTTATTGGTAACAAAAGCATGTGGCAAAATGTGGGTCCTTGATTTTCAAAACTGTCATGTGCTTAAGTGCAGATAAATGTGGTCAACAAAATTGTCAATAAAACTTTATAGTGTATGCATATGTAGAAGCACATGAAGTGAGCTTTCCAGTTATGGACATTAGAAAGTGAAGAGCTTTATCATTGCCTAACAATTTGCAAACCACTTCTATTATAATGTAGGAAACTCAGCCTTGTTACTATGTAATTTATCTACTCCTATTCATAGTAAAACTCCTAAGAAATAGTTGTCTATATTCACTGTCTCTTCTTCTTTCACCTTCCATTGCCTTCTCAAACAGGCTTCAACATACATTTTTCAGCAACCATCCTTATCAGGTTTCTCAAGAAGCACTTTGGGGCTAGGTCTGCTAGCCAATTCTCATGTTTGATATGTTTTGTCACTTTCCACACCACATCTAAAACACTTCCTCCTGAAACACAATTTTATTTTGCCTATTCTCTTCCCTCCTCTCTCACTAGCTGATCCTTCTCAGTTTTCTTCCTAATCTTTTAGCATCTTAATGTAGTATTGACCCAAGTTTAATCTTTGGACATGTTTTCTCCATCTATACTTCCTCCTTTTAAAGTTGGTATTATAATCTTCATGGCTTCAAAAACCATTGATACATAAGAAGTTCCCAAATTCAAATCCATCTAACTGTATCTAAGCATACATTCTTTAATTTCTAGATTCATATATTTAACTGCTGCTTCAACATTTCCACTTAAATATGTAATAAGAATCTCAACCTCCACATGTCTTTAACAACTTAGGATACTTCTCCCAAACTGTTCTCTAATAGTCTTCCTTATCTCAGCTGTCAAGTCATATCTTTCAGTTGCTCAGCCTAAGAACTCAGAATCATCCGTGGAACCTCTTTTACCCTCACATACCATATCCATATGAAGAAATTGAGTTGGCTATACCTCTGAAATATGTGCCAATCTGATCACTTCTTACCACCTCTGTGAGGGCAATTTGGGTCCAAACTAACATGATTTTAACTGTTGTTTCCACCCTCACCTCCTGACAGGAAACTCTGCACAGATGACAAAGTTATCTTTTTATATATGTAAAGCAATCACTATCTTGTTTAAATCCTAATAGTTTCCCATCATAGTTAGAATAAAACTGAAACGTCTTACCATAGCCTAGAAGGCTCTCCATGATCTCGCCACATCTCTTACTGTTCTTAATTTTCCTCAGTCTTCTCTACTCTCTGAACCTCCAACACAAGTACGTTCACTTTAGAGTCTTTGTACTTTCTGTCTCCCTCTGTCTGGAACAATCATCCTCAAAATTTTTGTAGGGCTGGATTCCATATCTCCTTAGGGTCTATACTCAAAAGACTTCTCCTCAAAAAAGTCCCCCTGAAACATTCTATTAATAAGTTACTCCAGAGCTAGGGTTGTGGCTCAGTGGTAGAGAGCTCGCCTGGCATGTGTGAGGCACTGGGTTCGATTCTCAGCACCACATATAAATAAATAAATAAAGGTCCATCAACTAAAAAAATATTTTAAAAAAAGTTACTTCATTTATGCTTTTTGTTCCTTCTATTCCCTTTCATTGGTTTTTCCATAAAACATGCAACTGTGAAATTATACATTCTATTATTTTATTTACATGCTTATTGACTCACTCCATATGGAGTATAACCCCATGAAGGCAAGTGTTTTTTTCTCATTTACTGTCATAACTTCAGTGTTTAGCATATGATAGGTCCCCCTCCAATATCTGCAGGATAAATGAATCAAACATCCTATTCTAATCAAGTGAAAACTGAGGCATGAAAGGTTAAGTAACTTGTCCAAGATCACAGAGACAGAGTTACAATTGAAGTGGTATCTCCACTGCATTTACTCAAGCTGAAATTACTCATACTCTTGCATAATGCTTGAACAGAAATCTCCGAGGTAAAATCACCAAGTTCTTTCATTATCTATACCAGCAACACCCTGCAAAGCCCTGCAGACTAACTTGTAATCAATTTCAAATGCATGTGCTAATAGATGAGATTTAGTACTAAACCCAAACTTCAACTGATGATTGCATTTCCTCTTAGAGACATCTTTTCTTTTCTAATGGATGGGTTGATCACAAATAACTCATCTCTTCAAATTGTTCATTACTTAACAAAGAAATAGAGAAATGAAGTCGGCATCCTTACTGCTGCCTTCTGCAAATGGAAATGAGGCTCAGACATCCAGGACTGCATGTCAAGTTGACTTTTTAAAAATAGGGACTGACAACTTTAATAATTCAAGTCATAGATGTCTCTATCTTTGCATGGGTTTTTTAATCTTTGGAGACTAGGATATAAATCATATCTTTGGTACAAAATAAAAGTAAGTTTGCTTTAATTGGGGTCTTTTGTGGGTAACTCTGTTTCACAGTGCATTAGTACCAAAAAGCTTTTATTGCTGAAAAAAAAACTACTATGTGGTCCTCCATCTGTACTATAGTCCACAAAATGAAAAGCATTTGCAAATAATTTCTCTAGCCCTCCACTGGTATGAAATTCTACTATTTCTGATTCATTTCTTTGGATCTGAGATCTTGGCCTTTAATGATTTGTGCCTTTGAGTACAAATACCCAGGGCCAGGGTTTCCTGCCAGCACTGCTCTTTAAAGAATCTGTAAGATCCAAATGGATCCGTTCTATTCATGGTTCCTTGATGCTCTCACCTCATGGTAGTGGGGAAGCAAAGAGAGGAAGAAGAAAGAACTGGGGTCTCAATATCACCTTCAAGGACATGTCCCTATTGACCTAATTTCCTTCCACTGGGACCCAACTCTTGAAGTTTTTACCACCTCCCTATAGTGCCAAGCTGGGAACTAAGTCTTTAACGGGCCATTGGGGGAACATTCCAGATTCAAAATATAACAGACCTGGATTTGAATCTCAGGTTAGCAGCTATGTGTCCTTACATAACTTCTGTGTCTCCATTTGTGTACCTGCAAAATGGAGATTAGATTTGCTCTGCTTCATAGGGTTGTTTTTGGATTAAATGAACTGATACTTATACAGTGCTTATCTGGTACTTAACACATAATGCAAATCAGCAAATGGGGGCTGTTGATGGTGTTGCCTCCTGTGTGTGGAATCATGTATCTATCACTTACAGCCATGTCACTTTGGGCAAGTCCATTCATATCTCTAAATCTTGGTTTCCTTATTCATCACACAGGGATAATAACAGTTCCTATCTGAAATTGTGAAAATCACATGGGATAATCAATTGAAACATTCAGATATAATTTCGACATTGTAGAAAATGACAACAAAATACATCAAATTTGCTTCAGAATGAATTCTAAACTTAAAATTATTCCACAAAGTGATGAAACTGGAACATTTCTTAAGGGGGATTACAATAATTAAATTAATCCTTACACCCTTTTCAGGAATTAAATTCCTTGCCCACTTTGAAGCTATTGGAAAGGAATATTTGATGTACTCACATGGCTACTGGCACTCCACTCTTCTCTATTGTCCTACTACATAATCTTCACATTCACTCTTTGAATCCTGTCTATAAATGAAATTCTCCCCAATTAAGTACTCAGACTAAAGACATTGAAAAAGTGT
This sequence comes from Spermophilus citellus, assembly GCF_964194105.1. Lineage (NCBI taxonomy): Eukaryota > Metazoa > Chordata > Mammalia > Rodentia > Sciuridae > Spermophilus > Spermophilus citellus. The sequence goes on along the minus strand of NC_138190.1, from coordinate 133,769,639 downwards.
TTGCTATTTACGCCATATGTGAAAGAAATATTCAGTATTCTCCATCATAATCAAAATGACTCAAAATGAAATATGGAACAAGAAATAAAAAGGTCAGGTCTAAAATACTCCACTGCTCACAGTCAGGACTGCCAATCTCATGATTAATAGATATAATGTTTTTTTTTTTGGAAATTTGGAGATGGAAATATTTTGGTTTGGGTCAGATATTAACAATCTATATGATTTACAAATGTTTTGAAAACCCTCAGAACCCATATGACAAACACTCTATGGAGTTAAATTGAGCACTGATTTTAATCAGTAGCAGTTTTGGGGATGGTTGGTCTTTAGAAATCTTGCATAATGCAGTTCATGGTTTAAAATAACATTTCCCTGTTCGTGACAGAAAGTTTGATCTACCTAACTTTCTATTAGGTCAAATGTAGATTGCTTAATTCTATTTAAATTATTTTTTTTTAAATTTCCATTCCAAATACCAGTTCCTGACTGCTCAAATGCATTTATGGTATTGATTTTTACTAAGAGTCCTTTTATTGGAAGTGGGTGATCCAACAGATTCAACTTTTTAAGTGGTTTTGCTTCTGCTATTATTGGTTTTTGATCTCCAGGACTGGTTAGAAATAGAATACCAAAAATAGAACTGATTCAAGTAGCTTAGGTAAAATTTAATTGTATCATGGCCCAAGTCAAAAATCACATGTCATAGCTTAGGTGATGTTAAAAAAAATCTGGGCGGTAATCAAAAGAGTTTAATTTCAAGCAGATTTAAATAGTAATAACAGTTAATAAGATGATGTTTCTCTATATTTTAATCTTTGGCTTTTATTTCGAAATTGTTTTTATAGAGAAACAGGGGTTCTTACCTTGAGGCATCTTATGACTATTTGTTTAAAAACTAATTTACATATATTTGGGAAGGATGTGAATGCTTTACCAGAAAAGAATTGATTACTAAAGTAGATGTGTATGGATTCCCACAGCTGCAATAAACTCACTAGTGGAGATAAATTAAGTCTCCCACCTTTGAATTTGGGGGGCTGTGATTGTTGTTTACAAGGAAACATCACACTTTTATGACTGCTTTTTAGTGGCTATCACTAATGCAACCATTTAGAAAGGACAGAAGTATTTGTTACATATTTCTATACGCACATTTTACTTTTTATTGTTAAATGATACATGGTACAGTGAATACATAATGGATGTAATACTGCCACCTCTTGGTTATGTAAATGAGGAACTCCAGTCATAATTCTCTGTATTCAAATTGGAAAATGCAAGTGCTTAAAAGTCAACTAAGCCTCTTCTATTTTGGTTTAGCAAAAACAGTTGTAAATAAATATCTATTCAAGTGTCTATGCTTTAAAAGCCCCTATAAAGTACATTATCTATGCATTAAAATATATCTGTGCTTATAAAACAAAAGTGACAGCCACACTTTGTGCTGAGGCATCCTAGAAAATAATGTTTAGACTTGGAATAAGTTTAGAATTATTTAGAGTGTCCTTTATTCAATCAAAATCAAGTTAACTCAATTTCCACTTAAGTATAACCTAAAGCATAGAAATCCAATCATTTTCCTTTTTCTTTGTGTTCTAAAAGAGCACTACCTTCTCATTTTAATCAATTTTAATCACTTTAGCAAGGTATTAGGTAACTACATTATAGGTTAGAAAAGCTGGCATTTTCTTATTAAGGAAGGTCTAAAACCTGGAAATCAAATTAAGTGCCCCAGGACAAAAAGTCTAGATAACTAGTTTTTTTTTTTTCTTTCAGTTAGGGAGGAGTTATAAATAAAACATGCTGGGTAATCTTTCTGTGGTTACACGGATGCTATGATGACTTATCTATTTCAACAAACTTGGCAAGAAACTGACCACAGTGTTTCATCAGTACACTGGATAAATATTTTACTATTTTAATAACAGCGCTCACTTCTACCATACTGTATGTTTTACATAGTCCCTCCACATCTGTCAAGTCACATGATCAGATAGTCAATTTCCTTGACAGTGAAAGCACATATGCAGTCATGAGGGACCCATGTCCTTTTTGCTGTCAGGTAGTCAATGATGTTCGTCTTCAAATAGAGCAATGATATAAATATGCTGTTGTCCAGACACAAAGTTGACACTGCTGATTCTGTTAGTAGGGCAGATATGCACTTGGTGATTGATAGTAAGGATTGTCATAGACATATTCTTGCCTGTTTCTGCTGGTAACCAAACACTGGACCAGGACTGAAGATAGTATGTAACTATAGAATGGGTTCCATTTTATGTGAAACCCTAAAGGAGAATAATGAAATATCAAAACTAGAAGCCTTTCAATGAATTCCCCTCCCCCGGCCCAGTTTCCTTCTCTAGCATAAGCTAGACAGCTTTCTTCCACTATCCCCCACTTCAAAATCCCAAGCCATTGGGATTACAGGTATACACCACCATGTCTGGCAAACCTTCTCTTTTTTTAAGGTGGAAACAGAAAGGTCCTGAGAGGATATGTAAATTGTGACCTAACAAGAGGGTAAGTGGGTAGCATAGCAGGCTGACAAACTGCATCCTCCAACTGCAAGGCCAGTCTCCCCACCCACAACCATGCTGTGAGATCTTTAGTCCTGTCTTCAGTTGAAGAAGAAATTGAGATCTGGTTCCTGCTTTTTCTTAGTGTGTCCTGATCCATGCAATACTGTTGCTTTTAGAGCAATTCCTCCTATGTTAAGGGTAATTTTTGAGACCCAGGATAATAACTCTTCTGGTTTTAGAAGAATGTAGGTATAACTCCTATGGTCATCTAGAGCATTGCACCAAAGAGGAAATTCAAAAATATGGAGAATCCAGGTATAGTGACACACGCCTGTAATCCCAACAACTTGGGAGGCTGAGGCAGGAGAATCATGAGTTCAAAGCCAGCCTCAGCAACTTAGTGAGGCCCTAACAATTCAGCGAGGCCCTATCTCTAAATAAAATATTAAACAGGGCTGGGGATGTGGTTCAGTGGTTAAGCATCTCTGGGTTCAATCCCCAGTACCCTCCCACACACCAAATATGGAGAAATGGAGCTCATAGAGGACTGTGAAAGTGTCTTGGATGAAGTTTCACAGCAGGCTTATGGTCAAGTTGAAGCTGGTGTTCTTCCTATAGCTCCTTGACATCTGTGTTATTGTTCTATGTATAAACTGACAGGGCCATTAAAGATTTTTTTTTAAAGTGAAGGACTAGAGAGCCCCATAAGTCTCAAAAACAGTAAGGGGTGTTCGTTGTTTAAGCTGGCAAGTCAAAAAGGGGAGGTATATTCATTTTCTTGAATTGAATTTTCATCAAGGAGCAGCCTTTGTCGCTTTCCATTGTTTTCAGACACTAGCCCAATAAATAGTACCTGGACCCAAACTATGGAAGAAAATGATGTGTTTCATAGAACAACTCATAGTTTATACAATCCACAGAAGCAACCAAGAAGCTCAGGCAAGGGAGTAGAGATCAGTCCTGTTTCATGCTATAATATTGCATTGACCTCTGAGGCAGCAATTATTGCAGTGATTGTGATGCAGGAAGAGACTCTTTCTGTAATTTGGCACCCACGTAGTGTTGGAAAGTGAAGAGCTTTGAACTTCAGGTAATGATGGTCTCACTCAGTCAGTTAATGCCAGGCATTCTCATTTGCTTGGCAGCCAGCTGGACAGGGGCCATGCAAGGCCAGCCAGAGCACATTGCTTCCATTATGAGCAACAAGGAACACAAAGGTGTCATTCCTGGGCCACAAAGAGGTGGCCTGTTGGGGCAGATCGTGGGCCTGGGCTGCTGTTCTAAACTTATATGTTGTCAATGTCATTACTGCATTAAAAGGTCTTAGAAAAAGAAAGAGAAAAAGAGAGGCCATGTGCTTGTCTGTGAGGGGTGGAAGATAGGCTTTAAATCATCATTCCAAGTGTTACGTGTGGACTGCTTATTTTTGTGCCTGTGGATGTGCTTTGTGGGTTGCATAAAGCAGTTTGAAAAGAATGAAAAGGTGTAGGATGAGTGTGGTGTCCATGGCAAGGGGGCAAAAAGAGGGATATTCCATTCATCAGTGGCTCAGCTAGGTGAAGAGGATAGTGTGTCAGTATTCAGTAGTGGGATGGTGGAAGGGCATGGAGGGGCCTGATATTTTGAGCTTTCTGGGACCCCATGACCAGACAGCATCCAAATCAGCAATTCTGGACCTCTTTTAGCTTAAAGACCACTGATAATAACAATAACTAGAGCTTATTAAGCATTTTCAATGTGCCAGGTCCTATGCTTTTGTTGTCGTTTTGATACTGGGGATTGAACCAAGAGGCACTTTATCAATAAGCCACATCCCTTACCCTTTTTTTATTTTCTATTTTAAGACAGGCTCTCACTTAGTTGCTTAGGGCTTCACTAACTCGCTGAGGCTAGCCATGAACTTGTGATCTTCCTGCCTCGGCCTCCCAAATTGCTAGGATTACAGGCATGTACCATTGTACCTGGCAATACTGTGCTTTAAAAGTCTTTCTATATGTGGGTTCATTTTACTCTTGCAATATTGTGGAGTTGGCACCATTATTGCCCCCTTTCTGTGAATGCAAAACTGAAAGCATAGAAAGTAACTTCCCCAAAGCCACCCAGAGGCTAAGCCATAGTAATATGAAGATTCATTTCATAAATGGCAAACCAGAATTGAATCTAGGCTTCCTGGCTACATAAACCACATTTTTTCCACAATTCTGTATGGTCTCTTATCTATCACCTTCCTATCAAAGTCTATTTTTAAAGAGGACCCCAACCCTCTTTCTTTACAGATAAGGAAACGGCAGCCAACAGCACAGAAGTTGCTTGCTTGGGCCCAAGTAATCATTGGTAGAACTTAATGTTCACATGCTTGGGCAGCCACCTTCCTGAGATGAGGCATCTTCACTAGGAACCTATATGAGCTTCTGGCTCTGCTGCTATTACCAGTTTTTATTTCAGGGTCTTAAGAATAGCAGGTCAGAAATACAGTCCCTTTGCTAGTTTGAAGGCAAATGTAATCATTCCATTTTGTGTACTTTTTGTCATTAATGTTGTGAATGGGGGCATATTTTGCTCAAGGCTGTACACATATGTACCTTTAAAGTGCTTCAATCAATCAGCCTTGGAGAATCTGGGGGAAACTAAGTTTGACAAATCTAGTGAAAAACCTCAGAGGACACATAATACAGGAAGGTTATTGCCTTAAAAAAAAGTAGCCAAAGTGCTAAAGCAGGATCTGTGATAAGACCAGAGGCTAAGCCATAGGAATATGAAGATTCATTTATGAATGGCTTTTGGTGATATGACAAAATGAAATGAAATACAAGGAACTGTAAAATTGCTTTTTAACTTAAAATTTTACACTGTGTAGCCATGTGTGTATGATAAGGAAAATAAGACCACAAATGGTTGATCAATGTTTTTGACCATCTCAACGGTCAAATTGTATGGACTGCTCAGATGTTGGAATCCTTTATGCACAAATTAGGCAAGGCTGTCCACCTCCAAAAATAGCAACCTAGGGATGAAGTAGTTCTAGTAGAAAGTATGAGACATCCCCCACCCCTCAAATTCTGAAGAACCACACAACTCCACTAGTTATCTAATAATTTGGAAATATGTTTTTATACAAGATGTGATTTTGAGACTTGGAAGAAATAGATACAAAGTCGAGCTTATAAATCAGGAGTGAACATTATACATTTTACTCTGGGAATGTGACATATAAGCCTAAAATTGAATGCACTGTACAAATCAGTGATTGAGCCAACTTTCTGGAAAACTGTCAGAACAGCCATGGAGGATAAGAGGAAGCTTATTTAAGAGTAAATAAGCTTCAAAAATGACTGGACTCCTCACCTCATACTAGCTAACGGGACAAGAGACTGGCAGTTTTGGCAAGTGCAGCCTCCTGTGGTTTAAAAAAAAAAAAAACCTCCCAATAAAAGTTATGCCTGGGTAAATGCTCATAGCTGACTGGAGAGGGAGGGGAGAGTGGCAGATTGATAGGGGATTCTGACATACAGGACAAATACCATTTTATACATATCTTTCTATCCTAAAAACAACAACAAGAATTTAATATCAGCTGTCAACAAACAGGACAGCAGAAATATGAGTACAAGATATTCAGAAGTTAGACAAGTAGGCACAAATTCCTCCCAAATATCTCCAGTTTTACTTTTTGAAGTGTTAGTGTACAGAAAGATGATAGACTTATAGTGGAGGAATAAAATGCTTCTCAGATGTTAATTCTTATTTAAAGAAGTGAGATCTGCAACAAGACATTGAAAATATCATGGTAACTGGTTAATCACTTTGATAGCTTCTAATGCAACAAATGTCATGCATTTTCTACAAGGTTTTATGTTTCTTCTTTGGATGCATTTCTTTGTGCATTTCCTGACTCTTACAGTTATTTGTTTTCTCTTATAATCACACTTGCTTATTCTGTTAATTAGAAAAGTTTTAAACTATTGTATAAAGACCTTGGGAGTACAAATTTTTAGTGATCCCAAAAGCTTGAAACACATTTGATAGTTTTCACATACATTTTCACATTTGAGTCTTATAAACACCCTTTCAGGGATGTAAAGCAGACACTACTATATCAATAGAAAACAGGCTCAAAGATATTGAGTTACTAATATCACCTTCTGAGTAAGTGGTAGAGCAATATAACATTTTATGCTTAGAATATGTCTGTCAGCAGAAAACTTTGCAAAATATAAGAGGAAAATATAAGAGTCAAAATATAAGAGTCATTGGAGGAAAGACTTTCATTAAACAAAGTGAACTGTTCTCACTATCCTTCAGTTCAGCATGGGGAGTGGTTTAGAGGAGGATGGCAGGAATTGTTTCTGTGAACACAGATCTCCCTGGCTGCAGTGGGCCATGGCCCATCCAAGTTCAGCCTTACAATTTATGAGGCCAAGTACAAAGTGAAAATGTTGGACACCTTGTTCAAAATCCTTAAGAATTTCAAGACAGTGACAGCAGAGTATTCAACAAAGTTTAGGGCTCTTCTAAGCCCAGGCCTGTATGACTACACAGGTTGTATGCCCAGGAAGCAAACCCTGACCCACAAAGAGCACTGATTATACCAGCTCAAAAGATTTCTTCTCGGGTACTACTTTGTTAGAAAAATGAGCAGACATTGTTTGACATGTCTAGCACAGAGTGCCCAAAAAGAGAACTTCTGACAAGTTTTCATTTCCCTAAGTAAACAATAGAGGAAAAAAGCAACGAAGATTTAAAAAAAAAATGAATATTCAATGAAACAAAAAGAAGACATTTGTATAAACACAAGTGATAAAACTTGGTCAAATATGGTTCCATATATGTAATGATAAATATTTGTCCTTTGAATATTTGTCAAAGGAATGTGCTTATCATGATATTCTCCAGCTCCATCCATTTACCTATAAATGCTGTAATTCCAAATTCTTCTTTTAGGGTGAGTAATATTCCATTGTGTATATAACCACATTTTTCTTTATCCATTCATCTATTGAACAGATATGCAGTTGCTAATTCACAATAAGGGGGGGGTCTAGACAAGAATACAGGTACTTTGGATTAGGCAGAGGGGAGTGAAGGGAGGGGAGGGGGCATGGGGGTAGGAAGGATAATAGAATGAATTGGACATTATTATCCTGTGTACATATATGATCACACAACTGGTGTGACTCTACATCACATACAATCAGAAGAATGAGAAGTCATACTCCATTTATATATGATGTGTCAAAATGTATTCTACTGTCATGTGTAACTAATTATAATTTTAAAAATAAAAGAATAAAGGACTGTGCTTAGCTGTACACTCAATCTCCTAACCCCCAACAGATATTATAATACAGAAATAGTAGAAGACATGGATGATGCAAGTAAGTGATTCCCAGCTGCTGAGACTTGGGATCCATATCATTGGAAGAAGTAGTAATTTTCTACTAGGTAGAATCCTCCAAAGTCTAGGCCAGAACAGTTTCCCAATGTGCCTACTTCCATCAGGAGTCACACATTTAGTGTTAGCTTTAGGGTTGTTCATACCCCCACTGATTGCTGACATCAGGGATTCTGTAGTGTTGCTGTTGCTACTAATGTGAAAAATAATATGGAAGTTGGGGCATAAATAAGAGGAACAAGAATAGCTCCATTCCCCTTCAAAAATTAAAAGAAATTTTGAGTATTGTACACAAGAATGAGGCTGATCTAAATTTGATATTTACTCTGCTACTTAACTAATTATACAGTCTTGGGGAAATTACTGACCTTTCTCATACCAAATTTGTTTCATATAAAACTGGGGATAGCTGGGAATGATGATACATACCTGTAATCCTATCCACTGAGGAGGCTGAGGCAGGAGGATTGCAAGTTCAAGGCCAGCCTGGCCACTTAGAGAAACCCTATATCAAAATAAAATTTAAAAGGACTGGGGCTGGGGATGTGGCTCAAGCCGTAGTGCACTTGCCTGGCATGCGTGCGGCCCGGGTTCGATCCTCAGCACCACATACAAACAAAGATGTTGTGTCCGCCGAAAACTAAAAAAAATAAATATTAAAACTCTCTCTCTCTCTCTCTCTCTCTCTCTCTCTAAAAAAAAAAATTAAAAAGGACTGAGGATGTAGCTCACTTGCCTGTACAAAAGTAATACATAAATTAATTGACCAATTAACTAATCAAAATGAGAAAAACTCCTATCCCATTTAGATGTTTGAAGGAATTCTTGAAATAATATATGTAAATTGATTTGCATGATGCCTAGTATTAAAGTTCAAGGCCAGCCTGGGCCACTTAGAGAAACCCTATCTCAAAATAAAATTAAAAAGGACTGAGGATGTAGCTCACTTGCCTAACATGTACAAAAGTAATACATCAATCAATTGAACAATTAATCAAAATGAGAAAAACTTCTATCCCATTTAGATGTTTGAAGGAATTCTTGAAATAATTAATATATGTAAATTGATTAGTATGATGCCTACTATTCAGTAAGCATACAGTAAAGGCAACTACTATTATTGTTGAAAGAATTAAATATCACAACTACTAGGGAACAAATCATAAAGCCCAGTTTATCTACTCATGAGAAGTATAATGATCCTAAAAATATCAACAGTTTATGTTCTTAGAATGTCAAATGTCAAGCTTGTAATATGTAAAAGGGCCTTCTAATAATTTGTACAACTTTAGTTGTAGTTTAGGGAAAGTTTGGAGAATCAGAGGAAAATTGTGTCAAAATGGGGTAGGGATAGGGAGCATGGGAGGAATAGATGAATTCTAGATAGGGAAGAGGGGAGGGAGGGAAAGGGAGGGGGCAGGGGATTAGCAAGGATGGTGGAATGTGATGGACGTCATTATCCAAAGTGCATGTATGAAGACACAAATTGGGTGTCAACCTACTTTATATACAGACATATGAAAAAATGTGGTATATATAATAAGAATTGTAATGCAAAAAAACAAGTACATGTATAAAGACACGAATTGGCATGAGCATACTTTATATACAACCAGAGATATGAAAAATTGTGCTCTATATGTGTAATAAGAATTGTAATGCATTCTGCTGTCATTTATTTTAAAATCAATTAAAAAAACAACATTTTTATTTTAATTGTATTTTACATCTTTGTTTATATTTTTTTGGTTTTCTATTAAAACATCCATTTAGTACATAGGTTTTAATGGCAATAATATAAATGGCTGTAATAACAGTTATATAAATCAAATTATATGTAAGGATTACATCTGGAAGGGAACATGAAAAATAGCAAAAGATTGGTTCATCAGGCACAAGAACTTATTTTCTTCAATTCACCTTAACCTTTCAGAATTGACAATTTGGCAATAAATAGTAGTTTAGGTATATTTAGGTTTGAAGAAGGAAAGATAACTCACTGGCACATGAGACATGTTCACTTTGTTCTTTATAGTTACTTTAAAACATGAAAAAGAGGTCAAATACTCCAAATTCCTAAAGTCCATTGACTTTTTACATTTTTTTATTTGTTAGTGCATTATAGTTATACATAATAGTGGGGTTCCTTTTGATCTCTCTCTCTTATACACACACACACACACACACACACACACACACACACACATATATATATACACACATATGTACATGTATATATGTGTGTATATATATATATATATGCATATAACAGTTTTCTCCACTTTAACACTTGTACTTCTTTTTCTTCCAATGGATGCATTATAGTTACGTATAAAATTGGAATATATCATGATATATTCATACATGTACATAGCAGGGAGGAAGACAGGGAAAAGAGAAAAACTGATCAATGAATTTTAAGAAAACAATATCCTTACTCTTGCCTTTAAAATGTAGTACATGGTTTTCCATAAATATCTATCCCCCAAACAAGGGCTCAGTTTTATTTTTTTTTCCCTGAAATTTTCACATTCAGGCTTTGACTCCAAATGTACATCTACAAGATCATTCCCACAATCACTACTAACAACCCACACTGGAAGTCAAGTGAAAACTGCTAAAAACCTTTCTGTAAAGTTGATCCCTCTGCTCCTCCTTGCAGAAATGCTCAGCGGTGCTTGAGTGGCTACAGATCAGGTACACAGTCTTTATGTATAATGTGTGGTCTTCCACACTCCAGCACCTCTTTCTTCAATCTCCATCAAGCCCTAAGTAAACTAATTCTCATTTGTCTATTGTCCCCCATCCTGGCATACTTTGCATTCTATGCTTCCCCAGCTCTTGAGAGCAGCCTCCTGAAGGAAAGCCCTCCTTTTCTCTTCAGACTCTCAAGATCTATACTTTTACCACCTCCTTTGCACATCCATATATCTGAACACTCTTGCCCCTTTGCACTTGCTACTTGATGCATGGTCTAGAACTCCACTCTGACACAGATGCCTCTTCTCCCAGCCTGTAGAAAAGGTGCTCGTCAATGTTTGTTATTAGTGATAATAAGTGAAGAGCAAGTGCTTCAAAAATTGATTTTGAAATAGCCCTAATCATTTCCCTTACTGTGCTCTAAGTCCCTACCAATGCTTTCATTTTTAAGCACATAATCAGGTACCTGCCACATTACTTATAATTATCCTCAAGTCATTTTCTCACTTGTTTGCTATCTTCCTAACAAGAATCTAAGCTCTCCAAAGGCAAGACCCTGGCTATGTTTCTTTATTTTTTCTTGATCTTGCATAATATTGAACTTGGCAATGCCAACCCACCTTTAGTCAATGCTCCATGCATAAATAACCATAAGTAACCAAGAAGGGAGACCTGGGAATCAGGTCTGAGTTTGATTCTTTTAATTAGCAGTGGTCCATCTAGTGGCTTGGCACAAACACATGGCTTCAAAAAAGTTATAATGGGTGCATGAGGGAGACTTGTGGCGGTAATAGAATTTCTTTGGAAAATAAGGTATTGCATTTGAAATAAAATTTAATCTATCCAGCAACTCATTTCATCAAGGAGAGTTTTCTAGAGGGATTGAGACTGAAGGTGGTTTGGGGAAGCCATATGGCATACAGAGAAAAGCCCTGAACTAGGAGTCAGGAAACCTGTTCGGGTATTACATCTCCTTAAACTCCTAGCCTTAGTTTTCTCATCTATAAAATGAGATGGTTGGCCTAGGTAGGATTATAGAATCTCAGCATTCTTAAGGGACCACATCAGATACTAAAACTTATTCAATGGGCCATGGAACTTTTGCCTTTGTACCTCTTAGAATGGGGACCTCACACCTGTCTAGGAAGCCCATTATCTTTTCATACAGTTCTAATTCTTAGAAAATTTCACTTTTTCAAATAAACTACTTCCAAGCTTCAAACTTTTTCAATTGGATGAGATGAACCAGGTAATCTGGCAGATGAAATTAGAGACCACATCAGACAGAATGGATAGTGCAGTAGAGAGGGAGAAATCACTAACCCTGAAATAAGGAAATTCACAAAAGGGAAAGGGAGAAGGCAAGGAAAAAGAAGGCAGACACATCAGCTATGACACAGAGCAGCCAAAAAGGCAAAAGAAATGTGGGGAGAATCTGTGAAGACCAGCAAGAGCAGACCAAAAAGAGGATGCCATTTCATTGGTGTAGGGTGGCATCAACAGCTACTCCCATAACCTTGATTTTTTATCTTAAGTCTAGTTCATGACTTCTGATACTGTGTGTAAATTATCAGTAATGCTTCCTGCTGGGATGCCTTTAATTTGGCAAAATATGTAAATGAATAAGAATCTTGAAATATTCTAACAAATTCAGTTTCAGCAAAACCTCCAATCATCCAAAGTGCACCTTCTCAGCTTCATCAATAGGCACTTGGATTCACAGTAGTTATTTCTGCCTTCAGACTAACCTCTTCTCTCATTGAGGTTTCCATCACCCTGTTGACACTGTCCCTGAGTCACTTGCCATCTGAATGCACACACCAGCTGCGTGGGAGGCAGTCTCTAGAGGTACTGAGGGAAGACAGCCTGAAATATTTGCTACAGCATTTTGAGCAGGACTGCCTGGGAGGTGGTGGGGCTATAAGGATGCCAGGGAGAGGGAGTAGGGAAGGAGGGGGCCCACATTTATTGCTACCCTTACTTCTATGTGCCAGCATAGTGCCAACTGCATGCACCTTCTCATTTACTCTCAAAACTGCTTTAGGCTGAGTGTGATTATTATCCCCATTTTGCATTTATTTCTTCATCCATTCAGCCAACATGTATCATTGCATACTTTCTTGGATGTGAAAACTGAATCCAAGAGGTGGAAAAACTGCTGGGGCTCACAGAGCTCATATCCTGCCTTGTTGGCCCCATTCTCTGTTGAAATAAAATATGTCACTGAGGAAAATAAGGGTGAAAACAATTTGTCTCTTATCTCCTCAAACTGATCACACAAACTGTAGTAAGAAAGACAAAACAAATCAATTACTAGAATGGGGTCCTGTAGGTATACTAAATAAAGGACAAAGTAACTTGGACTTTGAGGACTCAATACTGCATTGAATGATCTGGTAGGTAGTTTCAGTAGACATAGGGAAGATCCATGTGTCTTCTAATACGGCACTCTGCTTTATGAGAGCATGGGATGTTTGTACCTAATGCTTTGACAAGTCTACGCTGAGGAAATTCCTCTCGTCCCCACCTAAACCATCTGGATTGACTTCCAACGAGCTGGTTCAACTGGGTTGCTTCTTTATGTCACTTTAGGTTTATGTAGATGCAACCAAGGAGTTCAGTGAGATAAAATGATTGCTTTTGTTCCTTCCTATCTCTGGGAAGGGAAGACTTGGAGATTTTTAGTTGCTCAGGCCCAGTGAACACAGATGGTATTGCAAACATGAGGGCCCTATGAACCCAGGCACCAGAAAACTGGAAACTGCTGTTTGCAGCTCTGTTCTTTCCCTCATAAGATCACATGAGGTTGACATTGACCCTAGCCTAGCTATACTATGTAGGCCAAGAGTAAATTTACAGTGTTATGGAGTAAGTGAGATAAGCCCAATATCTCCAACTACCTTGCAGCTGGTTATTGGCCATGGCCAATCATTGGAATATTATGTTCAGGGATTTAGTGGAAGTTGTAAGTTCAATTGCCCCTATTCCCTTCCTTCTTATTTAACCAGTATCAAGGATCTGTGGGTTTGACAAAAAGCCAGGGCTTACCCCAGTGGCCAACATACCAAAGACAGCAGTACCATTAAACAGAGCTTCAGATTAAGGAAGAGTAATTTCAGATGCTACTCAATAATTGCAAGGAAAGAAACTAATTTTAATTTCTCTAAGCTACTGGAATACTGACAGAAGAAGAGTAAGGAGACCATGACTAGGGGAGATATCAGCAGGAGGTCCCTGAACAATCATAGAAGGACAGATGGGGCTGGGGATGTGGCTCAAGTGGTAGCGCGCTCGCCTGGCATGCGTGCGGCCCGGGTTCGATCCTCAGCACCACATACCAACAAAGATGTTGTGTCCGCCGAGAACTAAAAAATAAAATATTAAAAAATCTCTCATTCTCTCTCACTCTCTCTCCTCTCTCACTCTCTCTTTAAAAAAAAAAAAGAAGGATTGATGGTCCATATACACTATTGTCTTTGAGTAGATCAGGGGACCAGAAGGAATGTGAGGTTCTAAGGGACCCTGTAGTGGGATAGGGACTGCTTCAGGCTTAGGTAAGATTGATGTTTGTCAAGTAGCTACTAGATACCAAGTACTATGCCAAATATTAGACACATTCTTTCTTTTGATTTTCCTGTCAACTCCATGAGTGATTTTATAGATCTTGATTTTGTAGATCAGAAAAATGAGTTCAGAGACATGAACTCAGTAACCTAAGAGCACACACCTAGTGAGTGACTCGTAAAGACAGACTGAATATTTGTGTCCTCTTAGCCCAAAATTATATGATTAAATCAAAACCCCCATGGTGATAGTTTCAGGAGGGGGGATATTTTATGAGATGACTAAGTCATTAAAAAGCGACCCTGATAAATGGGATTAGCATCCTTATAAAGGAGACCTCAAAAAACTCCCTCATCCTTTCCATCATGTGAGACACAACAAGAAAATGTCATCTGTGGACCTGGAAGTAGGCCCTCATTAGACAGAAAATCTGTTAGTACATTGATCTTGCACTTCCCAATCTCCAAAACTTCCCAATCTCCAAAACTGTGAGCAATAACATTTTAAAAAATTTGTTGCTTTTGTATATATATGACAGTAAAGTGCATTTTGACATATTATACATACATGAAGTATAACTTATCCTAATTAGGATCCCAGTCTTCTGGCTGTACATGATGTGGAGTTCCACTGTGGTGTATTCATATATGAACATAGGAAAGTGATGTCTGATTCAATCTACTGTCTTGCCCATTCTCATCCCCCTCACTTCCCTTTATTCCTCTTTGTCTAATGCAATGAACTTCTATTCTTCCCCTCCATGCCCTCCCTTGTTATGGGTTAGCAATAACTTTTTGCTGCTTATAAGCTACCTACTTCATGGAATTTTCTAATAGCAACCTGAAAGCCATAAGGAAGTGGCAGATTCTACACTAAAATCCAAGTCTGTCTCACTTTATAGTTTTTTCCTATTATATCAAACTTTTTTTTTAAGAAAAAGAAGGTAAAAACACTGAAGCACAGTATTTCCTTCCAGTGTTCCATAGTCATCACTGACAGAACAAGAGGTGAACATGAACAGTAGGAGAGAGGTGAGATGAGGAACATAGGGAAGCTGCAGGATGTTGGAAACATTCAGACTGCTAAGCATCCCCTCATTTCCCAATGACTGCAGAATTCTAAGGAACCACACAGGCCATAGGAGTTAGCACTCAATAACAGAGAATCAGGAGCAAGAGTGTGATGTCATTAGCACACTAGTTTCCCGGCCATTTTCACAAAGTTCCTGCTACAGGAAGAGAGTCTGTCACATTTCAGATGCTTGCCTAATGCAAATATGTACCAAAATGCAGCAAAGGGTTCTCAAATCAATAGTGCTTTCTGGCATACACCTCTTTGGTAAGCACTTTTGCAAGGTAGACATAAAAATAAATGTGCAATGTAATATTTAAGGGTAACCTTTAGCTATTAGGCTGATTTCCTATCAAGCTGTTCCTTTTGCAATAGAAGCTCTAATTTATGCTCACATAAAATCCCAACAGGCAGGTACATCACGCAATGCACCTTCCACAGGCTGCCAAGGGAAAGAGGTATAGGTAGGGATGGTTTGCAGCTTCTTAACTCAGGAGACACACCATAAAGAACTTCAGTCTTTGACTTTTCATGTCCTAATAAACAGCAATAAAAAGTCACTTGCCTTTCTGTGTTTCTGCATTTATGTTCTTGCCCATCACTCCAAATGAAACAGTCTGCTTCCAGTCCCTATGAAGAATCAACTGAACTTAAGGAACTTTACAAATAAGTCCAGCTCAGGGAGCTGGTATCCGAAAATGAAAACTCTCTCCATGCCTTCTACCAATCAGTTCTTCCTGTGGAATAGTACCTGACTCAACAGGCACTCTCATTTTTAAAATCTTTTTGTGGCAAGGAGAAAATTCCTCACCTGCTTAATTATCACTTCTAGCTTATGTCCAGAGATCTTCCCAGATTTCTAATATAGCACATTCAAAAATGATGTGACATTTTCTTTTAGTAGACAGAGATGGCAAGTTCTGAATCCAGTCTTAGTTCTTCAGCTGGCTTAATGAGCAGGGGCATTTGAAACAACTCTCCTATCCCTGAACACTTCTGCTCACAGTGCCCAGATGCTTAAAACAAAATGAAATGTGCAGTGGTTAAGAGGCATCTGTTTGCCTGTTCTAATCCTTACAAATCATCCATGGTTTTTGTAGTCTGTCTTTGATAGCTATAATTCCAAATATTGTGCATGCATACACACATAAAAGGCAAATTTCATTTCCAGAATGGAAAAAGGTATGGGTTCTATGCATTAGACTGGGATAAGATGCTCTATGAAATAATATACATAGCTCCTAGCACACATTTATTGAGCACATACTATGAGCCAAGCAAACCACCAAAATGTTTTCCTGACATTATTGAATATGATCTTCACATTACATTTATCACCATTTAATACACGAGGGAAATTGAGACTCAGAGAGGCTACATAATTTGTTCAAGTTCACACAGGTAGTAACTGAAAGAACTTGGTTCATAGCTCAGGTTTCCCTGACCCACTGGGCACATTCCTTAGTCAATTTATCCTTGCCTATAGAAAATGCAGCCAATCTGTTCGATACTCAGAGGGTTACTCAAGCGTATATGAGACTCATTTTGGGAGCACAATGGAAGAAATTAATGAAAATGCAGATCTAATGCAGTGGTCAACAAATACTTTAGTAGAACAGCTGTCTTACATAGTCCTGTTCATTCAAATGTCTCCAAGTACAGATATCAGTGCAGCTTAACATAGTACAGTTATAATCCTTTTCTATATAGGTCATGGTATGGCATAAATTAGTTGTTCACCTACACTGACATTTCTTAAAGAGGTTGAGAAAATTAATGGGCAAAAAAATTGAATATTTTCTAGGGAGAACTTCTGATAATCATCAAGAACCCATATTATGGGTGATGGACTTGAACAGAAATTTGACAAATGAGAATACATGGCTGATCAATGAACACTTGAAAAGGTGCTCCACAAAATTATGAGTTTAAATGGAGCTTTTTCAGAGGAGCAACGAAATTAGTTTCCACAGGAGCTAACCAGATGGTGGGAAAAAGACATCGCTTGACTCAATGGTCTTTCAGGAAAGGCAAGGAAACAGGCTTTCTAAATTATATAAACTAATCCAGCTGTTCTACTTTGGTTCCTTGGCTGCCATAGCATATCTAGAGTTGAACAAAATATCAATGACTAACATGAAAAGCCACCCATTCACATGCTGACATAATTTTTTTGCCCTAATGTTAATAATATTGGAGGTTAAAGAGTTACTTTAGCAGTGTACATTGGACTGGGTCTCTATTGGATCGATGGAGACAAAACTCACAGTATAGGCTAATGGTGAGATGTTGGCCTTTGACATAGGTCAGTACTCCTCAATTATTTGTGTGCTTAACCAGTCATTGGGGATCATTTGAAAATACAGATTTTGATTCAGTTAAGATGTGGTGAGGCCTGAAATCATGCATTTCTAGCAAGTTCTCAGTATGCCTTCATAGGAGTAAGCTAGCTAGACTGCTGGTGGGATGGGGGAACTGCCTATTTGGGGATATGCTACTACATATTAGTTTTGAAGGCAGAACATGACATTTTAAGAAAATTCTAGGTAACTTTCAACACATGAAGAATTGATGGATATACTTGAACCATATATGAACCATGACAATACCCTACCAAGACCCTTTACAAGTCTAATCAAAATGAATATAACTATCCAGGTTAAGTATGGGCTTTTCAGCTGTCCTGGCCCAAATCTGACCAGAAAGGCATTTTTGAGAAAATGACTACCCTGCAATACTGATAGGAGCTATAGAATGGGGGATTTTTTTTTTAGAACTTTGGAGCCTAATTTAAACCCTTTCAGCAACATCAATGATTAGATCCCAAATATACAGAATGTCAAAGGCCAACTGATCAGATGCAGGTCCCCCTAATTTAATTCTGTGTCTTTCTGATCAGCACTTTGAGGATAAGGATCTTGACAAATAATTGCAATGGATTTAGTTCACTTCTTGCTGGTCTGAATTAAACTTCCAACCCGCATTTTGTGTAGTGCATATAACATATTTTGTATAATATTGCATACATGACCAGCTAATTGTGGTGTAAGTTCCATTGATTTCCAAAATAGTGTGCCCCTTGTGCTCAGTCTGCAATTTGTTCCTCACATAGCAGGGACTTATGATGAACTCCACCTAACCCAATTTTTATGAACTCTGAGGAATTACAAAGCCCAAGCTCATTATCTGTACTTAAGAATCACCTCAGTGGTTTCAATCTCCACCCATTACAAACCCATGGGCCTGAATTTAATTTCCAACCATCATTTAGCATAATACATATAACATATTAAGAACTTAATAGAAACGTGGCCATAAATGAGTGAGAGTAATGATTAATGATACACAGGCCAGACTGTAATGTCACTTTTAAATGAAAAAGTCAATAGTAATAAGCACTTCATACACACGGAGATAAAATGTAACACATAAATAAAAGCCCTTAATATAATGCTTAGCCTGTATATCCTTAATAGGTGATCAACAAAATTTTGGTAATCCTGATAATTCTACTAGACACTAGGGCAATAGGAGAAAGGAGCCAAGTGTGTTTTCTATCTCTTCACTACTCAAATATGGTCCAGGGCCCAACAGCATGGACATCACAAGGGAGCTCATTAAATATGCAGAATCCCAACAGACATACTAAATCAGAATCTGCATTTTCATATTTAACATCATATACACATGAAAGTTTGAGAAGCATTAGTTTTGGCTTAATTAATGGCAATTAAAATACAACTTAAGAATTACTATACTGGGTTCTAACATAAGTCTATAGGTGATTATTAAATTGATATTGGTTTTCATTTAAAAACTTTATTTTTAACCTCTCACAAGGTATTTGACAAGATTAGTATGGCTAAAATGTTGAAAAAAATAGAATATCAGCATTAATAATCATATGTGTGTGTGTGTGTGTGTGTGTGTGTGTGTGTGTGTGTGTATAAGATTTCACTATTTTACTATACTGGTCCAACCTAGAAATGTCTATATCAGTATCTGACTCTTACTGAGCATCTAATATTTGACCTCCTCTGTAGTTAAGAGAGAACCATTTACTATGAGTTCCAAAACACTTTTCTGGATAATAACTGTGCTTTATGGGACATGCTTTGCAACATTTGACTGATTTTCATACAGATTCTTTGCCTCTCTCTTACCCAATTTGAAGTCAATGCATGAGGTCCATTCACAAAACCTCAAATAAGCTTCTGATGCTTGAACTTTCAGGAAGCTCCCACCAGCTTAGATTTTTGCTACTTGAAATGTTTATGAAAATTTGGATATTTTCTGGATGTGCATTTCCCAATTAATCTTTTAAATAAAAAATACTGGTGACATTTTTACCCTTAAGAAGACTCCATTATTTCTTTGATCATACATTCATTCAACAAACGTCTAGTAAAGATAACCACCTATACATAGAAAGTCAGAGTTCACAAATAAGTAGCATCAACAAGTGAACAAGCCCATTAGAATACAGTGTAAAGAGTAGCCTGATAAAAGATGTAATAGATTGGACATAATATATTGTCATTATTTGACCATTTGTGTAAGCCACAATTTCATATGATTTGACTTAATACATAAAGGACTCAGGAATGTCAGGGGAGACACCTAAAAATGATGATTAAGTTAGGACCTTAAAAATGAACAAAAGTTAACCATGTGAAAAAGGATACTGAGGGAGAACTGTCCATTTCTTCTTACAAAGTTGTCTCAATTTAACTCTCCCTTTAATTTCCTACCTCTAAGCTCATTTCCTGAGTATGAATGAAGACTTCTGTTTAATCACTTTATTCTTTTTAAAGAGTAGTTTGGTTTTAAAAATCTATTAGTTATAGATGGACATAATAGCTTTATTTCATTTATTTATTTATATGTGGTGCTGAGGATCAATCCCAGGGCCTCACACATCCTAGGCAAGTGCTCTACCACTGAGCTACAACTGCAGCCCCAGCAGTTTGGTTTTCTAATGGTAAAATAGTACTGTTTTCTTGGAAACCACTTCTTTCCTAATAGTAGCAGATATTTGATCAATTATTTTAATTTATTTCAATACACTAAGGTTTTCCACATAGAATTCCTAGATTTGTTACTGGGGTGACCTGACATTCTCAAAACTTGAGATAATCTCAGATTTGAACAGTTTACTCTTTGATGAACACTCCTAGAGGGCCTCTTCTTAAGATATTACGTAGTGAAATGTTTGATATTCAACTATGTCTAATTGTGATAATGAAGTTGAATGAAATTGCATAGATAAATGTAAACAAATGCATATCCCCCACAGAAATTTCTTAACATCTGGTTATGACAGGAATACCTGGTTAATTACAGGAAGTTGCTTGGCCACTTATCTCAGTAATGTATACTGAACCAGGTTTTACTGGCTTTTGAACTAGCTGTCAAATTTTCAAGAATTTTTTGAACCAGTTCTGAAACAGAGCCATTAACCATTATTAAATCATGTAGAATTGTCCAGTCTCTACAATTTATACAAAGAGCTAGAAGCATAGCACTATTGCAATCAGTAGAGTGAAAGGTAAAAGGAGTTTTAGTTTAATAATTTACATGAGAGATAGTTTAATAGTCCACAAATAAGAACACAATTTTTTTGAGGAAAGAGTTAGGGTGGAACTCCATTTGTCAAATCATGGTTGAATTGAAACCAGGAGTTGTCTTTCCCTATGAGAGTACAGTAAAAAGCAGAAAAAGCATTGAGTGACAAAAATATAATTTTTCTATTTTCTAGAATTTTCAGAGTAGAGCATTACATTTTAAATGTTTGCTTATAAGACATGTGGTACACAAACTATGTAGACATGCATTTTTTTTTTCCTGCTAAGTTGGTTGTTATGTTAAACATTCACTAGGCCATCACTGGTTAGTTGACTAAATCCAAGCCATCATTTGAATTGAGCAGATGACTTCTTTTAAACTGAATTTAGTCATAACTAACAATAGGTCTAACAATCACTGCTGTCACATATGTGGTAAAACAGAGTGAATAATGCTTCCCACATTGGATGGATTGGCCAGTGGGCAAGTTCAAACAGGTGATTTTGTGATAGATTAGAAAATTTTGTGATTGCTCAAAAGTTGTAGCCATTGCTTCCTATTATGGAGGTGGAGAACTTGAGCAACAAATGAAAATTTAAACTCAAGACAATAACAGTGCAAATCAATAGCTAAAATAACTCAAGCAACTGTATAGGTTTTACATATGTTATTCTGGCCAATTTGAAAAGCTATCTAGGCTTATTATTCCTCCATGTTTATTTATATGTGCATGTTTTCTGCATTAAAGAAAGCTATTGATCCTGTCTGGGTAAATAAATATGCACAGACTTTTGTGTGTGCAGGTATATACTTTAAAGAAGTCTTCAGGTTTAAGAGATGTTTCTTGCTATGTGCAGAATATATGTCAGAGAGAGAGAGAGAGAGCGAGCGAGCGCGAGAGCGAGCGCGAGAGCGAGCAGTAGGCTTTCAAAAATACCACACATTACACTTCCAGTGAAGAGGTTCTTTCTCATTAGGGGTAAAAAGCTTTGAGAGTTTAATGCAAAGCTTGTATCTTACTGTTTCCCAGGAGGAGGTAACTGCTACCTTCTGTGAAAAGTAGAGAAAAAAAAAAGGATGACTCATTCTTGACTCTCTTAAGAAACCTGAATATGTTTTGAGGGAAGTCAGTATATTTAAATAAAGGGCTACATTTACAGAAATTGTAAGTATCAAAAAATTAGGTACTAGGTTTTAACCAATGGCTTATCTGACTATAAACCATGTAATGGGTGTGGTGGGGTGAACATAGACAGGTATGGGGGCAGGGGAGACGGAGAGGGAAGACAAAAAGTCTAGAAGTTATTTCCATATTCTAGTACTTTTCAATGATATGATCTCTACCAATCATTCCTTCATTCCTTCATTCATTCAACAAATGTATATTCAATGACTACAATGTACACGTACTATGTGATGATGAAGTAGCTGCTCCCTTAGAGCTTACATATAGTTAGGGAGACAAAAAATAGACAATCCATAAGCAAGATAATTAAATAGTTTGAGAAGAACTCTAAAAAGAAAAAAAAACAAGTAATTAAAGAAGGCCAATTTGCAAAAGGAAAGGCTCTTATAAGAAGGCATCATTTCAACTGAGATCCAAAGGATGAGAATGAGGACATCCCAAGCAGAGAAAATGGCAAACAAAAAACTCTTGATGTGGAAAAGGCATCCAACAGCACAAGCTGAATTGATGGAGCTTGCTAAAGAATAGGGAGCAAGCAGGAAGAGATGAGATCAAAGGGATAGGTGAAGGCCAAATCACACAAAGAAAATATGATGGAAAGCTACTGAAGAATTTGAAAAAGGAGTGTGACCCATTTTGATTTGAATTTTCAAATAGCACTCTAACTGCTGGGTAATGTGGATGGTTTAGAGTAAGGAGTTCAGTGAGATGCCTAGGATAAAAATACAAAGATTTTATATTCTGCTCTTTTGCTTGATGTGTACAGAATACCTTTTCATGTTGAACACTGGGTCTTTACCATTTGACTGCAGTCATTGTATACCTACAACAACATTTGGTCAATTTTCTATTATTGACATATAAGCTACTTGGCTATTTTCAATATTTAGTTATTATAGTACAGTACTGAATGAACATCAATAATTGGGAAATATCATTCCTACTTGTACTACTAGATTCACCCTCAGGATCAGTCTTAGATGAATTCTGTCTTATGCCTTCAATCAGTAGTTGGAAAACTATTACCTGGAGGCCACATCTGGTCCCCTTTCTGTCTTTGTTAAATAAAGTTTTGCTGAAAACAGCTAGTTCCACTCATTTACACAACATCTATGGCTGTTTTCTCTCTGCAGTGACAGAGTCAAGATCATAACAAACCGTGAGACCAGGTGTTTGGAAAAGTCTAAAATAGTCACTATCTTTCCCTTTACATAAAAAGTTTGTTAATCCCTGCTATAAAGTATTAATTTATTAGATGATCTTATGTTGAACGCTGTGTAGACAGAGATAAATGAGACATTTTCTGTCTATGTGAAAAGTATAATAAGTAAACTCAGATATGGACATAAATAATTGCCTAATATCACAGATCTCTTTTATTCAAGTTTTTAAAAATTAGATTATTAAAATTATACATAGTATTTGGGTTCATTTTGACAAATCTTACATGCAAGGAATTTGATTTCAATCCCCATTCTCATTTCTTTCCTCCCAGATCTTTGATTGGAAGATCTCCTGTTTCTTCTGTGTCTTTGAAATCAGTGAAAATATAGAAAACTTGAAAACCATCAAACAATTTCACCTTGCTCAAGGAAATGTCTGTAATGCTAATTACCCTCTACTTTATGGCATACTCACTTTGGTACATTTTTAACCACTACTCCCATATTGTTGTTCTTTAAGAGAAGGGGTGGTGGTACCTTCTCACAGAAAGCAGGTATTGTACTTTAGTTTCCTTTATTAGTAATGTCTTTATCTGGTTTTGTTGGCCTCATAAAGTGACCTGAGAAGTGTTACCTTGTTCTCGATTTTCTGAAATAATTTGGGTGATTGATATTATTTGTGTTTTAAATGTCTGATACAATTAATCAGTGGAGCTAAGTGAGCTATCATTGCTTTGTTGTAAGGTTTTAAATTACAAATTTAATTCCTTTAATGGATATAGTGATATTCAGATTTTCTATTTCTTCCTGAGTCAGACTTGATAATTTGTATCTTTTTAGGAATTCATCCATTTCACCTAAATTGTTAAAATTATTGGCATATATTTATGCATAACATACTGCTATTTTATTTTTAATATCTGAGGGCTCTCTAAGGAGTTTTTGTACTTATTCCTGATATTGAGACCTTGTGATCTAATTTTTCTTGATCAGTCTGACTAGAAACAACTTTTGGTTTCTTTGGTTTCTTTAATTTTCTCTGTTATTTGGTTTTGTATTTCAATACCTTTTCCCTTTTATTTCTTATTTCTCTTTTTTTTTCTTTTCCCTCAGGTGCTGAGGATTGAACTCAGGGAAAGATTATTGATTTTGAAAGTTTGTTTTCTAAGGAGAGAAATGAATTACAGTAGATGGGGTAGAGAGAGAAGATGGGAGGGGAGGGGAGGGGGATAGTAGGGGATAGGAAAGGTAGCAGAATACAACAATTACTAATAGGGCATTATGTAAAATTGTGGATGTGTAACCGACGTGATTCTGCAATCTGCATTTGGGGTAAAATTGGGGGTTCATAACCCACTTCAATCTAATGTATGAAATATGATATGTCAAGAGCTTTGTAATGTTGTGAACAACCAATAAAAAAAATTCTCTGTGGAAAAAAAATAGAAAGTTTGTTTTCTATTGCCCACATTCAATGCTGTAAATTTCCTTCTAGGCCCTGCTTCAACTGCCTTCCCCAAATAGTGATACCATATATTTTTCTTTCATTAATTTTTTTCTTTTTAATTGATACGTAATACTTGAACATATTTTTGAGGTACGGCATGATAATTAAATACATGTACACAACATGTAATGATCATATTAGGATAATCAGCACTTCCTTCTTATTATTTCTTTGTATTTACAGACTTTGATTTCTCCTCTTCTAGCTTTATAAAACATATGATAGGGTATTTTAAACTATAGTTACCCTGGTGAATGTTTTCTCTGATACAAGGAGGCTGACTCATAGTGGGATAGGGAGGGGGAGCACAGGAGGAATAGATGAACCCTAGATAAGGCAGAGGGTTGGGATGGGAAGGGAGGGGGCAGGGGATTAGCAACAATGGTGGAAAGTGATGGACATCATTATCCAAAGTACATGTATGAAGACATGATTTGGTGTGAACATACTTTATATACAAACAGAGATATGAAAAATTGTGTTCTAAATGCATAGTAAGAAGTGTGATGCATTCCGCTTTCATGTATTTAAAAAAATACAAGCAATTAAAAAATAAACTATAGTTACCCTATTGTGCTATAGAACACTAAAACTATATCACCTCTCTAGTTTTATTTATTTATTTTTTAGTTGCAGCTGGACACGATACCTTTATTTTATTTATTTATTTTTATGTGGTGCTGAGGATCAAACCCAGGTCCTCGAATGTGCTAGGTGAGCACTCTACCACTGAGCCACAACACCAGCCCCTCTCTAGTTGTATTTTTGTATCCACTGTCCAAACTCCCTGTATTCCCCCTCTTTCTTCTACTTCCCAGCCTCTACTAATTACTGTTCTCTTTTTCTTTTACATCTACCTCTTTTTTTTTTTAATGATAGTTACCCTAGTTCTAGGCATATATCCAAATTAAGTGAAAATAGCATATCAAAGAGATACCTACACTCCCATGATCATCGCAGCACTTTTCAAAGTATCCAAGGTGCCAATCTGCACAGGAATGAATAACGAAATGGGGTGTATATATACAATGGGATATTATTCAGTCACGAAAATGAAATCCTCTCATTTATGGCAAAGTCGATGATCTGGAGGACATTATCTTAAGTGAGATAAGTCAGGTTCAGAAAGAAATACTTCATGTTCTCATTCACATATGAAAGCTGAGAAGCTGTTTCTTATTTTAATTCTATTTAAATATTTTCCAATTTCCCTTGTGATTTCTTCAACACAGGAATGCATACGATGTGTTGTTTGTTTAAAATATTAGACAATTTCTCAAGTAAATTTTTATTAATTTATAATTTAATTTTTTGAACAGAAAACATTGTATATTCTTTCAATATTCTTATTTAGGCATGTTTCATGATCTACTGATGGCTCCATGTGTACTTGAAAGGAATGTGTATGTTGCTGTTAGTGGATGTTGTGGTTTATACATATCAGCAAGGTCAAGGAATTTCATGGTATTCAGCTTTTTTAAAAGAAAGTTATATTGGTACATATTAATGAAACAAAAACAGTTCAAATTCATACATGCATATAACATAATTTGATCAATTTCCTTGCTCATTACCTCTTTTTTCCCTCTCTTTCTCCTTTTGCTACTCTTCTTCCCTTCCTTTTCCTTTTTTCTGTCTAGCTTCCACATATGAGACAAAACATGCTGAGCATTCAACTCTTCTCTATCCTCACTGATTTGTTTTTTGTTTATGCAGTTACTGAGCAGACCATGTTGCCATCTCTAGCTAAGATTAGATGCTTAGATTGGGGTGTAGCTCTGCCATAGAGCAGTTGCCCACCATGCCCAAGGCCCTGGATTCAAGCCCAGTACTGTGAAAAACAAACAAAAAAAGATGGTGCTCTTGTCAAATTCTCATTTCAGTTCTGTGAAGTGCACTGTATAATTAGATACGTGAACATTTATGTTTGCTGGTTTTTTGATAAATAAATCCTTTTGTCACTGGCAGGATTCCTTATTCTGAAGTCCATTTTGTCTGATATTAACATAGCTCTCCAGCTTTTTTTTTTTAATTGTGCTGGCATGGTATGCTTTTTCCATCCCTTTAATCTATGTTACTATATTAAAATTGTGTCTCAGAGCATATGGTTGAGTCTGCCTTTTTTTATTAGTTTGACAAACTTTGCTTTGCTATTTAAATGGTATGTTTAGACTATTTATATTTGATGTAATTATATGTGTGGTTGGGTTTAAATTTGCCATATCAATATTTTTTTCTATTTACCTTATCAATTCATTTGTCCTTTATCCCTTCTCTTTGTTTCCTTTCAGATTGAGGAGTTTGGTTTTTGTTGTTTCACTATAGGATATATTTTTTTCCTTCCCTGTTTATTAGATTCATTTCTGTTTCTCTAATTGTTTCTCTAGGGTTTACAACATCTACATTTAAATTATCAGAGTCATGTTGAATAATATTATACAACTCCATGTATAATTTAGGAATATTACAATATTCCCTCCAAGTTTTGTTATTGTGTCATGTATTTATTTTTATACATATTATCGACCTCATAATGCATTGCTATTTTTAATTCTTTAAGCACTCAATGATTTTTAGATAAGGAGGAAAAGTTTTATAATTTCCATTACTCTTCACCCTTGTATAGATCCCAGTTTCTGTAGGTACTATTTTCCTTCAACCTAAAGAAAATTTCTTCTAGTGCAAGCCTTTTGGTGATGAATTCTTACAATCTGTGTTTGCTTGGAAAAACTGTCTCGATTGATAGGGTTTCTTTTTTCCTTCAGCACTGTTTGTTTCTGAGGCGGCATCAATGTTTATCTTTCTTCCCCTCTCTGTGAATTTTTTTCTCTAATTGCTCTTAATATTTTTCCTTCATAACTGATTTTCATCAATTTAATTATGATGTACTTCTGTGTGGTTTGCTTCCTGTGTGTTTTCTTTTTCATCTTGGTTGACCTTCTCACATCTGTAGGTTTATATTTTTCATCAATTTTTTTAAAAATACTTGGCCACTCTTTTTTCAAGTATATTTCTAGCCTCCCACCAACACTTCTGTGACCGTTACAATATATCTGCTTCATTTATTGATACTATTCCACAAGTCACTGAAGTTCAGTTCATTTATTTTTGATCATTTTCTTTTCTGTATCTCAATTTGTATAGTTGCTATTGCTAAGTTTTAAGTTTAATGATCTCTTTTTCTGTGGAAGTGTTTAATATGTACCTCAGACTATAAAGTAAATATCTCAACTATTGCATTTTTCCACTCTAGAAGTTCTACTAAGTACTTTTTTTGTAGATTATTTTCTAATTGTATACATTTTTCTTTACACTTAATGCATTCATAATATCTGCTGAAAATCTTTGTATGTTAATTTCATCTGTTATTTCTATGTCT
The DNA here is from genome assembly GCF_964194105.1 of Spermophilus citellus. Lineage (NCBI taxonomy): Eukaryota > Metazoa > Chordata > Mammalia > Rodentia > Sciuridae > Spermophilus > Spermophilus citellus. The sequence continues at coordinate 133,741,587 of NC_138190.1, read as the reverse complement.
GATTTGTTTATTAATACATCCACTAGTTGTATATCATGTTTTCCTGATTCTTTGAGCCTATTAATTTTTTATTAGATTGTGGACATTATAAAAGTGATCTTGTTGAATGTCCACATTTTATTATCTTTAAATTTTTAATGGTTCCTTTTATATTTAAAAAAATATTTCATACTGGTCCAGTAAAACCTACACCCCTTGCCCTTTTTATCTCACTAAGATGCCCAGACTGGCCTGGAACTTGAGATTTTCCTGCCTCAGCCTCCTGAGTAGCAGGGATTATAGGTGGATACTACCACACCTGGATATCTTTTAAATTGTTTTTTAAAAATTATCAGTTTCATATTATTATACAGAATGGTGGGATTCATTGTGACTTAATGAGGATTTGTTTTACCAGTTATTTTATTTGTGAATCAGCTTGATCATTAAACAGGTTTTTTTTTAACTAAGCATTTTTTTCTTGAGTTTGACATTTATTTAAAATTATTTTTCTTTTCAATTAACAAGTAATAATTGTATATATTTATGGCCTACATTGTGATAATTCAATGTGTGTATATACAACGTGTACTGACCAAATCAGAGTAAGTAGCCTTTCCATCTCTATCATTTCTTTATGTTTGGAGCATTCACGTTTTAAGTGGTTTTAATTTTAGGACTATTTTAGTTACTTCTAAGATGTAATCACTTTGGAAAGGAAGGCATTTTGCTAAAGGCATATAACTAGGAAATGACAGAGCCAATATTGAAGCCCAATTATGTCCTGACAAGAGCCTGTGCTTCTACCCAATGTGATGCTCAGAGATAAAACTACTGAAAGACTTGATTGATGACATGAGCAGGGGTTCCTAATGGAGATCAGAAGGGCCAGCAGTTTAATCTGGGATGTATAGAGAAGACCCTGCTGGTGTGGGGTACTAAATCTGGTCCTTGGAGGGTGGCTAGAATTAAAAAATGCAAGACAGTATGGAGTTTTCTATTTAGTGAAGATTCCAAGGACACAGCTGTAGAAATGATAATGTTCAGGCAGGAATGTTCCTGTAACAGTGAATCGTCCAGCAGAGCTGAATTGGGTAGAGTACAAATAAGGAAGAAAAGCAGCACTGAAGGCCAATTCTGTCATTCCCCAATGATTAAAATTGGGGCAAAATCAGTTTTTGGAACTTCATACTATTTCAAGATCCACCTGGATCCACATGGTGGCTATACAAGGTTTTCACTGGGCCAATCCAAGCAATGCAGAGCCACCCAACATATTCCCTGAACTGGAATCACATTTAAGAACTAATGGGAAACACATAATGTACCATTTCTAGTCCAGCCTTTTGTAAAGCAACAAATTGCTTTGAAAATACAGTACTTATGCAAATGTGGTATTACTATCAGATACCACATTTGCATTGCCATCTGCTAGGTTTTCAGAGATGAGCTCAAAAATTGTTCCACTCTAAGACTTTATCTAAAGTCCTGCAATACCTATCAGATTATATATTATCAACAGCTTTAAGATGCCTTGGGGTCCGTCCTATGACCACTGAACCAAAACACATTTGATGTAATGATTATTAATAGGTTTTCAATTAATTATTGTAATCCTGAGCTTGGGCTTTGCACAGCAGTTCTACTCAGCCATCTGCTTACATGCACTGTCATAGTCTAGGAACTCCCTCTGCCCCTCTTCATGTACTCAGAGCCTAGCAAGGTGGAAACACAGATTTCCTCTCTCTTTCATTCATTCAACCAACAACAAATATTTATTGAGCATCCATTATGTGTCAGACACAGCTCTAAGAGCTAAAGATGTGGTTATGCATAAGACAGGCAAAAATCCCTGCTTTCACATTTCAGTGAGGGAAATAGAAACAAAATGATCTAAAATATGCTAGGTAGTGATGATGCATAAAAATAGAGCATGGCAGAAGGACAGAGAGTGATGGGGGTGTTACTCTGATACACTAAGCATGGAAGGTGTTTCTGATGAAATTATATCTGAGCAGAGACCCAAAGGAAGTGAGGAAGTGAACTTTGCATGTGTCAGGGAGAGAGTTTTCCAGGCAGTGGGAACATAAGTGCAAAGTACCCAAAGTGAAAGCTTGCCTGGCATGTGCAAGAAAAGAGCAAAGAAGACAGCAAGTCTGGAGTACAATGAGAAAGAAGTTTACCCAGGGTGAGAGGAAAACACCAAAGGGTTTGAGCAGTGGAGTAAAATGTTATACCAAAAGTTCTGATTCAACCTTTGGAAGAAGGTAATTTTAAAAGTTCAAGACATTCTAACGAGCTTTCTGAGCTGAAAATCACTGTAACACGAGCAATATATCTGTGCTTTGAATACAGATTTTGGGAAGAGAGAGAAAATAGAAAAACAGAACAGCAGTTAGGAAGACATTGTAATAATCCAGATAAAAGTTGATGATGTTGATTACAGTGGGAGGGTTGGTCTTGGAGACAGAACTCCTAGAGGTGGAGTGGAGAAACTTTGGATAGGGCAAGGGGAGGGGGGGCAAGGGGAGGGAAGGCAAGGGAGGGGGCATGGAGGTAGGGAAGATGGTGGAATGACACAGACATCATTACCCTAAGTACATGTATGAAGACACAAATGGTATGACTCTACCTTGTGTACAACCAGAGACATGAAAAAAATGTGCTCCAAATGTGTACTATGAATTGAAAAGCATTCTGCTGTGATGTATAACTAATTACAAAAAGTATATAAATTTTTAGAAAAAGTTGATGATGTCTTGAGTCAAGGTGATTTGAGAATGAGAAGCATGAGTGGGTCTAAGTGTCCTTGCTGAGATGTTGGCTGCAGATGCAAAGATGGTGAAGTATCTAGTATTCTGCCCCTTGGACTTCCTCCTTGAATAGCTGGACCAATTCACGACTTTCTCCCTGCTTCCACAGGCCCAGAGACTCACTCCCAAACTACAAGGGGTATTTTGATAGTTGTGGTCAAACATTTTAATTACTTCAGCTTTGAATCCTACTTTCACCAAACCAAGTTAAACTGAACTAAAGCTGTGAGATCAGACACTAACCTGCTTGGTATCTAAGATTAGTCTATCCATTCAGCTCTGAATCTATACTTGCTCATCTTTTCCCCACAGTCTAATTTTCATCACATTTTCATTGATCATACACTCTGATCTATGAAATAAATATTCGATTACACCTTCTATTAATTAATTCAATCCCCACCAGAATTCTAGGAGTTAAGTGTTATAATTAGGCTTGCTCTAAGATCATGTAAATGAGAAGCAGAGATTTTAAATTACTTGCCTAGGGACCCACTATAAGTGTCTAGGTCAGGATTTAAACCCAAGTCTGTGTGAGTATGAAGACTAGTCTTTAAACATTTATCCACAGTGTCTAGTTCTAGAACTCAGTCCTCAGGCAGGACCTGTAGCCTCCTAATAAATACTTTGACCTAAGTAGCTTAGTAAAACTCTTCTTCCCATTTTTCCTTCCACATGGGCAACTTTCTTCTGCTTCAACTTCAACCCTGTTCAATGTTCTCAGGAAACCTACTTTGCTCTAGCTTCTAAGGAAAGGCTCTAACTGGTTTCTGGATACCTGCTTTTTGGAGTGAAGGTTAGTCTGACTACCTCCCTAGGGATCTTGTCTTCTTCCAGAATAGTGAAGATTGATTGTGTCTCAGTTGGACATTCTCATTCTTTGTAGTGACATCTCCTCTTGTCCCCTGGGACATTCAGTTTGTTTTTATTTCTGAAAAGCCAGTAGATTCATTTGGAAATGAATTTCTAGAACTCCATTTTACACCCTGGAGAACATGGAATCCTAAAGACCATGACAAAGCAAAAACCTTATCATCACATGCAATCTTTTCAGTATTTCTGACAAATAGAAGCAGTGCTTTCATTCAAGGTTTGCCCTTTGCCTTCCACGGTGTTTTAGTAAGATTCTTCTCTGCTGTGACCAAAAGATGTGACAAGAACCTATTTGGGGCTCATATTTTCAGAGGTCTTTGTCCATAGATGACCAACCCCATTCCTTGCAACCTGAAGTAAGGCAGAACATCACAGGCAGAATAGTGTGACAGAGTACAGCATGTCAGGATATGGTCACCAAAAAGGGGGAGACAGAGAGAGAGAGCGAACGAGCGAGCAAGAGAGCAGGTGCCAAAGAGCGTGTAGACACTGTTCAACAAGGACAAAATATAAACCCCAAAGGCACACCACCAAAGACCCCTTCCTCCAGCCATAGGCTATTTGCCTTCAGTTACCAGTTAAACCCTGTCAGAGGATTCATTCACTGATTGGGTTAAGGATCTCACAACCCAATCATTTCTCCTCTAAACTTTCTTGCCTTTCTTGCATTGTCTCACACATGAGCTTTTGGGGGACACATAAACTATAACGTGCAGTTTGATTATGTGCACATACACATATTTGCACAAATCTGTGCACATTTTTACACAATAATAATGCCTTATAGTTTATCTGTTTGCAGCTGATAAAATGCATTTGAGATTTAGAAGTAATTTAGGATCTGAAACAGCCTCAAATAAGAAAAACAGTTCCAATAAAAAAAAATGCATTTAAAGAATGATCTGCTTGCAGTCTTGCAAGTGCTTGGAATTGAACAATGATTTGGGTAGTTCCAGAATTGGATCACTGTGTGAGCACAGAATGCTGGATGGAGTATGCAAACTGAGCATCACCAAATGATTTATTAAAACTATTTCAAAGACAAATTAAAAATTGGTAATATAAAATGTGAGCACAGAAAAGTGATTGGAATATGAACTATTAAGAAAACTAGGAGAAGATCTAATTTGTATCTGATCTGTGGCACTAAAAATGTGATTTTATAAATGAATTTTGTAAAGTCCTGAGTTTATTACTACTGGCTATAAATACAGGGAGAAATAATTTATTTTTCTGTATTAATAAGAGTGCACCAATGAGAGGGTAGTTGCAGTGTTTGCTCAAAAAGCTACTTGGCTTTTTGTTAAAAATAATGGTGGGCCAACTTTCTAATGTTTCCTACAATTTTAGTAGACAAAAGTCATTTATGTCATAGGCTTTATTCACCGAGGTATCATAGGGCACCAGGGTGATCCTGTCCCTTCAAGAGCCTTGGAAGGTAGCAGTGACATTTGGGGCCAGGCCCAGGGAACTAGACACTTCTTGCCTTCCCTTTGGAGTCAAGGACACTGAGCATATTAGGGAAATATTTTCCCTCTTTGCTCTTCCATGAATATCATTTCTAAGCAAGAATTTGGCAAGCTGAAAACCTGGGCCAAGTGTAATCATTTTGTCTCTAGCTCTTTTCTCTCACTTCAAGATGGTTCTTCATAATATCTCAATGACTCTAAGAACCCTGGAGAATCATTTTCCCTGTGTTGCTTGATTGTCCTACTACCCTTCAAGCTTGCTCTTGTCTTCCTTTGCTCCATTTCCCTTCCACTCTACACAAACCAGTAGTGGATGTGAGCTTTAAGAATACAAATTAACTTCAATAGTGGCCTGAACTAAACAAAGCTTGAAAGAACTGGCTTTTAACTAACAGAAGTACATTGATAGGAGTCATAGAAGGGTGACAGGACATTCCTGGATACTCTAGGAAGGGGATAGCATGGTGTTTTAACAGGTTTAAGAATTAAACAGACCTGGGTTCCTGTTGAAATTATATTATTTTGATAGTCTGATTAATCTAGAGAAAATATTATGAAGATTAAATTATATAATGCATGTATTCAGTACAGCACCTAGAACAGTAACAATAGTGATTATTATTCTGAATCATGTCCGTAAGAGCAACCTCACAGGAAGACTTCACAGCACTGAGCACCTACTGTGTAATAAGCAAAGCATGATGCTGTTCTGATGCTTCTCACAGACTGCCAGAGGAAATCACACTTAAGCACACTGTCTGCAGCATAAGAAAGGCAATGGCAAGTAGTATGTGAAGAGGTCACACAAAGAGCTGAAAAGAGAAGAGAAGGGATGGGAGGGAGGAGAAGAAAGAGGAAATGGAGGCAGAATTACTCACCAGATAAATTTACATGGCAGATGCAACCATGGAAGTGAGCCTTGAAAGATAAATGATTTTGTCAGATACTTGAGGCAAGAGCAAAGAATGCATACTATGAATGCAGAGTGCCTAATCATTATACATTTGTAGAATGAATAAATTCAGGTAGTAGGACTTTGTGAGGAGAAGAAAGGGAATTTCAAGACGTGAATGGTGACTTTGTAGAAGGAAAGTGATGCGAGGAGTGGTATCTGTCCCTGTGGAACCTTGCATTTCATTGCACTCAACTCCCTTTTAATTTCCAGGCTCCCAGGGCTTCCAATTCTCCCCAAATAGTGCCCTCCAGGAAATACTCACTTCCCACAGAACTTCATTCATTTTTCCCACCACCTCTCAAGACACTGCTTTTTAGAAACATAGTAGCCTGAATAATGATACTCAATGGCTTAAATATCAGTTTTATTTCTCAAAGTTCCTGAACTGTTTGTTCCCTTGTAATTTTTTGTTAGGATCCATCACATATCCTGAGGTCAAAGCTAGGTCCATATACCTAAGCATTTTCTGTTTTAGAACAAATGATATCATGGAATTCAAATAAATGGGTCTCTTTTCTCTATCAAATGCCAAATCATGCCATTTGTTTGCATTGTTGGGAACTTCTCTTGTTAGAATTACAAGCTTTTTAAAATGACCTAGAGATCATCTAGCATTCAAAGATATCTTCCTCATTGTGGAAAAAAAAAAACAGGCTCAAAGACCAAAAAAGCTACATACCCAAATCATGAATGAAATTATGACATAAGAGGACTTAGTACCCATATATCCCTCCCCTTTTTTTCTTGTGTCATATACTTTGAGTTAGCAACATTTGTTTCATTAATTCATACTCCTGCCACAACCCAGTTCTCAATTTTGCCACTGAAATATACCCAGGAATGTCCCACCATTCTAAGCTATTGTTGATATTTGCCATTTAGCTCTTCAGTATGAAAACCTTAAGTGTCCAAAGCTTGGCTACTAGAAATATGGATGATCATTTGAGATCTACTTGCCAAGAGGGATTGAGAACATGGTTTTGTGAAGACAATAGGTATTGCTAACAAACTTCCATAAATCTGGGTTTAAGTTTTCACTACGAAACTTGGTCTTTAACAGATTATAGGCAAGTGAGTTACATTCTCAATGCCTCAGTTTCTGTGTCTATAAAATGGAGACGATGAACATTTATTCACTGGATTGAGAATTAAATATAATATTGTGTGTGAAGAGCTGAACAGGTGGATAGGAGGCCTCATGTATACCTCACATATATATTTTAAAATCCTCTTTATTTTCACATTCTGCAATTCAGATGGAATCAATATTTTTTAAACTCATCCATATTTTTATTATAATGCATATTAATTGTACAAATTTATAGCTTTGATTATACCATTTCTATATATGACTATGTTGTGCTTTGATCATACCCACCCACCCTCCTACCCTCTCCCTTTTCTGTTTTCCTCCCATTCCTGAATAGTACCTCTACCACTTTAAAGACCTTTTTTATGTGTGAGAGAAAACGTGATATTTGTGTTTCTCTTTTTTAAAAAATATTTGTTTTTTAGTTGTTGTTGGACAAGATGTCTTTATTTTTTTTAATGTGGTTAATGAGGATTGAACCCAGGGCCTCGCATGTGCTAGGCAAGCGCTCTACAGCTAAGCCACAATCCCAGCCCTTCTCTGTCTTATTTACCTCACTGGACATGAAGTTCTCTGGTGCCATTTTTTTTTCTGAAAATGAGAGGATTTCATTCTTCTTTATGGATGTATAATATTCCATTATATGGAGTTTTACTCTCCCACAAAAAATGAAATTATATCATTTATTAGTAAATGAATGGAACTGGAAAACATCATGCAAATAGGCCAAATTCAGTAACTGAAGGGTGGGATTTTTTTTCTCATATGCAGAAGTTACAGAGAGAAAGAGAATAAAAGGAATAAAAGAGGATCTCACAAAATAGAAGGAAGAGTGTCAGTAGAGTAGAGGTAGGGAGTCAGAGGTGGGGGAGAAAAAGGGGAAGAACTTGGGAATAAAATTGAGCAAATTATGTTATATGCATGTATAAATATATCAAATGTATAATTATAATGCACCCATGAAACACATATGTGAATAAATAGAAGGAAGACCAGAAAAATAGAGGAAGGGGATCAGGGGGAGAGAGAGGCAGTACTGAGGGACTGAGCATATGTCAAAATCATCACACTATTATTATTATGATGCACTAATAAAAACAAAAATACTTTGGTGTGTATATGTATATATATATCATTTTCTTTATCTACTCATCTATTTGAGAGCAACCTTGGCTGTTGTGAATAATGAATAGTGTAGCTAGATCCTATGGAAGTCCTATTGTGTGTGTGTGGAACTTCCATACCACTTTCCGTAGTGGCTATATTAATTTACATCCCAACCAACAGTGTAAGGGTTCTTTATTCTCCACATTCTTACCAGCAATTTTATACCTTTATTTAATTATTTTTCATATTAATAGGATACCATGTGATATTTTAAAACAATTATTTATATGTAAAATTTAAGTTAGGTTAAGCATATATATATATCAAACATTTATCATTCGTTCATGGTGGTAACATTCAAAATCCTTTTTTAAAATTTTTATTCTAAATTGTTATATATGACAGAATGAAGTATAATCCATATTACACATAGAGAGCACATTAATTAATTTATTTTTATGTGGTGCTGAGAATTGAACCCAGTGCCTCACACATGTTAGGCAAGTGCTCTACCACTGAGCAACAATCCCAGCCCTATTGTTCTGTTTTTGTTTTCGGATAATAGTCATTCTAACTGGTATGAAATCTCAATGTAGTTTTGATCTGTATTTCCCTGATAGCTAAACATAATAAACATTTTTTCATATATTTATTGGTCATTTGTACTTCCTTTAAATAGTACCCACATCATTTGTCCAGTTTTTAATTGGTTTATTTATTTTGATAAGCTTGAGTTATTTATTCATTCTAGATACAAATCCTGTCACATGAATAATTGGCAATTTTTTTCCATTCTGTGGGTTGTTTCTTCGCTCTGCTGATTGTTTCCTTTCCTGTGCAAAAGATTTAATTTGCTCTAATCCAATCTGTTCATTCTTGCTTTTTTCCCAAATCATTGGATTCCTATTTAAGAAATCATTGCCTATGCCAATACTTTAGAGTGGTTCCCCTGTCTTCTTCTAGTAGTTTCTAGTATTTTCAAAGTCTTAGGTATTACATTAAGGCCTTTGATCCTCTTTGAGTTGGATCAAACCAATCAATTTGAGGTTGAGAGATTAGAGTCTTTCGATTTTTTGTGTATGCATATGCAGTATCCCTGGCACTATTTGTTGGTGCTGTCCTTTCTCCAATATTATGTTTTTGGCACCTCTGTTAAGAATCATTCAACTGTAGATGCATGGGTTTTTTTCCTGGGATCTCTATCCTTTGCTCTACATGTCTGTTTTTATGCCAAAAACATGCTGTTTTTGTTACTATGGCTTTGTAACATGTCATATTGTTATACCTCCAGAATTGCTCTTTTTACTCATGATTGCTTTGGCTATTCAGAGTCTTTTGTCCTTCCATATGAATTTTCTGAGTGTTTTTCTTTTCCTAAGAAATGTCATTGGTATTTAGACAGGGTTTGCTTTGAATCTGTAGATCACCTTTGGTTGGATGGCCAAATTAACAATATTGTGTCTATCCATGAACACATAAGGCCTTTCCATCTTGTAGTGTCTTCATCAAGTTCTTTCTTCAGTATTTTGTAATAGTCATTGCAAAAGTCTTTCATCTCCTGGGTTATGTTTATTCCTAGGTATTTTGAGGCTATTGTGGATGGGATTATTTTTCCATTTTCGGTAAATAGAACAGTTATTTTTGAATATTAATTCAGTTTTATGAGTACTTTAGTGGAATATTCAGGGTTTTCTAAATGTATGATCATGTCATCTTCAAACAGGAACAAATTGAATTCCTCCTTTTATAGTCTTATCCATTTTGTTTCTCTTGACTAATTATTCTGGCTACAGTTTCAAGTACTATATTGAGTAACAGTGGTGAGGGTAGACAACTTTGTCTCATTGATTTTAGATGAAATGTTGCAGTTTTTCCCAATTCAGTATGTGAATGTCTATGGGTTCCTCATATAAAGCCTACATTGAGAGATAATATTTCTATGCCCAATTTATTCAGAGCTTTTATCACAAAGAAATGGTGAATTATATGAAAGGATTCTTCTGCATCTATTGAGGTGATCATGTGATTTTTATACTTCATTCTATTTATATGCTCTACTACATTTATTGTTGTATGCTGAACTATCTTTGCATTCTTAGAATGAAACAAATGATCATGGCATATGATCTTTTAAAAGTGTTGTTGCATTTAATTTGCAAGTATTTTATTGAGGACTTCTGTATGTTTGTCCAGGATATCAGTCTATACTTTTATTTGTGTGTCATTATCAGGTTTTGGTCTAATATTTTGAGTTTTTCATTTCCAAAGAAACTTCTGTTTCTTTTTCAAAATTTGTTTTTAATTGCTCATTCATATTCTACATTGTCTTTGTTAACTCATTCAATTTATTTTCTGTATTCTCTTCCAATTTATTGATCTTTTCAAAAAACTATTCTTTGGAATTCTTTGACATTTCATCCATTTTGGTATCTTTGGAACCTTTTATTTATAGAATTGTAGACTTAGGAAGTGCCATATTGCTTTCTCATTTTTTAAATATTTTTTTAATTATAGGTAGACACAATATGTTTTATTTATATGTGGTGCCGAGGATCAAACCCAGTACCTTACGCATGCAAGGAAAGTGCTGTCCCTGTGAGCTACAATCCCAGCCCCGTCTCATATTGTGTTTTAATGCTGATATTTGCATATCTGTTGAAGCAGATCTCTCTTCTGCTTTTATGTGGGACTCTCTATATTATTAAGTGGTCTTCTCTGAATGATGTAAGTTGGAAATTGGTTTGATATATAGTGTTGAGTTTAATTCCAAATGATCTTCATAATACAACCTCCCTATGGCTTCTTGAACTGTAATTAGTTTTGGATAATATGTAGTGTATCAGAGCTGGAGGGACCTGCTTTCTCCGTAATATGACAAGAATGGTTGGGTAGGGTGTAAACAGCAGAGTATGTGAAGTACACCCTCTATGGCTATTCCTACTATAAGAGTGAATTACCCTATTAGTTGGGATTTCCATGGGCACTATTGAAATTGGTTGTTACTTAAACTTGATTCTGATATTGATTGTTCTAATTATAGTGAAGGACCTGAAATAGCTGGGAGCTTATGACTCCCCTTTAAGTGTTGGCCAAAGTTCAAATCAGACTGGATTGTGGCTGGAGCCGAGTTTAATTCCTCTTGGCTGAGCTGGGAATGTAGCTCAGAGGCAGAAAATTCACCCAATGTGCACAAGACCCTGTTGCTTTGTTTTCATTTCCATGGAGAAGAAAACTGTCAGTATTTTACAGATCCTCAATGACTAGCATCATCTTGGCCTTTCTAATGGTGATAGGTATAAGCTCAGGCATCTCCCTAACAGAGTCAATTTAGATGATGAGATTGTGATCTTGCAACTGATGATAGTTGCATTCGATTTTAAGTTTTAAGCTAATAAATTTAAAAAATAGATTTAGATGATAAAACTTTGAGCTGATGCTATGATGGGATATGGTTGGGGAAACATTATGAATGTAATTTGTACTTAGAAGGGGTGTGTGATAGCCAAAATCTTAAAAAACTTTCAATATTCCTGCCTCCTAGCCAATCATTCCTTCCATGAGTAAGGACAGAATTTCTGAATTTAATGGAATTTTCAGCTGTACTTAGATTATGGTCAAGATGAAGAGATTTTGTAGATATAATCCAATCCGAATCAGTTTAACTTTGAGTCATTCAAAAGGAGTTATTCTGGGTGGGTCTGGTCTAATTAGGTGATCCTTTTTTGAAAAAAAAAAAAAAGAATATAGAGATCAGAATTGGAAGAATATCTCCTGCTAGCCTTGAAGAAGCAAGTTGCAAGGAAATGAATTCTGATGATAACTACATAAGTTTTAAAAAGAAAATCAAGCCTCAGACGAGACCATAGCTATAATCAGGTATCACCCTGATTATAGCTGTATTACCCTAAGAAAAGGAACCAGCTTGGGCTGGGGATGTGGCTCAAGCCGTAGCGCGCTCTCCTGGCATGCGTGCGGCCCGGGTTCGATCCTCAGCACCACATACCAACAAAGATGTTGTGTCCGCCGAGAACTAAAAAATAAATATTAAAAAAAAAAAGGAACCAGCTCAGCCATTCTCAATCTTTTGACACTCCTCTGCCTTTTCTAATTCTTTTACTGTCAATCTTTGGAAAGAGTTACTCTATCTGTCCTAGCACTAAGCAGCTCCATTTGAGGACCTCAGGGACAAGATGCTTCTCCTCCACTCAGTGACTTTCAGTTGCCATTGTTGACAGCTTCACAATTGGTCTGTTATGGAGGAGTGGTAGTTTCTAAGGATGTTATTGTATTACTTCAGTACCTATTCTCTGTTGCCTAAAAGTGTGTAATTAGTCAACATTCCAAATAGAAATTATATTTATCTCTCTGTCATGTACACACAGGAGCACTCTTCTTGATCTCAGGCCTATGAGAAAAATATAAAGCACACCTGTGAATGTTCTGGGTCATGACTTCTTGGAGTCTTCAGAGATCTTATAGGAATTAGACCTAATGTGGTTATTGAATTTTCTCTAATCAAGGCAGGATGCACTGTCTGGTGGCAAGATATAGGCAATACCACAGCCTATAGAGAGTTCTGTCTCCTCAGATGGCACCAGAGCTCCCCAAGCATGCTCATTAGTTCAAATGAAGAAATTCAGGTTCACTAGGTTTACCTACCTCACTCAAGTTGTAAAACCAGGTCCATCAGACTCCAAATGCCAAACTGTTTAAATGGTAACCATGGTAATGCCAAACCTTTGGGGTATGGGAAACTTTGTCTCAAAAATTTGGAGCGTAGTTCCTGATCAGGACTATTCTATTCATTTACTATGCATATTTGAGCAAGTCCTGTTACTTCATGAACCTCTATTTTTTAATCAGTAAAAATTAAAGGAAGGAACTATTATATAAGATAAACTTTAAGGGCAATTCCAACTGTGCAATACAAAGAAATATATATTCATGAAATATACATTAGCACTTCAAATTTACTTGTCTACATTGGAATATTTTGCTTTGTCATTGTAACTGCTCAGGGACCCAAGGCCACTGCTAATTTTAATTGATAGGATATGCTAATAAGACAGTGAAAATTGATGGTTTATGTCAGGTTGTGATGTATCATTTCTTGTTCAATCAATACATATTTACTTAGTGCCTTTTCTGTCCAAAGCAATGGATTATGTGCTGTGTGGAATTTAGACAAGTATGAGAAATGTTACCTGGACTCTGGGAACTCAGCACTAATTTGGAATATGGGAGCAAACTGTATAAGCCTAATGTAAGGCAGCAATATATAAGAACTATGGAACACATAACAAAGCATGAGCTGGAGCATTGGGTCAATGCCTTGGTATGAGATTCTGGAGATCTGGACTCCAGACATACTTCTGAGTCATCAACTCACTATGTTAGCTTTGTAGGACTCTTCCCCTCACTGAGCCTCATTTCCTGAACAGCTGGTAGATAATATAGAGGAAATTTTCAATGTTGTCAGTATGGGATTCTTATGAGGTAGATCATTGTCTTAGTCAGTTTGGTCTTCTATAAAAAGGTACCAAAGACTAGGTGGCTTGTAAACAACAGAAATTAATTTCTCACAGTTCTGGAAGCTGAAAATTTGAGATCAGCATGCCAGCATGATCAGCTTCTTTTGCAGGCTCTAACCCAGGTTGCAGACCAGTGACTATTCTTTGTATGACTACGTGGCAGGGATCCTGTTCACAAGGACTGACCTCTACCCACATGACCTAGTTACCCCGAAAAAGGGCCCAACTCCAAATATCATCATTTTAGGATTAGGGTTTCAACATGTCATTTTTCCGGAGACATATACATTCAGCCCATTGCAGTCATTTTTGATGATGATGACTGGAAAAGGCCTTCTGAATTCAATATTTTATTCTTAGCATAATTCCTATGCAGTAGATTGGCTATAGCAAGTAAGAGTCATAACAGGCCTTCATTGATGGAACAAATATTAATTAATGTTAAGAATGACAGAAGGATTTGCATTTCAGTTTAGGAAAACAGCATGAGTAGAAGGATGATAAATGGAACATTTGGCCATTTCAAATTGTCTGTAATGATAAAAAAAAATGGCTGGAATAAAGGGGTTCCTAGAGAGATGAGCACAATACAAAGTTGTAAAGGAAGGCCAGGACACGATTGTGGAGGACCCCGACTGCCAGGATAAGAAAGTAACTTTTACTTGTACTAAACATATTGAAAACCAAGAAGGTGGGAGTTTGTTGGTTTTAAATAGGGCAGTGGTATTTTTAAAAGAAGTCACTGATGATTTCATGGAGTGTAGACTGAAGCAAGTTGAGACTAGAGGCAGAGGCATGTATGGATCACATGGATGATTATGGAAAGTTGGGTTTTTTTCCTTTTTTTAGGGTACTGGGGATTGAACTCAGGGGCACCTGATAACTGAGCCCCATCCCCAGCCCTATTTTGTATTTTATCTAAAGACAGGGTCTCACTGAGTTGCTTAGTGCCTCACTAAATTGCTGAGCTTGCTTTGAACTCACGATCCTCCTGCCTCCACCTCCTAAGCCACTAGGATTGCAGGCATTGTTATAAGGCAGTGTGATAGGGATGAAGATAAAATAATAATGTGGACTGCGGATGTAACTCAGTGGTACAGTGCTTGCCTAGCATGTTCAAGGCCCTAGATTCAAACTTTGGTATTACGAAAAATAAATTCATTTAAAAACTAAAACTAAAAGATTTCTTTCAAGTCACTGTGAACAGAAACTTCGCTGAATCTGGTTTTGAGGCAAAGACATGAAGCAAACACAATGTCAGAATTTCTTTCTATGGTACCTCAGAAAGAAATGTTTCATGAAAAGAAAGATAAATCAAAGTAAGGGGGTAGACCTGGAGGTATGGGGAGATGTATTTTGAGATTCATTGACTTTGAAGGCTGGAAAGACACCTATATATAACAACAGTCCAATGTTGAATGAGATATGGGCAGGAGCTAGAGTAGAGTTGTTTAATGGAGATGGAATTAAGGGTATGAGAATGGCTGAAACACTTGCAAAAGAATGTGTAGGAACAAAAAATAAAGATTAAAAACATGGGGAAAGTACTGAATTTAAGCACTGAAAGACTGTTTTTTTCCTGCTCAGCCTTTCCATTATTTGTCCACAAATACTCTGTCCCTCTCTCTACTGACATTTATTTTGTACAAGGAATTGAACCCACCAATGCTCAACTACTGTGCCATATCCCCAGCCCTTATTATTGTTTTGAGGCAGGTTCTCACTAAATTATTTCAGGCCTCAATAAATTGCTGAGGTTGCCTTTGAACTTCAGACCCTCCTGATTCCTAAACCACTGAGATTACAGGCATGTGCCACTGAGCCTGGCTCAAAAGCATTTCTTGCATAAAATGTTTTGAAGCCATATAATTTAAAGCACATACTGCATGTTTGACCCCTCCCAGACCCATAACACAAAGGCACATTCTAATAAATTTAATGGATTTAAAAGAAAAATAGAAATTATCTGGACATCTAGGAAAAATATGATATTTATAAAGGAAAGGAAGTCATACTATCATCAGGCTTTCTACTGAAAAAAATGAAATCATACACTTAATATATCTAGGAAATAAAAGTGGGAGCCAATAACTCTATATTCAGTGAAACTGTCAAGTATGAAATGGCACAATTTTATCAATCTATTATCAATAATCAGGGGTCATCACTTCCATGAGCAGTCTGTAAGGAATCTATTAGATATCAACTTGACTGGTATATAAACAAAATAATTAACAAATATTAAACATTTGTTGAATAAAATTGAAAAATCAATCTATAAAAAAGGCATGGGAAATTTAAGCATGATTACAGAACAAAGCATGAACTTAAGCAAGTTTGACGATGTAGAAACAAGATGAACTAGCTGGAGGTAGGGGGCAAGGAAATTAAAAGGGAAGGTTGGGAATCTATCTTCTCAACCTACAAAATACTAAGCAAGCAACATTTGGTTTTTTGTTAATGGATCAATAAATGGAATAGTTTAATCATGTTATTTGAAGTTGTAGGGATGATCAGGGAAGCCTGCTTTCCCACTGTTGAAATCATAAGGGATCCTGGAGGCTGCTTCTGACCTGTACTTCTTCCAGATGCTGCGGTATATCCAGGTGACCCAAATGCATACAACTGGGCTCAAAATTCCAGCACATTCTATCTTTAAGCACAATGATACAAGGACGAAGAAAACGCAATTGCGGTTTATCCAAGCAAGCAGCACCACCCTGAGCCCAAATAATTTCTGTCCTTGTTCATATTTATTTCCTAGTCTAGGTCTCTACCTCCCATTGAATCTGATGTCCTGTGCATAAATCCAATTGTTGTTCACACTAACTAGAGGGTTATTGGTGTTGATTGCAGGTAGGAGTTAGGATAAATCATAGAATCCAAATTCAATACATTCTAAAATTCCTCTTGGATCTTTTCTAGATCACTCAATTTAAGAGAAGATTGAGACCAAGAAAAAAAAAATCAAGAGACTTTCTCAAGTCACACACCAAATTGGCATCAGATATACCACTTTGAGAGATGAACCAAAGATGTTTGAATGGGAAGATATGGTGACAGGAAAAGATTTGGGGGTTTTCTGCACAGAGAGCAGAGTGTTAGGGCCACTCCCATGTATGACAGAAGAAGTGCTGAGAGTTCTCCCTCTTTCCTAAAGTATTTCCTTTCAGGCCTGAACTCCCTACCCAGAATAAGAATTTGGAATGCTACAAATCACTGACCCAAGCCATTCAACCACCTTCGAGAACACACCGATGACAAGAGGATGCTAATGACCAGAGATTTGTTTTCATATGGAAAACGAAACCTTCTTATTATCAGAGGATTTGCATCAGTTAAATTATACAGTTTCTCAATGAAGACAGAATGTGTTCATTTTGATTGGGTTGTATTAATACTACATGGATGCCTTACCTCCTAATTGGCAAGAAAATGGAGACCAGAATAAAGCAATAAACATCCAAAGGAAGGTCAGGAGGAATTTTGGAATATCCTTGTCATATTATGAGAATAAAGAAGTGGAATCAGATTGGGTCCTGTTAACCTGGTGTGGAAAATTGAACATCCAAGAAATGCCAAGGCAAGCGCAGGGGCACCTGCGTGAGAGAGAGAGGGGGAGGGGGAGGGGGAGGAGGGGAGAGGAGGGGGAGGAGGGGGGATGGGGGAGGAGGGGAGAGGAGGGGGGAGGAGGGGGAGGAGGGGGAGGAGGGGGGATGGGAGAGGAGGGGGGATGGGAGAGGAGGGGGGATGGGAGAGGAGGGGGGATGGGAGAGGAGGGAGAAGAGGGGAGGGGGGGGGAGCCAGAGAGGGGTGCGGGGAGCCAGAGAAGGGACAAGAGCAGGTTTGGTCTGCACAAAGCCAAAACCAATACCATTTCTGATTTGCGATTTCTGAACATAGCAGATGATTAATACAATGGGAGAACACACTGGGAACAGAAATACCAGTATGGACACAAGGCTGATTTTCATCTTAGACCCTGTCCTACAGAGCAAAGGAAGTGCTCAGACAGACTGTTTTTCACACTCATTTTAATCTAAAATGTTTGACAGGTATTAGATGCTGTGGAGGATAAAAAGCCAAGGTAGGCCCTTTGAAGAAATGTGACTGTATTATCTACTTAGTTGGAACCTCTCTGAACATCTGAATTGCATTTCACTGAAGAGGATAGAGAAAAACCAAGTGCAGACTTTCTCTCTACATTGTTCCTGGGCTTTTAATATGCAGAAAAGCTCTTTGTTCTTCGGCTGCTCTAGAAAGACAGATAACTGTCACTTCATCCTCTGGTTGCCTTGCTTCCTGACTGAAGAGATTACATGTTGATCTTATTTTTTCCCAAAGCATTAGGCTTTGTATAATTGAAAATATAGTAATCTGTCTCCCATCACAAGGGTAATATTCCTGAGAGAGGGAGTAGATTCAGAATCTGAGAAGGAAAACACAGCATACTGTCACAAAAGTGCTCAACTCAGGAGACTGCACATGGGAGAATGATTTCCAGGGCTCTCTCTCCCCAGCCATCTATTTTGAGGGCAGGTGACCTGGCACAGCACACTGGTAGCCTCATTACAGCTGAGAGCCTATATTGTGTGGATTTAATTGCCACTCTATGTCCAGCACTTAGTCCATGGGCCTGGTACATAGTTGTCAATAAGTATTTATTCCACAGATAAAGGTATTTCCTGTTATCTTGTGATGTATACTAAATTATGAACTTCTTGAAGATAGTGACATGTCTTATTTGTCTTTGTATTAAATCTTGGATTAAAAAAAAAATCTTTGGTCAGAAAAGCTGAGGCCAGCCAGCTCTGGCTTTCAACTGCCCCCTTCTCTCTGTGCTCTAGGACTCCACTTTGCTGTCTGGTATCCTGTGACATCCTTGTCATTTAGTATTCATAGGGGGATAAACTTAACCCAGGACCGCCAGCCCTTGACAAGAAATGGGAAAGATTTTTCCTAACTCAGAGCTTGGATAAAAATTGTCTTTACTAAAAGTTTGTTTTTGCTATGTAGAGCAGGCTTCCAGATGGGAGAAATGCATTCTGGGTAAGGAAGTAGTTTTATTTTTTTTTTTGAGAGAGAGGGGGCGGATTTTTCAATATTTATTTTTTAGTTTTCAGCGGACACAACATCTTTGTATGTGGTGCTGAGGATCAAACCCGGGCTGCACACATGCCAGGCAAGCGCGCTACCGCTTGAGCCACATCCCCAGCCCAGGAAATAGTTTTTGTAAACTGAAGTATATTCCAGACTTGATGGCTCTGTTTGTATTCAATAGCTTGATCTGCATGTCTGTGTGTGCCACGCCATGTCTTTCAAAGGTGTTAGAGCTTTGCATAGATGCCCTACAACATAAAATCACTAGTCACATTGGAACAATTAGTAATATTTCTAAACTACTGGCAACAATTTTTTCTGTAAACTGGGAGTTTAAAAAGGCATCTTGAATTAGTCTGAGGAAGGGGAAATACACAGGTTAAATTTGTGGTTTAGAGAGGGGCAGAGCCAAGCCGCCACCCACGCCCGGAACAGGTCCAGCGACCTGCTGGTGTGGTAGTCTGGTCACCCCAATTGGAGTAGGGGCAGAGCAGAGCTCCCGCCTGCGCCCTCAAGGTAGGCAGACCTGCGACCCACCAGCGGATCAGGCCCAGCAGCCTGCCGGCGTGGTAGACACATCACCCCAATTGGAGTAGGGGCAGAGCAGAGCCTTCACCCGCACCCAGAACAGGCCCAGCGGCCCAATGGCGTGGCAGTCACTTCACCCCAACTGGAGTAGGGGCAGAGCAGAGCCGCTGCCCTGCCTGGAACAGGCCGCTGGCTGCCCTGCCTGGAACAGGCCCAGCGGCCTGCCAGCACGGAAGACACATCACCCCATTTGGAGTAGGGGCAGAGCAGAGCTGCCGCCCGTGCCCACAAGGTAGGCAGACCTGCGACCCAAGAGAAACAGGCCCAGAGACCTGCGGGTGTGGTAGTCATGTCACCCCAATTGGAGTAGGGGGCTCTGAAATGGAAATGAGGAAAAACACTCCATTCACAATATCCTCAAAAAAAATAAAATACTTGGGAATCAACCTAACAAAAGAGGTGAAAGACTTATACAATGAAAACTACAGAACCCTAAAGAGAGAAATTGAAGAAGATCTTAGAAGATGGAAAAATATACCCTGTTCATGGATAGGCAGAACTAACATCATCAAAATGGCGATATTACTAAAAGTTCTCTATAGGTTTAATGCAATGCCAATCAAAATCCCAACGGCATTTCTTGTAGAAATAGAGAAAGCAATCATGAAATTCATATGGAAAAATAAAAGACCCAGAATAGCAAAAACAATGCTAAGCAGGAAGTGTGAATCAGGTGGTATAGCGATACCAGACTTCAAACTATACTACAGAGCAATAGTAACAAAAACAGCATGGTACTGGTACCAAAACAGGCGGGTGGACCAATGGTACAGAATAGAGGACACAGAAACCAACCCACAAAACTACAACTATCTTATATTTGATAAAGGGGCTAAAAGCATGCAATGGAGGAAGGATAGCATCTTCAACAAATGGTGCTGGGAAAACTGGAAATCCATATGCAACAAAATGAAACTGAATCCCTTTCTCTCGCCATGCACAAAAGTTAACTCAAAATGGATCAAGGAGCTTGATATCAAACCAGAGACACGGCGTCTGATAGAAGAAAAAGTTGGCTACGATCTACATACTGTGGGGTTGGGCTCCAAATTCCTTAATAGGACACCCATAGCACAAGAGTTAATAACTAGAATCAACAAATGGGACTTAACTTAAACTAAAAAGTTTTTTCTCAGCAAGAGAAACAATAAGAGAGGTAAATAGGGAGCCTACATCCTGGGAACAAATCTTTACTCCTCACACTTCAGATAGAGCCCTAATATCCAGAGTATACAAAGAACTCAAAAAAATTAGACAATAAGATAACAAATCACCCAATCAACAAATGGGCCAAGGACCTGAACAGACACTTCTCAGAGGAGGACATACAATCAATCAAGAAGTACATGAAAAAATGCTCACCATCTCTAGCAGTCAGAGAAATGCAAATCAAAACCACCCTAAGATACCATCTCACTCCAGTAAGATTGGCAGCCATTATGAAGTCAAACAACAACACGTGCTGGCGAGGATGTGGAGAAAAGGGTACACTTGTACATTGTTGGTGGGACTGCAAATTGGTGCAGCCACTTTGGAAAGCAGTATGGAGATTTCTTGGAAAGCTGGGAATGGAACCACCATTTGACCCAGCTATTCCCCTTCTCGGTCTATTCCCTAAAGACCTAAAAAGAGCATGCTACAGGGACACTGCTACATCGATGTTCATAGCAGCACAATTCACAATAGCAAGACTGTGGAACCAACCTAGATGCCCTTCAATAGACGAATGGATTAAAAAAATGTGGCATTTATACACAATGGAGTATTACTCTGCATTAATAAATGACAAAATCATAGAATTTGGAGGGAAATGGATGGCATTAGAGCAGATTATGCTAAGTGAAGCTAGCCAAGCCCTAAAAAACAAATGCCAAATGTCTTCTTTGATATAAGGAGAGTAACTAAGAACAGAGTAGGGATGAAGAGCATGAGAAGAAGATTAACATTAAACAGGGATGAGAGGTGGGAGGGAAAGGGAGAGAGAAGGGAAATTGCATGGAAATGGAAGGAGACCCTCAGGGTTATACAAAATTACATACAAGAGGAAGTGAGGGGAAAGGGGAAAATAATATAAGGGGGAGAAATGAATTACAGTAGAGGGGGTAGAGAGAGAAGAGGGGAGGGGAGGGGAGGGGAGGGGGGATAGTAGAGGATAGGAAAGGCAGCAGAATGCAACAGACACTAGTATGGCAATATGTAAATCAATGGAAGTGTAACTGATGTGATTCAGCAATCTGTATACGGGGTAAAAATGGGAGTTCATAACCCACTTGAATCAAAGTGTGAAATATGATATATCAAGAACTATGTAATGTTTTGCACAACCAACAATAAAAATAAAAAATAAAAAAAAAAATTAAAAAAAAATTGTGGTTTAGGGCAAGTTACTTAATCTTCGTTAACACCACTGTTTTGCCTATGAAATTTAGATATTATTTAAATCTTACAGAACTTTTTAAATAATTAAATAACATAGCATATGAATGTTATTATTAGTCAAGATTCTTCAGAAATCTGGAGACTCATAAATATATGATAAACAATTGGCTCAAGCCATTGTGGGAGCTGGCAAGTCCAAAGCTACAGTGTCGGTTGGCAAGCTGGGTACCTAGGAAAGCCTGAGGGAGTGCACTGGAGAATTCCCTCTTATAAGGAGAAAGATTGTTCTATTTGTTCTATTCAGGTCTTGAACTGAGTGAATGAGGCCCACCTATATTATGGAGGGCAATATGCTTCATTCCACTGATTTAAATATTAATCTCATCCATAAACACCCTCATAGAAATTTCCAGAGCAATATTTGACAAAATATCTGGACACCCCATGACCCAGTCAAGTTCACACACAATATGAACTATTGTGGAAAAGTTAATCTCTCTGGGCCTCCTATTCTTTATCTCTAATGGAAGATATTAACAATTTTCTCTGAGGTTTGGTGTGAGGATTTAGTGAGAGAAACATGTGGAACAATGGAATATTACTCAGCCATAGAGAAGAATCAAAGTATGGCATTTGGCAGTAAATGGATGGAACTGGAGACTATCATGTTAAGTGAAATAAGCCAATCTCCAAAAACCAAAAGCCAAAAGTTCTCTCATATGTGAATGCTAATACACCATAAGGCAGGGGGAGGGAAGAATAGAAGTTCATTGATTAGACAAAGGGGAATGAAGAGAAGGGAAGGGGATGAGAATAGGAAAGACAATAGATTAAATTGGACATAACTTTCCTGCATTCATGCGTGACTACACAACCAGTGAAACTCAACATCATGTACAACCACAAGAATGGGATCCTAACTAGGATAAGTTATGCTCCATGTATGTATGATATGTCAAAATACATTCTACTGTCATGTATATCTAAAAAGAATTTTTAAAGAAAATGTGAAAGACACGGACAGAATGTAGAAGATAGGTGTGTGTGTAATGTGTACAGATGGGTGCATGTACATGCATGTGTATTTAATTACTGGCTTCCTTTAAGGCTCAAGTGTACTACTAGCCAGTTTTAGTAGAACGAAGTGCAGCAGATGTCAGTGGCAGTTGTGGGATTGATTTTTCCAGATATAGTCAAGCAATTTAAGTGCAAGACTTTCAGAAAAATCATTCCTTTTTAATCTTCTGATGGGAATAGGATGGCAGAAACCTTAGAACCTGTACATTACAACACTTCCAGCCTATAGCACCCA
The DNA here is from genome assembly GCF_964194105.1 of Spermophilus citellus. Taxonomy (NCBI): domain Eukaryota; kingdom Metazoa; phylum Chordata; class Mammalia; order Rodentia; family Sciuridae; genus Spermophilus; species Spermophilus citellus. The sequence continues at coordinate 133,718,391 of NC_138190.1, read as the reverse complement.
CTTTTTAGGAAAGAAGTCAGTGAATAAAGACCTACTCTTTTCTGAACATATCCCAGATGACAGAAACTATGCTTCTGACTGCTTTCCATAGATGGTTCCTTTAATCTGTGTATCCTTATCATTGCTATTGTTGTTTCCATTTTGCAAATGAGAATTGAGTGACTAGCTTAAAGTTACATACAACAAGTAAGTAGCAAAATCTAAATATGAACTGGCTCAAATTCACTCCATGATTCTGCTCCTCTCTTGGAATGTTCCCTGGATTCTCCACAGAACAGGTCAGACTTGGTGCCCCTGCTCTGTGCTCCCACAATTCCTGAACCTCTTTCAATCCCAGCATTTGTCATATGACACCATGATTTTCCATCTATATCTTTATTACTTACTCTGCTGAGAACCCATGAAGGGCGGGAAAACACTTCTGTCACCAATGACTCCAGAATGCTTGATAAATGTATATTGAATAAATAAATGGACTCAAGCAAAATAGAAAATGTAGTTGGAAATCCTTAATCTGGAAGATTCCCTCATTCTGCTAACACTTCTGCACCAGTAGCTGTGTACAATTCTGCTATATAGCTCACACTTTCAGCTACAAATTGCATACTAGCCATAAAGAACTCTCACTGAAGGCCAGCTCATTTCTTGCCTGCATTTTACTGCTTTCTGCCATAACAAGTCCCTTTCACATTCCAGAAAATCCTTTTTGTTAGAGAAAAGTTTCTCTGAATCAAGCCAAAGCCAATTTTCCTCCTATCAGCATTGTCTCTTCCCATCTTCTCTCTCATAATGTTTATTTGCCCATTGGAACTCATTTCAACAATTAGTCTCCATGCTGGTTGTTAGTTGTTGCTGTGTTTGGTATGCTGGCTTGATCCAGGTTTACTCTGAAAAACATTCCATATTGATTTTAAAATGTAGGGCCAGTGTTTGCCACATTTATCAACCCTGTCAGCTACAAAACTGCTTTCTTCCTGTCAGGGCAGATTAATAACTAGCAAGCTTTCTAATAGGTGTAAAATGGGCCCTACCTCACCAATAACACATTGTCTTTTGGCTTTTTAAACTTATTTTTGCCCTCAAGAAATTATTTGTAATTAAATCTTCACATTAAACTGTTAAATAATGGTCGTATGCATCTGTGGCATTTATTCTGGGTGGAAACTGGTGCTTTGAGTCCCAAACTGTAAACACAACTTTAACACTGCTTTTTCTTGTCAGAGGTGGGCAACAGAAAGGAACACGCACTGCCAATTTCAAGACATAGTGAAGGAGAAGCACGTTGATATCTAAAATTTTACGTATAAGCCCCTCCCTCACATTGTATTCCATGACTTTGGGCAAGTTGAACTCAGAAAGATTGTTCTCCATCAGAGAGGGAGTATATCCTAAACTGGGACACTAGTTTATGTTTGGCAGCTAACTTCTTCCCTTCCTCCCTTCTTCTGAGACAACTTGAAATCCCTGAGAGACTCCCTGAGGAAACTGGGCCGGGTATGCTTTGCATTATTTAAAAAGGTGATTACCAATGGTCTATTGGCCTGAAGGTCACCTAAAATGCCAGGTAATAAATCTCCAAAGCTTCCCTGGAACACAACACTTGCGTCTTTCCTCCCAATGAATAAAAGCAATCTGTTTCACATTTTATTTATTCATTTATTTCCAAACTCGAAGAGCCAACCTCTACCAAACTAGCCAGAGGTAAACTGTGTGTCTTTGTCTTCTATATTTATATACTGACAGAGGCCTTCAACTTTGGACTATTGAATGGAAGAGCACAGTATTCTATGAGCCAATAGAGAAACCATCAATTCTCCCTAGGTGTGTTGCACACAGTATGTTGGGCACCAACTTTATCCACTGTGGTGTGATAGAAGAGAGATTTTGGAGCTGTATGAGGAGACAGGCTACAGAAGCACTGCTGAGGCTGAGTAAAGAAGTTCTTTAGTTAGCAGCAATTGGAATATGTAGCCCGAGTTTGCAGCTCTGACACAGGCAGCTGCTTGAGAAGGCAGGTGCTGGGTGGGCAGCTGTAATAGGAGCAGGCTGTCTCCTCTCAGTTGCCACAGAAATAAGCCTTGCAATCCTAAAAAGTCACACTGCCCCCTCTGAGACCCTCCGCCTCTACTATTGCCAAACCCAGAGCTGACTCTGTCGTCCTTGTTTATATGCCTGAGCAATCTGGCCTGGAGCCCACAAAGGGCCTTGCATGCAGTGGTGGGGCTGCACCAGAGGCAGACTTGACATCACACAGATGCTGCTTCAGCTCTCAGTGCAAAGTGGAAACCATCTCTTTGTATTCTTTTTTTAACATGAAAAGCATTTTATTATGTAAAAAATAAGTTTGCATTTTTAAACTGAGCAAAGTGCACACTAAGTATGAAGCTGGTGTCCATCATGCAGCCCAGGTCTTCAGCAGCTTTTGAAATATTTGAATGCAGATTTTCACATCTAAACATACACTCTTCTAATTTCATAATAATCATGTGACGGAGTACAGTTCCACCACTTAGAATATTAGAACCCTGATTCTCAAACTTTCTATGCTTTGGAATCATTGGGACTGGAGTGTGAGTCTCAAAAATGGATCCTAGTGCCCTACCTTCTTAAACTGATTTAGAAGGTTCTTGGCAAGGTTTGGGAATCTGAGTTCTTAACAAGCTGCTATCTAGTTGGCCCAATACTCTGAAAGAAGGTGACCCAAAATGTTTAATTGGAAAACTTCTTGACAATCATCACAGCTAACCACTATCTTAGAGAGTAGGTAACTGAGGTCCAGAGAGAAAGGTTTGTCTAAAGCCATGCAGTGATGTAATACTATAGCTAGAACTAGAACCAAGGCCTCTAATCTCCCATCCTCTTCAACTTTCTTCTGAGAGGAGGATAAAGAAAAGATAAAGCCATAATCCTGTATCTTTCTAAGTGCACACAGCCTGGTGTAGACCTTCAGTGACCCAGAATGGGACACTGTTTGCATTTTTTTTTTGAGAGAGAGAGAGAAAGAAAGAAAATTTTAATGTTTATTTTTTAGTTTTTGGCGGACACATCTTTATTTGTATGTGGTGCTGAGGATCGAACCTGGGCTGCACGCATGCCAGGCAAGCACGCTACCGCTTGAGCCACATCCCCAGCCCACACTGTTTACATTTTGTAATGTAGGATTGTCTCATGTGTTGAACTCCCTTAGATATTGCCAGTAATGCCCTTATCCTGAGTCATTGTGACAACTTCAAATATCTGCCCACGGTTCCAAATGTCCATTGCATGGCAGAAGACATGGGGGATAGTACAGTCTCCAGTTGAAAAGTATTGGTAGAGAAAGGAGCTATGGTTGATTATTCAGCAAAAGAAGTCTAACTTCAAATTTTACCGTATTGTTACCTGAAGCATATCCCAGGCCCAATCCCTGAGGGTCTGCACTCCTTCTTGTAGGGGAAGATCTCTTGAGATCCTCTTACACTTTCTAAGTCTGAGGAAAGGAGTGGTTTGTGGTTCCTGGTGCTCTGATGCAGTACATAGAAAGGGTGTGAACACTCAGGTTCTTTTACTCACACCTCGGTAGTCAGCACAGGACAGAATAATAAGGTTATGAAATAGGTCCATTTTGAAATGGAGATAAACAAAGGGGCAGTTCATGGACTTAAATCCAATATATGGAGCTGCTCATTGAGCACATAAAATCCCCCTATATGAATGCCTTTATGCTTTCTAATCTTTGCTTTTGAGAGAGCATAATTGGGTTGTATTCATTCTGACAACTTTGGGTTGACAGAGATACTCAATGTCTAGAGGTGATATGGACACCCAAAGTCCTAGTGGTGATTATCACCTACAATCCCTAGCCAAACTGCAGGGGTGTTAGCTACCTCAGCTCCTTTTTTATGAGATTGGAAGGGCTGTGCTTGTTGAATGAAAAGCAGCCCCGGTTCTCCAGTCCACTATGGAGGCACTTCTTGTTTGTGGTTGGGGAGGGGAGATATGATGTGAGGATGGTAGTGGAAGCATTCACAGCCCTCACCTAACTCTCTGTATGGGAACCTGAGACTACCTTCATCCCTGTCTACAGCCACCTTCTGGGTGTAGCAGAGGTCTTAAACCAGCACTTTGGGGCTAAACTAGGGCCAATTGAGAACACAGAGCTCTTTTCTCCTTAGAACTGCAACTCTGCTCCTTAGGCCAGCTCCTTAGGGAGAAAAGGCATCAGATTAATTTCTGGATAGGAACATGATTAATGAAAATAATAAACTGGTTTAATTATCTTGTATCTACTGGTTACTGCCTTTTTAAAGCACTCTGCACTGAAGCTGTTAACCAAAGTAGTTATTTACTCTCAGTTCATTTCACAGTAGTTCACGGTAGTTATCTTCTCAGTTCATTTTTCTAAAACTTCAGAGCTGACAGAGACAGAACCCATTTAGTCTAACTTTCTTATTTTTCAGCTGGGGAAACTGAGATCAATAGTAGGGAAGAAATTTTCTTAGTCTCCTAACTGGTTAACAACAGATATAAAATCCAAGAGGTTTCCTGACTCCCAGGCGAGTATTCTTTCCATAGTTGACTTCCTCATAACAGTTGCTTTGGAAAGAATTCTCAATTTAAATTCTATTACTGAAACTTCTAGGCCAAAACATGCCAACGAAGCTCCCCTGCCTATGGACACATACCAATATTGTGCTATAGCCAAACAATTTCAACCAACAAAACCCCAAACTTACTTATGTTCTTAAGGGAACTGCCAATAATATATTTCAGACAGAAACACTTTTCACTGGTCATGCACTTACTTTTCATCTCTCTGCCTGTTATAATGTTTGGGGATGTGGCCTCATTCTTCCTGAGCCTAATTGCCATAATGGTGCTAAAAAGAGAGCACAATTTTCAAATTTCAAGGAGTTACAGAGAGGTAGGAATTTGAGATTCGGGACTGATATTATATGAAATATCCCCACATAATTTTTTTTTCTTTAATCCGCTTTGAAACCTCAGGGCATTACTCAAGCATTCAAATTCCTACAAATGGAGGGACTAGCCTTTATTTACCACACATACATCTGGCTTAACCCTCACTGTGTCAGGCAAATTTTCTGTGTCTAGAGAAGGTACAAATAGAAGGATCAGCTCCACCTTTGGAGCCAAAAGAAATTGTGCCTTATAAGGCTCCCATCCATTCTCAGTAATTTCTGTACTTGTTTCACACTCTTGGGTTCCCCCTCTCAATGAATGGCATCAAGATTTGGTTAGTGCTTCCATTCAGAAGCCTGATGGTCAGCCCTCAGTCCTCCCTCTACCTTTTCATCCAATTCATTACCAAGTATGGTCTAGTCTCCCTCCTTTATCTCTCTCTCTCTGTGCCGCCATGTTGCTTATCTAATGTACAACAATCTCTTGTGCTAGGCCATGTACTAAACTAAGGGAACAATGATGAACTAAGCAGACAAGAATACATGAACTCAGAATTCAGGAATTCCAATTTGGCTATTTATTTATCCACCCCCGTCAGTGGAACATGCACTTGTGAAACGTGTCAGCCAAGTCTTATTCAACTCTGTACTTCCATAAACTAGCACCTGACATGAACTAGGCCCTCAACAAGTAAATGTCAATTAATAAATGTTCAACTTTCAAAACTGTAGTAGCCCCAACCTGGCTCTGTTTATCCATTATGAACCAGAAAACTGTCTCTGACTTTGCTTTCTTCCCAACCTCTACCAATTTATTATACTCATCCTGCCCTTTTGAAAACTTCTGTGTTATTATACATATTTCCTTCATGCCCTATGCTTTCTGGAGCTATGGGCTCTGTCTCTTTATCTGGAGAGCATGCTCAATCCTCTCCCTTCTCTCTCTCCAGGAAAACTGGTTCCCCTCACAGCCCTCTTGACTTACCTAGTAGGTAGAGCCATCTGCACTCAAGGCAGAGTGAAGTTATGAGGTTACCTACAGGCCCTGAGTGGCTGAGTCTTAAAGCTTCATAACTCTTACCTCTAAACTAGAAACTCCTCTGCTAATCTTTCAGTTAAAAACATCCTTCATGTGGACATTCAAACTTTATATTTCTACCACACCAAAATTTGTCTCTAGGGTAAGTCACTATTGTCTTAAAATTCTGGTGAAATTTGGATTATTGAAAAGAATGGGCTACACTAGCAATTAAACTGCAATAGTTTCAAAGACCTTCTGTCTCTCTGATTCAAAGGACGGAGGTAGAGAGGTAATCTCTATTCCACACAATACAAGAGGTCAAGGACCTAAGTCTATCTTTGTCTGACATTGTATTCTCAATGCCTCACTCATAGTAGCATCTTGTTTCCTAAGCAAAATAAATCCCAAGATCTACATAGGCACTACTAGTTTTGCATCATGTCACTGAATTCTTATATTGTAGAAAGTGAATGGAGAAAGAAGGCTTAGAGCTTATCAAATTAAATCCCCCCATTTTACAAATGAAAAGACAAAGGTCAAGAGTGAGTAACATAACTGACATTACATAGCAAGTTAGTGCCAAAGCATGAATTTAAATCAGGTGTACTGATCCTATTGCTCTTTCAACTGCACCAAATCCACCTTCAACTCCTGGCTCAAATCCAAATGGTTAAGTCAGCTTTTTCACTGCGGTGACAAGAACAATTGTAGAGGAGGAAAAGTTTATTTGGGAGCTCATGGTTTCATAGACAGCAGGCTCCATTTCTCAGGACTCAAGGTGAGGCTGAACATCATGGTGGAAGAGTGTGGCAGAGGGAAGCAGCTCACATAATGATCAGTAATCAGAGGGACAGTAAGCTCAGCTCACCAAATATATACCCCAAAGGCACGTCCCCCCCCCCATAACACACCTCTTCTAGCTACACGCTACCTGCCTTCAATTACCACTTAGTTAATCCCATCAGGTAATTAATTCACTGATTGAATTAACGCTCTCATAACCCAATCATTTTACCTCTGAATGTTCTTGCATTGATTTACATATGAGCTTTTGGAGGAAACCTCACATCCAAACCATAATATTCTGCCCTGGCTCCCAAAAGTTCATGCTCATCTCCCAATGCAAAATACATTTAGTCCATTTTTAAGAGTCCCCATAGTCTCAACAGTTCAAGCACTGACTAAAAGTTCAAATCCAAGTCTCCTGGGAGACTCAAGGCAAACTCACATCATGAGCTCCTATAAAAATCAAAAGCAATTTATAAGCATCCAATATATAAAGGTATAGAGTAAATATTTCCATTCAGAAAAATAGGGCACAGAAAGAAGGGATGGGACCAAAACAAGACCAAAAGATATCTGGGCAAACAAGTCCTGTAGTTCTGTGTCTGGCATCTGGAGCACATGGCATCATAATCTTCTCTCCAAAGGGCTTATGTAGATCTACCCCTGTGGCTTTGCTGGTTGCAGCCCACTAGGTCTCTCTGTTGACTTCTCTCTGCTGAGTTCCTGCAGCTTTCCTAGGCAGAAGTTCCAGAGTACTGCCATTTATTAATTTGGAGCATCTCCACTGTGACTTCAGCATCTCCCTGTAAGGAGTTGCCCTCAGGGACTCAGACCCTGCTGCACTTTTCCTGGCCTCCCAGGCCTTCTTTTGAAATCTTAGTGGAAGTCTCCATGAACCCCTAGTCCAGCATCCTACATTCCTCCAGACCCAGCACCACATACTTGCCACCAAGGTCTGCCGCCATCTTGAGCAGTAACCAAACTTCCAGGGACCCTGGCTGCAGCAGCCTCTGAGTGCCTGGGTGGCTGAGCATGGTCAAACCACTTCCTAGGCCTCCCTGTGCAAGCAGGGTGCCCCCTGCACTGGTCTCTTCTCCAGGGATTTTTTCTTTTACACCCCTGACCCTGAGATGGGTATGGTCTTGTCAATTCCTGAGATGCCCTTAAGCCATCTTTCTTATTATATCTAGGCAAAGTCTTCAGCATTTCTTTCATGGCCTTAATGTCTTTAATAACTTCAACTTTTTTAGTCCCAGTTTTAGTCCCACCTTCCAAGTCCAAATTTTTCAAATCTTTCTGCTTTGCTTTCTGCTTCCAATTATCACAATAAATTTGGCCAAAAGCTTCCTGCAATATCCATGCCTTTGCCTGAATGCCATGCTATCTTAAAATTTTTTTTCTGTCAGATTAAGGAGTCCTTTAAATCCAACCTCACAGAAAGTCTTAGAACATGGGCAAAATACAGACAACTTTTTAGATAGAACATAACACGAATGGCCTCTACTCTAATTGCCAATGGAGTCCTCCTTCTCCTCTGAAATCTCATGAGTCCTGTCTTTACTGTGCATAGTCCTATGAGCATCTGGTCTGAGCTGACACCAGAATTGCCCATTAAGCTCAGCTTACAACAATCTATAACAACTTTTTCATTTGGCATCACTAAACTTTCCAAAAATTCCTCCCACAAATTCCAAAAAGCTCTAAAAACTTCTGGTCAGGTTAGCCAGAGCAAGGATCCTACTTCTTGGTACCGATTTCTGTTTTACTCAGCTTTTTCACTACTCTAACTAAAAGTTTATCTGAGGACTCACTGTTTCAGAGGTCTCAGTCCATAGGTAGTTGGACTATTCCTCAGGGTTTAAGGTGAGGCTAAATGAACATCATGGCAGAAGACTGGTGGAGGGAAGTGGCTCACATGATGATCAGAAATTAGAGGGAGACTAAGCTCAACTCACCAAATATATACCTTGAAGGCATGCCCCCAATTCCCACCTCCTCCAGCCATGCCCCACCTGCCTTCAGTTACCAGTTAATCACTATTAGGGGATTAATTCACTGATTGAATTAAGGTTCTCATAACCTAATCATATCACTTCTGAATGCTCTTGCATTGTCTCACACATGAGTTTTGGGGGGACATCTCACATCCAAACCATAACACCAAACAAGAGTGCCCTATAAAGATTTATGAAAAGTCTGGCCTCTTAGTGCACATTCTTCCTCTGTATGTTTTGATGTATTTTTTTAAATACTGACATTTAGATGTGTCAGTCAGAGAGTTGCTCCCTTTCACTTGCAACCGCATCCCCGTATATAGCTTTTTTGCAGTAAAATGAAATTTTAAAAGTGCTCTGTATTTTTAACACATAGAAATGAAACCTATCAAGCCAGATGCACAAGATAATGATAGATAAATAAATCACTTGCTTTAGTGCCAGAGTATTCTGACTGCTTGGTGCTGATTTAATAGATCTGGGAGAAAATAAACAAGGGAATTCAATAATAAGCACCTGCTTTTTCCAATAAACTTGCTGGAAAACAACTAAGAGTGAAAGGAATCAATTTAGATATAAATGACACAACAACCTGACAGTCTAACAGGAATGCTGGGAACTGTCCTAGCTTCATCTGAAGCTCTTTGCCCTCTTCTGTCCTGATCCCTCTGCATCATAAATGTTCTGTACTCTATTTCAGTTGTAACATTTCCATCTATGCAGAAAAAGACCCCTCTCCTGTTTCTAGCTTCCTTAGAGAAATGGATCTATAATAATACCAATCCTTCTCCAATAAAGTTGAATTTTGCTTCAACTTCAACTGTTTTTTTTTTTTTGGGGGGGGGGTTACTGGGGATTGAATTCAGGTGCTGCACTGGACCACTGAGCCACATCCCGAGCCCTATTTTGTATTTTATATAGAGACACTGAGCTGCTTACCACCTTGCTACTTCTGAGGCTGGCTTCAAACTTGTGATCCTCCTGCCTTAGCCTCTCAAGCTGCTAGGATTACAGGCATGTGTCACCGCACCCTGGCTCAATTTAACCTTTTAAAAATGTTTTCATGTTTCTTGTTTTTTTTTTTTTTTTAGTTCATTCTCATGACACATGAAGTAGGTAAAGGAGGAGTTGTCACACCAGAGAGGTGAAATGACTGTGAGGGGTCATTGGACTTGTCAGAGATAGAGAAAGGGACAGGAAGCCAGGACTCGAGACAAAGTCTAGTCCTCTTCTATCAATGCCATTTTGTCACTAAAGGATACACTCTGTGAGGGAATTTCTTCTTTGTTCTTTATCACAAAATATGAGGCAGTATATTCTAGGGGAGGAAATTAAAGGGTCACAGGTCCTCATGACTTTACTCCAATGCAGACAATATGGAGCTCTAAAAAGGAATCAAGAGACAGATTTATTCATTTCTCTCATCGGTTTGATGATGCAGTGCAAAAGAATGTGGGCCCTGAGATGACACTTCCTAGGAAAGATCTGGACACTAAAGCTTTGGAAACAGGAGCATTATTTTCATAGTACAGCCAAATTGCAGCCCCATTATGCCACACACCAGAGGTCCACAAACCATGGTCCATTGGCCAACTCTGACTTTCCTATTTTTATAAATACAGTTTCCTCACAGCCAGACATATGTGTCTATGTATGTCTGTGGCCAGTATTGCACACAATGGCACAAATGAGTAGTTATAACAGAGCCTGTGTGACCTCAAAACCTAAAATATTTATTGCCTGGCCCTTTACAACAAAGTTTGCTGACCTTTGTTAGAGAAATAAAACACTAACCATCCTCATGACAAATGGTTCCTTTTTCCATGACAGAAGAGTTATATCCAGGGTAGGATTTACTGAGACTTAGAAGGAGACTATACACTGCTTAAAGACCCTAAGTAGGTCTATGGGGATAGGGACAAGGCTTGGAGTTAGCTTAAACATTTTTTGCCATTCTTCTTATTTTTATTGGTACATTATAATTATACTTAATAGTGGTATTCATTATGCCATATTCATACATGCACATAATTTGACCAATCTCATTCCTTTTTCCTTCCCTCTACCCTCCCTTTGATCCACTTGCTTTCTTGCATTCTTTATAAAATTGTTCTTGAGACCTCACTTTTTTTTTGCTGTGAAAAATACTTATTATAGTGACTTCCAGCTATTTACAATTCCTGGCAGACTTTTCTCTTTATTACCAGTAATATAATATCTGGCCCCAGTGCCAGAGGGTTAAAGGGCAATGAAATCAATACCTTGCAGCAGATACTGCAGAGATTAGGGATGTGTCTTTCCTCTAAGTGTCCTGTTTCCAACTAGTTCTGTGAAGCAAGGCCACCAACAATAATATGGGACATATCTAGCTCTGTGGGATTTTCTGAAGTTTATCCATGTACACAGATGTGGAATGTTTGGGGCGCAACATTGACCTTGGCAAAGTCACAGAATCTGGGAAGTCTCTGCAGATGAGGCAAAGGTCTTTAAGTGGCTATTCCTTGCCGTGTGATCCATTTTGTGGGTATGGATATAACTATTAACCAAGAGTTAACAAGAGTTAGGAAGCTCACTTTCCTCTTCTAAGAAATCACAAGCACCTTCAGAAATGTTTGACCAAAGTATTAGGGCTGTTCAAAGAAGTATAACCAATAGGAAATAGAATTTCAATAGGAGATACATATCCTGTCATATGTGTACACACATATATGTGTGTGTGTATATATATATATATATATATATATATATATATATATAAACATGCACATATGTATACTTACAGATATCTATATAATAAACAAATGAATTTATTATTGGAATTAACATGGATATAGAGACTGAAAAGTTCCATGATCCGCTATCTGCAAGCTGAAAAACCAAGAAAACTGGGTATATAATTCAGTCTGAGTTTAAAGGCCTGAGAATTTAAGTCCTGGTTTGAGTTTGATACTGAATACCAAGAGCGCTGATGACTCAGGGCAAGAGAAGAGGAACATCATAGCTCCAGCAGAGTGAATTCTCCCTTCCTCCATCTTTTCCTTTTATTCAGGTCCCCAGCAGATTAAGTGATTCCCCCACCCCTGCACTGAAGAGGAACAAATGCTTTACTCAGTTCACCAATTCATATGCTAATCCCTTCCAGAAAAACTCTCACAGACACCCATAAATAAGGATACAATTGTTATCTTGGCATCTCTGGATGGGATGCTAACAAGAATTTCCATCCAAGAGCTGCATGGTTTTTTCTCTCCTTCAGCCCTCCTTTTGCCTTCCCCTACTCTTTTAGTTTCCTAGGGCTACAGTAACCAAGGACCACAAACTGGGTGACTTAAATAATAGACATGTATTGCCTTGTGTTTCTGAAGGCTAGATGTCTGAAATCAAAGTATTAGCAAGGTCGGTATCTTTTGAGAGAGAACTCTATTCCATGACTCTGTCCTAGCATCTGATGGTTTAGTGGTAATCACCCCAATCTCTGCCTCTTTTCTCCTTTACATTAGGAAACCATATTGGATTTGGGTCCCAACTTATTCCACTATGACTTCATCTTAATGAGTTATATCAGCAACAAACCTTATTTCCATACACAGTCTCATTCTGAGGTACTGAGGGTAAGGAATTTAAGATATGAATTTTGGGGAGAGGACATAATTCAACCTATAATGACTATCATTCACCAATTCTCTCACCCACCTTTCTTCCACTTCTGCCTCTTCAAGGATTTATGTCTGTGCCTCAAATTCTGGGCCATGTCCCAATACCACTTGAAGTTGGCATAAGACATAAAACCAGAGAGCATAAGGTATGTAGTCAATCATTATTATAAGTCAGTTGTTTCTTAGGTATGTGAACTTAAATAAATTACACCAATGTCTTTAGGGCTCAGATGTTGCATTGGTAGGATGGGAAGAAGAATATTTCCACCTTTATGAGATGGTTGTATGGTTTCCATTACAGTCTAGTCCATGGCAAGGCTCAATAAACACTATTATCATTTTCTATGGAAGCTAACTATGGCTTCAGCACTGGGACAGGATTGACCTGAGAACAATGGAGAAAGCTAAAGAGAGCAGGCGTGGCATTTCCTTTGTCCAAAAAAATACTGAGCACCTATAGGTTCTAAGCACTCTTGTAGGAGCTGGGGATTCAGCAATGAAGTCAACAAAGTTGCCATTACCAAGAATCTGATGATACAGTGACACAGACATACAGGATAAAAAGTTAGGAAATATCCTCAAGTAGGGTAGTTATAGGTATGATGAAGAAAAGGAACATGGGTAAAAGGATAAAACAGTGAAGTGGCTGGTTAGGAAATGATCCTAAGAGGAAATGGAGGATTGCTGACAAGTGTGGGGGACTAGCTAGGTGATATTAGTCCCAATTCCCATGAGACTAGGCTGACTGCAGCTTTAGCTAACATTCAAGTAGTCAACTCTGCTGCCGGATTTAGGAGTGAATATTCTCATCATTGGCTCAGATGTGAATATTGATTCTAATTCACCTCTTTCATGACTGCTCAACTTTTATGTCTCTTTAAATAAGTCCTCTACCATTGAGATCTTAGCTATGTGCTGCACAGTGTCCTTTATTGTTATTTCTTCCATGCTAGTTTCTTTCAGTGGACTGTTGGCTCCTTGAAGGCAAGATAAATAGCTCATACTTCTTTTGCAATAACCTCATTCTTAGTAACATGCTAAAAGAGGTAATGATTTCTCCATAATAGTGTGTTGAATAATGTACAAAGAAAAATAGTTCCTGTAATTTTATAAGACACCATTCATGGCCAGATCAAAACTCTAACATTTATTATGCTAATGGGAAGAGTGAAAAGTAATCTTTGCTTAACTAGATAATCATAGTATGATAAGCTATCATTGTGGGATACTGTTTCAGAAGACATTATTTCCTGTGTTCAATTTGTGTAATAGAAGTAGCCATCATATTTGCAGTGATTCCTTGATGCTAAATATTGTTCTAAATGCTTTACATACATAATTCATTTCATTTTCACCAGTAACCATGAGGTAGGCAATGTTATTATGCCCATTTTGCAAGTAAGAACAATTGAGGCCCAGAGAATTGAAGTAACTTTCCCAAGGACTCACTAGCACATGATAGTCTGGCTCTAAAGTCTGAGGTAGACTGAAGTGTTGTGATTTATATAATTTAATTGATAAGACCAAATGGGTTAGGAGACAGCATATAGTAAAGTGGTTAAGATATTAATGTTGGGGTCAAATTGGTCTAGATTCATACTCTAGATCTACAACTTGAAAGGTATGTGACTCTGAGCAAATACCTTTCCTTGTCCAAAACTCAGCATCCTTACCTGTAAAATTAGGAATAAGGCTAGGAACGTAGTTCAGTAGTATAACATTTGTCAAGCATGCACAAGGTCCTGAGATTAATTGCCAGCACTGCAAAAAGAAAAAAAGAATAAACATAACCACCCACCTCATAGAATTTTATGCCAATCAAATGAACTGATACATGTAAAGCACATATCCTGGTGCCTGTCATATCCCTCCCTCTCCCCCCCCCCAATCACTTACACACACATCAAAAAAAAGTGTGTGTGTGTGTGTGTGTGTGTATATATATAATATGTATAATAAAAATAATATATATATAATATATGTATAATAAAAATATTTGGTACCAGGGATTGAACCAGGGGTGCTTAACCACTGAGCTACATTCCCAGCCTTTTTTTTTTTTTAATTTTGACACAGGAACTCACTAACTTGCTTAGGGCCTTGCTAAATTGCTGAGGCTGGCCTGGAACTTGCAATCCTCCTGCTTCAGCCTCCTGAACCTCTGGGATTACAGACATGTACTATTGCACCCCCAGCAAATGTTAGCATTTTTTGTGCTAACAATGTGCTTAACAGGCAGATGACTGAGGGATTTAAACATTGGCCCTACAAACAACATAGCCTGGAAACCAGAAGGTGGTTCAGCAAATTGGTCCAGGTAACCACATCTTTTCAGCTTTATTTTTTTTATTGATTGTTCAAAACATTACAGAGCTCATGATATATCATCTTTCATACATTTGACTCAATTGGGTTTTGAACTCCCATTTTTACCCCAAACACAGATTGCAGAATCACATCTGTTACACACTCACATTTTTACATAATGGCATATTAGTGACTGTTGTATTCTGCTACCATTCCTATCTCCTACTATCCCCCCAAAAGATGCTACTCCAGTTTGGGTGGCAGATTGTAGTTGCTGTGGTGGCAGTAGTAATGGTAACAGCAGCCTTGCAGTGCGTGGGGTGTGAGGTGAGGATTGACGATGTTCTAAACTTCTATGGAGACAGGTTTTGAAAAACATAATTCCTAAAAGTGCCAAAGGAGGAATTAGCTTGACACTTTACTTAAAATAGGTGGTCTTTGCACATTTCAACTATTGAGTCTGAATCTTTTTTTGAAGGTCTTGGGATAAAGAGGAGAGGCAACATAAATTATTTTCTAGGTTCCCATAGGACTTACCAAGACATAGAAAGCAGGGTTTAAATAAACATGCTAATGTTTCTTACAAGCAGAGGAAAAGCAGCCCTTATGCCAATTAGCATATTGTTATTGGGCCATAGGTTTATTCCTCTCTGTCCATTACTTCTTATACCAAGTTGTGGGGAGGAGATCAAAGCTCACAATACAATATATGTCTATAGAGTCTGAAGTAGAAGAACATGCCTGTTGCTGCTTCTTTCTGTGTGCTTCCTCGAAAGCATGGCAGTCTCTGCCATGCTGATCCCCCTGGACCAAGCAGGTAAAGCCACATTCTACAGAAAGCAATTTTTTAAAGATAATTTGTGACTTATTTTAATCACATTTTCCCTTGGTAAACCCATCTTAGTAATATGTGTGTGTGTGTGTGTGTGTGTAATGTGTACATTATATATATTTACATGTAATTTTTAAAATAATCTCAAAGCTACAGAAAGGTTTCAAATACAAAAAGCTTTTTCTTGTCCTTGTGAGTCACTAAGAGTAAGTTACCAGTTTAATTCCTCAGTGTCCCCAAGTTCTTTAGTGACTATTCCTACAAACAAGGGCAATCTCCTATATAATCACAATGCAATGATCAAAATCAGGAAGTTAATATTGATACATCATGATAATCTAACCCTTAGATCCCATCCAAGCCTTCACCAATTGTCTTAACATCTTCTACAGTAAAAGGATCCAGTTCAGAATCATGTATTGTATACATTAGTTGTTATGTCTATCTAGTCATTTTCTGCACAGTTCATTAACTTGTAAGATCTTGACACTTTTGAAAATTTCAGGCTAGGCTAGTTACTTATTAGAATGTCCTTCAATTTGGGCTTGTCTAATGCTTCCTCATCATCAGGGGGGTGGGAATATCACATGGGTAATGCTGCCTTCTCATTGAATAATATCAGTTGGTTCATGAATTCACAAATTTTAGCATCACCTATCATAGTTTGTAAATCAGCTTGAACCAGTTATGGAAAATGCCACATACAGTTGTATCTAACACCTTCCTCAGTATATTCAAATGTGTGGCCTCTCTCTCATCCAGCAAGAAGGTCCACAGAACAGGGTAAGGAGAGTGTGGCTGCAGAGTCACTAATCAAGACCTCTGGAGATCAAGCAGGAAGCAGGTCTGGTTATGTTGCACAGTTACCTTGTATATATACTCAGGCAGTAGCTAGGCAGATTATAGGCAGCCACCAATACAATTTCTGGCTAACTGTCCTTGCAGCAACCAATGGAGGAGCGGGCCACTGAGCAAGCACAGGGATTGCAACAAGTGACCTCCCACCCAGGGCTGTGCCTACTGGGTGAGTAGTCTGCTGCTCATGGTCCCAGCAGGAGGGGTGTGGCCTGCCACTGAAACACCCTTAACATATGTCTTGTATGCAGTACTCCATGCACTTGTCCCCACATTCAAAGTGATCTTCAAAGATACTTCTAACATCCTCAAGTTAAAAATCTCCTGGAAGTTTGGTCTTAGCTTACCTTTGTGGCTTTACCTCTTATGGTACCTCAAGTACATCATACTAATGTGTCTTTCCTGTAGATGTCTAGGACCACTTTCCCTCCTCTATGCCTTTGCTCATGTGGCTCCCTTAGTCCTTCATGCCTGCTCCATTCCTGCTCATCTCTTATGTCAAAATTTAACTTGTACATTAGGAGACACTCTAAATGTCATATTCCCCCTGAAAATTTTCCCCATCCTCCATCTCTAAGAATTTTACCTTTCCCTTATCATATTTTGCTTCTTTATTTTTATAATTACATCATGCCTTACATAAAAATTTAGTGATAGATTGCAAGCTCCTTGCTGGCAGTCACTTTGCATTGTCCAGCTATGTTTTGTCTCTAATCCTATCCTACCCAAACTGCTACCCAGAAACTGACCCATAATTATAATGAATATGTGTAATAATAATAGTTAGCATTATTAACTGCTAGGTAAGGTCCAGGCACTGTTCTAAGTTGTCTGCATGGTTTGCCTCATTTTTTTTTAAGAGAGAGTGAGAGAGGAGAGAGAGAGAGAGAGAGAGAGAGAGAGAGAGAGAGAGAGAGAGAGAAGTTTGCCTCATTTTATCTTTATAAGGCTCCATAAATTGTTTCATCCTCATTTTATAGAAAGTAACTCAGCAATAATCGATAACAAATATACTTCACAGATAGAAGCATTATGTAAACTCAGAAAATATTTAACAAAAAATTATTACACTGTGATTCCTGAGAGCCCTCTAACCCCTGATCTTGAAGACACTGTTTCTATTTAGAAGGTAAGGTTCACTATTAGGCAAGAAATGATAGCCACACCAAGAGAAGATGGAAGTTAGAGACAAAGGAAGTTTGCTTGGAAATAGAGGGGGGAAAGAAAGAAAACAAAAACAAAAACAGGTCATAAATAGAAACCAAAACACAAAGATACATGCAAAGGTAGAACAGACAGACACAAGCACTGGAAATTCAGACTAGTTAAGATCTCTGTGTCAACACAGAAAACAGGACAGGTCCTTGGGACCCACAGTCTCCTTAGGGTTGCCTTGGGAGCAGCACCTCTGGGGGCCAGTAGAAATATAGATATCATAATGATTAATGGTCCCTATACCCAAATTTGGGCTAGTTGGCCTTCTCGGTAGACTCAGGTCAGACAACCCAGATAAGGGGTGGCTAGGGATTCCTGGGGAGGATCCTCTGGCAAGTCATTTTATACCCCAATTTCCTCATGTATAAAATGGTATTAATACCCATACTGCATATCTTATAGTGACAACACAAGAACATATAATTGTTAATCTATGTTAGGTTAAACCATTGCCAGTATCTGTTCATTCATGGATATATATCTCATATGCAGCAAACATGATACAGACTATGAGGACTTATGTATCTCTGCACCCCAAGCATCAAGTATAGTGCCTAGCACAGGGTTAGTATCAAATAAACATTTTAACAGCTTTGTTGAGATCTAATTGACATACAATAAACTGTACATATTTCAAATACACAATCTGCTGGATTTGGGTATGTTTATACACCGTGAAGCCATCATAATCAAGATATAATGAATGTATCCACTACCCCAAATTTTCTTCATCAACAAATATTTGTTGGAGAAATGACAGGAAATCACATGGCTATTGTCTGGCTCTGGAAATTACAGAACACCAAGAACAGGGGATTATTGCTAAAGCCCAACCAGAAAGCTATTATTCCTTACCCCTTCACTTGGAGTTTAAGCGCCCAAGAGGGGCCAAAAGTAAAGGAAGCCTTAGCCATGATGGGTTTCAGGATCACAAAGAAAATGGTACCCATGATAGAATGTACTGTCTGCTGGGAAGAATTAATACATGAATGCAGTTCCACATCACATTGCCACTTTTGGTGCCACCTCTGTAATATTATGACTTTATTTGTCTAATTCCTTTTTTTAAAAAAAAGCCTTATTGATCAGTAAAGCATTTTAGTGCAGATTGCATGGCTTTAAATCACATTCATTTATGAGATTTTTTTATTACATTGTCTTTAGGAATAGACTTGGACAGAGATGGATGGCAAAGAGTACTAAAAATGGAACTGAACTGTAATTTTGAATGATTTCACAGCCAAGAGAAGATGCTTTACTCATATTTATGACAGTATGCAATACTAGAAACTTCCACAGGGCAGAAGGAACTAACTAATTAGCTGGGGAATTGGAGATTGTCCAGGCCTTATCTAAGTGAGGCAAGCCAATAGTTCACCTCTGCCTCAAGTGACTCAGAAAATTGGGACAGTCCTGAGTTCACCCTGAACTTTTGCTTTACCTTTCCAGGATAACAGAGTATAAAGCCAAAACACGAGTGACCCCACATATACAATTCACCCAGGCCCTCTCCAGATCAGCTTTGGTTTTTGTATAGAATTCAAAACACCATGTGTGAGGCACTGGATTTGATCCTCAGCACCACATGAAAATAAAAGTACTCTATCTACAACAAAAATTTTAAAAAAACACCATGATATGGGAAGCCCTGAATTTCTTTTTCTACATTAAGAGCAAGAAAAACATAAGAAACTAATAATATCTAATGAGATAATCTAACAGATTAGTATTTTCTAATGGGGACAAATACTGTATGGTATGCTGGTGACAGGATCATTGAGAGTACTAAAAATTTTCCAATTTTTTCTAGTGGTAGACTTTGAAATACAAAAAACCTTACATGGAAGCCCAATGTATGCATATAAAACAGTAGATATGATTGAAGTTAATGGTTAAGTAATCTACCCTCTCATTACCTTGATGCCCACAGAGGTACCTTTAGACTCCTAGCACTCTGTTGAGCACTACCTGAAACCTGGTTTCTCTAACCCTCAATTTCTTCCCCTGAAAAATGGAAATAACACTAGTATCTACCTTTTACGGTACTTGTTTTTAACGGTAGTTGTGAAGCCCAAATTAAACAAGGTATTAACGCATTTGCATAATATCTAGTACATAGAAAACTCTTAATAAAAGAGAGCCTTCTTCCACTCCCCATACCTCTGGGCCCACCACTTTGCAAATATGAGAACAATATACAGGTTATGTGTCAATTATATGAAATGCTTGGAACCAGAATTATTTCAGATTTATGATTGTTTTGTAATTTTGAAATATGTGCATATATATGATGAGATATCTTGAGGATGTGGCTCAACTAGAATCATGAAATTTATGTTTCATATACACTTTATACATATAACCTGAAGGTAATTTTATACAATTTTTAGAAAATATTTTTTAAGTTTTAGATGGACACAGTATCTATTTTCTATATGGTACTGAGGATCAAACCCAGTGCCTCACACATACAAGGCAAGCATTCAACCACTGAGTTGCAACTCCAGCCCCCCTTTAATTCATGTATTCCTTTGTGGTGCTGAGGATCAAACCTAGTTCCTCATACATTCTAGGCAAGTGCTCTATCACTGAGCTACAGCCCCAGCCTCAATTTTATACAATATTTTAATGCACCTGAATTTTGACCTGGACCCACCACATGAAGTCAGTTTTGGAATTCTCCACTTGAGGCATCACGTTGGCATTCAAAATATTATAGGTTTTGGAACATTTCATATTTTAGATTTTCAGATTAGTGATACTCAACTTGTACTAGGAGAGGGAAGTGATTGCCTTCAATCAGAGAGCAAGTTAGTAGAACTGGTAAGGCAGCTCTCTCAACTCCCACTTCACTGCGCCTTCTATTATACCATAGTTGTTCCCCTTGCCTCTGCTGAAATTCTGATAGAATGAAAAATACATTTGGTCCCTAATGCCTTGGAGGTACTATCTGATTGAAACCTGAGAACAGAATATAAAAGGTGAGTAAAGAAGGGGCATAGATATGTTTCAAGCATACAGAATCATAATTCTGTTGGCTATACGTCATCCTAAATAACAGGTAACTAAATTCATAGAAAATAAATGATTATGATGGTCTCCAATACATCTAAAGCAACTAGACTCAAAACACATTAACAGGGGCACTACTTATAAAGTGACCAGTAACATTCTGTACCACCTCTGCATAAGAGCAAAACCATCAATCAGGCAGGGCATTAATGTTGAATTTCTTCCAAAATGCCAGAGCCCTACTTATGTGAGCAGACTGCATTTATCTTTGAATAGGCTTTGGGTGCATTCCTAAACTGGGTAATACTAGCTCACTAGCCTTTGATGAAGAAAGGAAAACAAGAATAAGAGGAACCCAAAGTGTGTCCTATTTTAATCTCATGTATGTTTTGTTACTTTACAAGGGTATACAAAGTAGCCCAAGAGGCTTTTCTACTGTACCTCCAGTCGTTTTTCAAAAACCAGCCATGAATATATTATCTCATTATTTCAATTTGTGGAGTTTTCCCACTCTGCCTCCAACAAACTGAAGTGTTACTTAGAAATTTTAGAAGATTTTAATTTCCATGTTGTGGGTGAGGTTTGTAGTGTGGAGCCAGGCAGCTTAATGGGAGGCTTTGGCTCTCCTGTTAGCTGGGCCTCCCTGCTCCTGTTTGATAAAGCCATCTTGTCTGTAAATGGAGACACTTTGCATATTGGTTAGGAATTCTTTAGGCATGTCAGTAAAATTCACCATTCCTGCCAATAGGCACAAATGATCTACCCCATCACTTTCTAAATAGATCAGGGCCAAATGTTTTCCATGTTAATCTAAAATGTATGTTGACCCAGATGGATGATAGAATACTTTTTGTTTTTAATTTATAAACAGAAACCCATGAAAGCAAGTGGACTTTCAGCTAGAACTCAGATTATTTATTTTGTATACATTTTATTGTATATTTTTTAAAGTTTTTGTTAGTAGGATCCATATATTAGGATGTATTAGTTATGATGTTTGAATAATGGGTTCCAGGTTTCTGGGGCACGGTGGACTTACCATGGTGCATTATGATAACAGGTGAAAGTTTGTGAGTCTGTTGATTCTAGCTATATATTAGGTTGTCATAATTCATTTCTGATTCTCAGTTCCAATTAGACAATTTAAAAAGATACACTAGCCAGGCATGGTGCCACAAGCCTGTAACCCCAGCAGCTTCGGAGGCTGAGGCAGGAGGATCATGTGTTCAAAGCCAGCTGCAGCAACTTGGTGAGATCCTGTCTCTAAATAAAAAAATTAAAAAGTCTTAGCCGGGTGTGGTGGTACATGCCTGTAATCAGAGCGACTCAGGAGGCTGAGGCAGGAGGATAGAGAGTTCAAAGCCAGTCTCAGCAAAAACGAGGTGCTAAGCAACTCAGTGAGACCCTGTCTCTAAATAAAATACAAAATAGGGCTGGGGATGGGGCTCAGTGGTTAAGCAGCCCTGGGTTCAATGCCTGGTACAAAAAAAAAATAGTTATACTAAATGGTTCTATATAGTTAATTGACAAGGAATTTACTTCTTATAAAGTTTCAGAATCAGATGTGACTTCTTGTAATTGAACAAAATGGGGTAAAATTATGTTATACTGAGACTCAATTACAAAACATGTTAGACCTGAGAGGGACTTTCAAAGTAAAAGAGCCTAATGACTTCCATTCTGAAGTTTCTCTTGGTCCTCTAAGGCTATATTAAGATATGTGGAACTATTTTGCATTGGAAGTCCTACTTTTCAAAAGACAGATGCACAAACTAAGTGGAAGATCCAGTGTCTTTGCTTTGGGCTACAGTTTTCTAAACTTAGTGTGGTTTAACTGGTACCTCACATTCACCAGAAGATCTGATTGACATGTTTTGCATATTAATTACTTGAATCTAAGGGAAAAAAAGTTGTTTAATTTTAAAAAAAATTGTCTAATGGGTTTTATATTTCAAATCGTGGAGTTCATGGAACTGTTCAGGATGGGGATAGGGATATTTTATTATTTTTAATTGTATAAAGTTATACAATGATACAGTATGGCATTTTTTGGTACAAGGGATTGAACCCAGGGGCACTTAACCACTGAGAAACATCCCCAGCCCTTTTTAATTTGAGACAGGGTGTCACTAAGTTGCTGAGGCTGGCTTTGAACTTATGATCCTCCTACCTCAGCCTCCCAAGCTCCTGGGATTACAGGTGTGCACCACCACACCTGACTCAGTGTGGTAATTTGAAACATATATACAGTGATTATTCTGGGGGAAGGATCTCACTATGTTGTCCATGCTGGCCTCAAACTCCTAGGAATAAGCAATCCTCCTGCTGCAGCTTTCTGAGTAACTGGGACTATAGGCATTTGCCACTGTGCTCAACTATAGTGATTTTCTTTTAAAAAAATTTTTTATAAGAAGCTTGGGGTACCAGACCTCCCGCACCATGGGCTTCCCATCTACCAACATGGGGCTCCCCCTGCCACTGTCATAGTCTCCTTAACATGGTAGCCTTCACCTTGGGACACTTGACAGGGAATGGAGGCAGCTGCCTGCTGCAGCAACACCCACCACAGTACCCAAACATTCCATCTCCAAATAGGCTACTCAGTGCTACCACATGGCCCACCCTCACTGCCCCATCTATGAAAGCAGTTGCCTCTATCTTGGAACACCTCCACCACAATCTTGGATTACCTCTGCTGCTGCCATCTCCATCTTTAGTTGGGGCAGCTTCCATCTTGGGAGACCAGCTGGGGCCCGGAAGCCTAAGTAAGTTATAGGTCAGCTGCTGCTGCCACCACTAACTAGGGAAAGAACCACTTCCATCTAGGGACAATAGCCAGGGCCTAGTAGACCATCATCAATGTCCCTACAGGCTTGGTTACACCTGAGTTCTCCCTGCTAGGTGTGCTAATAGCCACCATCTTGCTACAGAGGTAGGACAGAGATTTGCATGGGGTTGGTAAGGTTGGAAGAAGGTGTGAGGGCATCTTGATCCTGGCTTCTCAGCCAACCAGCTCTGCACCCATCAAATTCCCAGGGCCAACTTGGACAACACTTGCTGGGACCTGACACCAGCCTAGTTACCAACTCCCTCTCCAATCTGGCACCCACTGATCTCCTGGTCTGGCTTGTTTGGCAATCAACAGGACCCTCTGGATCCCTAATCCCCAGTCCCCCAACCCCTCTCCCCAGCCACCAACCCATCCTAGTGCTTTCAGCAATGTGGCTGGCCCATAGCTCTCGACACCTGATCCAATTTGCCCAATACAGAACAGCTCTGTACAATAGGCACACAGGTCCTGGTGCTCATCCCTCAGATGTTCCTGACTGGGAAGTCAAAAGGGCAGGGATGGAAGAGATACAGTTTAGAAACTAAATTAGAAAACAGGAATTGCGGAGTCCACAGATTATCTAAGGGGCTAAGACCAGGTCCCCATATCACAAGAGTGGACCCCAATGGAGATTCCTGGGGTGCAGTCTTCCAAAGGAGATTGGCAATTGCTATACCCCATCTCTAGGAGTTCTGCCTCCAAGACTAACGTGCACCCTAGTAACCCTCACCATCCTGAGGGTGGAGATACCAGCAAACTCCAGGCAACTCCACCTACTAGATAAAAAGGGAAGCAGGGAAGATATTGAACTCCAACAGAAACAATTGTTCAATTTTCCTTTGAGATATATTTCTTTTCCCACCACCACATCCCCAACATTTGTGAAATCAAGTACTTTTCATAAGTCAGGCTGCCAAGGACTGGGATGTCTAAATAGTATATAAGTTTTGTTGTATACTCTTCTATTTTTATTTTTTTTTTTGAATTTTTTATTTTTGTTTTTTAAAATCTATTTTATTTTAACTTTCTCTATATATTTTCCTCTCATTTATCTGTTTCCCTGGAGCTGCTTTTTCTTTTTTCCTGCTAACAGCCAGCTTCTTTTGATTCCTCTTTCGTGTTTCCTGTGATCTAATACCTCTATATTCTCACCTCCTACCTCATAAATATCTCATCCTACATTCCCTGGGTTCTCCCTTTGTCCACCATTAGAAACTGTAGACCCTATTACTAACCTACTGTTTATATTGTAGATAATAATTTGAACACACCATTTCTGTTTATTGTGACAAAACTGTAGATGTCTTAATAGGAACTATTTGATTTAAGGCTGCATATTGTTTGCATTGGGTACTATTAATATTGATTCCCCCCTTAAAGGTGAGGTATTGGAAATCTGCAGGGACACTATAAGTCTGTAGGGTAGAAAGTGTAATAACTTGGCTCCACACTGCTACAGGGGAAGACACGTGAACAACATGAAAAAACAAGGGAAGAAAACACCCCAAACAAATCAAGATGCTTCAATAATAGAATCCATTGACAGTAGAAGAAATGTCAAAGAAGGAGTTCAGAATGTACATAAGTAAAATGATCTGTGAAGTAAAGGATGATATAAAAGAGCAAATTCAGGCACCAAAGATCACTTCAATAAAGAGAGAGTCTGGGGGGGGGGGAGACAGAGAAATCCTTGAAATTAAGAAAACAATGAACCAAATTAAAAACTCAATAGAAAGCATCACCAACAGACTAGATCACTAGGAAGACAAACTCTCAGACAATAGAGACAAAATGTAGACTCTTGAAAATTAGGTTGAACACACGTGAAAATGGAATGAAACCATGAACAGAACTTCCAAGAATTATGAGATAACATAAAAACGCCAAACTTAAAATTTATCAGAATAAAGGCTCAGAGATAGAAGCCAAAGGAATGCACAATCTTTTCAATGAAATAATATCAGAAAATTTTCCAAACCTGAAGAATGAGATGCAAAATCAAATACAAGAGGCTTACAGGACACTAAATGTACAAAATTATAAGCAGATTCAACCAAGGCACATTATAATGAAAATTCCTAGCATACAGAATAAGGATAGAATTTTAAAGGCCACAAGAGAAAAGTATCAGATCACATATAGGGGGAGATCAATTCAGATCTCAGATTTCTCAACGCAGATCCTCAAAGACAGGAGATCCTGGAACAACATATACCAAGCTCCAAAAGAAAATGAATGCCAACCAAGAATCTTATATCCAGCAAAAGTAAGCTTCAGATTTGATGATGAAATAAAAAAGCTCCATGATAAACTAAGGTTAAAAAGAATTTACAGTGAGAAAGCCTGAACTACAGAACATTCTCAGCAAAATATTGCAGGAGGAGGCAATGAAAAACAATAATAAAAACCAGCAAAGAGAGGAACTACACTAAAGGAAAGGCCAATTGAAGGATAATCCAAGTCAATCTGAAAACCAAAAGTGAACCAAATGACGAGGAATACAAACCATGTCTCAATAATAAATGTTAATAGACTAAACTCAATCAAAAGACATAGACTGGCAGATTGGATTTTTAGAAAGACCCCACAATATGCTGCCTTCAAGAGACTCATCTCATAGGAAAAGACATCCACAGACTGAAGGTAAAAGGTTGGGGAAAAAAATGAACCACTCACATGGACTGTGGAAACAATCAGAGGTTCCTCATCCTCATAAAGTGGCTCCAAACCTAAGTTAGTCAGAAGCAATAAAGGAGTACATTTCATACTGCTTAAGGGAATCATACACCAACAAGACATAACAATTGTAAATATTTCTTCCCCAAACAGTGGAGCATCTATGTACATCACACAAATCCTTCTCAATTTCAGGAGTCAAATAGACCATAACACAAAAATAATGGGTGACTTTAGCACACCTCTCCAACCACTGGAAGATCTTCCAAATAAAAACTAAACAAAGAAACTACAGAATTCAATAATACAATCAATAATTTAGACATAACATACATATATAGAATATTTCATTCATGAATGAGTGAATAAACTTTCTTCTCAACAGCACATGGTCCTTCTCTAAAATAGACCATATATTATGCCACAAAGCAACTCTAAAAAACACTACACTGCATTCTATCAGCTCGTAATGGAATAAAATTAGAAATGAATGATTAAAAATAGAAGTTACTCCCAATACCTGGATACTAAATATTATGCAATTAAATTAACAATTATTAGCTGAAGATGTCAGAGAGGAGATTAAAAAAATTCTTAGAGGCAAATGAGAACACTAATAAACATATCAAAATATCTGGGACACTATGAAGGTAGTACCAGAGGAAAGTGCATTGCATGGAGTTCATCTGTTAAAAGAAGAAAAAGTCAATAAATGACCTAACATTATATCTCAAAGCCCTAGGAAAAGAACAACAAATCAACACCAAAAGTACTAGAAGACAGGAAATAATTAAAATCAGAGCTGAAATAAAGAAATTAAAACAAAGGAAACAATTGGAAAAATTGGCAAAATGAAAAGTTAGTTCATTGAAAAAATAAAATTGATAAACCCTTAGCCACACTAATGAGAAGGAGAGAGAAAACTCAAGGTACTAAAATTCATGATGAAAAAGGAAATATCACATCATACACTGCTG
Source organism: Spermophilus citellus (assembly GCF_964194105.1). NCBI lineage: Eukaryota > Metazoa > Chordata > Mammalia > Rodentia > Sciuridae > Spermophilus > Spermophilus citellus. Next base: position 133,691,329 of record NC_138190.1, on the reverse strand, counting down.
AAATACAGAAGATAATTAGAAACTATTTTGAAAACTTATAATCAAATATAATAGAAAATCTCAAAGACATTGACAAATTTTAGAGACATATGATCTACCCAAACTGAATCAGGAGGATATACACAATTTGAACAGATCAATTTCGAGCAATGGAATAGAAGATGACACCAAAAGCCTACCAACAAAGAAAAGCCTAGGACCAGATGGATCCTCAGCTAAGTTCTATAATACCTTCAAAAAAGAACTAATAACAGGGCTGGGACTGTGGCTCAGCAGTAGCGTACTTGCCTGGTGTGTGTGAGGCACTGGGTTTGATTCTCACACCATGTATAAATAAATAAAGATCTATCAACAACTAAGAAAAAAATGTTCAAAAGAAGAATATCAATAATCCTCAAATTATTCCAAGAACTATAAAAGGAGGGGACCCTTACAAACTCATTCTATGAAGCTAGTATTACCCTGATGCTGAAACCAGACAAAGATACATCAAGGAAAGAAAACTTCAGACCAATATCTCTGAGTAATATGGATGCAAAAATTCTCAATAAAACTCTGGCAAATTGCATACAAAAACATATTAAAAAGATAGTGCACCAGGATCAAGTGGGGTTCATCCTAGAGATGCAAGGTTGGTTCAATATATGGAAATCCATAAATGTTAATTCATCACACTAATAGACTTTAAGACAAGAATCAAATGATCATCTCAATAGATGCAGCGAAAACATTGATAAAATACAGCACTTCTTCACATTCAAAACACTAAAAAAACTAGAGATAGTAGGAACATAACTCAACACGGTAAAATCTATTTATATTAAGCCCAAGGCCAACATCATTCTAAATGGAGAAAAATTAAAAGCATTTCCCTTAAAAACTGGAATAATCAGGGATGCCCTCTTATACCACTTCTATTCAACATAATCATTGAAACTCTAGCCAGAGCAATTAGACAGACAAAAAAAAATTAAAGGGATACAAATAGGACAAGAAGAACTCAAACTATCATTTTTTGCCAACAATGTGATTCTATAGAGGATCCAAAAAATTCCACCAGGAAACTTCTAGAACTAATATGATTTCAGCAAAGTAGCAAGATATAAAATCAACACCCATAAATCAAATGCATTTCTATACATCAATGATTAATCCTCTGAAAAAGAAATTAGGAAAACTACCCCATTCACAATAGCCTCAAAAAAAAAAAAAACTTTCGAATCAATTTAACAAAAGAGGTGAAAGATCTCTAAAGTGAAACTTACAGAACACCAAAGAAAGAAATGAAAGACGGCCTTAGAAGCTGGAAGGATCTCCCATGTTCTTGGATAGGCAAAATTAATATTGTCAAAATGGCCATAATACCAAAAACATTATACAGATTTAATGCAATTCCAATTAAAATCCCAGTGACATGCCTTATAGAAATATAAAAAGCAATCATGAAATTCATTTGAAAAAATAAAAGACACAGAATAGCCAAAGCAATCCTTAGCAAGAAAAGTAGGAGGCATCACAATACCAGACCTTAAACTATACTACAGAGCTACAGTAACAAAAATAGCATGGTATTGGCACCAAAACAGACTTGTAGATCAATGGTACAGGATAGAAGACAGAGACAAACCCACATAAATATGGTTATCTCATACTAGACAAAGACACCAAAAACATACATTGGAAAATGATAGCATCTTCAACAAATGGTACTAGGAAAACTGGAAATCCATTTTTTAAAAAATCCCTCTCTCACCCTGCACAAAACTCAAAGTAGAACAAGGATCTAGGAATTAGACCATAGACCCTGTGCCTAATAGAAGAAAAAGTAGGCCCAAATGTTCAACATGTCAGCTTAGGACTTGACTTCCTTAACCATACTCCTAAAGAGCAAAAAATAAAATTAAGAATAAATTGGATGGATTCAAACTAAAAAGCTTCTTCTCAGCAAAGGAAACAATCATGTGAAGAGAGAGACAACAGAATAGGAGAAAATATTTACCACATATAGCTCAGAGCACTAATCTCCAGGATATATAAAGAACTCAAAAAACTTAACCCCCCCCCCAATAAAAACAAATAACCCAATCAATAAATGAGCTAAGGAAGTGAGCAGACTCTTCACAGAAGATATATAATCTATCAACAGATACATGAAAAAATGTTCAACATCTTTAGTGATTAGAGAAATGCAAATCAAAACTACACCGAGATTCATCTCACTCCAGTCAGAATGGCAATTGTCAAGAATACAAGCGACAAAAATGTTGGTGAGAATGTGGGGGAAAAAGGCACACTCACATTGCTGGTGGGAATACAAATTGGTGCAACCACTCTGGAAAGCAGTTTGGAGATCCCTTAGAAAACTTGGAATGGAACCACCATTTGACCCACCTATCCCACTCCTCAATCTATACCCAAAGGACTTAAAATAAGCATACTATAGTGATGCACCTATGTCAATGTTCAATTCACAATAGCTAAACTGTGACCAACCTAGATGTTGTTCAATAGATGAATAGATAAAGAAACTGTGAGATTATATATATATTCACACACACACACACATATATACACATATATACATACATACACACACATACAATGAAATATTACTCAGCCTTAAAGAAAAATGAAATGGCATTTGCAAGTAAATGGATGGAGTTGGAGAATATCATGCTAAGAGAAATAAGTAAAAAAATAAATAAATAAAGACCAAATGTTTTCTCTGATAAGTGGATGCTGATCCATAAAGGGTTGGGGGCAAGGGAAGAATGGAGGAACTTTGGATTGGGCAAGGGGTGGTGGAATGGGGATGGGAAAGATGGTAGAATGAGACAAACATTATTACCCCAGTATGTATATGACTGCATGCATTGTGTGACACTGCATCATGTACAGCCAGATAAATTAAAGTTGTGTTCCATTGACGTACAATGGTTTGAAACGCATTCTGCTGTGATGTATAACTAGAATAATAAAAAGGTTGGAACTCACTTATCAAAATCTCTTATTTTAGAAGTGATCAGAATGAGGCAAAAACATTCCTATCTCTGATTGGTCATCTAAGTTCACTTGTATGTGCAAGGATAAAGCTTATATGTTAATCATAATGCCTCTCAATACCTGCACTCGCACATCTTTCTGTACAACAATGTCAGCCTTTTATATAAGCATTCACGCTGGTTTAGAAAGAAATTTCAGAATTATGCATCATATAAATCCTTACTCACTAAATTTAAAATTTAAATTAAAAAAATGGACTGGGGAATTTATTTATTCTAATTAGGTATATATGATAGCAGAATGCATTTTGATTCATTTTACACAACTGCAGTCCAATTTTATTCACTTTTCTTTAGCTGTTACCAACACAGCTGAGTGGGTCTACCATCTTACCCAAATTGATTTCTCAATTCTGCTAAAATATCAGATAGTATATTATTCATTCCAATGGAGTCATACTAAATATGGCAAAATATGCATAGATCAGAAATTCACTTTGTACTGGTAAACTCTTGGCAATTCTAAGGCTGAAAGTAGTAAGCCAGGAGTATGTTATTTTATCTTTATGCCAAGAGAAATAAGGAATATCCAACTTCTTGGAGCCTTTCTGCTATCTAGCAACATCTCTACTTTCCCCCGTCTTGGGTCAACTTTCCCAAGAAACAGACTTCAAGTTGGAAATGTGTGTGCAGGAGTTTTCTTGAGAGGCGGCAGAATTTGACAGATTCTACTGAGACGCATTTGTAGAGGCCTCAATTTGCACCATATGGGGGAGCCCTAGAGCTAGGAAGGTCCTTTTAGGTTTTTCTGAACCAACCTGAGGTGTCCAGGTTATGTATATCCATAATTCCAAGGCATTAGATGTGGGCTATTCTTTGGGAGTATGTGTAACCTTGAACAAGGCAATTCCCTTTTATCTGATGATGATTCCCAAAGAGGTACTCAGATTATAGTCTTTGGGAGCCAACACAATTGGAAAATAAATGCCTTATCCAAGGTAAAATTCTGAGAGCACGCAAAACATCCACCACACTACCTTTGCAAATACCCCCCTATGTACACCCTCTAGAGAGAGCATCCCTTCTACATTCTTCCTGTATAAGTGAGAATCTAGAAAACAGACCCAGACATTCTTCCCTTCCCCTTAAGTTTTTTTTAAAACTATAGATCATTGGGGGGGGGGGCTGGCTAGCAAGGGTTAATGTGAAGTTTATAGCTAGTAAACAGACAAATATGAACAGTCCCTGTGTATGTTTGAAGTTCCTTTCATCATTTAAGGAGTTTTTTTCTGTTCAGTTATGTAAAGATTCAAAGACAAAGTGGAGTCAACAAAAGAAATGAATCATTTGAATAGCATGATTGTCATTCTTCAGTGATCTAAAAAATCCAATATTGCCATTTAAATCAGATTCACTTTCATCTAGAGAAAAAGACTTGACCTTTTCCAGTGGTTACCTAAGTAGAAGGTCAGACAGTCAGAAAATGTTCAATCTTCCTCTGTTTCTATTTATTCTTCTAGACTTTATTTCCATAGTCTGACTTTTCTTGCACTGAGAATCTGTTTATAATATTGTGTGTATGTAAAGCCAAAGTAAGCATACGAAAATTAAAATTGCATTACTTTAGTTTGTTGACATGGAGCACATTCCCTTCACTCTTGTGAAAATGTTGCCTGGATTCAGGTAAGCTTATATGTAAGGGCATAGACATTAAAGTTACATGGAAATTTTGACATACAACATTTTATAAATGTCTTTAAGTAAGGTATCATCTCTCAAGCTGCAAGTTATACTTCATCAAACTTAAATGTGGAAGTTTTTAGGTAGAACTTGACACAGGCAATGACATTTTGAAACATAGCCTCGATTTTAGAATGAAAGTCACCTCACAGTCACTCTGACTTGGCCTGAACTAAGCCTCAGACAATACTTCATCATCATGCAAAGAAAGGAAAATTATGTAAGATTGAAAACACCTGGTTTGATATGGAACAGTGATGACCTCAAAGAATGGAGGTATCCCCCCAAAAGGACAAACCCCTAGTAACAGCCTAGCCACAAAAACTCCCCCACTTCCTCATATCTCACATCTACCCCAGGCTGTCAGCAGAAGATGGGTCTCAGTCTCCACTGGACCCCTCTTTACAGTTTTGTCCTGAATAAACCTGTTACTATTGAGATGCCTCCCTTCTGTTTCTTTGTTTCTTTTCTTACCAAAGTGATATTCTTGGCCTCTCTTTCAGTGTTTCAGGTATGTAGCAAAGATCTAAGCATCTAAGCATCATGACTCTGATAAGTTAGGAATTGTTCCCTAAAACTTCATGGCCCATCAAAAGCCCAAATAGTATGTCAATCATTTGCAAAAGAATGAAGGCAAGACAGTTTGAGGGTTAACTCCTTCTTAATTTGGTTTCTCCAGAAGAAAAAGTACATGATTAGGATCTTAGTTCCTCAGATTCTAGTCCTAGCAGAAGCACTTAACTGGCAATTACACAGTTGGCTTTAATTGAAGCATTTCATGAATCCTAACTGTATGCCATTGAGCTGGAATTTCTGTACTGAAGAGAAGTAGTTCTTGTTGGAGGGGAAGAAGAGATTGTTAGAGCACAAGACTTTTCTTGTGAAGTAAATCGATTATTTTATTTTCAAGACGTCAAGTATTTGGCAAAGAAATGATCTGGTGATGGGCCCAAAAAATCTTCTGGCTGTAGAAATGTTGACACATTACAGAGATCCGACTACTTCAAAGAGTTGTCTTTGATACCTGTCAACACATCATGTTTCTGCATCTCAGTTTTCATATATTGCAAGAAAACTATCAACATTTGCCTCATTACACAGTACATTTGAGGGATGAATGGGAAGAGGAAGTAAAATTGCATAGTTAGAGGTCACAGTAACTTCCTTCTTTGGCTTTAGCTGACACAACCATTCATACATTCCTCAAAATGGATCCCTCCCAGAGTTGTCCATCAACAATATTTAAAAAAAAAAAAAAAAACGCATCCCTCCTACATTCCAGAAAAACAGCAAACCTGTTTGTTCAGATTCCGCTTGGCCTCTCTGTGTAGTACTCCTTCCTCCCAGACATAAGGCATGACTCCTCTAGCCCTTGGTGCTCTGCCTCTGCAACTGATTTTTAAAATGGACATATTTCTCTTCCTCTCTCCCTGCTCCTCCCTAATCTCTCCTCCTCCCTAATCTCAGGGGAAACAGGTTTACCTTTCTTCCCCATCCTAGGCAGAGTTAGCTGTCCCTGAGCACACATCCACCACAAGAATGAAGTAATCTAGACTTTGGGGGTAGCACTAGAAGGTCTCAGAAATGACTATCTGCCAAATTAACAAGTGAATCACAACTCCAACAGAGAAAACGTGGAATGCGGCCTTTGAGTCACTTCTTTAAAAGCACCCCTCCATACCCCCGCTTCTGCTGATGGGCAGAATCACAGCCTCTGGGACAGAAGTCCCCTGTGTTTCTCTTTTGCTAGCAAAAGAATCAAACTTTTTCCTTGTTCTCAAAACTGTGTCCTTGTTATGGGATTGGCATCAGGGACAAGGACTGAGCTTTCTGTAACAGAATGAAGGTCTTTAAGGGAGAAGGGAGAGATGGCTCTTTCTAGTATTTAAGGTTGCTTTGGGGAGTAACAGTTATAGTTTCTATGATATACCTTAGGGAAAATCAATTCTGGTTGTTGTGACTTGCTTCAGGGAGGAAAGGGGTGTTACTTCTTTGTCTCATGTGATGGTTTCTCTTTTTCACTCTAGTAAATCATGAGTATCTTTTAGGTTTCAATCATCAGCCTCTGTTCTCCTCCAGCCTCACTCATTTAGAGGACAAATCCATTTAAGCCCATAATTGCTGATGACAAATCCCACTCTGACCTGTCCTTTGTAATCCTGCCCATTCTTTATCTCAATGTCTTCTGTATTTGAGCACTAGAGTCCTGTGACTCTTATTATGAGTGACCATGGTGCTTACTGTCTATTTCTCTCTGGTTTTCAATGGTTTCACATTCAAAATGATAACTGAATAATAGTAGTACTTATTCTGTAGAGTTAAATGCCTAATGAATATTTTCTGTAATCACTATTAAAAGTTCTGATTCCTAGAGGACTCAGTGCAGAGCTCCATGTGTGGTATATACTGAAAAAAGGTGTGTTGTTTAAAACACCTATATGCATGATGGTAAAGTCCTCCTTTTCCTTTTTGGAAAAACAGCCAACTCTCAGAGTCTTATCACTCCTTATTTTACATGTAATTCTCCAAGTTATTTTTCTCAGTACACTCATCAGGGGAATCCTTTTTTCCACATTTTCTTTCTCTTTTGTTTTACACATCTCATTCCCACCACTAAGCACAACCTCTGGCCTCTTTTCTCACCTTCTTTACTCTTAATCTTAGCTCTCATTTCCTCTAAGAAGTGTTCCATTATGTACCAGATCCCCATTAGATTCCCTTTCTAGGCCCTCCCATAGGACTCATCACTGTGTAGGGTCTAATTACCTGTTTGTTTTTATTTCCCACTAGATCAAAAATTCTCTAGAGTCAGTGACATTTTCTTTTTAATCTCATTGTCTGGCCCAGTGTGTGATATGCAGCATGTGCTTTGTAAATGAATGAAAGTGGTTTTAGTAACACCTTACCACCACAAAATACACAGTTCTCCTTCTCAGCTATCCTTGAAATTCATTTAAAACTAATCCTCCTATAGGAAAGTTTGAGATGGGAGTATATGCCAGTCTGCAATTTCCCAAGAAAGTAACTTATTCATCCAAGGTATATTAAAATGAAATGTCTATGGTCTTTGCAACCTCTCATAGCCGATTAGCTGAAGCCATTACCAATCTCTGCCTGTCTCACCCTGCCAAATTGCTTGAGTTCCACCAGTTCAAGACAGAGCCAGTCCAAAAACCACAGGACTATCCTTAGAGAACAATCCAAAAGGAGAGAACACAAAGGAATCAAGCTAAATCCTTTCATTTGTCATACGATTTTCTGCCACCAGGATTGGCACTTCACATATCCTCATATTCCCTGATACCTTGTTGGAACATGAGTTAAATAATGACTAAGGGAAAGGTGCCAGCTACTGAGTTGCCAAAAGATACAATTATCATTAATTCTGGTGCCTTGGAAAAAGCAGATTCAATTGCGCCCAATTCACTTGCATCTGCCACCTTTTTTTTTTCTTCTATAAAAGTAACAATAAATTTACTGTCCTTCCAGGAGCTGACCCATCTTGTGAGAGTATTGACATCTTTGAGCCAGAAAGCCTAACTATGAAACACTTTGGAAAATTGAAGGTGAATAACCAAAATGTTTCCAATTTCTAGGGCTTAGAGTTTAAATAAAACCAAAGTTCTACAAAAAGAAGTCATCAGAACATCTTGTGTTGAAAATTGTTAGGAAGTTTCAATGTAAAGGAATAGCATGTCACACAGTAGATGAATCTCTAGGATGAACTTGATTTCCTCACAACAGGAAAATTGCATGATCAGATGGTGTCACATGAGGCCTTCTCTTACTTTCAAGTTGGATAATATAAACTGAGTAACCTATAGTGGATTTGCCCTCTGTTATATATCAAGTATCATCTCTGCAGCTAGAAAGAGGATTTTTCTGTTGGGCTGTATGTGAACTCAGTGGGAAGGGTAAAGATCTGTGAATGAATGTACTTTATTGAATGTAGTGCTATGGTAAGAGGAATATGCTAGAATCAATGACAGGTCAAATACAATGACCAAAAAAGTGAGAGGGAAAGCTGTGTCATATCAGGAAAACTTTAGTTCCAACTCTGGCTCAGTCTTTAGATTTTTGTGTAATTATGGGAAAGTCACTTATTCTGTTTCTCAGTTTCTTCTGTAGAGCAGGGAGAGAAGACATTCTCATTGATGGTCTCTCGGTTCTTTCTAATTGTTAAAGAACAGGCCAATTGGCTTAATGTGTCAGATGACAGTACTTGAGGCCCAAATTAAAAGGATGGTCATCTCAATTCTACAATTAACTTTGGGTTTGGCAGCATTACATCAAATATCTGGATGAATGCTTTTTTTTTCACTTTTTATCCAGATGTTTGGATGCCAGATATATGTTGAATTTGTATCTCTAAGCTGCACTGGTTATGATTAGTTAATTGAAGGGCTATTTACTTACATAATATATATCTCCCAGAGTAACTTGCACCATGTTAGAATTAGGCCTATGTTTGATACTTGGCAGCAAATTGGCACTGATAAATGTGAATTTATATTTATCTTTGGTCACCCTTCAAAGTATAACATAACTTGACCTTTAGTATTTATAACAGTGTCATCTTGACTGGGAGAGAATTGAACAACAGCAGAGGAGGTAGAGAGGGAAGATGGGAGGGGAGGGGAGGGGGGATAGTTGGGGATAGGAAAGGGAGAGAGAAGGAAAAGCATATGGAAATGGTAGGAGACCTTCAATGATACACAAAATTATAAGAGGTTATGAGGGGCAAGGGGGAAAATGATGCTGGAATAAATTTAGGAATATAAAAGTTTATTGCATGTAACACTTATGAGCAATAAAAGGAGAAGGAAGCAGAAGTAACTAGGGAAAGCCCAGGAGAGTATCAGACTGGTTCAGGTGTCAGAATCCCATCCAACCTAACAGAGAACTCTACAGCAAAAACCATGGGGGCAGGGGCCAGGCCCCAATGCCTTCACCATGCCCACTCATTGGCTGGGGATGTCCATAAAGAGTAATAGCTGATACAGAATTTTTTTCATAATCTTTATTTTTATATTTTTTATTGATTGTTCAAAACATTGCAAAGCTCATGATATATCATCTTTCATACATTAGACTCAATTGGGTTTTGAACTCCCATTTTTACCCCAAATACAGATTGCAGAATCACATCTGTTACATACTCACATTATTACATAATGGCATATTAGTGACTGTTGTATTCTGCTACCTTTCCTATCCGCTACTATCCCCCCTCCCCTCCCCTCCCCTCCCCTCCCCTCTTCCCTCTCTACCTCCTCTGCTGTTGTTCAATTCTCTCCCTTGTTTCGCCCCCCTTTCCACTCACATCCTCTTCTATGTAATTTTCTGTAACATTGAGGGTCTCCTACCATATCCATACGTTTTCCCTTCTCTCTCCCTTTCTCTCCCCCCACTAGTCTTTGTTTAATGTTAATCTTTTCCTCGTCCTCTTCCTCCCTGTTCTGTTCTTAGTTGCTCTCTTTATATCAAAGAAGACATTTGGCATTTGTTTTTTAGGGCTTGGCTAGCTTCACTTAGCATAATCTGCTCTAATGCCATCCATTTCCCTGCAAATTCCATGATTTTGTCATTTTTTAGTGCTGCATAATACTCCATTTTGTATAGATGCCACATTTTTTTATCCATTCATCTATTGAAGGGCATCTGGGTTGGTTCCACAGTCTAGCTATTGTGAATTGTGCCACTATGATCATTGAAGTGGCAGTATCCCTATAGTATGCTCTTTTAATATCCTCAGGGAATAGTCCAAGGAGGGCGATAGCTGGGTCAAATGGTGGATCCATTCCCAGCTTTCCCAGGAATCTCCATACTGCTTTCCAAATTGGCTGCACCAATTTGCGGTCCCACCAGCAATGTACAAGTGTACCCTTTTCCCCACATCCTCGCCAGCACTTGTTGTTGTTTGACTTCAGAATGGCTACCAATCTTACTGGAGTGAGATGGTATCTTAGGGTGGTTTTGATTTGCATTTCTCTGAGTGCTAGAGATGGTGAGCATTTTTTCATGTACTTGTTGATTGATTGTATGTCCTCCTCTGAGAAGTGTCTGTTCAGGTCCTTGGCCCATTTGTTGATTGGGTTATTTGTTATCTTATTAATTTTTTGAGTTCTTTGTATACTCTGGATATTAGGGCTCTATCTGAAGTGTGAGGGGTAAAAATTTGTTCCCAGGATGTAGGCTCCCTATTTACCTCTCTTATTGTTTCTTTTGCTGAGAAAAAAACTTTTTAGTTTAAGTAAGTCCCATTTGTTGATTCTTGTTATTAACTCTTGTGCTATGGGCGTCCTATTAAGGAATTTGGAGCCCGACCCCACAGTATGTAGATCGTAGCCAACTTTTTCTTCTATCAGATGCAGTGTCTCTGATTTGATATCTAGCTCCTTGATCCATTTTGAGTTAAGTTTTGTGGATGGCGAGAGAAAGGGATTCAGTTTCATTTTGTTGCATATGGATTTTCAGTTTTCCCAGCACCATTTGTTGAAGATGCTATCCTTCCTCCATTGCATGCTTTTAGCCCCTTTATCAAATATAAGAAAGTTGTAGTTTTGTGGATTAGTCTCTGTGTCCTCTATTCTGTACCATTGGTCCACCTGCCTGTTTTGGTACCAGTACCATGCTGTTTTTGTTACTATTGCTTTGTAGTACAGTTTGAACTCTGGTATCGCTATACCTCCAGATTCACACTTCCTGCTTAGAATTGCTTTTGCTATTCTGGGTCTTTTGTTTTTCCATATGAATTTCATGATTGCTTTATCTATTTCTACAAGAAATGCCGTTTTTATTTTAATTAGCATCGCATTAAACCTGTAGAGAACTTTTGGTAATATCGCCATTTTGATGATGTTAGTTCTGCCTATCCATGAACAGGGTACATTTTTCCATCTTCTAAGATGATCTTCTCTCTCTCTCTTTAGGGTTCTGTAGTTTTCATTGTATAAATCTTTCACCTCTTTTGTTAGGTTGATTCCCAAGTATTTTATTTTCTTTGAGGATATTGTGAATGGAGTGGTTTTCCTCATTTCCATTTCAGAAGTTTTGTTGCTGATATACAGGAATGCCTTTGATTTATGCGTGTTGATTTTATATCCTGCCACTTTGCTGAATTCATTTATTAACTCTAGCAGTTTCTTTGCAGGCCCTTTTGGGTCTGTTAAATATATTATCATGTCATCCGCAAATAGCAATAATTTAAGTTCTTCTTTTCCTATTTTTATGCCTTTAATTTCTTTTGTCTAATTGCTCTGGCTAGTATTTCAAGAACTAAATTGAATAGAAGTGGTGATAGAGGGCATCCCTGTCTTGTTCCAGATTTTAGAGGGAATGCCTTCAGTTTTTCTCCATTTAGGATGATGCTAGCCTGAGGTTTAGCATATATAGCTTTTACAATGTTGAGGTAAGTTCCTGTTATCCCTAGATTTTCTAGTGTTTTGAACATAAAGGGATGCTGTACTTTGTCAAATGCTTTTTGTGCATCTATCGAGATGATCATATGGTTCTTGTCTTTAAGTCTATTGATGTGGTGAATAACATTTATTGATTTCCGTATATTGAACCAGCCTTGCATCCCAGGGCTGAATCTTACTTGATCATGGTGCACAATTTTTTTGATATGCTTTTGTATTTGATTCGCCAGGATTTTATTGAGAATTTTTGCATCCAAGTTCATTAGAGATATTGGTCTGTAGTTTTCTTTCTTTGAAGTCTCTTTGTCTGGTTTCGGGATCAGGGTGATGTTGGCCTCATAGAATGAATTTGGAAGAGCTCCTTCTTTTTCTATTTCTTGAAATAGCTTGAAAAGTATTGGTATTAATTCTTCTTTGAAGGTTTTGTAAAACTTCGCTGTATACCCATCCGGTCCTGGGCTTTTCTTGGTTGGTAGTCTTTTGATTGTTTCTTCAATTTCTTCCTTTGTTATTGGTCTGTTTAAATTGTGTGTGTATTCCTGACTCAATCTGGGCAGATCATATGACTTAAGAAATTTATCGATATCTTCACTATCTTTCTATTTTATTGGAATATAGGGTTTCAAAATACTTTCTAATTATCTTCTGTATTTCTGTAGTGTCTGTTGGGATATTGCCTTTTTCATCCCGTATGTTAGTAATTTGAGTTCTCTCTCTCCTTCTCTTCGTTAGCATGGCTAGGGGCCTGTCGATCTTATTTATTTTTTCAAAGAACCAACTTTTTTTTTTTCTTTCATATGCCTAACTTTATATTTTCTTTTTTTTTTTTAATTTTTTATTGATTATTTAAAGCATAAAGAACCAACTTTTAGTTTTATCAATTTTTTCAATGGTTTTTTTTTGTTTCAATTTCGTTGATTTCTGCTCTAATTTTAATTATTTCTTCTACTACATTTGCTGTTGTTTTGCTCTTCCTTTTCTAGGTTTTTGAGGTGTAGTATGAGTTCATTTATTTGGTTTTTTCTTTTTTTGAAGAAAGAACTCCAAGAAATGAATTTCCCTCTTAAAACCGCTTTCATTGTGTCCCATAGATTCCGGTATGTTGTGTCTGTATTGCCATTTGTCTCTATGAGTTTTTTTATCTCCTCCTTTATGTCTTCTGTAACCCATTGATCATTCAGTAACACATTGTTCATTTTCCATGTGATGTAGGATTTTTCCTTCCTTCTTTTATCATTGATTTCCAGTTTCATTCCATTATGATCAGATATGGTGCATGGTATTATCTCCATGCCTTTATATTTACTAAGAGTTGCCCTATGGCATAATATATGGTCTATCTTTGAGAAGGATCCATGTGCTGCTGAGAAGAACGTGTATCCACTTGATGATGGTTGATATATTCTATATATGTCGTTTAAGTCTAGGTTATTGATTGTGCTATTGAGTTCAATACTTTCTTTATTCAGCTTTTGTCTAGAGGATCTGTCTGATGGTGAGAGCGGTATGTTGAAGTCACCCATAATTATTGTGTTGTAGTCTATTTGACTCTTGAATTGAGGAGAGTTTGTTTTATGAACGTTGCAGCTCCATTGTTTGGTACATACAAACTGATAATTCTTATGTCTTGTTGGTGGATGGTTCCTTTTAATAGTATATAGTGTCCTTCTTCATCCCTTTTGATTAACTTAGGTTTGAAGTTGATTTTATTCGATATGCGTATGGCCACTCCTGCTTGCTTCCAACGGCCATGTGAGTGATATGATTTTTCCCAACCTTTTACCTTCAGCCTGTGTATGTCTTTTCCTATGAGTCTCCTGAAGGCAGCATCTTGTTGGATTTGGTGGTTTTTTTTTGATCCAGGTTACTAGCCTATGTCTCTTGATTGGTGAGTTTAGGCCATTAACATTTAAGGTTACAATTGAAATATGATTTGTACTTCTAGTCATGTTTATTTATTTATTTTAGTTTGGCTAGTTTTTACTTTTTGGTTATTTTCCTCCCCCTTTACTGAGATACCTCCTGCTGTTAGTTTTGGGCACTATTTTTCAATTCCTCCTCTTGTAGTATTTTGCTCAAAATGCTTTGCAGTGCTGGTTTTCTGGCTGTGAATTCTTTTAGCTTTTGTTTATCGTGAAAGATTTTAATTTCATTGTCAAATCTGAAGCTTAATTTTGCTGGATACAGTATTCTTGGTTGGAATCCATTCTTTTTCAGCATTTGAAATACATTGTTCCAGGATCTTCTCACTTTCAAAGTCTGTGATGAAAAATCAGTCGTTAACCTAATTGGTTTACCCCTGAATGTAATCTGCCTCCTTTCTCTCGTAGCTTTTAATATTCTCTCCTTGTTCTGTATGTTGGCTATCTTCATAATTGTATGTCTTGGAGTTGGTCTATTACGGTTTTGAATGTTTGGGGTCCTGTAGGCTTCCAGGATTTGGCAATCCATTCCATCTTTCATCTCTGGGAAGTTTTCTAGAATTATTTCATTTAATAGGTTGTCCATTCCTTTGGTTTGATTCTCTATGCCTTCTTCTATCCCGATGACTCTCAAATTTGGTTTTTTTATGACATCCCATATCTCTTGAATAGATTGCTCGTGGGATTTAAGCATCTTTTCTGTGTTGACTATATTCTTTTCAAGTTGATAAACTTTGTCTTCATTATCTGATGTTCTGACTTCTACTTGATCTAGTCTATTTGTAATATTCTCGTTTGAGTTTTTAATTTGGTTTATAGTTTCCTGCATTTCTAGAATTACTGTTTGATTTTTTTTTTAAGATCTCTATCTCCTGGTAAAGCTCGTTCTTTGCCATTTGAATTTGTTTGTTTAATTCTTTTTCAAAATATACTTTTATTGTTTGGACTTGCCGTCTCATGTCTATTCTAATATTCCTTTCCATCTGAGTTAAGTATGCCTTGAGTTCTTTCCCTATCCCTGTTTCTGATGCTTCTAGGTCCTCCTGTAGATTTAAGTTGTCCTGCATTGTTTGTATTCCTTTTTTCCCTTGTTTTCTCATGATGTTCACGCTACTTTCCAGTTCTATTCGATTGCTGTGTTTCTGCTCTCTTCTATAAATTTGTTTTGGTTTTTTATATCTCTGTTGTCTCTCCTTTGTGTTGGTAGACTATACTTGCTAAAGTGGATTCCGCTGGGAAGGAATTCCGACGGCCGAGCTCCAGTGGCGCGCCCCAGGCTCCTTACTGGGGTGTCCGAATGGAGGAGTGGGACTGGACTGTCTCTGGTTGGTTTCAGCTCCCGGACGCCGGCAGCCGGGCGGTCTCCAGCCGCCCAGTCGCGCTGGCAGCCGGTGGGCGATCGGTCGCCGGCGGGCGTGCGGACTCCAGCCGCCCAGTCGCGCGGACAGTGGGTGGGCCGTCGCTGGTGGGCGGGTGATCTCTAGCTGTCCAGTCACGGGGTCGGTCACCAGCGGGCGGGCGGTTTCCAGCCGCCCAGTCATGCAGGCAGTGGGCGGATGATCGGTTGCCGGTGGGCGTGTGGTCTTCAGCCGCCTAGTCGCACGGGCAGCGGGCTGGCTGTTGCCAGTGGGCGGGCGATCTCTAGCCGCCCAGTCGCCGGGGCAATGGGCCAGCTGTCGCAGGCGGGCGGGCGGTCCCCAGCTGCCCAGTCACGCGGGCAGCCGGCGGGCGATTGGTCACTGGCGGGTGTGCGGTTTCCAGCTGCTCAGTCGCAGGGGCAATGGGCCGGCTGTCGCTGGTGGACGGGAGATCTCTAGCCGCCTAGTCGTGCGGTTGGTCGCCAGCGGGGGGCATACCCAGCCACCCAGTCCCGCTGGCGGCGGGTGGCGTTTCGCCGGCGGGCGTGTATTCTCCGGCCGCCCAATTGCGAGGGTCTGGCCTCTAGTCCCCTGGTTTCTCCTGCTAGTTCTGGTTTCTCCTGCTAGACCAGATTTCCCCTGAGTGATGCCTCTCGGCAGTTTAAAACTGTGGGCCTGCCGTTTGTTGGGTGTAGAGGGTGGCTATTGAGAACCCCGGCACTCTATTGTTTTGATTTTTTCCACTTGCCCCTCCCCCAGCGCTGGCTAGACATGTTTCGTTTTGTCTGCTGATGGGAGGGGGAGTTGAAGGTCAGGTGTCTCTAGCTTTCCCTGCGTCTTTATGCAGGCTTGCTCTGATAATCCCTCCCTTGGAAAGCCTAGGTGAGATTTTATGCGAATTCCCCGCTGTATGGGAGATGAGCTGAGTGACACACACCTGTTTTATTGTTGCAGTCTGTCGGAGAGTGGCGGTGGTTACTTCAGCTCTCCAAGATGGTGGCCGCTGGTTTCCTTGGTGGAGTTTCCGTTGTGGGGGATAGGACTGTCCCGTTTCCTTCCTCGTCTGAAATCCCAAACTCAGCCCGGGGCTCCGTGAGTGCTCAGGCGACAGGATTCCACAGAATCTGCAGCAACGTTTCTCCCTGCTTGCTCCTGAGACAGAATTTGAAGGTACTAATTAATAGGTGGAGGCTGTCACCTGTATAGATAATTGTACTCTATACAGGTGAATGATATGCTCTAACTTGATGGGAGATCAACATAGCACACCTCCATAACTTCCACAAACACAATATTCATTAACCTTCGAACAAACTGGTATTGTCTACATATTAAGTCTAAACTTCAGTCTAACTGGCAAAATCTCCATAATTGTGGCCCATTTGCTTTAGGATATCTTCTTTATGTTACTCTCTAGCCTGAGCCCTTCATTGCAGGTAAAGATATACTGTAAGAGTCCCACATTGGAAAAAAGTGACCAGACTCTGGTAATGCTCTGTCATTAGCTGGGGGCTGCCAGTGGAAGTTATAGAAGTTATTTCTTTAAGGGAGATTTGAGTATCTCACCTCCATGTCTAACATTGACTCTGTATTTAGGCTAGGTAAGCTTCACATAGGAAAGACTCCATGAGAAAATATTTTTAAAAAAAATTTTAGTTGTCAATGACCCTTTATTTATATGTGGTGCTGAGAATCAAACTCAGGGCCTCACATATGCTAGGCAAGTGCTCTACCACTGAGCCACAACCTCAGCCCCCAACAAGAAAATGTTTTAACTGGTTCCCTGTAGATATAATAAATCGTGTCTCCAATGTTTTATGTCACCTATCACATACAAAAATTAAAAAAGAGTAATATTAGTGAAAATGAAGGAAAAAGGAATTCCAAAGCCTTTTCCTAAAAAAGGGGGGGGTGACTTTAAGAACCTTGTAGAATCATCTTTTGAAGAACTCCAGAACTAGCCAAAAGTTTGCACCAACCCAGAGTGTGCTTATTTAAGAAAATTCACAGAATCTCAGTAATAATAGTAAGATTTGTGGCATTTTAATGCCACATACCTCACTCCCCAGTTCAGCCATGAAACTAAAGTTGACATTTTCCAGTGACATCCCCAATACTGGCAATGATTTGAAAAATATTTTGAAATCAGGAAATGTGATAACTTCATCTTTGTTCTCAAATTACTTTGACTATTTATAGTCTTTCACGGTTCCATATGAATTATAGAATTGTTTTTCTATTTCTGTAAAAACTTCCATTGGAATTTATTAGATCACTTTGGTTAGTATGAACATTTTAATGATATGAAGTCTTCAAATCCATGAACACTAGCTGTCTTTCCATTTGTATTTGTCTAAATTTCTTTCATTTATATTTTGTAGTTTTCAATGCATACATCATAACATCATTAGTAATTAGGGAAATGCAAACCAAACCCACAAAATCAAAAGCTTCTCTGGTCACTAGGGAAGGTAATTCTTCTCTATTTTATGCTAAGTTGGCAATAATAATGATAAATGAAAAATAGGAAATATTGATGAGAATATGGAAAAATTAGAACTTTCATACATTGATAGCAGGAATATCAATTGGTATAGTAACCACTTCAGGAAATAGTTTGGCAGTTCCTCAAAAAGGTAGAGTTATCTACCATACGACTACAAGAAAATGAACACTTGTTCATCCAAAAATTTGTACATAAATGTTCCTATCAATCTTATGTGAATAGAAAAGTTGAAAAATCTTTAAATTATTGTTGGATTTCTTCTCCCTCAGAAACATAACTTTTGCAAATATCTGTCCATTTCTCTATTTTTTATAGTTTATCATTTGCTTTGGGCAGTAGACAGCTTGATTTTTTTCAGACACAGTGACTCCATTTAATATGGAGGCAAAGGCCAATAACAATTATCAGAATTTCATAGTAGCAGTAAAGACACTGAGACTGAAATTCTTAGATAACCACAGCTCTTGACCTTTGCTACGAACATCTCTCCTGATGTCAGGAAAAGAGTAGTTCTGTCTTCGTTGTTGCATCTCTTCTTGCACCCAGAATAATGGTCCTTTCCTGCCAGGGAAACTCACTGACGCCTATTATAGTCTCCTATCCCCTCTTCTTGAAACATTAAGTATTCTCTTGAAACATTAAGTATTCCAGCACTGAGGTTTGAAATAAAGGTTTGTGTCATTTCATTTTAAGTAAGAGATAATAGAAAAAAAAATCAAGAAAACTGAATAAGATGAAATCAGAACAGAAATAAACAGTAGTGGACATACTCTACTTCAAGAACACAACTTTGTCATTGTG
Source organism: Spermophilus citellus (assembly GCF_964194105.1). Taxonomy (NCBI): domain Eukaryota; kingdom Metazoa; phylum Chordata; class Mammalia; order Rodentia; family Sciuridae; genus Spermophilus; species Spermophilus citellus. Next base: position 133,672,579 of record NC_138190.1, on the reverse strand, counting down.
GTACAAATGTGAAAACAATGACTAAAATAGAACATTATGAGTTGGTCATACAACATAGCTTCCAAAGTATTAAAATTGATATTTTTTTTTAAAAAAGAGATAATTTGGAGCTTAAGATCCCCTACACATTTTCCCACTCAAGGGGAACAAGAAGTCTTGTCTTGCTTGGCCAGTAGCCAGAACAGACCACTGTTGACTCTTTCATCTTGGAGAAATTTCCATTTAACTTCCAGGAAGTTCCCACTCTTAGTTTTCATGGTCAATGGGGAAATTAGTTTCTTTTGCTGCTGTTCCACCTCTGTTGAACCTCCAAGTATTGAGAGTCTCAAAGCTTGATATTAGTTCTAACTTCTCTTTTCCATCTGACAGTGTCTCTATAGACAAGGTCATACAATAACTGGCTTTGATATTGCCTATTAACTAAGGACTCTTAAAGTTAAATCTTTACACTTTATACTATTAATTACTCCCAAAGTTACACCTTTAGGCTTGACAAGGTTCATTTCATATCTCCAATTTCCTCTCTGCATATCTAGATAGCTAAACCTTTCTTTTGCCCAAAACAAAACTTTTGGTTTCCATCCTGCCCCAAATTCTGCTTCTGTCTTAATCTCTCCCAAATCAGTGAAAGGCATCACCAAAATCTCTACCCAGTGTTTCAATTTAAAAATCCTGGATTCCACTATATACCTTTTCTGTCCAGCTGAAATTTCTATTGATTCTACCTCAAAACACATGCTGAATCCATCCACACTGTCCTATACTACTGTTATTACCTGAATCAAAGCTGTTCTCTCTCTCTCTCTCACTTGCATCTCTTGGTAACTAGTTTTTCACTTCCACTCATTCTCACTATAGTCCACGATACACCCAGAAGCCAGAGAATCTTTTAAAACTTACACTGGATTATGCTATTCACCTGCTTAAAATCCCCCAATACTATCCTTTTATATTTTCAATAAAGTGCAAAGTCCGTACCACATCCTACAAGGTGATATGACCATTATTTCTCTGATATGTGCTGGTATTGCTCTGTCTTTGTTCATTATTTTCCAGTCAGATTGCATATTTGTTCCTATAAAATGCCAATCTCATTCCTGATTTAGTAATTTTAACTTTGCTGTTCCTTTTGTCTGGAGGACTCTTTCCCATTCGTGAAACATTGCAATGCAGCTATGCCCATTTATTCACTACTAACTGTGGCTGTTTTGTTTTACAAAAGCAGACTTTATCCAGAAAGATGTTATAGGACCCAGAAGTCCTTTCAGAAAAAAAAAAAATTATTGCCAAATCTGGCTAGATCTTTGCATGGCTATCTCCTTACTAGATCTCTGGGTTAATATCACCCCTCAAAGAAACATGTTTCCTATCTATCTCTTCACTGTTTTATTCCGTGTAATTTTTTTAGACTAATACACAATAGTGGGTTTCATCGTAGTATATTTGTACAAGCACAGAACATACATCAATCAATTTCATCCCCCAGTACTTCCCATTTGCCTTCTGTCCACCCTCCCTCTGATCCCCTTCCTCTACCCTACTGGTCTGTCTTCTATTTTCATGAGATCCTTCTTTCTCTCTCTCTAGCTTCCACATGAGATAGAATATATCCTTTACTTTCTGATTCTGGACTTTTTCTCTTAGCATGATATCTCCCAGTTCCATTCATTCTTCTGCAAATGACAATTTTATTCTTTATGAGTAAATAAGAATATATTTTATATGATAATATGTATAATTAAACATAAATATATGATCATTTTCTTTATCCATTCATCTGTTGACAGAAACAGTTTCCATAACTTGGCTCTTGTGAATCATATTGCTATAAACATGATGCACGTATCTCTTACAGTGTGCCGACTTTGGTTCTTTGGGGTAAATACTGAGGTGTGGTATAGGTGGAGCATATGGTTTCATTCCTGCTCTTTTAAGGAACCTCCATTCTGATTTCCATAGTGACTGTATTCATCTACATTCCAACCAATAGTGTATAAGAGTTCCTTTCCCCCCCCACTCTAACCAGCAGTTGGTATTTTTATTTTTGATAATTGCCAATCTGATGAAATCTAAGCATAATTTTGAGTTGCTTTTCCCTGATTACATAAAAATTAACATTTCTAGCAATCATTGGCCATTTTTACTTCTCATAAGAAGTTTCTCTTTAATTCATTTGCCCATTTATTGGATGTTTTTGGTGTTGAGTTTTTCAAGTCATACATATTCTAGATATTAAACCTCCATCAAAAGAGTAGCTGGCAAAGATTTTCTCCCATTCTGTAGGTTCATACTGTTAATTGTTTCTTTTTTTTGTACAGAAGTTTGTAGTTTGATGCCATCCCTACTGATTCTTGGTACTATTTCCTGAGCTATATAAGTCCTATTGAGGAAGTCATTGCTATGCCCACATGTGGAAGTGTTTCTCTATTTTCTCTTCTAGAAATTGTTATTCCAAAGTTTTTCATCTATTTTGAGTTGACTTTTGTACAGGGTGAGAGACTTGGATCTAGTTTCAGTCTTTTACATATGGATATCCAATTTTCCTGGCATCATTTGTTAAAAAGACTGTCTTTTCCCCAACATAAGTTGTTGGCACCTTTGAAAAGTATCATATGACTGTTTCTGTATGGATTTGTCTGTGTCTTCTATTCTGTTCCATTAGTCTACATGTCTGTTTTTATTCCAGTACCAAGCTCTTGTTACTATGGCTCTGTAGGATAATTTGAAGTCAAATATTGTTATGCCTCCACTTTACTCTTTTTTTCCCAGAACTGCTTTGGCTATTAAAGTCTCTTATCCTTCTGTATAAATTTTAGTTTTTTTCCCCTAGCTCTAAGAAAAATATCATTGGCATTTTTATGGGATTGCTTTTCATAGTATGTCCATTTTAACAACATTAACCTTGCCTATCCATAAACATAGGAGTCTTTTCACCATCTGGTGTCTTTAATTTCTTCTAGTATTCTGAAATTTTCATTGCAGAGATTTTCACCTCTTTGGTTAAATTTATTCCTAAGTATTTATTGTTTTTTAAGATATTGTAAGTACAATTGCTTTACTCATTTATTTCTTAGATTATTTTATGTTAATTTTGTATCCTGCTCCTTTGCTGAATTTGTTTATCAACTCTGGAAGTCTTCTGGTGGAGCTTTTAGCATCTTGTAAGTACAGGATCATATCATCTGCAAACAGGGACAATATGACTTCTTTCTTTCCTTTCTGTATCCCTCTTATTTTCTTCTCTTGCCTAATTATTGCCATTCTGTCACTCTTTAACATTATCTTAATTTTTTCAACAGCATATCCCTAAAATTATTTTAGTTATTTGATTAGTTACTGCCTGTTAACCCCACTAGACTGTTTCTTGGTCATATTCCTTGGTGGATCCCTGGGTCCTTAACACTGTATCTGATATATTATAGGTCCTCAATAAATGTATGTTAGATAAACTGAATCATGAATGTAGATTAAACAACTCTTTGTACATTCAAGGCTGCTATTGTGAAATACCTTGGACTAGATAATTTATAAACAATAATATATTTCTCAGTTCTGAAGGCTGGGAAGTCCAACATCAAGGTACCAACAGATTTTTGTATCAGGTGAGGGCTCATTACTTGTAAGTGGTACCTTGTATGTGTCCTCACATGGCAGAATTGCAAACTAACTTCCTCTGTTCTCTTTGATAAGGGTACAGATCCCATTCATGAGAGCAGAAACGTTATGATCTATCTACTTTCAAAGGTCTTATATCTTAATATAATTGCATTGGGAATTGGGTATCAACATGCATTTTGGGGAGACAACCATTCAGATCATAGTAGACACCAAATTACAATGGTTCAAGTTTGGTCTACCTGTACATGTAGTCATAGAGGTTGTTCAGCTCAAGCTCATGTGCAAATGTGTACTCAGGAAAGGGAAACCTCTTAAAGGTAAATAAGCATTAAAAGATGGGTGACCAAAAAAGATGGGTGACAAATTAGTATGGTAAAACCAACTTTATATTAATTCAAAATTAATTTGATCTTGTAAGAGCAAATATTTTAAAATGTTTTTAAAGCAATGGTTAGAAGAATCTATTAGAAAGTTTCCAAATTTCTTAGCCACTCCTTTTATTCATCTGGAAAAATGTTAAAATTAACTTGTCGAATTCATTTTAATCAACATATGGAATAACCTAGTTCATTGTCATCTCTGTATTTTGGGGTAGCAATTATTTTTGCTGTCTTTCTAGTTACATGCCTTCTTGAGCAACTCCCCTCACCTCCAGGTTCTGCATGTTGCTGCACTTTGGCAACCTGTCTTTGAGCTCCCTCTGCTGGCATCAAGAAGGTAGGCTGCAGTGCTGGTGGATAACAAAAACTGTTTGCAGGATAAAAATAAGCATATTTAAGGGCTGGGGATGTGGCTCAAGCAGTAGCGCGCTCGCCTCGCATGCGTGCGGCCCGGGTTCGATCCTCAGCACCACATACAAAGATGTTGTGTCCACCGAGAACTAAGAAAATAAATATTAAAAATTCTCTCTTAAAAAAAGATTAAAAAAATAAATAAGCATATTTAAAAGGTAGCTTTTTCTCCCTTTCCATTAGAGAAAATTAAATGAAATGGTGCCTTCATTTAGCTATTCTTGTGAAATCATAAATTGTGGCATTTATCAGGAATGGCCTTAATTGCAGATTCTACCAAAACTTGCCTGAACAGAGCTTCTTTCTATGTACCTTGGTTAATGTGATTGCTTTTATTCTTTCTTCCTGAATATAGGATCTATCAAAAGTCAATGTAATGTGAAGATTTTCTTGGTTTGAATATGAGTAGATGTGTGCACATGAGTTTCCAGACCAACAAAATGATACATATGTTGGTGTATCTACCTCTTTCACCTGCTTTTTTTTTTTTTTGAGAGAGAGAGAGAGAGAGAATTTTTAATATTTATTTCTTAGTTTTTGGCGGACACAACATCTTTGTTGGTATGTGGTGCTGAGGATCGAACCCGGGCAGCACGCATGCCAGGCGAGCGCGCTATGGCTTGAGACACATCCCCAGCCAAAACCTGCTTTCTTTTAGACTCTTTTATAGGTGAGTTTGTATGTGTTAAGAATTGCCACATGCGGCACAACTTAATAGTATAAGTTTTTTTTTCTAATGACTTTATGTTCATGAGAAAACTTTTTTTTTCAAGTATTGAATTTCCAGGTAAATTCAGACAGCACTGACTTGAAGAGGTGTAGGAATTCCAGGTTCCTCCACACATGGAGGACTACCTAAGCACTATCTTGCTTTGATCTTCAGCTGAACTCTCCAGGTGACATTGGGAAAGGAGCTTAACTATTATGTATTTGTTTCACTGAGTATAGAATGAAGGAATTGTATGAGGTCATCGCTAATGATTGTTTGGCATTAGCTGATATATGATCCAAAAAATGTTTCCCAATAAAATTTATCTAGTGAAAATTCTCTTGAACATTTGAACTTCTCTCTTTACATTTTATAACTTGGATGGTTTGTGTATTGGTATTTGAAAGAAATATCTAAACAATGAGCTTTATGAAAAATGACACATCATGAGAAGTATTCAACCCAGTTATATACATTTGATTTATAAAGAGTCTCCAGGAGGGTAGCGATGGCCAATATGATGTGGAATTAAGAGGGACATGAAAGAATAAAAAGGATGAAACAGGAAAGGATCTGAAATGGAATCTTTTCAGCTTGAAACTTGTGAGTTTAAGCAGCTGGCTATTGGAAACCTTTCCTGAAGTAACCTATCTGGCAGGGTGACATATTACTAATAAGATTAAAGTGTCTTCCTAGGAAGCAGCCAACCTTAAATGCAATCACTGTAAAATAAGATATCAACTGAGAAGTTATAACAGGTTCTACAAATCTATTAAAATAGGGAGGATTATATAATGGCAATACCAATTGAAGGTCAATCATGTCACAATCCAGATAAAAAGAATTAGATTTGGCCCTTGTTAGCACTTCCAACTATGTCCAAGGAGATAGTCTCTTAACCACTAAACACCTGGTTTAGGAGAACATGGAGTAAAAGGGGTACTCATTTACCACAGACTTTTTGACCTTTCCTCTAGCAGGACAATCAGGACACCATTCTTATTGAGCCACAATTAGATATTGTAATCTTCCTTCTGAGAGGACACTGGCTTCGTTGGCCAGGAGGGACATCTCACAGTCTTTGCAACTTCTATTTATCATTTTAAATTAATAGATCAATGTCTAATTGACCAATAAATCTAATGATAATTTGGATAATGTGAGCTCAATCATTCCTTCAAGATATGATCATTACTACTCCAGAAAAACAGGACTCAAGGGTGATAGATCAGACCCTGATGATAATTGACACAAAGGATAACATTCTCTAAAGTCCACATTAATTTATCAAATTCCAATTTCAAAACTGAATAAGAAAAGTGTAACCTTTGGTTCCAGAGTATTGAAGTTGGATTGAGATGCTGGCCCCCAACCACAGATTCTATTTTTCTACTCTTCTCCCTTGATTTCCCACTTCACCTCCCCTTATCCCTGACCACTGCATTCTCACAGGCCATCTTTATTCAAACCTGGTTCACTGGAAAATACCAAAACAAGGTGAAAATGTTTAAGTATTCTTACACAAGATAACAGGATCCATTGGACCCAGGTATCAATTACATAGCCATAGTTGTAAGTAATATATTTTTGTTTCATTACCTCTTATGATTAGGAAGGTTAGTATTACCACTATCTTTATGTATATTCTCCTTGGTGATAGGAGTGAGGGAATATTTTCTATTACATCTCTTGCTTAGTCAAAATAGAGATTTTTGTTATGATTAAACTGTACTAATGGTAGCATGTGTCCATAGGAGATGAGAGATAAGATATAATCTGACATTTTTTCATCAATGTTTTAACTGTCAAGTCACTCCCTATAGTGGGTTGAATGGTGACCCTAAAAAAAGATGTCTTAACCTCTGGAACCTGTGTGATCTCATTTGCAAAATAAATAAATAAATAAAATGTAATTAAGTACCTCTCTGTGAGATATCCTGGATATTCTGGGTAGGCAGCTCTAAATCAAGTTGACAATGTCCTCATGAGACACACACAGGGAGAAGAGAAGGCAGCCATGTGAAGATGGAGACAGATTGGAGTTATGCAGCCATAAGCAAAGAATTTCCGGAACCACCAGAAGCTTGAAGAGGTAAGAAAGGCTTTACCCCTAGAACCTTCAGAGGTTGTGAAGCCTGCTTACACCTTGATTTCTGACTTCTGATGTCAAGAATGAAGAAAGAATAAATTTCTGTTAATATATCCATAATAATTTGTTATAGCAATCACTGGAAACTAATGAAGTGGCCCATATCCATCGAAGCCTTTGACATTTCTCTACTTCCATCCTGCCATAATTGTTGGGAGATTTCAGTGACATATGAATAACTCATCCAACAGCCAACCTCAACCTTTTGCAGGCTCTCCAGCTATATTGCCTTTAAACTTCTTTTCATGATAGGACCACACACTAGACTTTGTAATTACCAAGATCCATTCTATCAGATTTCAAATGTCAATACCAATCTCAATCAGTTATCTTTTATGTAGTTCTCTCATTTCCTTTACAGTTGTTCTTTAGCCTCTCTAAAAGATTCTGTTCCTAAGACTTTTCCATTTGCTTCTAGTGTACCAGTCCCTCAGAGATTCATTTTATATCCAATGGCCAGTGTCAATATCATGGATTTCTGTCTAACCAGCCATCTCATTTCATCTTTATCCATTTTAGTTTTCTTTTGTGTATAAGTAACAATTATTGAAGACTTCCTAGGTGCAGACAATTTATAGTAATTCTTCCATCTAATTTTGACAATCTTATGAGGTAGGTACTATTATTGACCCATTTTAAAGATGAGGAACTTAAGTTTTTGAGATGTAAGTTTCCCTAGTTTACATACTTATAAAATAGCAGAGCCAGTTATCAAGATCTGCCTGAGACTAAAATCTTCACTCTTACCCACAATGCAATACTGCCCTCTGGTGCTATACCGCCTTCAAATTAACACAATGGAGTATTACGCAGCACTAAAAAATGACAAAACCATGGATTTTGCAGGGAAATGGATGGCATTAGAGCAGATAATGCTAAGTGAAGCTAGCCAATCCTTAAAAAATAAATGCCAAATGTCTTCTTTGATATAAAGAGAGAAACTAAGATCAGAACAGGGAAGAAGAGCACGAGGAAAAGATTAACATTAAACAGAGACGAGTGGGGTGGGAGAAAGGGAGAGAGAAGGGAAACTGTATGGAAATGGAAGGAGACCCTCACTGTTACACAAAATTACATATAAGAGTTTGTGAGGGGAAAGGGGGGAAAAACAAGGGAGAGAATTAAACAACAGCAGATGGGGTAGAGAGGGAAAATGAGAGGGAAGAGGAGAGGGGATAGTAGGGGACAGGAAAGGTAGCAAAATACAACAGTCACTAATATGGTATTATGTAAAAATGTGGATGTGTAACTGATGTGATTTTGCAACTTGTATTTGGGGTAAAAAAGGGTAGTTCATAACCCACTTGAATCAAATGTATGGAAGATGATATGTCATGACCTTTGTAATGTTTTGAACAACCAATAAAAAAATTCTCAGTACATTATCTGCCTTCCTCAATTTTATAAACAGAAGGCTAAGCACTGACTGGGTTTGTAGCTGAATGGTAAAATGCTTGCCTAGCACATGTGAAGTACTGGCTCCACATAAAAATAAATAAAATAAAGCTATTGTGTCCATCTACAACTAAAAAATATTTAGAAAAAAAGGCTAAACACAGCTAAAAAAAGTCATACAATTTTGCAGATGAATGTCTCTATAAAACTGTTTTTAAAATTTCAATTGAACCCTTATTGTCACATGTAATTCTTTACTGTTAGTTTATGCCTATTTCTCACATTATAATTCTAAATCTTGGTCTCTCTACTCACATTCTCTACTTGTTATAGTTTGTATATGTGGTATCTCCCAAAAGCTAATGTGTAAGACAATGCAAGAAAGTTTAGAGGTGAAATGATTGGGTTAAAACAGCCTTGACCTAATCAGTGCATTAATCCACTTGAATGGATTAACTGGGTGGTGATGCTAGGCAGGTAGAGTGTTGCTGGAGGAGTTGGGTCACCGTGCAATGCCTTTGGGTTACATATTTTGCTACAGTAAGTGAGGCTCTGCTTCCTTGTTGCTATGTCTGGAGTTGCTTTCCTCCATCAAGCCCTTCTACCATAATGTTCTGCCTCACCTTGGGCCCAACGCAATGAAGGTGGCCTTCTGTGGGTTGAGACCTCTGAAACCATGAGCCCCAATCAAGTTTTCCTCCTCTAAAATTGCTCTTATCGGATCTTTTGGTCACAGTAATGAAAAAGCTGACTAAAACACTATCCACCCTCAGACAGACTCCTATATCATAAATATTGGTGTGAAATATTTTATTATCCCAGTATTCCACCTACATAATTTTTTCCCTACCCATCCATTATTCTTCTCCATTGTATATCACTCTTCCTATTGAAGGACAGTCCCTTTGTTTGTATTATCTTCTTTACTTTTTCCTAAAACTTGCCCCTTCATGTTTACTGTATTTGATTTTCAATTCCTTTCTATTATCTTTTCATACTCAGCATATAAATGTTTGAATGTCTTCTAATCCTAAATAAAAGTCCCTCCATTAGCCTTATATAGAGCTCTACTTCTCAAGTTACTGTTTTTCCCTTCTCAGCAAAACTTTCAAGAGTAGTCTTTATGGGATATTTATTTCTATATCTCTCATTCCTTCCTAATATTAAACCTACAATACTTAACCTTTTCCCATTTGCTTTCATATGGCATCCATCCATCTTTAATTTACATAGCCAATTATAGGGCCCTTGGTCTCTGAGATCCTTTTTAAGACTAATCTTCCTGAGTTTACATGAAACTGAGACTCCCTTGATTGTCTTCTTTTATCTCTGATCATGTCTTCTTAGTGTTTTTTTCATTTCCTCCTCTTGGTCTGTCTTCCCCTTAAATATTACTGTTCTGGGGCTGTCGCCTTGACTCTTCCCTTCATTTCTCATCACTTATGAAAGTACAGAGAATGAAAGAACATCAACTTCCAGGATCTTAATTTTCATCTATGTGCTGTATTTCAGTTGATGACACTGCCTCCTTCTTCAATAAAAAATAGAAACTACCCAATTCAAAATTATTTATCTTCTTACCACAAAGTCTAAAACCACAACTTCTCCAAGATAGACAACTAAATATTCCCATTTAAATATGCTACAGGTCCTTGAGCACAACATGTCCTGAACTTATCTTAGTTCTTCTACCAAAGCAAATTTCCCATTTATCATTTAATTCAACAGATTTTTATTTAATCAATGCCCATGCAGTTAAGATACCAATTTTAAAAATGACAGGCAAATAGTAACAAAAACAGCATGGTACTGGTACCAAAACAGGCAGGTGGACCAATGGTACAGAATAGAAGACACAGAGACTAATCCACAAAGTTACAACTATCTTATATTTGATAAAGGGGCTAAAAGCATGCAATGGAGGAAGGATAGCATCTTCAACAAATGGTGCTGGGAAAACTGGAAATCCATGTGCAACAAAATGAAACTGAATCCCTTTCTCTCGCCATGCACAAAAGTTAACTCAAAATGGATCAAGGAGCTTGATATCAAATCAGAGACACGGCGTCTGATAGAAGAAAAAGTTGGCTCCGATCTACATATTGTGGGGTCAGGCTCCAAATTCCTTAATAGGACACCCATAGCACAAGAGTTAATAACTAGAATCAACAAATGGGACTTACTCAAACTAAAAAGTTTTTTCTCAGCAAAAGAAACAATAAGAGAGGTAAATAGGGAGCCTACATCCTGGGAACAAATTTTTACTCCTCACACTTCAGATAGAGCCCTAATATCCAGAGTATACAAAGAACTCAAAAAATTAGACAATAAGATAACAAATAACCCAATCAACAAATGGGCCAAGGACCTGAACAGACACTTCTCAGAGGAGGATATACAATCAATCAACAAGTACATGAAAAAATGCTCACCATCGCTAGCAGTCAGAGAAATGCAAATCAAAACCACCCTAAGATACCATTTCACTCCAGTAAGAGTGGCAGCCACTATGAAGTCAAACAACAACAAGTGCTGGCGAGGATGAGGAGAAAAGGGTACACTTGTACATTGTTGGTGGGACTGCAAATTGGTGCAGCCAATTTGGAAAGCAGTATGAAGATTTCTTGGAAAGCTGGGAATGGAACCACCATTTGACCCAGCTATTCCCCTTCTTGGTCTATTCCCTAAAGACCTAAAAAGAGCATGCTACAGGGACACTGCTACATCGATGTTCATAGCAGCACAATTCACAATAGCAAGACTGTGGAAGCAACCTAGATGCCCTTCAATAGACGAATGGATAAAAAAAAATGTGGCATTTATACACAATGGAGTACTACTCTGCATTAAAAATGACAAAATCATAGAATTTGCAGGGAAATGGATGGCATTAGAACAGATTATGCTAAGTGAAGCTAGCCAATCCCTAAAAAACAAATGCCAAATGTCTTCTTTGATATAAGGAGAGTAACTAAAAACAGAGTAGGGAGGAAGAGCATGAGAAGAAGATTAACATTAAACAGGGGTGAAAGGTGGGAGGGAAAAGGAAAGAGAAGGGAAATTGCATGGAAATGGAAGGAGACCCTCATGGTTATACAAAATTACATACAAGGGGAAGTGAGGGGAAAGGGGGAAAAAAACAAGGGGGAGAAATGAATTACAGTAGATGGGGTAGAGAGAGAAGATGGGAGGGGAGGGGGGATAGTAGAAGATAGGAAAGGCAGCAGAATACAACAGACACTAGTATAGCAATATGTAAAACAGTGGATGTGTAACTGATGTGATGCTGCAATCTGTATACAGGGTAAAAATGGGAGTTCAAAACCCACTTGAATCAAAGTGTGAAATATGTCAAGAACTATGTAATGTTTTGAACAACCAACAATAAAAATTAAAGGAAAAAAATGACAGGCAAACTCTTCTTCATATTGAACTTATATTCTAGTGTGTGCTGGGATGGGGTGAGAAGAGGCATAAAATAAAAAAACAAATTGGAGAAAAGATAGCCTCTTCAATAGATAGAGCTAGAAAAACTGAAAATCCACAATATAGTAGAAGAAAATTTAAGCCCTCACCCTGCACATTATTCAACATGGATGAAAGATATAGATATCAGACTACAAACCCTGCACCTACTAGAAGAAAATGTAAGCCAAACACTGCTTAGAAACTGACTTCCTCAGCAAGACTCAAAGCACAAGTAAAATAAAAAATCAAATTGGATGGTATCATACTAAAAAGCTTCTTCACAGCAAAGGAAACAATCAAGAGCATGAAGAGAGAACCTACAGAATGGGAGAAAATCTTGGCCAACCACACCTCAGATAAGGTGGTAATTTCCAGACTATACAAACAACTCAAATATCTTAATACCAAAAATATAAATAACCCAATCAATAAATGGGCAAAGGAACTAAATAGACACTTCTCAAAAGAAATACAGTCAACAAATATATGAAAAAATGTTCAATATCTCTAGCAATTAGAGAAATGCAAATTCAAACCACACTGTAATTTCACCTCACTCCAATCAGAAAGGCAATTATCAAGAATACAAACAATAAATTTGGGTGAGGATGTGGGGAAAAGGGTACACTCATACATTTCTGGTGGGACTGCAAATTATTGCAACCACTCTGGAAGGTAGTATGGAGATTCCTCAAAAACTAGGAATGGAACCATCATTTGACCCAGTTATACCACTCCTTGGTAAACATCCAAAGGAGTTAAAAATAAGCATGCTACAGTGACACAGCCACATAAATATTTATAGCAGCACAATTCACAATAGCTAAGCTATGGAACCAATCTAGATGCTCATCAACAGATGAATGGATAAAGAAATTGTGGTAGATATACACAATGGAATGTTACTCAGCCATAAAGAAGAATGACTGACATTCATCAGCAAATGGAGGGATGTGAAGACTATCATACCAAGTGAAATAAGCCAATCCTAAAAAATCAAAGGTTGAATGCTCTCTGATATGTGGATGCTAACTTACAACAAGGGGGGAAGGGGAAAAATAGAAGTTCAAGGGATTAGACAAAGGGGAATGAAGGGAAGGGAAGGGCGATAGGAATAGGAAAGATGGTGGAAGGAATCTGACTCAACTTTCCTCCATACGTACATGGATACACCACAGTGAATCTCCGCATCTGTACATCCACAAGACTGGGATCCTAATTAGAATAAGATATAATCCATGTTTGTATAAACATATCAAAATAGATTCTACTGTCATGTATAACTAAAAAGGACAAAGAAAGTGGTAAAAAAATAAGTGAGCTTAACCTATAATTTTTAACATATCTTTATTTTTATGTGGTGCTGAGGATCGAACCCAGTCTCACATATGCAAGATAAGTGCTCTAACAGTAAGCCATACCCCAGCCCCTATAGTTTTTTATATTTTTTATCTGAACTATATTAAGATAATACTAGCTTTGTAAGGGGGGCTAATTAATTTCCTACTTTTCTACTTTCTAGAACTATTAAAATAAGGAAGTGATTATCTGTTAATTGAAGGTTTCATAAAATTTCCTCATAAAACCTACTGCTTTTAAAGGTATGAATATTTACTACTAATTTAGGTTCTTTAAAAAATATTACTTAAATCAAATTTTTAACTGTTACATCAAAACTGACAAACAATATATGTCAAGTGGTGAAAAATGTTAATGAGAAAAAAAGCAAGATAAGGGCAGAGAGAGAATTGATGGAAAGGGTAATGTTTTATAAAGGATGATCCAGAAAAGCTTTGTTAATGAAAGAAATAGAAGACTGAAAAAAGTAAAACTATAAGCCTTAGAAACATGAGAGAAGACTGATTTGGGCAGGAAGAAAATCTGGTGCAAAGACTACTGGTAGGACTGTACTTGGCAAGGAGATCTAAGTTTCTGAAACAGTGAGAGCTCAAGTGTGGCAGAAGATGAGATCAGAGAGATAGCAAGATTTGTATTGTGGAAAAGGAATTGTGTTTTACTCTAATTGGTATGGGAAGCCTTTGGAAGAATTTTGAGGAGTATCCATGGATGGCCTACTTTTCCTAACTTAAAAATTGTTTTAAGTAGAAAGTAAAAGGAATAATATAAGCAATAAGCATGTATATATTCAATTCCTTGAATTAACAAATGTTACCAGTATGCCATATTGCTTTAACTGTACTTTATTTGTGGAAGTGTTGAAAGCATAGGTACCATGATGCTTTATCCACAAATACCTCATATTTCTTTTAAAAATATTTCCTGTATAATCACTTTATGTATTATGATAACCAGAAAAACTAGCCATTTTAACCACATTCATATTTCTCTAATCATCCCCGTAATTTCTTTTGTAGTACTTTTGTTTAAACTACAATAAATTCAAGTACCATTCATTGCATTCGATTATTATGCTTCTCACAGACCTGTTAATGTAGGACATCTTTCCACCCCTATTCTTTTTTGCCCATGGCATTAACTTATTGAAGAGCCTGGGCCAATTATCCTGGAGAGTTTCATCTGATTGTTTCCTTGTGTCATTAACTTGTTTCTTCATGCATTTTGGTAAACTGGAAATTAAAAGTAATGACCTCATCAAATTTAGTTATATTTAAATGAACCACTTTAGATGACTTGCTGTAAAATATGCTCCAAGGTGGGAGTGAGGACAAGGAAACAACTCAGGAGGCTCTCGGGATGAGAAATGATGATGGATTGGAGGAGGATGGCAGCAGCGTAGTCGGGGAGAAATGGTTGTATTTTGTGTATATTTTAAAAGGAGAACTAACCGTAGATTAGGCAGAGGGAAGTAAAAGGAGGGGAAGGCAGGGGATGTGGGGATAAGTAAGATAGTAGAATGAAACAGACATTACTGTATGTATGTGACTGTATGACCAATGTGATTCCACAATATGTAAACTCAGAAAAATGAGAAATTATATCCCATCTATGTATGATATATCAAATGATATAAGTACATTCTACTGTCATGTGTAACTAATTAAAAGAAATTAAAAAATAAATAAAAGGAGAATAGAATGTACTATTACATGGCATTTGGTGAATGAAAAGAGGCTTTGTGCTAAGTAACTGAAAAGATGAAACTTTTTAGAGAGACAGGAAAGAGCAAGCTAGGAATAGATTTGGAGATAAGATAAAGAGTTCAAATTTGGGCCATGGTACCATCTAGTGGGTCATCTTGATACCTTGACACCTCATTTTTCCTCATCTTCCCCAAACTTGATCACCAATATTTGCTGATTTACCTAGTAAGTCCATCAAATCCATCTTTTTCTCTTCATTGCTTTTACCATGATCATCAATGCCTCATCATATCTTGACTAGATTATTATTATATCCTCCAATCTTGATACCCCTCCCATCCATTATTCACAATCACCTAAATGATCTTCCTGCAAAGAAATCAGTTCATATAACTCTCCATCTTAAAACCCTTTAGTGACACCCATTTGCCTTCAGGCTTTTTATCTCTGATTAACATACATCATAAGCCTATTATCTGGTCCTAGATTCATCTTCTGCTACTCCCTTGCTCCTTCCAGCCCCTTTTACCTTGTGATTTACCTATAGTAAACTGTTGTGTTTCTTCTAGACAAACCTTGCCTGTTCATATCTCTGAGGCTATGCACCTGCTGTTCCTTTTGCTGAGACTACCCTTTCTCTATTTCAAAGGCATGGTTAATGTCACTCAAACTTGAATCTTCAGTTTAAAGAATGCATCAACTAGCTGGGCATAGTGGTGCATGCCTGTAATCCTAGCGGCTCAGGAAGCTGAGACAGGAAGACTGAGTTCAAAGCCAGCCTCAGCAAAAGCAAGGCACTAAGCAACTCAGTGAGACCCTGTCTCTAAATAAAATACAAAATAGGGCTGGGGATGTGGCTCAGTGGCCAAGTGCCCCTGCGTTCAATCCCTAGTCCCCCCTGAAAAAAAAAAAGGCACCAACTAACGGGGAAGTAGTCAGGTTACTGCTTGCCATTGAACTAACACAACTCCCACAAGTGCACAAGTTATGTTGAACCTCATATATAATTCACAACATGAAAATGTCACCTTCTCAGCCAACATCACCCCAAACCACCAATAAAAATTCTGGATTCTGATAAATATCATCCATACTGCCTTAAATAGTCACTCTATGCTAGGAGACTATAGAATTGGAGCTTTAGTATCTCTTTGGATTTCTTTTGAAATGTCATTTTGCATCAATGATAAAGTCATACTTTTCACTGTGAACTGAAGTTATAATTATGAGAAGTAGACAGGAAAGTGTTTTGCAAAGTAAAATTATAAGGTGCTATTATTATGATAGCAATTGCCTTCAAATGAAAAAGTCTATCAAAAGCAGAGCGTGAAAATTAATGATCGATTTTTTTTATTTGTTGTCAGGGCCAATTTGCCATAAACAGGACAGACTTTGTGATTCATGTCTCTGATTCATGTGGGTTCTCAGCTTGTAGATCCTGTCTTTAATTTAGCACTAAATGTGTTACATTTCATTTTCCCCTGACCAGTACTCACTTGGCCTTGGATTGCTAAATGAGCACCAATTCACCTTCCAGGAAGCCAATTACCCAGAGAAGGAGCACTTAGTTGATGCTTATCAGACCGAGTTATTTTATTTCTCCTTCACTGCTGGAAACCTTTGGTTGGAAAGTTGAAGACTTGCTCTCCTCTCATCTAGAGGAGCATCAAGACTGCTGCTGGTTCCAAGGATTATCTAGAAGTTTCTTTTTTCCTTGTGAAAAACTATAGCAAAGAGAGAGTGCAAGATTTCTCAAGTGTTTCCCCCTTTTGACAAATTCCCAAAGCCATAACCCAATGCAATAGAAAAGTTTTTGCTTCTTTCAAATATTGAGATTGTTTCCTTTTCACTATTCTTGAGCATGAGCAATTTCTCATTCTAAAATCTTCTGACCTGACACTCTAAGCCAATTATTCTAAACGTAAAAATGTCTACTGAGAATTTTTTAAAATTGAAAAATAAAAGTTATATGTATTTATGGTATACAGCATGTTTTAAAATATGTATACATTATAGAATAGCTAACATGAGGAATCCTTATTGAATAATAGAGATGATAAATCATAAAACTATGGTCTCATTTCTTCAAGTCAAAGCACACTGTCAGATTTAACTGGATTTTACCACCATGAACACTGTACTTTGGGAAAATAGATGCTGGACTAGAGATCAGAGATGCAGGTTCTAGCTCAACTCATAAGTAATTGGCTTGATTATGTCACAAAAGTCTTTCTCTCCCTGTGGACTTCAACTTTTCTGTGAAATTCAGTTAGTAAGATGAGTTTGAATTGTCATTTCATCACCTAAGGTTCTATACTTTATTCTAACTTGGATGGATCAATTCTATTTGACTCCCAACTTCAGGGTCCAGTCCAATGAGTTCCTCTCAGTAAGATACATGAAAGAAGTATGTTAGGATAATTACCTGTGGCCGTCTAATCTTTTCTTCTCAAAAGGAGCTTGGGGTTGTTAAAAGAAAAAGCTACTTCCGGGGCTGGGGTTGTGGCTCAGTGGTAGAATGCTTGCCTAGCACACATGAGGCACTCAGCACCACATCACAATAAATAAAGGGTATTGTATCCATCTACAACTAAAAAAATTTAAAAAAAAGAAAAAGCTATTTCTAAGTCAAATTACATGTTTTTCCATATTAGAATTATAATATATTGCCCCTTCCATTATCTGAAAACCATAGCTCCAATAAAAAAATTAAAATCTTCACCATGCAGCACCTAAAGTGCTGAACTCAAAAATAGGCCTGAAGTCAGTGTTAGGTCACTTAAGGAAATATTCTTATTTCCATAAACTTCAGTATTTCAATAGAAAAATAATGCTTTCACAGTAGGCAAAAATCAAATGTAATGAAGCATTTTCAGCCTAAAACAAATTTTTCATTAAGACAGAATAAGTACTGCATAAGTTTTCCAGAAATCACCCTGAATTCATACCAGATAATCTGGCTAGTATGTTTGTTGTCATTGTTGCTTTTTGCTCTGTTTGGACTATAAGAGAACAAGTTAAAGAACCAACCACAAAGGGAATAGAGGAAAGGAAACCCTTGCACACTGTTGATAGGAATGAAAATCAGCATAGCAATTTTGGAAAACAGAGGTTCTTCCAAAAAAAAAAAACAAAACAAAACAAACTAAAGAGATCTATATGATCTGGCAACTCATGACTGAGTATACTTCCAACATAATTGAAATCAACATGATGAAGGAATGTCTGTACTCATGTACGCATTACATCATTATTCACAATAACCAAGATACGGAGACAAACTTAAGTATCCATCGAAGAATTAATGATTTTTTTAAAAATGTGGTATACTTATATAGTGGGATAATAATCAGCCTTAACAAAGGAAATCCTGTTGTTTGCAACAACATGGATAAATATAGAAGACATTATGCCAAATGAAGTGAGCCAGGCACAGAAATAGATACTGCATGATCTCATTTATACATGGAATATAAACAGTTGATCTCATAGAAGTCAAGAGTAAAAGAGTGGCTACCAGAGGCTGGAGAGAGATGGGTAGTTGAGGAGGAATGGGGAGATGTTGGTCAGTGGATACTAAGTTACAGTTAGATGGGAAACAAGTCATCTGTTGAACAGCATGATGCCTATACTGAATACTAATGTACTGTATATTTAAAAATATATAAGTGCTTTGAAGGTTTTCACCACAAATAAATGGTATATATTTGAGGTAAAGGAAAAAATAGAACCAAAGGAAGGTAGTCTATATCTGTACCAACCAGCTGAACTTCTGTCGGAGTGTTAGTGATTTTAAGTCAATTGATTGGATTTGAGAATTTTGAAAATATCCCAAGAAAGAACTGAATGACTAAATGCAACTGGTGGTTAGAAAATTACCCAACTTTTTGACAAAAATTCAACTTTCTTTCTCTTCATTCACATAGTTTAACTGAATTCAAGCAGGTACTTTTGGATTCTTTTCCCTACTGTTGAATCTGTATGTATAGAGGCAGTCAGATCAGTGTCTGACACATGGTAGGTGCTTGATAAGTATTTGAAATATAAAACAGTTATTACATGACTTAGTCCTTGATATCAGATAAACATCTGTATCTAGTAGTGATGTTCATATATTCTATCCTTGAATTCAAAGCTATTCGCTAATGCCATTAAGCTAAGACAATTATAATTAACTGCTTCCTGCCAATTTTGGTTTGAAATTCTCAACTCCAGGAGGATCAATGAATTATAGAATTAAAAGGTGTCATGTAGGATAATTGGTTCTTACAGGAAGACTTATCCCATTGCTTCCACAATTAACAGAGAAGAAGGTATAATGAAGACTAAGTATTTTTGTAAAGCTAAGTCATTAACAATGGATTAAGAATAGAATCCAATTTCCTCCTCTATCCATGATATATTAGGCATCACTATCATCCTCTCAATAACGAGGAAAAGAGTATTATACTTTGTTTCCTTCCTTAGTAACATCCTGATGACTAAACGGAAATTTCAATATAGAACTAAGGCCAAATCTTAAGCTAGGAACACATTTAAAGAATATGACTTTCCTAAGAAACGAAGGCCTATTTATCCACCACTGGGAACAGTCAAGACTAATATTGACTGTACAGCTAAGACAGGGATTTAATAGTCTTCTCTCTTCCCTACCATGATCCTCATATTGGGAAAGGTTACAAAGTTTCAGTTAGATATAAGAAATAAGTTCAAGAGATCTATTGTACAACATGTTTTGTACTTAATGTTTTCTTGAAAAATGCTAAAAGAATGGATTTGAAATGTTCTTTCCACAAAAATAACCACTGCGAGCTAAAGCATATGTTAGCATGATTCAGCCATTTCACAGTTATATATTTCAAAACATATTATACTTGGTAAATATATACAATTTTATTTGTCAATTAAAAAGAGGGTGAAGGAAGAAAGGAAAGAGAATAGGAAGAGGGGAAGAAAAGAAAGTAAGTTACAATTTGGGCTACAGTGGTTAGTTTCATACACAACATGATCAACTCACATTCCCTATCAGTGGTGTTGATTAATTCTATGGCAGCTCTTCTCTACCCTGATGATTGGGAACTAAATAACAAATGGGGTTTGTCCTCTATCCATACTTAGCCTTTAGTCAGTGGATAATGACTGAAAGAACTCTAATCCTACGTTTATGTACTAGCTTCTAAGAAATCGTCTTCCCAGAAACACTGAACGCCAGAGATTCACTGGCATGAACTGGAATCCTCACCCACCAGCTTTAACACTCCAGTGGGATTTCATAGAAATGTAAATATGAAAAAAACTTTAAAGGCAAAATCAGCTCTTTGGAAAAATTCCATCATTTCTTCAAGAGAATTTTATGTTAATTTTTAAAAATTTCCTTAAAACCCTGTTCCCCAACCTAAAAAGTTTGCTCTAGAAAAACATCCATTCCATTGGTGAAGTTGCCCTTTATTCTTTCTAAGGAGTCATAAGTTACATTAAAATATGAAAAGCAGGTGCATTTCCTAGATAAGTTTATTCAATTTCTGCATCATTCTTGCTTCTAGTTATTTTGAAGATAGCAGGGCCAGAAAAATTATGAACTTTTCATGTTGAATGGCATTTGGCAATTGGCTTGATATTTCATAATGAAGCAAAGGTCTGAAAAATATATTTCAAAGAGGAAAAGTAAAGAGGCCAGCAAATGCTGTACATGTGATGTACTTCATTTTTATGAATCTGTTTTTAAATGGCACTCTGATTGGGGAAGGGTATCTTTAAAATAGGGGAAATTAGGGTGCAGTTAACCAACATCTAAATGATCAAATGGAGCTGTTATTAAGTATGTTTTGTTCCTTATCCTGTAATCTGAGTCAGCATGGTATCATGGGAAAAGCCACCTAGAAGCAAACAACTGTCTTTGTCTGGATTCTGCCACCCACCAACTGCATAGATAAGAACGAGCAGCTTAATCTGTACATCAGTGCTATGCTGAACCCATTGAACTACTGTAGGAATCAAAGGACATAGTGAACCAAATGTGAAAAGGCTTTGTGAACTGGGGAATGCTATACAAGTGAACAGTTATACCCAAGACTTCTGCAAACTGTAGGGTACTATGCACACAAGGGCTTAGAAATCACACTTAATGTTTCCTCATTATCAAAGAGCAGAACCTTAAGGGGATGGAAGAAATACAAAGACACTTCTCTTTTTACCATTTCCATTTTTTGAGGTTCTGTGTATATTAAAAATTAAGTGCCAAAGCTTATTCACAAAACTTAAAGTGCTTTTATTATATGCACAGCTATATTATCATCTTTTTAGTAACTGTGTTTTAGTCAGCTTTTTGGCTGATATGACCAAAAGACCTGACAAGAAGAATTTTTGAGGAAGAAGAGTTTATTTGGAGGCTCACAGTTTCAGAGGTCTTAGTCCATAGATATCTGGCTTCATTCCTCAAGGCTCCAGGTGAGGCAGAACATCATTGGAGGGGTGTGGCGGAAGAAAGCAGCTCGGCACAGGACACCAGGAAGCACAGAGATACTTCTCTCTTCAACAACAATATAAGCCCCAAAGGCATGTCCCCAGAGACTCACCTCTTTGTGACACACCCCACCTGCCTTCAATGACCACATAGTTAATCCCTATCAGGGAATTAATTCACTGATTATGTTAAGGCTCTCATAACCCAATCATTTTACCTCTAAACTTTCTTGCATCATTTCACACATGAGCTTTTGGGGGACATCTCATATCTAAACCATAACCCTATGTCAAAAGCCTACATCACAGATAGTGAATTTCAGAAAATTGCCAATGGCTATTGTAGCCCTACATTTTAACTGAGTTATAGAGGTGCCATGCCTGGTATTTTGTACTAATTACTTTCTCTGTTCAAGATTCAGAATAAGAGAAATAGAGATCAGACTAAAATTTTTGTTTACCACTGAACAAATAGACAATGCACATATCCCAAGATTGTGGCAGGAACTAGAAATGTGGAATGAGTTGAAGAGAATAAGAGTATTTGGAGTGTGTAAGCAGGTGTCAGAATACTCTTTATTTCCCTATCATGAATCTACAAAGAATAAAAAGGTCATCCCACTAACTGCTCTGAGAAAGCTCAAGTCTATTTGAAGAGGCAAAAAGAATCAGTTGTAGCATTGTATGATTCAGCTTCAGAGTGCTGTCATATTCAAAGAAACATAGTTCAGCAACCACACTCTTTGATTACTGAATTTTTTTGAATATTGCAGAAAGTGTTAAAAGTACTTTAATTTCCACATAAGATACCTGTAAAAGCTTCTATCTTTTCTTCACTTCTCCCATGCCCTTTAGCTCTTATAGACCCTTTCAACTCTTCAAGAAATAGCGTATAGCGTCATCAGTTCTTCTAGCTATTTCTTTCCCTGTGTCAAATCTGGTACACCACCTGTCCTAGGGTTGAGAGATTAAAAACATGGGATGTACAGTGAAACTAGAATTTCAAACAATGACCTAAATAAAAAAGGATATATCTCCTATGCAGTATTTGGGATAAATGTATACTAAAATATTTTCTGAACAACTGAAATTCCAATTTAAGTAGCTATCTTGTATTCTTACTTGTTAAATCTAACAAGCCTAACTAACCTATGCTCCAAAATAACTACTGGGACTATGCTGCTATCCATTGGCTCAACTGTACAATGAATGTCCAGAGAACCTGGAGACTCCATGTCCTCTGATTTGCTCTTTCCGTGGAAGTAAAACCTCTTAAGAGGTGTAATTACCCCTCACACACACACACACACACACACACACACACACTCTCTCTCTCTCTCTCTTCTATTCTAAGACTTTACTATTTTAGAGCAGTTCAGGTTCACATCAAAATTATTGGAAGGTACAGAGATTTCCCATATATCTTCTGACCCATTTATGCATAGCTTCCCTCATTATGAACATCCCCACCAGAGTGGTACATTTGTTACAATGGATGAAACTGCACTGACACATTTTTATAACCCAAAGTCTATGGTTATGTTAGGGGTCACACTACTGGTGTTGTACACTCTGTAAATTTGGACAATGTATCATGGCTGGTATCCACCATTAGCATACAGACTAGTTTCACTGCCCTAAAATTCCTATGTGTGCCATTCTATCCATTGTTGGTTGTGGCTGTTATTTTTGTTTCTTATCACAAAGAATTTCTGGTGAATAAAATTATTGACCTCAATATACTCCATTGGAACTGAAATTATAAAAAGTTAAAGAAATATCCCCAAAGAGATCTGAAAGAGAACTGAGGATAAGGAAAACCTTGATCAAGTTATACTAGATATAACACTATCTGAATACTTGGTGGCATGAAAGAATTATTTCTTTTTAGCTATATTAATGATATCTTTTCTAAAGTATGATCAAGAGATGATTTTCTTTTAAAGACAAATACTGAATTAGTTATGGATAAAATAGTTTGGTGTCCAGAATTTGCTTAAAATAATCTAGTGGAGGAGGAGAGTAAGTATACTGGGAGTTGCTAAATTATTTTCTCAATAGAAACTGAAATTTTCCATAATAAAAATAAAAATAAAAAATTAAGTCAATTTATCACTCGTCGATACATGATGATGCTGTAAACAGAACTATATCATTGCAGCACATTGGAGACAAGGGGCCACCCTAAGGAAAATGTTAGAGAACAGTGGCTGGTCTGAAACTAATGAGGGCCCCAATTGGCACCTCTGCCTGGTCATTCTAGTTGAACCTGTTAGCACTGGAGCCCCTGGGCACAACGTATTTCTCCCAAAGTGTCTGTGTAGTGCTGTACAGAAACAGTTTCTCATCAAAAGTGCTATTGGGCTAGAATTCTAAATTACACTGCTGCCACCTTAGTCCTCTATTTTTAGGAAGAAAAAAATCTTTTCTCCATGATAAACATTCAGGGGAAAAGCCAAAGCCTGACAGCCGCAGAGACATTTGTTGTACTGAATAAAGTGTACCTAGAGATCTTACATGAGCTGCATATGGAAACTTCTCTCCTCAACTGCATAGGCAAACTTTATTTTGTCTGGCTGTAGCCTCCTTTCTTCAATTTGCCTAACTAGCTTCCCCCCCACACACACACACACCCACACACACACAATTCAGCGGTTTTAACAGAATAAAAGAAGCATCAATTAAAGGAGGTAAAGTCATCAAATTAAAGCCCAACAAATCAGGATTTTTAAATCAAATATGAAATTCAGTTATTAATAGTTATTGAATGACACCTACATATCAGACACTGAGTTCTGGGGTATTTTTTTAAAAAAGACCTTATAGACATAGTAAGAAGAGAGTTAATAGTCACTTGGAAGTTACCAGATGTCTTAGATTGTATGAAAAGTCAGGGCCCTAGGACTTATTTTGCAGAGTATCACCCGGTAAGAACAGACTTGGAGGCCTTGTTAGCGGCCTTGGTAGGCTTGTCAGATTCTTGGCCAATTTGCCTTGATTTATGGCTATATACTGTCAAAATTGCTGGATAAAAAATGAAATGTTGACTATTTGATTATTGGATCTGTCAACCACATATGGTATCTGGTTGATGACAAGAGAATGGTCCTTGAAGTTTGAGGTATATGAGCTGAAATTCCTGTTCTACCAACCTGTTAAATATTTTTGAATTCAAATTAACTTAACCTTGATGAATTTCAGTTTCCCCAATAGTACAAGGACAGTAATGCAGTAATGTGAAACTCCCAGGATCAAATGGTTTTGCAGATTTCTTTATAATTGTTGTTTCTTCTGCTTAGAATCCCCATCTTACCTCTTAACAGTTGTGTACTACTTCACTAGTGTAGAATCAAATGAGGGTAACTTTAAAAATCAAAATGACTCTGAATACCCATTTTGTCAACATAAGAATTCTAATTTCTCTATCCCAAAGTCATTCCTACTGGAATAATTCTACTCCTCGTTTTCGGTAGCTTCCACCTGACCTTGTAACTTGCAAATCTGGTATATCATCTTGAGAATGACACCACCACAAAAGTTTCTTGCTAAGGAAGGCCTCCTGAGCCATGCCAGCAGGCCATGAACCACAAATCAAGACTCCAGAATTCCAAGGAGTATTTGTCCCTGGTAGTGCTAACAAAATACAGTATTGCTGCCATCAGGGTGCTTTCTTCAAGACCAGCCATAGTTCTTCTAAGCACTTGTAGAACAGGAAAATGTGCTGTCATAGACACATTGTTGAAAGCAAATCATCCTAGGAATAAAAGTTTTTTCCTATTTATCACTTTAATGGCTTGATTGCTACCCTTGCTGTAACTTTCTATCTTTTAAAGAAGAAAAGTAGAAAAAGAATGTCTCACCCTTTGAGTTATGATCAGAGATGGCATCCAATATCTGCACCTATGGTCTGATCTTTTTCTTTTATACTCATACACTACCTAATAGCCATTAATCAAAAAATACCTACTACATGGGAGGCAAGGCCAGGTACAGGCTGTCCACATACTGTGTGGTAAACAGCCTCTTCCCTCAAAGGGGAATGTGGGTTCAAATGATAAATCTGGGTTACTGGTCCATATTCCACATTCCTCTCTGATAAATCTTCCTTTAAGTGACCTTTGGTTTCTGTTCCTGTCTATTTGTCTCAGTTGATACCATTTTATCTGTGATTTCTAAGATGTCCCAATAAAATCATCTCAAAATGGAAAGGCATTGGGATCTCCATTTCTTCTTTTGTGGTAAAATATACATAACAAAAAGTTTACCATTGTAAACTTATTTCAACAATTCAGTGTCATTACATACACTGACATTGTTATACAACCATTGCCATTATCCATATCCAGAACTCTCTTCACCTTCACAAACCTGCCCTCTGCACCCATTAACTCCCCATTTTCCCCCTAGAATCCTCGATAATCACCCCGATAATCACTATTCTACACCCCGTTTCTATGCATTTGACTAATCCAAGTACCTCACATAAGTGGAATTGTACAACATATATATTTATATATTTATGCCTGACTTTAGCATAACTATTGTGTCCTCAAGATTTGTCTACAATCATAGTATATGTTAGATTTCCCTTCCTTTTAAAGGCTGAATTATATTCTGTTGTATGTATTTGGTATATTTTATCTGTCCATTCATCCACTGATGGATATTTGGGTTGTTTTCATCTTTTGCTTTCCCTCGTCAGTCCTCAGACTCATCAGGCACTTTTTTTTTTTTTTTTTGGTATTCCTTTAGAACTCTGGGCAGTTTCTATCTCATTATGTGCTCAGTTTTACTTCAGAATTATTTGTCTTCTCAATTCAACTGAGCAATTTTTTGCCTATTTAGTATTACATTCTCAGCTTCTAGCATATCACTTAGCACCTGGTGGGTCCTTATGAAATTATAGTTAGGGTTGTGGAAAAGAACCTTTGTTTTTCTTTTATACTAATCCCCTTCTGATAAAGTACCTCGTTGTTTTATTCAAGTATTTCCTGAAAGTATTTCCTTTAAGAGATTTCTGCAATATCAATATCTTTCCTACCCTCACATCCTTCTGAGAATGTCAAAAAACATTTGGGGGACAATTTGTCCCAATCTTTAAAGGCTATGTCTAGACATTTCTAAAATCTAATCAATTTGGGACTTAGTCAAATGCCAAACTTAGCTATATTAATACAATATATTTTGAGCTCCAAATTTCAAAAACCATAATATACTCGATTTTAATGAGATCTCAATTTCATCTCATCTGCCTCTCAAGCTGTTAGCCTCATAGGTACAAGGTTAGGCTTGTCTTATTATTTAGTGAAAATGAATGTTGACAGCTTTATCCATATTAATCACATTAATGAGAAATTTTGGAACAAGCAGTAACAAGGCAACTCACCCCCTACATCATGTTGGTATAATGGGCCCAAGGGGGCCTTGCCTATTCACCCTCTGTTCCCTTAGCAGTATATAATTAAGAAACCAGCAATACAAGAAGAATGGGAAGGTTCTGTATCATTCCTAAGTTAAATTGTAAAATTCTCAGGTGAGATTTTTCATTAGGCAAATTTCTTGGAAAACAAGACACAGTTTTTCAATCAGTTCACTTTAACCAATATGGAGAGCTTCTCCTTGAGCAGCTCCAAAGGGACCTGCAGATTTATTAAAGCCATGAAGTCCAGTGACTTCATAGACAATGGAATTAGAAAGCTTATGGCCATACAGGAGTCAGAGTCAACAGAATAGAGCACAGTAGGAAAGTACTTCAACTTTTCTAATTAAGTTCCCCCAGAAATTGGGCAGTCTTTCATATATCACTTTGAGAGTTCATATTTTACCTTGTAAATTTAAGGCAGATCATTTACTGTAGTCAATAACATGTTCATATTTGTTTTAAATCTTTTAAAGTCTTTTTCACCTAAATCTTCCATTAAAATTAGGATGAACAATAAGAACAACACTGTGGGACTACCGAATATGAGAATATTTAACGAGTGTTTGCTTGGTTCCAGATGTTGCATTGAGCACTTGACCTGGATTAACTCATGCTTATAATAGCTTATTGTACAGGTAATAAATTAAGGCACAGATTAAACAACTTCCTTAAGGTCATAAATGTACAAGATTGTGAAGCTGGGGAGATGCATCAGACTTGTTCTGTGGTTTCATGTATTTTTAGGGGGTAGCTACTCCAGTTTGACAAGACCTGAGTCGTGGAAAGCCAAGAGTACAAAGGGAAAGTCAGCAAATGAATGTCACTATTCCATTCAACTGAGCTCCACCAAAAACAATTTTAAACTTTCTAGAACTCTTTTGAACATTAATTTCCATTTCTGAAAATGAAGGCATGAAAATAGGAAAGCTTTCCCAAAACTAATCTATCACTTCACAGCTATGAAATTACTTATTGATAATGGAATCTGTAGAATTTAAACATGATCCCTTTCAATTATCAGTAATAATGATAATCTTTTCTCAACTATGATTTTAGACCACAGGTCAGCAATTGTTTTATAAAGGGCTAGATAGTAAACATCTTAGGCTTTGTGACTTTGGCACAACACAGCTCTGTATTTAAAGAATAAAAACAGCCATGTATGATACATAAGGGGATGGATGTGAACAAAGAATTATGCAGAACTATGTTCAACCAATTCAGATAAATCAAGTAATCAGGCTGGGGATATAGCTCAGTTGGTAGAGTACTTGCCTCACATACACAAGGCCCTGGGTTCAGTCCTCGGGACCACAAAAATAAAGTCATTGTAACATTCCATATGCTGTCAAGCATAGTATTAATATTTTAGTAAAGATTGATACATATGCGTATCTAAGTAGCATTAAATTTATTCATACAAGCAGTTTGCTATTGTAAAACGTTCATGATCAAGAATTCATACTCCACAACTTCTTAGTGAGCATTTAGTATTTGAAGGACCCTGAATCAGAGGTCTACAGTTCAAAGTGGCCTAGAGCACATACTTCAAATAGTGATATCTAAACCTATACTGGTAACTAAAACCTGGCAGAAAAGGTATTAGAAAGACATCATTGACAAGTGAGTGCTGTTTAAACTTTGTGATCAAAGAAAGCTTGAGGGGCTGGGGTGGGTCAGGGATAGAGTGCTCACCTAGCATGTGTGAGGTCCTGGGTTCGATCCTCAGCACCACATATAAATAAATAAATAAATAAAGGTATTGTGTCAACTAAAAAAAAGAAAGCTTAGAATTGAATGAAAAAAGGTCTAATAAGCCATTAAAGGTACCACTCTAATGCCTGAGCCAGTTTCATTTGTTCTAAAGTCTCATTACAAAAAAAGATGCATGATCTGACCAGAAATTGGCTATTTTTGCTGTTACTATGTCACCATGTTGGCCTTGCGAAAACAAGGAAATTGATAAGAGTGACTAGAGTTTCATTTAGGACAGAGAATTCACAACAGGAATTTGAATGTGGAAAGCTTATTATAAAGATTCATTTATTAGTTAAAAGGTGGTTAACTATCCAAAGGGGTAAAAGAGAATTCCAGGGTATGCAGGAGCAGCAAATATTGAAAGTGACTAGCTACTAGGATGAAGGCTAAGGGAAAAGTGAAGAAGGAAAGGTACTTAGAGGGAGAGTCCCTGCAAGGCTGATTGAGATATCTGGAGAGTGGCAGTAGCTGTCACAAAAATAGGCTGCACTTCTGTGATAATGAAGAAACATACTGAGGGGACTTGTAGGGGAAATGTGAGAGTTGTAGCCACTGTGAAGACAAAGAAGTTTTTGCCAGAGTGGGTCTGCCTCTGAAGTGCAAAAACAGCCCGCTCCCTCTAGATACGAAAATATTTGCCAGAAGGAACCCACCACTGAACAGTGAAGGCTGATAGGACTTCACATACACCGATTTGCTTGCTGCCACATGCAAAATACTACATTAGAAGAAGAAAACGTCTCTTCTTCCAGTTCCCACCTTGCAGTGTCCCCCTGGTGTACTCCATTGGCATAGCTTAATATGTAACAAGGTGGCAAAGGAGAATAGTTTCTGCAGAGTCAAAATCCAGTATCACTTCTTAGTTACAAAACCATTTTTCTTTGCCTAAGAGGTGATAAATTATTAATTTACACGGTGCCCAAGGATACAGTGGGATTTCACCAAGTCCCCAGGAACAGGTGGCAAGGCCATTTGTGCTTCCTTACTAATTTATGCTTATACATGTTTGAGACTTGCTTTCTCTTGTAACATGCTATTGGATGGAAGGATCATGAGAACTTTAATATTTTCCAAAATGACTTGACAGCTGTTAACTATTAAACTGCCTTATGTCAAATCTGTTAACATCTTGGCTCAGATCTTAGCAACCACCAAGAAGTTGTGTGGATTTGGGAAAAAAAAAAAAAACACCTTTGCCTTCGTGTTCACATGTATGTGATGCAAATTAAAAACAGTTTTTTTTTTGAGAGAGAGAGAGGAGAGAGAGAGAGAGAGAGAGAGAGAGAGAGAGAGAGAATTTCAATATTTATTTTTCAGTTTTCTGCGGACACAACATCTTTGTATGTGGTGCTGAGGATAGAACCCTGGCTGCATGCATGCCAGGCGAGCGCGCTACCGCTTGAGCCACATCCCCAGCCCCTAAAAACAGTTCTTATCACATGGATTTGAAAATTAATTTGTTTTGTTTCTGGTATTTAGTAAGCACTCACTGAATGGTAGCTATCATTATTAAATAAGCATACTCACTGAATCCAGACTATGCTCAAGGTACTGACTCAAATTTATTTTGAGGAGTAAAAGTATACACATAACAATGTAATGAAAAAAGAATAAGGTGGAGGAATTATACTACCCAATTTCAAAAGTTGCTATAAGTTACATTCATTAGGACAACGTGGTATTGGTTAAGGGAAAAACAAAAATCAATGGAACAGAACAGAGAGCCCAGTAATAAGCTCACAGAGATATAGTCATCTAATTTTTGACAAATGTTTAAAGCCTACTCAATAAAGTACTGTCTTTTCAACAGATTATGCTGGAACAAATGGATAACTATGAAAAAGGGAAATTTAGGCACAGATCTTATATCAAAATCAACTCAAAATGAACTATAGAAATTTAATTTTAATTAAATTTAATTAAATTAAATTTCAAAATCGGAAGTAAAAATTATGGTCTCGAGGGCTGTGAGACTGGTTCAATAATAAACATCAGTATATATAACACACTGTATTAGCCGGCTTAAGAAGAAAATTACATGCTTATATCAATTATTGCAGAAAAATCTTTTGATAAAATTCAAAACCTGTTCATCAAAAAATTTAGAAAAACAGAAAAAATTCCTCAGCTTCTAAAAGAGCATCTAGAAAAACCTGGAGACAACTTTATAGCTGATGATCATAGACTAAATGTTTCCTTCATCCCTCCCTCAAATCAAGAAAATAACAAGGACTTCTTTCTGCTTTTGCCACTTTTAGTCAACATAGTGTAGGAATTGCTAGCTAGTGCAAAAAAAAAAAAAATCAAGGGGAAAAAAGGCATATAGATACTAATGAAAGAAATAAACCTGATCCTATTTTCAGATGAGATAATTATTGGGCTGGGGATGTGGCTCAAGCGGTAGCGCGCTCGCCTGGCATGCGCGCTGCCCGGGTTCGATCCTCAGCACCACATACAAACAACCATGTTGTGTCCGCCGATAACTAAAAAATAAATATTAAAAAATTCTCTCTCTCTCTCTCTCCCTCTATCGCTCTCTTTAAAAAAAAAGAGATAATTATCTACATAGACCATTCTAATTCTACGAAATATTTTTATAGGACAAGTAAATGATTTCTGCAAGATTGCACGATAAAAGATAAATGTACAAAAATCAATTTTATATCTATATACTGTCACTGAGAATATGAGCAGTGAAATTGAAAATATTACTTAAAATTATTCAAAAGTATTTGAAAATCTAACAAATCACGTAAAAAAATATGTTGGAAACTAGAAATGTTGATGAAAGAAATCAAAGAACATGTATCTGGAAAGAGATCATGTTCATGGATTAAAAAATTAAACATTCCAGCAGCTCAGAAGGCTGAGGCAGGAGGATCATGAGTTCAAAGCCAGCCTTAGCAAAAGCAAGGCACTAAGCAACTCAGTGAGAAACTCTCTCTAAATAAAATACAAAACAGGGCTGGGGATGTGGCTCAGTTTCTGAGTGCCCCTGGTTTCAATCCCTAATACTGAAAAAAATAAACATACTAAAAATGTCAATCCCCCTAAATTGATGGATAAATGTAATTCTTGTCAAAATTCAAGCAAATTTTGTAGTGGATATGTAAAAGATGATTCTAAAATTTATGTGAAAAGAGTGGAGTTGTAAGACAAGTTTCCCTTTTAAATGCTAAAATACACACACACACACACACACACACACACACACTCACCACTTTTTCATCCATTCATCCATCAACAACCACTTCTATGGTTTTCATGACTATTGCAAATACTCCTGAATTGAACATGGGAGTGCAGCTATTTTTAATGTCCTAATCTATGAATTAGGAAGGTAGACAGTGAATGGTGGGGCTAGGAGGAAATGCTTGAGGGCCTGCCAGTTCAGATACAATTTCCTCCCAAACTCAGTTGGCCTGTTGCATAGCACTGTTACCTAGCTACCTCCTGAACTGGCTGTGATTTTAAATCCTGGATGGACAACACAGAAGGCAAAATTATGAGCAAGGCCACATGTGGGAGAGAAAACAGAATACCAAACTATTTCTACATCCTATATCCCACCCTGCTGTCTTCCTTGAATTTTCTGTTAACCTTACATGTAAGCATCCAACCACTTCTGTTAGGTTCTGAAACTAAGCAACGTCCTCTTGCTTACAAAATCTTTCCAACACTGGATTTTGGAAAGGGGCAAGCAACCCACACTTGTTCACCCTCTTCCTCCCTCCACTATCCAAATGATTCTTATGCTTACTAAACTGTCAGAACTATTTTTTTCCTTAAATCAACACAAAACTTCCTACCAGCTACCTGTTATTTTCTCCAACTGTAACTTTTTGAAATGCAATTGTAGTATCTTTGCAACCTCCCAACAAACTATGGACTCTCTGGCAGTTGAAAGTCAACTCTTAGGGCCACACTATTATACAGTGATCTGCACTTGAACCTGCTGGCTGAATCCTGCTAAACAATGACTATAGCTAGTGAGGGGCTCCAAGTACGGATCAGAAGCCAGGTTAGTAGGTTCTTCTGACCCACCTACAAAATTAAAAAAATGATAGAGTAACTAAGAGTCGTATTTCTCTGAGGAACATCTTGAAGGAATTGGGAAATATCAAGGTTATGTATATACGCTACTGGGCCCCTTGGTTAAGTGAGGCTAAAGGGCAAGGTATGCTGCCAATTAAAGTGTACCGTGAAGAAAGCAAAGTTACAAAAGGGAAAGAGTGGATAAACTTACAATTGCAAGTCTTAAAACCTACACTCTTTTTCTCTCAGAAAAATCAGCTGTTCTTTTCTGCTATCTTCTCTAAATCCATAAAAGCATAGTTTTGGTTGAGAGGAGAAAATTGAATCAGCAACTGACCTGGGAATATTATTCTATATTGAGTTCAGATTTCCTTAAAATTCACTTCTCACACAGCATTTTAAATTAAACTTTACTTAGAAAATGAATTCTTGTATCTGTTTTCATGGCCCTCTGGAGCATTTCTGCCTTTATATAAAATAAGGGAAAGATTTTAATTTTCCCACTATTTTTATAAACAAAAAACAGTAAAATTTAATTCTGTATCTTTGTGATCTTCTTTCAAAATGGATTGACACAACCATTCATTATTTGATTCTTAGATTTAAGTTGTTTAACAAAATGCTATAGTTGTAAACACCTATTAATCTAAAATCGATCAACCAGTGGACACTACCCAATCCCTTGTCAAGTAACTCAGATATTTAGATCCTGTTGTTCCAGGTAGTTTCACTACTGAAATAGGCCTTAGTTAAGCAGAAAAATTAGTTAAATAGTGCCACCTGGAATTGGGCAGTACAGTGGTCTTGTTGGTGCTCTGTAGGTCATATAATGATTGCCCAGTGTAGAGCCACAGTGATGGCTATGGTATTGACCTATAACTTTAAAGGAAACAAATTGATAGATTTACATATTGTCATACCATGTCAAAATACTCCATCTAGGAGATACAAGGTACTATACATGTACCTTTTCCAAATATGTTGGACAGCATAAACTTCAACATCAACTTTAGAGTCTTCATGAAATGTTATTCTTCCCTATAGTGAACACATTATAATAGTTTGAAAATATTACAGCTAAAGGCAAAAATAAGACATTATCTATAAAATAACTGACAAAATATCTCCAGGAGCAAAGTATTCATACACTAGACACATAGGAAATAAACAGTGCTCTTTTACATGTTTGCAAAAAATTTAATAAAGAGCACTTTTGAGAAGTATGTGTAGTTGGAGGTGGGATGTAGTAGTGGGCTCACTAACCCTTGTATAGATCTTTGCTTATGTTCCCTAAATAAAATGCCTCATTTATAAATACAGATGTATTTCATTTATCCAATAGATGCTTTCTTAAACAGGTATGTGAAAATAAAGTCTCACATTGTAAATCCACTATTGATCTTATTGTCTTAAAGGAAACCTGTGAAGAAACTGTAAAAATCCAACTATACTCTCCTATGACCTTCCTCCCTTGAATTCACCATATTCTGGTGGCTGGGTACACACACACACACACACACACACACACACACACACACACACACACACTTCCTGCCTATTCACTCTGGACTCAGCTATTATGGTTTCCCCTTCTAATTCCACACATTCAAAAGTCTTTTTTTCATGTGTTTCATATTGTTCTATAAGTCTATCTGTCCCCCTATGGATTTTTGACAATGTCATCCCTCATTCCCTTTCTATAACCTGTGTTCTACTTCCTACAAGTGAAAGACAACTGCACTCCCTGTTTTCAGTAATATGAGTGCATTCAATCCTACAAAATAGTTCTAGTTCATGTAATCCTACAAAAAAAGGGCTAGAGGAGACTCTGGGGGTACTATTCTGGTATTAAGGGTGTTATGGTTTGGATGTGAGGTGTCCCCCAAAAGCTCATGTGTGAGATGATGAAGGTTCAGAGGAGAAGTGATTGGGTTATAAGAGTCTTAACCCAATCAACGAATTAATCCCCTGATAGGGATTAACTGAGTGGTAACTGAAGTGGGTAAGGTGTGGCTGGAGGAGGTGGGTGTTGGGGTGTGGTTATGGGATATATATTTTGTATCTGGAGAGTGTAGTCTCTGCTTCCTGATGACCATGTGAGCCACTTCCCTCTGCCACACTCTTCCACAATGATGCCCTACCTCACCTCGAGCCCTGAGGAATGAAGCCAGCCTTCCATGGACTAAGACTGCTGAAATTGTGAGCCCTCAAATTCTTCCCCTACAATAGTTCTGGTTGGGTCTTTTAGTCACAGCAGTGAAAAAGCTAAAATGTGGTCTCTCTCAAATCCCTGAAATATCACACACTTATTACACTGCTGTAACCAAACTGCCAATGATACCATATTGCTAACTCCAAAGGACTATTTAGTTATCATGTGAAGCATTTGACAGAATTGATTACTCCTTCATTCTTAAAATTCTTTTCCTGTCATATCTGAAATGCTATTTTTCTTATTTTCCATTATCTTTCTGGCCATTTTTCTTCAATCTCCACCAGTTCCTTTACTTCCTCTACATATCTCTTAAATGATTCTCTCCAGTATTCTATCTTGAGCTCACTTGTTTTCATCTAGGGATTTGTATGCAGTAGTGTATCATCCACTCTTATTGTTTTAATTCTCACCAATATGCCAATCATTCTGAAAACTAATTCCATCCCAGATACTCATGAATTCTAGACCCATGTATGCACCTTTCCATAACATGCATTAACAGGAGAACCAGAGCCATAGGAATCTCTAACTGCACATGATTATCAGCTCCTGTCACCTCCATTTCAAAGCTGGTCCTCCTCTTCTTTTTCTCATCTCATTGCTAATTCTGCTCCTTTAGTAGGTCTTTAATTTATCCCTTCTTTTTCATTCCTGCTTCATTATTCCAAAATATCATTATTTCTGGAAAGCGTCACACAACTTCCTTTCCTCATCCTAGTTTCTGTTTTCCTAAAATGTTATTATCTTGGTCACTTCATTCCTCTGCTTAAAATCCTGAAACAATACTTCAGTGCCTATAAGAAAGTCCAGTCTCCCCAACATGGTTCTTAAATCCTTCATTGTTTGATCTGACTACCTCTCCACTTGCCAACCTCTCCAATGCTCTACTTGTGTGTTAGCTTTTCATTCCTTTGACTAAAATACCCAACAACTTAGAGGACAAAAAGTATATTCTGGCTCATGTTAACAGAGGTCTCAGTCAATGGTCGGCTGATTCCATTGTTTAGGTCGTGAGGTAAGGCAGGGTACCATAACAGAAGGGAGTGATGGAAGAAAGCTGTGCAGCTCATAGCAGCAGAAAAGGAGAGAGGTGTGGGGGGCGGGGGAGAGGGAGAGAGAGAGGGAGAGCTTATAAGGAGTCAGAGATAACACATAATCCCAAGGGCATATCCCCAGTGACCTACTTCCTTCATCCCTACCCCATCTGCCTACAGTTACTTCTAGTAGTCCATTCAACTATCAATGGATTAATCCATTGATGAAGCCAGAGCCCTAATCATTGCCCAAAAGCCCTACCCCTAAACATTGCTTCATTACATTAGGGATCATGCTTTCAAAACAAACTTCGTGGGAACATTTCAAATCCAAACCATAACTTGTTTCCCAAACAAGTTATTGTTTCATTCTTATGACCTTCTTCTCCCTGGAATGTTTTTCTCCTTTTCTTCACCCTGTTAACTTCAGTGTTCAAGAGTTGGTTCAGAAATTGCTTCCTCCAATATGCCTTTCAAACATCTCCAGACTGCTCAGCCCTTACCCCAGTCTGCATTCCTATAACATCTGTACATAATTTTGCCATATGCATTATTAGCTTAACAAATATTTATTGAGCATCTCCTATTGATTCTAGGTGAAAATATTTGTCAGAGAACATGTTATGCAACATTATAATTGGCAGGTGATATAACTGCCTCCTGCTGCCTTTAAACTGAACTTTCTAGAGGTCACAGCCTGGGCCACATATCTTTATATCCTTAGCACCAGCACAGAGTCTAATATTGGAGTATTCACATATAATGTGGTGGCTCAGTACTGTTTATGACTTGAACTGCTTTTCCAAAAATTCCTCTTTCTGGGTTCAAGGTTCAAGCTGTCCACAGGAGAAATTCACATGAGATAGAGAAAGCATAAGTGAAGTGGTAGTTATTCTTAGGTTGTGAAACTTGTGAGGGAACTTTTGCAGCTCAACCATATTGTCACTGAGCTGGCTTACCCTGCAGGATTCTGTATTCATTTTCTCTAAGTCCTGAGGTGGGTATATCTGCACCTATGCATGCATCTTTGATAAAAGGCACCAGTTCATCCTGCAGATCTCCCTTATCAGGATTTGAGGATGCCAGAGAAAATAGAGATTTAAGTTTGTCCTCATGTTTTCTCCATTCCACATTTGATTTCCATTTTTAATTGCTGATTCTGCTGACTTCACACCCTCAACTAGATTCACAAGCAACAGCCTTGCATTGTCTGCTTACCTGGGTTCTGACAAAAAGGAAAAGTCCTTCCTTTCAGTCTTCCTACATTTTCAGGTTAAATCCTGAAAATTAGACTGACAAAAGAATTAACAAGAGAAAAATATTTTATTAATGTGTTCACTCAGTATCATATAGAAGAAACCTGAGATGAATAACTCAAAGGGTTGGTTAGAAGTTGTGTTTTTGTAGCACCTTTGCAAAGACCAATACATTTAACAAGACAAAGGAAAAGGGCTTTAGGATTTCAATGGTATCAGACTGTGGAAATGTAAATATATGGGGGAAACTTACCAATTTTCTGTCTCTTTTCATGGCCATAAACTTCTCTGGAAGAGATTTACAGCAGTCCTCATTTCTCAGGAGTTTCTTTCATCAGAGAAGGAAAGTTCCATAAAAGCTTTCTGGGCCAGCTATGGTGGCACACATCTGTAATTCCAGCAACTTAGGAGCCTGAGACGGGGATCACAAGTTTGAGATCAGCCTTAGCAAATTTAGTGAGACCCTGTCTCAGAACAAAACAAGTGTAAGAATGTAACTAAGTAGTGAAGATCCCCAAGGTTCAATGACCAGTACCAAAAAAATCTACCTTATTTCTGCATCTGTTCTTTATCATTTTACTTCATCTCAAAATAATCCTGATGCCAAAGTGGCATATTTGGGGATGGCATGTTCTGGACCTTCATAATTTACAATAACATAATGTCATATTCCTATGATAAATTTGTTGTGCTGTATCTTCCATAGTTCTGCTTCTATACTCAAATTCTAATTGACACAGAATTTGGTATCAGAAATAGTTTCAGGGATACCACAGAGCCTTTAGGATAAATTTTCTTTGATGCTAGGTTGTCCTGTATCTTCTTACCTGAAGTGGTTAGATCTAAAGACACTAATCACCCTTTTTCCAGTGGTAACATGAGCACTCTTTTATCAATATCATGTGTTGGTAAGATAACTACTTAATTCAGTACCTATAGGTGCCTATAATAAAAAACAAGGTTGGGCAGGGAGTAGAAAACCAAGTATTTGCCATCATAGAACATTTTAGAGATAAAGCAAAGGATTGTGCTGGATTGATTGGTTGCATCTAAGTACACTGGAGAAGGTGGGCAAAGAGACCTGTGGCCACTTATCAGAATGACTGTGCATTGAGAAAACAAGAATAATCAGAGTATGGGGAGTTACTGGACACTATAAATGAACTGACAGTAATTATTGGAGATCCAAAATGCTACTGTGGTCCACCAGTAGGGAATTATGTAGGTTAGATAATCAGTGCAGGTCTACTTCATGCCTATCTCAAGTGCACCAACAAATTCCCAAACCTGCCTTGTGATTGTTTCCCCAGTTCCAACTACATCATTGAACTTGACATACTCAGCAACTGAGAGAAAATCCTTTTTTTCCTGATCCATATAGTGATGACTAATTATAAGAAAAAAGAAATGGGAGCCATTAAAACTGCTTTTAAAAAACCCACTCTTCATCCAAATCAACTGTTTAGCTTGTACAAAAGGCAGAGCAAGCATGGAGAATGAATAACTGCAGATGATTATAAATTTAAGTCATAACTCCAATTACAGCTGCTCTTCCAGATGGAGTTTCATTAAGGAAACAAACCAACATATTCCTTGATAACAGAGGTGCAAAATAAACAAAATATCCAATGTAAAGTTAATCTAGTTAAAGACTCTCTGCATACACTCTGTCCTCTTGAACTCAGCTCAAATATCCCTTGGAGATTGTAGTTAGCAAGAACAGCCATAGCAATTCCACAGATCATTTGGTCAGATGCTTTTGTCTTAGACTGTTTTTTTTTTCTTTCATTTAAAGAAGAGAATTAGAATCTTTCTCAAGTTGCATTATTAAGTGCTTACATAGATGGTGATGCAATTTCCTGAAAAAGAGTGGATGGTAAGTTCAGGGAGAGTCATATCTAAACTAAAACACTGGAAACATGCAACATGCAATCACAAATTTAGATCCAGAGCTCAGGAAATAGGTCTGAGCCAAATATCCTTTTTTAGATGTCAAACATACAAATTGTAGTTGAAACCATTAAAAAAATGACAGTATGGTTCAAGAAAAGCAGGTAAAGAAAGGATATTGGACTAAAGAGGGACACTAGAGGCAAATCCATTTTTAAGGAAAAAGGAGATTTTGGGCTGGGGATATGGCTCAAACGGTAACACTCTCGCCTGGCATGCGCGGGGCACTGGGTTCGATGCTCAGCACCACAAAAAAAATAAAGAAGTTGTTTCCACCAAAAAACTGAAAAATAAATATTAAAAGTCTCTCTCCTCTCTCTTTAAAAAATAAAAGAAGATTTAAAGTCATCAGATCCCAGCAACTTGTGAGGCTGAGGCAGGAGGATTAGAAATTCAAGGCCAACCTCAGCAACTTAGCAAGGCCGTAAGCAACTCAGTGAGACCCTGTGTCTAAACTAAAAAACAACAAACAAACAAAAAAAAAAACCAAAAAACAAAACAAAAAAAAAAAAAAACAGGGCTGGGGATGAGGCTCAGTGATAAAGTGTCCTTGGTTCAATCCCTGATATACCTGATGCAAAAAAAAAAAAAAAAAGAAAGAAAAGAAACTGTCATTATGCACGAGTTTCCCCAGTTCCACCTGAAGACTTGAAGTGACTGACAACAAAGTTTGAAAGTGTGATCAGAAAGAGGGGAAAACCCAAAAACTAGTATTATGGTAGCCCAGGAAACGGAATTTTTTTTAAAAAAAGTGGAAATCAATTTCCAACATAGAAAAGAGATCCAATAAATTGAAAATGTCTGTTGGATTTGTCAGTTTAAGAGATCACTGACCACTTTGGTAAAAAGCCTTTCAGTGGCAAATTAGTAGATGGAGAAAGCAAGGATTAAAAAAAAAAGACTAAAGGCAAAGAGGAAGATAATGTGAGTTAGCATGATTACAAGGGATACGAGTTCATGGGAATTTTTTGTTTTGCAAAGGAAAATATATATTCATGCATATGCATATAAACAAAGAAGGGAGGGGGAGAGGGAGAGGAAAAGAGAGACACTAACTGGCTATGAGAGAGAAAGAATAAACATTAACAGAATAAAGAGTAATTAATTGTATCAGAAGAGGACCTGATTTGAGGTGGGACCGAGAACCAGGATAAGAATATGGAATTAAAAGAAATGATACATCTTCCACTGAAAATGGAAGGAAGAAGGA
The DNA here is from genome assembly GCF_964194105.1 of Spermophilus citellus. Taxonomy (NCBI): domain Eukaryota; kingdom Metazoa; phylum Chordata; class Mammalia; order Rodentia; family Sciuridae; genus Spermophilus; species Spermophilus citellus. Next base: position 133,632,045 of record NC_138190.1, on the reverse strand, counting down.
AAACTGGGTGTAAGAGAAACAGTCTTTAAGAGAGGCAACAGGCTGGGGAACTCATATATAATGAATAACTATTGAAATAGTGCAACAGTATCTACTGATAGTCGGATAGGTGACTTATCAAGGCTAGGAAAATTTTGTTAGCATTACTGAAAGAAAGACAAGCAAAAATGATGGCCAAGAAGCATCAAATCCAGCTGAGATTGCAGGCCACAAATTTGTAGCAGGACTTTCTCTTTTAGCACAAAGGGACCTTAGGACAAGATCAGAGAAATAGATTGTGGAATTAATGTCAGCTGGGGCTTGGTCAGGAAGATTTAATAAAAGAAGTTCAATAAGCATTGGTGCCATTCCCTGAGATAGGAGATACATTTCCTCCAACTTATTCTCTCCAAGGAGATAATTTGGGGTAGCAGAACAAACAACAGACAGAGGAGAGACAAGGATTCTAGTTCTAGCATGTATTAGCTCTGAGACTTTGAATAAATCCTTTCCCCTCAGTGGGCCTTAGTTTCTCCACCCAACCATGAGCAGCTTAGATAACTTCTAAAATCCTTTTCAGCTCTGACATGCCAGGACTCTGAAATATATGGTGATTCCTGAAATCAGAATTGAGATACTCTGATAAAATGCAGGACTGTGTGAACATATTACACTGCCAGACTCAGACTGTTTTGCCAAATCCTCTCATATCTGCCTTCTTCCCTGATTCAAACCCCTTCAGTCTCTTAAATATCTGAGCCCAAAGGTATAGGCACAGGTCACCACAAAACATGCAAAGTATCCAAGGCCTTTTCAACTTGTGGCAATTACATGGCCTAAGCTTGTTTGATATATTCAGAAAGGTCCCAAAGCACATACCCTTCACTCATCTGCAGAGGCCAAATGCTCCCTTCTGCTTAAGAACACAATGTATTTGTGTTACCTATAGGCCGCTTAATCTTATGCTTTCAGAGACACTGAATTCATCCCAAAAGTTAGAAGGATAATACTCTCAACATTTAGGCTATGAGAAACAGACTTTTTCAGGGTCTGGCCTCCATGGAATTTATCAAGGCATTTCAAAATTTAACTTGACTTGAAATTGTAAGCCAAGAGGATAAGGATTAGCTCTGAGGTCATATATCTCTTAAATCACAAACCCTCTGACAGATTTGAAATATGAAATTTATCTTTCTCAAAGTGTTGAAGGACTAGACATTCTTTTTTCACCTCTGAAGTGCTGAGGCAAATTTCTGGATGCATGTCTACTACTAAAGTAAATCTTGTGATCTGGATGCTTTTAAAATTTATTCCTCTCGGGTGAAGTATTTCCTGACTGGACTTATTCAGTGTTCTTCCATATAGTCTACTTCTCTATAATCTGTCTCAGTCAGTACCCATATCTGCACCCAACCTAGTCTGTCTTCTCCACACATTCATTTATTTAGTCAGTCAACATACAGAATGAAAACCTACTATATGCTAAGCATTGGGTTAGATACTGAAAATGTGACAGTACTGAAAATGTGAGATACTTACTTCAAGGTATATACTGGGTAGCAGTAAGTAGAGACTCATGTACCATTAGAGAGGAGATCAGTAATAGGTATATGGTTAAGGATCAGATCAACCTGGGTTTGAGCTCCAGCTCAGCTTTTAGCTAACATTGGACAAGTTACTTTTCTTCATTTAGTTTCAAAGTCCTCTATATGTTAAAAATATATAATGCTGAGGTTTACTTAAAGCCCTATATAGAGGATTAGTGGCCAGCATATAATAAGTGCCTAATAAATGGTGGTTACTGCTATTCTTATTAATAGTAACAACAACAACAGCATGGAGTCTTCCTTGAGGCATGACTAAATAGATTTGTCCCATTTCAGTGATGGACTGAAAGAATAAGCAAGGTTTGCCATAGAGACAAGTAGAGAAAAGTATTTCTAGGAGACAGTTTGTGCAAAGACACAGATGTATGGAAAAGTGTAGTGTATGTGGGGACATGTTAATAACTAAGTTGAAAAATAGGTAGAGAGGAATCAAAAGAAACCCGGGTCTGAAAAAGTTGCTTGCCTAATGTAGGGTCATTTGAAACCAGATGTTAAAAAATGGTAAGTAACAAATGCTGGTGAGAATGTAGAGAAAAGGGAACTCATAGTTAGAGGGAACTTAAGTTAGTACAGACATTATGGAGAAAAGTAGAGAGGTCTATCAAACTAAAAATAAATCTACCAAATGATCCAATTATCCCAATCCTGGGTCTATATCCAAAGGAAATGAAGTCAGCATTCCAAAGAGACACCTGCATTACTGCATCACTATTCACAGTAGCCAAGATATGGAAGCAGCATTGGTATCTGTCAACAGATGAATGAAGAAAACATAGTATTTTGTGTAAGGGAGTGTTATTTAGCCATAATGAAGCATTCAATCCCATCATTTGCATAAATATAGATGGAACTAGAAGATGTGAAGTGAAATAAGTCAGACACAGAGAGACAAGTACCATATATAGAAACTAAAACAAATGGACCTAAGAGTAGAATAGGATTACAAGTGACGAGGAAGGGAATTGGGGGTTGAGGGTGGAAGAAGGGTGGCTGGCTATGATCAATGTGGGCTATATTCATATACAAAAATATCAATACAATTCATATACAAAAATATGAATCCCAATAGTATATTTGATTAATGTGTTCATAAAAATAGCAAAGATATTAAAACAATTGTAATTGTGTTCCATGCATTCAAAGGTAGATATGTGAGCAATTTAAGAGAATTCTCACTAATTGACTTGTCTGGAAGCTGGCTAAAAATCTCTATTCTAGAACTATTTGACATGGCTCAGAGCTCCTACTGTGTTGGGGAAACTATATATTCATATGCAACAGAATGAGATTGACCCTTATGTTACACTAGATGCAAAAATCAACTCAAAATGGATTAAAGACGTAAGATCTAAAACCATAAATCTCCTAGGGGAAAAAAAAAAGTAAAATGCTACTTGACATTGGTCCTGGATATAACAACAAAAACAGGAAACAAAAGTAAAAACAAACAAGCAGGATTAAATAAAACTAGAATTTCCTTTGCAGTGCAAACACTTAATCAACAAAATGAAAAGGCAACATATAGAATGGGAGAAATTACATGCAAACAATGTTTTGATAATGGGTCAGTGTAGAAAATATATAAGGAACTCAGTAGCAAAACATAACCGTAAGAAATGACCCAGCGACCTGAATAGATATTTCTCCAAAAAGGATATACAAATAGCCAACATGTTATGAAAGATGCTGAACTGCATTAATAATCAAGGATACAAATCAATACTACAATGAGATTACTTCACACCCGTTAAAATGGCTATTGTTAAAATACAAAAGGCAGTAAGTGATGGATAGAATGTCAAGATAAAGGAACACTTGCACATCATTGGTGGGAATGTAAACTGATACACCCATTATGGAAAACCGTATGGAGGTTCCAGGAAGATTTAAAAATAGAACCTACATCTGATCCAGCAATCCTACTTCTGGGTGTGTTTCCAAAACAATTGAAATCTGGATCTTGGAGAGATACTACATTCCCATGTCCACTGTAGCAGTATTCACAATAGCCAAGATATGGAAAGCTGTCTACCAATAGGAAGGGGAAAACTCTGGGTGGTGATGGATTCATCTATGACCTTGATGTCTATGATGGGTTCATAAGTGTGAATGTATTCCCAAAATTATCTAGCTATATATGTTAAAAAAGTATAGCCTCTCACATGTCAGTCATACATCAATGAAGTGTTATATGATGCTTATAAAAACTCTACAGGACAAAAGAAATGTGTATGATAAAATATGAAAGGTATGCAGTGGTAGAGAAACACATCCATACTCTGGCTTATAACAAATATTAAAATGTTGGCATGTATTGATTGGAAGACAATGCACAAAATGAGACTGGATCAGTAAAAAGGCAGGGAGAAGTAAAATCTTAAGATGAAAATGTTACTTAAGATTTATGTTATTCTGTTTTACAAGAAAGATTAAATGTTTCTTAAAACATTAAATAACAAAAGCATTAAAAACTTACAGTTGATGGCTTGGGGAATTCCAATTAAATCTTTCTGCTTAAATCATTTTAAGAAAGATAATCTGTTGCTAGAGCATCTGATATCCGTAAGAGGAGGGAAAAACTGGTTTTTATACATATTGTATATCTTTAGGATTTGGAAAAGAGGAACCAAAACCCAAGCTTTCAAAAGGGGTTGTTTCTCTTGAAATAATTTTGTCACTTGGGTTGGATGAAGAAGCACAAAAACTGCTAAGTGGTTTTCCAAATCAAGAAAGGAGCACCTTAGAACTAGAGGACTGGATACCCTTAGTGGAGCATTCTGGATCTGTGGGGGCTAGAAAGAACTGGAACATACAAAGTCCAAAATTTTCTGGTCAAATTTGGCTGATGATATAAAAGTTCTCACTGCTATGGGTGATTTTATAGTAAAATATGAGGAGTATCTAGTAATGAATGGTAAGGGGGCTCCTAAATTGACACTCCATTGGCGAGTCCATATATCACAATCCATTCTAGCATCCATTGTAGCACTGTCTAGAAAAGCTGTGACTTCTCCCCTAAACAATTTCAGAAACTGTGGGATTTATTTTCCATCTCTAAGAAATCTATAGCTTCCCCCAAACCATGTGATTATTCAACAAGGGAATAAGGATGTTGTTTTCTTTCCTCTCTCAAGAGAGAAATAATTAAACAATATTAGTTGAGGAAGTGCTTTTATGAAATACACAGTGGCAAAGCAAGTGTATTTAAAATGCATTTTCAGGAACAGAAGAGTGACTACAAATGGACTTGGAAATTAAAGAAATATCCTAGAATCTTCTCTTTTGTAGCACAGGGCTTAGCAACCAAGTTTTGAAAAAAAAAAAAATCAGACTGGACTTAGGGGATAGAAAAGACTTTGTACATCATCTAATCAAATGGTTTTCAAACTTTTTAGCTATATAAACATTAACATAAAATATTCTTTGGAATGTGTCTACCTAAAAGATATTGAAACTAAGGTAGGAATCTCAGAACTCACTTTCACAGTCTTTTCCTGTGACTCAAAAAAGCACCACTAAACAGAACTCTTCTCATCTAGGGAAACCGAGCTCCAGAGAACCTTATCCAGCATCTCTAAGGTAGAGAGTGGCAGAATCCAAGTGTTTATGCCCCGAGGGCTTCCTGCCATACCATATTTCTGAAAAGGGTGTCAGAAGGCAATAGCACATTGATATTCTCTTGTGTCCCCTCTATTTGGGGGATGTGTTCTGGTTTAGTGCTCTCCTTCCTAAATTATGGATTTTCATCTCATTTCCCTTGCTTACTTTTGATTGAGTTTCTTAAGTTGCCTGGGTAGGAGCCAGGGATTACAATAGCCACATGATTTCAGGGAATCATACATCCTAGTTTAAATGCTTTCCTGAACAGGAAAAGAGTTATCATTGTTAAGCTGGTACTTAATTTGATGGAAAAAAAAACTACTATGATAGTGCTTAGCACATAGGGGCTGCTAAATAAATGCTAGTGCCCTTTCTTTCTCCTCCTCACTTGACAAGTGATAGATTGGAAGCCATTTTCCCAAGTGTCAGGATAAGCAAAGCACTTGCAAAACAATAGAACTATTTTGATTGTGTAGCAGAACACCTTAGCTGGGTTCCTTATGGACCCAGGAGGTCTTGAACACTTAAAGATACAGCACTAGCTGGTGTGGTGCACACCTCTAATTCCAGCAATCCCAGTGACTCGGGAGGCTGAGGCAAGAGGATCCAAAGTTTGAGGCCAGCCTCAGCAACTTAGTGAGGCCCTGTGTCAAAATTTAAAAAAAATAGGGCTGGGGTTGTGGCTCAGTGTTAAAGCAACCTTGGGTTTAATCCCCAATACTGAAAAAAGAAACACTAGCAAAGTTTCTCACATTTCTCTCTTCCCATTCAGCATCTAAGCTGTTTTCTCTTGCTGCAAACATTCTGGCTGTGATGCATCCTCCAGATCACAAAAGAAATGAGAGTCTTTCTTAAGTGCATCATTCTGCTAATGAAATTAATCAGTCAAAATGACAGTCTTAGAGCAGCAGGGAAGCTTACAAAATGGTAGCAGTTAAGAAGCGACTGCTGGAGAGAGCAGCAGAAGGCAATCAAGGATGAAATAAAGCAAAACAAGACTGGGTTAAAAGAAACCGCTCAGCAGTCAACTGTCAATAGGGCCTTGGAATAAAGGGGATATTATTTGAAGTTTAATGAAGAAAGGGTGTGCAGAGACTGATCCCTTTCCTATTTCAATGTTAGATTTACAGAAACTGAAGCCCTTCTGGAAAACAAACAGGAAGAAAATATTCTCATCAAATTTTATGAATATGTATACACATGGATGTGGTTTAGTGGGGTAAGTCAACAGAGAAAAGGAGTCTGGAATGTAGGGCCCTGGGTTTGTTTCTGCCAGTTGTCTATTTTTCACTGAAGAAATCCCTTTTCTTCCCTGGGTCTCAGTTTTCCCATCTAGAAAATAGACACTAGACTAGATACGCTTAGTTTATTCTTTATAAAAGTCCAAATCCCGGGGCTCTTGGGACACTTTTCATTATAAAACTGATTTTTAGTGAGTCATAGGGACTCTTCGCAAGGTAGGCCACTTGAGTTCTAAGTACTAAGCTCAATTTTCTTGATAACATGATGGAATATTCATACATTTGAGATTAAAAGTTCCTGTGAAGCAAATAAGTTAATGGCTACCTAAATGGGTTTGTTTTGAATACTACTTACATCTTGTTTTTCATCCCCAGACCTCAGCCATTATCTCTTGGGATAGTACTTCCAACATTTTCCAATTCCACAGCTAATAGATCTCACTGCCAGGAAGCTTCATGTGATGCTTATCATAAATCTTCTCTTGCAATTTCACCCATTTTCTGCATCCCACAGCTTCATTCCTTCTTGCTAAATACCAGCAGAAGGGTGTTTTTTTTCATATTTAAACTGATGTTTCTTAGTCCAGGAATATACTGGGGGAAATGCTGGCAATACAATAAATGTAACATTTTGCAAGGTTAAATAGATGGGGGAAAGTCTTAGCAAGTTATAACTTTTTCTCCGAGTCCTCTTAACCTGGGGGTGGGGGGAAATCACCATTTGAATTTTATCCATCATAAATCTGGGTAAAGGAATTTGATTCCAAGAATAGGTGGGATAATGAAGTTTTGGGGGTTCTTATGTCTGTGCATAGATAAGGCTAAGCAGTCATCTACAGGGCACCAGGTCCAATTGGAGTCCCTAAAACCTATTAACTCCCATGGTGCTTGCAGAGGGTATGCTAGGGTTCAGTTTGGAGAACAATGATGGAAGAATTCTAGAATAAAATTTCATTCAGGGAAGTTCAAAATTGGAAAGTTCAATTGCTAACCACAAAAACAAATGTGTCTGCAGGGTGCAGCATCACATGAGCTATTTTTTGAATTATTCTTGGGAGTTTGTATAGGTTTGTCAGAATGGATGCTTTCCCCACGCAAAAGAATGTCTCATTTTGACCTGACGAGTTCAGAACTAGCATAGAGAAGTCACATGCAGTATGCTCAGGATGACCAGTTGTTTCATTGGCTCCTTCCTTCGTCTGTACATTCTTTCTTTCAATAAATAGCTTTAACATTTGTTTAGTTATACACCAAATAACTATGGATCAAGACACTTACTATGGCCCCCAGACATTATTCTAGCACCAGAAACTCATTGGTAAGTAAAACAAAAATATCCATAAAGGTTATACTCTAATTTGAAAAAAAAAACGAATTTTAATTTAAAAATTAAATTACTAATTAATTATAATCACAATAAGTGCTACAAATTCAGGACACTAACAACATACAACAAGGCAATCTGACAGTCCATCTGGGGCATAGAAAATTTCATGGAAGAAGCAACATTGGGAGTTAGAGCTGAAAGACAAATAAGAGTTAGCCAGATAAAAAGGAAAAGACTTTTATGAAGTCTTGGAAGCATGTTTAAGTTGCCTAAGGCTGGAGGGTTCAGGCAGACTGGAGACTGACTGCAATGGGTACCTGGGCTCTATTTGGGGTGATGAAAATATTACAAAATTAGATTGTTGTATACTCTGTAATTCTAGTAATACACTGCATTATATCTCAATGGAACTCTTTTAAAACACTCATGAAACTGGAGTTGTGAGATGAAACTTGATTCCCTGCTTCTGCTAGCAGTGGCAGGTGAGGTCTGAACAAGCTGCAGGCCTCTGCCTCTGAGATGTGTTCCAGTTCTTAATGTGAGCTAGGCCCTCTAGTGTTGCAGCAGACCCAAGCAGCTCACCATCAATTTCTTTCAAGTTCTCACCTGGTGAATTCAAATAAAATCCAGATACCAGAATGAGCGAGTATAGGAGTAGGAATTATTGAAGTGTGCACAGAAACAGAACTTCTTCAGGGCAAAAAGGGACTGGACAGAGGTTGCCCCCCGAGTATGTGAGTCTGGGGATTTATATAGCACTTGGGGCAATGCTTTTGGTCCAAAATTGTGCTAATTTGGGTTTGGAAAAGTACTAATGCTATTGGTTAGCCTTGAAACCCATTCAGGTTTGCATTACTTAGATTTTCTCCTGGCTTCTTGGGAAGCCAGGGGTTGAAGTCGGTGAATTGTCATGCTGGATGAGGGATTTAGAACTGCAATACCTCAGGGAGCATGCTTCTTAAACAGGAACTCACACCCTGTGTAGGTCAGGTTGCACGTGGAGTCACCTCACCCTGGCTCACCACGGCACTGGCCAACCCCAGACCCCTGTGCCCCAAGCCCCCACCAGCATAGTGTGCTCTGCATACTGGCCCACACTTGCTTCCTATGCTTCAGCCTGCCCAGGGCTGCTCCCTGCCTTCTCAGCAGGGACCAGTGGGCTGGCTTCATGACTTGGGAACTATGGAGCCATGTCACTAATGCTATCAAAGCACAAAAAAATATATAAGAGGAGCAGCATGATTCTATAGAGGTTCCTGGAAAAATCCCCCAGGAATGGATAGGTGTGTTAGCCTTTTGGTGCTGTGACCAAAATACCTGACAAGAGTAATTGAGAAAAAAAGATTTATTTTGGCTCATGGTTTCAGAGGTTCTGTCCATAGTCAACTCCATTTGCAGAAATATCCTAACAGAAAGGCATGATGGAGAAAAGGTGTCCAGCTCGTACCACCTGGGAAGCAGAAGGTGGGGGTGGCTACGGAAGAGATAAATCATTCCAGGACACAACCTCACTAACCTACTTCCCACAACTAGGTCCCATCTCCCAATAGTCTAGTCAGCTATCAATGGATTGATTAATTTGAATCAAATAGATTTGATTCAAGTTGATTAATAGCTGATGAAGATAGGAAATTATTAGAGTGTGAGGGCTCTAATGGTTTCACCTCTGAACCTTGCTGCATTGGGGACCATGCTTTCAACGCATGAGCTGTTGGAGGGACGGTTCAGATCTAGTCCAAAACAGCAGGATGTTAAGGATTTTAATCTTTATTCTAAGATGATTCTGGATTTTCACTAAGTAGATTTTGGAGTTCTTCCTACAAAAAAAGGGGTAACTATATGAGATGGTGTGTTAAGTTGCTAGACTATAATAACCATTTCAGTATATATATTTATGCTGAAACATGTCACACATCTTAACCATACAATCATAAAAAATGTAGTTTACATAAAGGTTATACACAAACTTGTCTTAGGTTTTGCAACTTTTCTGGAATTTTTAAAAAATTCCCAAAATAAAAATGTTTAAAAATAAAAAAACTAGAAAGTCATCAAGAAGGATAAGCTGGAAAATTCATGATCTAATTTACATTTTTAGAAAATTCCTTTGCCTGTGGTTACAGGAAATCATAGGGGTTAAGAGTAGACAGTCAGGATGATATTACAATGGTGTAGGTAAAAGATGCTGATGATTTGGATCAGGATAGAAATGAAGAAAAGTGTGTGGATTAAAGAGATATTTTGCAGGTAGAATCAGTAAAACTTACTGATGCAATACAAGGTGTAAGAGAGGGAGAGATGTTGAAGATGACTCTCAGGTTTCAGATGTAAGCAAATGGTACCTTTTACTGACAGTGAAATCTTATACAGTATGAAAAAATCTGGGGCAAGACATAGGAAACAATGTGATAAGACCTCATGTTTGAGAATAATTAAACATTAAAGCATACAATAAGATTAGAAATTTGAGATGAGAATGAATAATATGAGAGTCAATGGCTGTAGATTAATTACTGCTATTTGGTTTTGGTTTTTATTTTCTTTTTCACAAAACCTTAAGTTTAAAATATGAGTTCCATATATTCAATTTAGTAGCTTTATAATTAAAATTTCTAGGTAATGATGCAATTTTGAAAATAAGGCAATGTTAATCTAATCCTGTTTTATCAAGGAAGTATCATGATGGAAGCATTACATCCTGCCAAGAAGCTGACTGAACTTATCATTTGAAGGTTAAGATCAAATTCCTCAACCTGTCAGAAGGATCTTTACCATACTTCAACATCCCTCACTTCCTTCTGCCCCTTCTTCCATCTTTATATTCCAACCCCATAGAACTCTTTAAAACAATACCTTTTCATGACTGAATCTTTTTCCATACCATGTCCTACCCCAGGAATGGTTTTTACTTGTCATGTAATGAACTATTTCTTTCCCGATATAAAAAAAAAAAAAAAATCACCTCCTCCGGGAAATGTATGTGACCAATAAAGCAATTCAGGAAGACTTGATTGTGTGGGCTGCTAAATTTCTACTGCATTTTGTAAATCTGTTTATTCACTGTTCACATGATTACACTTCATAATTTCCACATTATGCGTCAGTTTTTCTACAGTAAGAATCCATGAAGGAACTAAGTAGCCAACTTTATAGCCATAATACCCATAAGAGAACCTATCATTTGTAATTAATTGTGCAATGTCAGTCTTCCTCTTATGTATACATATACACACATGTACACACAATTTTTAGTTGATATAAAGTTCTATGTGGTGCTGAGGATTAAACCTAACACCTCACATGTGCTAGGCAAGCACTGTACCACTGAGCCCCAGCCCAGTCTTCCTCTTTTAAACCATAGATTCTGCCAGAGAAATTTTCTAGCATTTGTGTTCATTATTGTATTCCCAGTCTCCAGTGCAGAAATTATAAGTTAATGTTTCAAGGAGTAGGAGATAACTACTTGGCAGATGACCAGAGGTAAGGAATGAGCAAGGTGAGGTCAAGGTTGATATCCAATTTGCTGGATAAAATGCCAGGTATTTTTCAGTCACCAAGATAGTAATCACTGGATGAAGACAAGTGTGAGGATGAAGGTGAAGACTTGTGTTTCATTTAATACATTTATTTACTAGGCATTATGTATTATTTTAAGTGCTTTATAAATATCAACTCATTCATTCATCTTAGCAGTCCTGTGGTAGGCACATGTATAATCCTTCTTTAACAGATAAAATGGATGCATAAATATCAGAAGTATTCCCAAGTCCATTCAGACATTAAGTGATATAAGTTCAAACTCAGTAAGTTCACTTTTAGAATCTGTGCTATTAACCACTAGGCAAGCTTCTGAGATCAGTTTTGAACAAGTTAAATCTTGAATACCCATTAGAGACACCCATTAACTATTCATGTGTTTCATCATAATAGATCTTGATAGGAAAGGGCAGGTAGCTGGGTCTCTGCATGAATTGGGGTTTTAAAAATTATGAATTTAATAGCTAAAACTAATTTATTCACTTTTCTTTAAAGACTTTGAAGGACATACCAACATACAATCTATAGCAGTCCATATATAGATATATACACATGTAATTATATATAAATTCTCTATCAATTATCCATATACCACAAGGCTCCCAAGATCCTAAAATGTTACAAACCTCAAAGAAAGTAAATAGTTTTTCATCTTCGTCTTCCCAGATTTCTTATTTCTCTTCTATACTCCCCAATTTATTATGTAGATAAATAACCTTTCTTCTAGTAAGAAATAGCTTCTTGGGCTGGGGTTGGGGCTCAGTGGTCTCCAAAGAGACCTTATTTTGTATTTTGTAATATAAATTTCAGCATGTTCAGTGGAGTCATGAGCTCCAAAATTAGTGTGCCGATGTACATCTGGAAACTGCAAAGAGAGTATAAACAACTGGATAAATGATATGCAAAATATTTCTTACTTCTTCACAAACTCAAAATCATACCCTATTTTCTATACCTCCTAATTTTTATTACTTTTTATTATTTAGCTCCAAAATATGTCTCATACCTGAAACTAAGTAATTGAAAATGTATATAGATATAAGACTTTGATTGCTTAATATAATAAGACCAGGTATTTGAAAGTACAGAGTATATTAGTTCATTTTACCAGAAGTTGAAAATTATATGTAAACTGTAAGTGAACAATAAATTTCAACCTGAACTTCTAGGCATCCAAGGCAAAACATTAAATCCAATTAGTTATACAGCTGTTTTTCAAAGAATACAACTTCATCAAAAAAAGAATATTAGATGCCACTAAACTCTTGAAACCATTTTGAAATTTAATTTTTAAACAAAAGAATATAAACAAAGCTGCTTGACTTTTCCCCTTGGTCTCTTTAAAATATTTTACCTTCCTGGATACACAATCTTAGGAAATACGACTTTAATCTATGAATTGAGATTACGTTTGAACATTCTATCTCTTTGCTTACTTATTCTTGCATTTTTATGTGGGAAAAAAGTGACTAGCACAATGATCTAGACATGGATAGGGTGAAGCTCCATGAGGCCCAACACAGAACAAGAATGATTATGTGTCACTTAATCATAATATTTTATGAGAATGTTCTGTGTAGCTAGAGGATTTGTTTTTTTGTGCAAACATCTCATGGTGTGCTTATACAAACAGATGGTGTAGCCTACTACACACCTAGGTTATATGTATACTTGCCTTAACAATTGCTTATAGTACTCAGTACAAATAATGTTAACACAATCATAAGTGTATCTAAACAGAAAAGTACAGTAAAATAGAATATAAAAGATAAAAGTGATACACTGTAGTGCACTTAGCATTAATGGAATTTCAGGGCTAGAAATTGCTCTGGGTGAAACACCAAGTGGGTAGTGAGTGAATGTAAAGGCCTAGGACATTACTGTACAACAATGTAGACTTGATAAATATGTTACACTGAGACTAATAAATTTATACCAAGAAATTTTCCTTTTTCCAATAATAAATTAAACTTTTTAAAATTTCATATACTTCTTAATTTTAACGTTTTCACTGTTTTGTGACACTTATATTAAAGAAGAATTTTTTTTTTTTTTTACATCCGTACAAATTTATTTTAAACTATCAGGGATTAAATTTAAAAATAGAGGTAAATGAGAATACATCAAAATTTCAGGGATACTATGAAGACAGTGATAAGAGGAAAGTTCATTTCATTGAGCTTGTGCATTAAAATAGAAAGTCAACAAATTAAACTAACATTACATCTCAAAGCACTAGAAAAAGAACAAATCAACACCAAAGCAGAAGACAGAAAATAATTAAAATCAGAGCCGAGTAATATTCCATTCTGTCTATATACCATATTTTGTATCTATTCATCTGTTGAAGGGCACCTAGGTTGGTTCTATAGCTTAGCTATTGTGAATTGTGCTGCTATAAACTTGATGTTGCTGATTTTAGTAATGCTGAATTTAGCATCATAGTGTGCCGATTTTAAGTCCTTTGGGTATAAATCGAGGAGTGGGATAGCTGGGTCAAATAATGGTTCCATTCCAAGAGTTTTCTGAGGAAAGTCCTCCATACTGCTTTCCAGAGTGGTTGCACCAATTTGCAGTCCCACCAGCAATGTATGCATGTGCCTTTCCCCCCCTCATCCCTGGCAACAGTTATTGCTGTTTGTATTCTTGTGTGCGTGTGTGTGTGTTTGTGTGTTTTTGTGTGTGTGTGTGTGTGTGTGTGTGTGTGTGTGTGTATGGTGCTGGGGATTGAACCCAGGGCTCTGTGCATGTGAGGCAAGCACTCTACCAACTGAGCTATATCCCCAGCCCTGTTGTTTGTATTCTTGATAACTGTCATTCTGACTGGCTTGAGTTTAAATCTTAGAGAAATGCAAATCAAAACTACTCTGATTACTAAAGAAATATTACTCAGCATTAAAATAGAATAAAATCATGGTATTTGCAGGTAAATGGATGGAGTTGGAGAATATCATGCTAAGTAAAGTAAGCCAATCCTGATAAACCAAATGCTGAATGTTGTCTCTGATATGTGAATGCTAATCCATAATGGGCAGGGCATGGGAAAAGAACTGAATTGGGCAAAGGGGAGGGAGGGGAGTGGAGGGGGCATGGGGGCAGGAGAGATGGTGGAATGAGATGTATATCATTACCCTATGTACATGTATGACTGTAAATATGGTGTGATGCTACATTGTGTACTACCAGAGAAATGAAAAATTGTGCTACAATTGTGTACAATGAATCAAAATGCATTCTGTCATATATACTTAATAAAATTTTTAAAAATTTATTCTAATTGTCGTATAATAACCAGTTTTGCAGCTATTAGAAAATTTTAGCATTCTTGTTTGTATTTATACACATGCACAACAGGATATATCTATACATGCACATATACATATTTATATATCTGTTCTCATTAATGGGTGGGTTAAATAAAAACTGATGTGATAATTAAAAAAAACTTAAGAGCTGAAATCAATGAAATAGAAACAAGAAATGATCCAAAAAATATTAGTTCTTGGGAATTGGGGAACAATAAAAATTGATAAACCTTCAGCCATGCTAACAAAGAGAAAACAGAAATGATGAAAATTCATGATGAAAAATGAAATATCACAACACGACTGAAATACAGATGATAATCAGAACCTATTTTGAAAATTTAGGTAATAGGGTACAAAATCTTGAAGACATCAAAAAATTTCAAGAGACATGACCTACCCAAATTGAATCAGGAGGACATAACAGTTTAAATTTCAAGCAATGAAATTGAAGATGCCATCAAAAGCCTACAAAGTAAAGCCTAGGAAAAGGTGGATTTGTAGCAAGTTCTACCAGACCTTCCAAGAAGAACTAACTCCAATCCTCCTCAAATTATTCCATGAAGTAGAAAAGGCGGGAACCCTTCCAAACTCATTCCATGAAGCTGTTATTACCCCCCGATAACCAAAACCATAAAAAAAAACACCAAGGAAAGAAAACTTCAGACCAATATCTCTAAGGAACACAGATGCAAAAATTCTCAAAAATTCTGGAAAATTGAATACAAAAACACATCAAAAAGATAGTACACCATGATCAAGTAGGGTTTATCCCAGGGATGCAAGATTGGTTCAACATACAGAAATCAATAAATGTAATTCATCACATCAATAAAGATAAGAATCACAAGGTTATCTCAATAGATGCAGAAAAAGCATGACAAAATTCAATATCCATTCATGTTTGAAACACTAGAAAAACTAGTGAGAGTAGAAACATACCTCAATATTGTAAAAGCTATCTATGCCAAACCCAAGGCCAACATCATTCTAAATGGAGAAAAATTAGAAGCATTCCCTCTAAAAACTGGAACAAGGCAGGGATATCCCCTCTCACCACTTCTATTTAACATAGTTCTTGAAACATTGGCCAGAGCAATTATACAGATGAAAGAAATTAAAGGGGTACAAATAAGAAAAGAACTCAAACTATCCCTATTTGCTGACAACATGATTCTATATATAGAAGACACAAAAAACTCCACCAGAAAACTAGAACTTAAATGAATTCAGCAAAGTAGCAGGATATAAAATTAAGATCCATAAATCAATTGCATTCCTATACATCAGTGATGAATCAACTGAAAGAAATTGGGAAAACTATCCCATAATAGCCTCAAAGAAAATAAATTATTTGTGAATCAATCTAAAAAGAGGTGCAAGACCTCTACAATGAAAACTACAGAATGCTAAAGAAAGAAATTAAAGACTTTAGAAGAAAGATCTCCCATGTTCTTGGATAGGCAGAATGAATATTGTGCAAATGGCCATACTACCAAAAACACTATACAGATTTAATGCAATTCCTATTAATTTTCCGATGATGTCCTTCATAGAAATAGAAAAAAAACAGTAATGAAATTTATTAAGAAAAATAAGAGGCCCAGAATACTCAAATTATCAGTAAGAAAAGTGAAGTAGAAGGCATCACAATACCTTATATTATACCACAGAGCTAATACAGCCAAAATGACATGGTATAGGCATCAAAAAAGACATGTAGACCAATGGTACAGAATAGAGAATACAGAAAAACCCACATAAATACAGTTATCTCATACTAGACAAAGGTGCCAAAAAAAACATACATTGGAGAAAAGAGCCTTTTCAGCAAATGGTTCTGGGAAAACTGGAAATCCACATGCAGCAAAATGAAATTACATCCCTCTCATCTTGCATGAAATCAACTCAAAGTAGATCAAGGACCTTGGAATTAGGCCAGAGATTCTACACCTACTAGAAGAAAAAGTAGGCTCAAATCTTTACTATGTTGGCTTAGGAACTGACTTCCTTAACAAAAACTCCTGAAGTCAAAGAAGTAAAAATTAATAATAAATGGGATTATTTCAAATGAAATGCTCTTCAGAGCAAAGGAAACAATCAAGAACATGAGAAGAGAGCCTACTGAGTGGGAGTAAATCTTTGTCAACTTCACCCCAGATACAGTGTTAATTTCCAGGGTATGAAGAACTCAAATTTAACACCCCTGCAAAAAAAAAAAAAGAAAGAAACCTCAATCAATAAATGGGCAAAGGAACTGAACAGTTACTTCACAGAAGATGCAATATGAATGGTGAACAAATATATGAAAAATGCCCAACAGCAGTAGCAATCAGAGAAAGACAAATTAAAACTACACCGAGATTTCATCTCATTCTAGTCAAAATGGCAATTATCAAGATTACAAGCAACAGTAAATGTTGGTGAGGATGTGGGGAAAAGGTACACTCATACATTTCTGGTGGGACTACAAATTAGTGCAACCTCTCTGGAAAGCAGGGTGGAAATCCCTCAAACTTGAAATGAAACCAACATTTGACCCAGTTATCCCAGTCCTCAGTATGTACCCAAGGGACTTAAAATTGGCATTCTACAGTGACATAGCCACATCAATGTTTATAGAAGCTCAATTCATAATAGCCAAGGTATGGAACCAACCTTGGTGCCCTTCAGTAGATGAATGGATAATGAAAATGTGGTATATATACAATGAAATATTACTCAGCCATGAAGAATGAAATTATGGCATTTGCTGGTAAATGGATGGAACTGAAGTCTGTCACACTAACTGAAAAAAATCAAATCCCCAAAACCAAAGGCCATAAGTTCTGATGTGCAGATGCTGACTCAATAGTTGGTGGGGAAGAGAAGAATAGAAGTTCAGTGGATTAGACAGAGAATGAAAAGAAGGGAAGAGGGTGGGCATATGAAAGACAGTGGAATGAATCACATATGACTTTCCTATGTTCATATATACACACACAACCAGTATAAGCCTGCATAGTGTACAACCACAGGAATGGGAAGTTATACACCATGTATGTATATCAAAATATATTCCACTGTGATGTATAACTAAAAAGCAAATAAAAATCTTTGTATTCTTATTCTATAAACTTTGTCTATTTTAAATTTATTTTGTTAAAAACTAAGCCACAAAAAAACACATATTAGCCTAGGCAAACACAGGGTCAGGAACATCAACAACACTGTCTTCTAACTTCACATCTCATCCTACAAGAAGGTCTTTGGGGTAACAATGTGAATGAAGCTGTAATCTCCTACAACAATGCTTTCTTCAGCAATATCTTCTAAAGAACTTGAGGAGATGTCACTCTTTTCAGAAATACATCCATAGTGATTTTTTCTATCATAAATTTGCTTATAAGCAAAAAATACACCATGAACATTTCCCTCTATTAATTGAATCCATTTGGTATTAGTATTAGTATTAGTATTATCCATTTAAACACATTTCCAAGGAGCTTATTGAGTTTTGAAAAAGTTTTTGCTTAACACTTCACTGTGAATGTTCTTGGGCATTCTTTTTCTTCTCCCAAAGTTTCCCATTTTCTTGCCTCTTCTTCAGCTACACATTCACTAGGAAGTAGGATTTTTTAAGCTCCATTACAATCTTATGGGACTACTGTTGTATATTCAGTCCATTGTTGACCAAAATGTTATTAGCACTTATACTGAACAATTACTTAAGATAACACACCTCAGAACACACATATGACTGGACAATATTCAAGGTCTAACCAGGCAGAGTAAAGAAACTTTCTTGAGCACTCTAGGCCTCAGTAGTGATCTCAGAAATTTCAATCTATGGTGGTAGGGCTATATTAGTCCAAGAATAAAAGGAGTTATAGATCCATGCTAACAAAGCATAAAAATAAACCTCAGGAGTTTCACTTCTGGTCATGATGGACTTCAGGAACTATCATTACCTTTCTAGTACAAAAACTGGACAAAATATAGGAAATATCTGTTTTTAGGCATTGAGTAAGAGACTTGTCAGGAGTGTGATTTGTGAATACAGGGAAACAAATGAGGTGATCCCTATAACTTCCATGAATTTCTATGTAGTAAAATATAAGGGATTACAGAGTAGGACTCTAATCAAATATAGAGCTCAGTGGAGTCACCAAGTTCAGATGATAGAATTGGAGTTCAGAGAAGCTGAAGCAATTGGGAGGTTCAGGACAGAGTTCTGAGGAGTAGGCAGCTACACAGAGATAAAGAGCTTCAGAAATTTTCACAAAGGTTCCCTTTATTATTAAATAAAATTTACTTCTATTCATTGAAACATTTTTTAGTCCAAGCTAAGAACGACATAGAAGTCATGAGCTGATTTGTCACCAGAGGTAAGATGTGCAGTATTGAGCTCCAATAAGCTAGAATAGATATTTCTCACTGATCACTCAAGGCATTTAGTAGAAAAATCCCCCAGCCAAAAGCTGTATCTTGATATTAGAGTGAAACCATCTCTAGATCTTCCTTTATAAAACTTTTTAAAGAAACAGTATCAAAAGAATCAATTTACCAAAGTAATATAATTGCTAGCTAAAACAAAACTCCTTAAAGACAAGAAAACTCAAACATACAAAAACATGAAACCAAACTGTATAGCCCAGAATAAAACATGAGTAGACATGCCCTGGTTATTTTAACAGGAAAATATGACCTGTAATCTAGAGAAAAATAAGTCAATAGAAAGAGAATTTGAATTAATTGAGATGGAGGAATTAGCTGCAACAAAGTGAAAATAGATAGTATATAACTATTATTCATGTGTTTAAGAAAAAAGGTGAACATAGAAAAGTGGGCTATATTTTTAAAGAAACAAGTAAGAGTCCCACATCCAGAATGGCAGCATATGGAATTCTGCAGACTTATTCTCTAATTGAACAATCAAAAGTGGTAATTATTCTTTTTAAAAATCATTTAATGTCTCTAGAAATGGTTATAAGGGCATACAGCAAATGAGGTAACATTATTTAAGAAAATAAAGTATCAGTAAAAACATAAAATTTGTGGCACTTCAGTTATGATCTGTCCCCTTCCTCCTTCCAACTCAAGGCGAGAGATTTCATATTAAGTAGGTGTGGCCAAAATGGCAAGAATCCCTTTCTCCTTAGCTGCCCACAAAAGTAAACACTTTACTGGGAGGAACAAACTATCAGCATTTCTCATGTCCAGCTCCAAGTTGTAGAGGGTAAATTCTGGATAAGTGTAGTAGACAGATTTTGGGCTCCCTTCTACTCCACCCTGATTCGCAACAGGGAGGCTGTACTCAGAGAATGAAGGACAAGAATAGTGGAACTATCGTTGCTCTCCCTCCATACTGCTTTCCTCATTAGGAAAAGCAAAAACAAACAAACAAAAAAAAAACCCAAGAGACTTCCACACTTACCTAACACCCTGCTTCTTAAGCATGGATGCCAGTTCTGCTCCCAGCTCCAGAACAGTGTCTCAGTGTATGACTGTTATAACTTAAAACTCAACTAGTCTGAAAGAAAGCACAAAAAGAGGGAAAAAGAATGGATTAGACAAAGAAAAATTGTACCAAGATGGCATATTTAAATCCAATTATATAATTTATATTAAATGTGAATGGCTAAGCTTTCCATATAAAAGCTAGACATTGTCAAACCAGAAAGAAAAGCCAGCCTTAATTACAAATAAAGTATGTTCTTTGTACATAAGTACAAATAGGTTAAAAGTTAAAGAATGGAAAAACCATATACCATGAAAACAGTAAGTTAAAGAAAGGTGAAGTGTCTATGTCATATAAAGCCAACTTCAGAAAAATTATTGAAGAAGAATATCTTATATATAATTAACCAAGAAAATCTAAAAGTTTCAAATGTCTGAACATAATAGAAATTCAATATACATGGAAAAACAACTAATGGGGCTTAAAATGGACAAATATGCAATTATTGAGTATGACAGTCTTAGCAACTGTGGGTGAAATAGAAAGAATAGACATAGATAACCTGAATAATACATCAAGCCAACTTGTTTGGAATCATATTTATGAAAAAAATATCCAACAAGAATACACATTATTTTCAAATGAACATAAGTCACTCAGATAAACCATATGCTTGGTCAAAAAATTCCCAGTTTTAAATTGGAGAAATAATTCAGAATGTTATCCTTGATTATAGGGAAACTGAGAAATTAAAACAAAGACAACTCTAGAAAATTCCTATATATTTGAAAATTGAACACAAATTAAAAGTACTACAAGTAACAAATTAAGATGAATTAGAACAAATTCAATATAAAATGCAGCTAAAATAGTACTGTGAGAAGCTGTGAAAATAGTGCCTAGAAAATAACAACATAAATGCTTATATGAAAAAAATAAAAAGTATCAAATCAATGACCTAGGCCTCCACCTTGGAGCATAAGTAAAACTAACAGATTAACCCCCAAATTAGCAGAAAAGGCTAAATAATTAAGAATATAAATCAATAAGATGGAAAATAAGAAAAACAAAGAGGGGGAGAGGTGCAAGGGAGGGAAGGAGGAGGAAGACAGGAAGGAAGGAAAGAAACCCCAAGGATACAAAAAGATTTCTCAAATATATCAAAATTGAAAACACTCTAGCTCAACTTATCCAGAAAAAAGGACAAATAGTCATTATCAAAAATGAAAGCATGAACATCACCATGGGCACTAAAACATGAAAAGGATGTTGACAATTTTATATCAATAAATTCAGCACCATGCTTTAAATGAACAAATCCCTTGAAATAAACAGACCTAAGAAATAGATAACCCACATGTATATAAACAAATTGGGAATGCATTATGAGACTTCCCCCCAAGAGCTCCAAATCCAGATAGTGTCAATATTGGATTTCACTGGATATTCAAAGAAATAGTATCAATCCTAAATAAATTGTACCAAAAAATAGAAGAGCATAACACTTCCCACCTCATTTTATTAAACTAGCACCACTCTCCCTATCAAAGATAATAATGGTACAAACTAATATTCTTTATGAAAATAAATGCAAAACTCTAGCAGAATTCTAGTAAACCAAATATAGCAATATATAAAAAGAATAATGCATCATGACCAAATGGGTTTTATCTAAGTAAAACAAAATTGATTTAATGTTTGAAAAATCGATATAATTTAACACATTGACAAATGAAGGGGAAAAAGAAATGGTTTTCTGTGTAGAAGCAGAAAAAGCATTTGATAAATTTCACCATTTATGCTAAATACTCTCAGCAGACAAGGAATACAAAGGATCTCCCTCCAAATGATAAAAGGCATCTACCAAAAAATAATCCCTACAGTAAGAATCATACTTAATGGTGAAACACTAAGCAAAACCAACCAGATAGATTTACAGAAAACCTTAGAGGGAAAAAACATAATTGGAAATGATATAAAGCAGATCAGCATTTGCCTGCAGTCAGGGATAGAGGTTAGGATTGACTGAAAAGGGAGACAAGGTAACTTTTTGGAATAGAAATGCTCTATTTTTAATGTAATAGTGGCAATACAAGCACATCCATTTGTGAAATCTCGAAGTGTACACTTTAAATGGGTACATTTTAGTGCATGCAAATTGCTATGGAATCAATGTGTTTCCCCAAATTCATATGTTGAAATCCTATCACTGTTTTGAAGTTGGGGCCTTAGGAGGAAATTAAGTTTAGATGAATCCATGAAGATGGAGCCCCCTGATAAAATGAGTATTTTTATACTAACATGAATAAAACACTCTTATCTCCCCAAGAGCACACACCAAGAAAATATGAAAACACAAGATAGCTGTTAGCAAATAAGAGGAACCTCAAACACCAAATCTGCTGATGCCTTGATTTTGGGCTTACCAACGTCCAGAATTGTGAGAACTAATATTGTTTAAGCCACCCAGTCATGGTATTTAATTATAGCAGCCCTGATTAAAATACAAATTGTACTCAGTAAAGTTAATCTTATAAGAATAATGTGGATGATTGTATGTATATATTGGTGTAAATTTGCTGAAGCATTTTTTACACGTATAATATTAAAGATTTAAAAATGTTTATATAGATGATAAAGTAACTAGAATACTAGTTTCTCTCTTCACAAGCAAGAAATATCTGGCACAGGAGTAGATAGTAGAAGATTACAAAGGACTTTAAGAGCGCTAAGGTCCCATATCACCCACCACAGCACCATTATGGCTTAATGACAATGATAATGGATTACATTTATTGAGTTTTATAAAAGTTTTTTTTTAATTGTAGATGGACACAATACCTTTATTTTATTTACTTATTTTTATGTGGTGCTGAGGATGGAACTCAGTGCCTCACATGTGCTAGGCAAGTGCTCTACCACTAAGCCACAACCCCTTTATTGAAATGTTTATACACCTGGACCATTCTCAGATATTTTCAGGTATTGCTTGTGGGTCCCATTATTTTCTGTGAAGAAATTGAGATTTGAAGATAGCTGATAATTTAACCACTATAACATGGGCCATAAATGAAAAGTCTTCAATTCAAATATGGGCTATTCTGGTTCTTGAAGCCAAATACATTTTAAAGTGGTAACAAGTTTTTGGTTTTTTTTTTTTTTTTTAGGTTCAGTTTCCTTTTAAGTCTATTTTATATTGACAAGTAAAAATAATGAAATTATGGTAGATAGCATGTTGCTTTGAAAATAGCCAAATTGAGTCAATTAATGCATACATTATCCCATACATTTTGTGCAAGAAAGCAAAATCTACTTTCTTAGCAATTTTCAAGAACACAATACATCATTATTATCTGTAGCCATCATGTTCTGTAATAGGTCACTTGAAATTATTTCTCCTAACTAAAATTCTGTTGCCTTTGACCAACATATCCACCAGTCCCTGGTAACTGCCTTTCTCCCATCCATTTCTGAGTTCAACTTTTTTTAGATTCCACATAGAAGTGTGCATGTCTCATTTCACTTAATATAATATGCTCTAGTTTCATAAATGTTGTGGCAAGTAACAGGATTATGGGAGGGCAAGGGTAATGGGTAGTGGAAATGATCAAAATGTTATATGCACATATAAGTATGCCACAGTGAAGCCCACTATTTTGTAGTTAGTATATACTAATAAAAATATCTTTACCATATATATGATTAGCAAATAATTTTTAACATTCTGTAAGGTGTGCTGTCACTTTATAGTCTCTGATCTACAAAATCTTTAATTTTATGAAGTTCAATTTATCTTTTTAGTTGCTTTGGCTTTAGGTATCATGTCTAAGAAATCATTGTCCTTATCATGGTAAGTGAAATAAGCCAAACACAAAAAGTCAAAGGTTGAATGTTTTCTCTGATATGCAGAAGCTAATCCAATGTAAGGAGAGAAAAACGAGGGGAAAGGGCAGGGGGGATTCCATAAATATAAAAGAAAGACCAGTGGAATAGAGGAAGGAGATTGAAGGGGAGGAAGTGGTATTGGACAAGGGAAGAACAGTGGAATGAATCTGACCTTACATTCTTATGTATATCTACGAACATACCACAGAGAATCTCACCATGATGTACATCCACAAGACACTAAGAAAGCTATAAAAGCAGAAAGATCAGTAGAACAGGAAGGGAAAATGGGGAGGGAGGAGGGGAAGTGGAGGTACTGGGAGCTAAATTAGAGCAAATTAGATTCCATGCTCTTGTGTCAAATGATTCCTAATGTTATGGACAACTGAAAAGAACCAATGAATTTTTTTTTCATAAAAGGAAGTCACTGTTTTATCCTAGGTTATGAATATTTATACTTACATTTTATAGAGTTTAATAACACTATAAAAAACCTTGGTATGGTTTGTGTTGATATTTCTATGTGATATGAAGCAAAAGGCTATATCCATTCCTTTGCATCATTTTTTCAAAATATTGCATTCTTTCACCATTGAGTTAGTTATCTTGGTACCCTTAGTAACATTCAATTAATCATAAGTGAGTGGGTTTATATCTGGACTCTCAATTCTATTCCATAGATATATATGTTCCTCCTCATGTTAATACCATATCATCTTTATTACCATTGTTGTAGTGAATTTTAAAATTGGAAAGGATGTCTTCCAATTTGAAGGCTTTCAAGATTGCTTTAGCTATTTTGAATTCCTTGAATCTCCATATAAACTTTTGTATCAGCTTGTCTATTTTAGTAAGTAGTATGAAGAATATAGCAAAGTCTCCTGAAGACATCTTATTCCCAATATTTTCCTTTTTAATTAGATTTTGCGTTTTAATTAGTTTGTTGTTCATCCTGTTATCCACCACCTCAGGTAGCTATGATGTTAAAAAAATTTGCTGATAGTTTTTGACAAATGCCCTAGGTAAAAAAGCTGTTTGCACTGGGCAAAGCAAATTATGTAAAGACAAGTCCTGCCATTTGGGTCTTTAGATGGACCAGATTAAATAATGACAATTCTAAGAATGAAGCTTTACACAAGTTCCAACTTTATACTCCCTCCCAGCACAACAACTTGGCAGCTGGGACAACCTGATGGTTTTCATCCTGATTGCTGGTTATTAGTTTCCAATGTCACTTCAGATCTGGGAAAAGTGGAATGGGAAAGGGTAATGTGAAATACCACAGTAGAGCAAGTGTATCAGAGAGGGAGGGGAGGGAAGAGAAGAGGGAAAAAGAAGGGGCGGGGAAGGAGATTGAGCAAATTATGTTAATATGTATGTGTAAACATGGTATAGTAAATCCTACTATTAAGTATACTTATAATGCACCCATTTTTTAAAAAACAATGAGAACGCTGGAAAATATTGTCAGAAAAAATTTTTCAGAACTCTAAAAATTATTCTTTGGAATAGCAATTAACTTTGATGCAATTACAGTGTCCAACCAGGTTGTTTTGATTAGTGAAGCTAATCAACTTTTTATCATCCTACAGAAAGAAATAAAAGTTGCCCATGGACTAGTGGAATGCAAAACAAGCAAGCTGTGAGCAACCCAGCTCACGTCCTTGCCCACAGAAAGTAGCACAAGAAAAACTCATGCAAAATTGTATAATTCCTACACTGACTTCACCTCTGGTTCAGCCCCCTAGCTACTGCCCCTCTATAAACAAGAGGACGCCAGACCAAGCTGTTGCTTTTCTTGCTCAAGATAGCCCTCCCTCCATCTCTTTCCCTTCAAGTGTGTAATCATTGCTTTGCTAAATACCTATGTGCTTATGTCCCTTTTAAAAAAGAAATTTTTAAAATGTGGCATATATACACAGTGGAATTTTACTCAGCAATTAAAGATAATAAAATCATGGCATTTGCAGGTAAATGGATGACATTGGAGCAGATAATGCTAAGTGAAGTCAGCCCATCCCAAAAAAACAAATGCCGAATGTTTTCTCTGATATAAGGAGGCTGACTCATAGTGGGGTAGGGAGGGGAGCATGGGAGGAATAGATGAATTCTAGATAGGGAAGAGGGGTGGGAGGGGAAGGGAGGGGGCAGGGGATTCGCAAGTATGGTGGAATGTGATGGCCATCATTATCCAAAGTACAGGTATGAAGACACGAATTGGATTCCAAAATACTTTATATACAGAGATATGGAAAATTGTGATATATATGTGTAATAAGAATTGTAATGCATTCTGTTGTCATTTGTTTAAAAAAATAAATAAAAGAGAAATAAGTCAAAAACATCATGGCAACTTTGGCATAATCTTAACTCTTGATTTATGTTGTAACAAATGTTAAACAGTCCTGACATTTATGTGTCCTAATTTTTAAGAAAGTTAGAACCCAAAGATAGATCTCCTAGGCACAGAAAGAAGTGGGTGCTTCTACCAAATGAGGATGAGTTCATGCAATGTTGAAAATTCGAAACACTACAGATTTTCACACTTCATCAATATTTCTATCTTAATGAAATCAAATGAACTGAAAAACATTGCACTTCATACTACTTTCACCAAGATTTTTAATATGTTTATTTCCTAATGAGTCCCTGATAGACTTTCAGGTGCTATCCTCACTCAGAATTTATGAGATTACCATGTTAACTGCACTTACTTAATAAGATAATAATTGGTAAATAATGACCTTATCATTGCAATTGCTTTCACTAAAATGATGTAACCCAATCATAAAAAAGACTTCTGGCCACATCCAAGTAGAGAATATATATATATTTAATTGAGCTGGCCATCT
Source organism: Spermophilus citellus (assembly GCF_964194105.1). Classification (NCBI taxonomy): domain Eukaryota; kingdom Metazoa; phylum Chordata; class Mammalia; order Rodentia; family Sciuridae; genus Spermophilus; species Spermophilus citellus. The sequence goes on along the minus strand of NC_138190.1, from coordinate 133,605,272 downwards.
ATCTTTCATACCTTTCTTTCTCCATCGTTTTCTAAAGCTCCTGTTCTTCCTTCTTAAACTTTAGTTTTTCCCATGGCTTCATGCCCAATGCTATTCTATTGTCATCCTAATGTGTTTTCATAATGAATGCTAGTCACTTCCATGTTTCAGTTACTAAGAGCTGATAAATTCCAGATCTATATTTTGAACCACTCTTTCTCTGTGGCTATATACCTCCAAGTACCCAAGTGTTCATTTGCTATTTCTTCCTAAATTTTCCATAGGTACCTAAGATGCAATATGTCCACAAAAGAACTGACATTTCTCTCATCACAAACCCTGGACCCAATCTGATGGAATAATAGATTCGTACCATCAAGACGCAATGGGATAGCCCCAAGTGAACAAATACTGACCAGAAACAATAACGGAAAAGAAAAACATTTTCCCAAATCATATGCAACAAATCAACAACATCCCAACACTGAAAGCAAACAGTTTGGAGAACAGCTTTTGTAACAGAACAAAGTAAGTTTTTTTTTTTTAATTATGAAGACATGGATCCTTAGGAAGAAGACCTGGAAGAATAAGTTCTATGGTTCAAATCAGTGTGATGATAGTTTAGAGAAATTTCTGAGTAGTTCTCAGGGACTTATCTTACTCCTGGTTTAGGTTACTCTTTAAAAAAGGTTCATATGCTACTCAATGTGGTGACCACTAGCCACATGTGGGTTCTGAGCATTTGAAACAGGGCTAGTCTTAATTGAAATGTCCTGTGCATGTGAAATTTACACCAGATGTTTTCTGATATGTGGATACTAATTCACAATGGGGGGAGGCACTAGGGAAGAATAGTTACCTTAGATTAGGTAGAGGGCAGTGAAGGGAGGGGAGGGGAGGGATGTGGAGATAGGAAAGATAGAATGAAACAAACATTATTACCTTATGTATATATGACTGTGTGACCAATGTGATTCTACAGCATGAACAATCAGAAAAATGAGAAATTACACCCCATCTATGAATTATATATCAAAATGCATAATGTATTCTACTGTCATGTGTAACTAATTAAAACAAATTAAAATTTTTGTAAAAAGAATAAAATATCTCATATTTTACAATGATCACATGTTGGAATAATATGATTTTGGAAATGTTGAGTTAATAAAATTTATTAAGATTTCCAAAAGAAGAAGGTACATACTTTTAAAAAGGAACAAAAAGCAATCTGGTATCCAGAATTCAAATACCTTGCTTCCTCCAGCATAAAAGGATCAGAAAACAATTACAAAGACTAGATGAGTCAATAGATTAGGGTGTGAGAAATTCTGGCTAATATATAGGGGAAACAGTAGGACTTGGGTGGGACTAACCATGTTTCAAGTTCAGCCAAGTTCAACAGTCAAATGTGTGATTATGTACTTGTAACTCATCAGGTTTATAATGGACATTATGGGAAGACCATACATAAGCCACAGAGGGGACAAGAACCCTTCAATCACACAGCTAATTAGTAGAAAAGAATTTCAAAGATTCCTAAATTTTGATGTGGTGCTACATCTATTCCATCATATTCATTTACTTTGTATTAAGATTTTAAGCTATTTTACACCATGACTGTGTGTGAGTCACACTGCATTGGACATTGAGGGGGCACTAATACCACAGGAAAGGTGATATCAACCTAAAATCCCACGGGTTTGGACTTAAAAAAAAAATTGCCCCAATCCCTTGGTAAGCAGAAGTAGAAAAATATCCAGGCTATTCAGAACCAAGCCAAGCAGTGCTACAATGAGAATGTTTACTCAAACATTTGGTTGTGAGTATATTTTTATTGCAAGTTATTGCATAAAATGTTAAAGCTAACGGGTAGCTAATGGGTTAAAGGCCCTCAAACACCTAGAAAAATATATGCCATTACAAGTCAGCTGCTGCATTTGTGTAGACACCAGCAACCTTAGGCTGAGTGTCCTGGTAGAGAGGAGCTCCTATGCAAATGAATAGATACTCAGCCAATTCACTTGTTTCAAGCCAGGGCCATTTCATCATTTTGAGTTCCTCAGAATTGAAAAATGCTTACAAAGCAAAAAGGCAGTCAAAGTATTAAGGGCAAGGTTATGGCTGAACAGTTCATTTAATCTACTTCTGTAATTGCTAATGTGCAGCACTTTGGGGTTTCCCTGAAATCAGACATAGCCAGTCACATGCCCCAGAATCACTACAGCTGAATTCACCCACTGACAGAATCCCATGTAGGAAAGCAGCATGCACAGCAGGCCCACAGGGCTTAAAGACTATCAAAGTTGAATTCTCCCCTGAAATAATCTGCATACTGGGCTGGAGTCTCCTCATGTGCAGTATTCTCCTAGGGGTTGTACCCAAATCTAAGTGATAAAGGAAATTGGTAATGGTTCCCCAAACCCCATTCAGATTATGAAAGGGAAAAACCTCTTAACATAGCTCTGCCTCCTCTTTCCACCGTTGTTCTAGGGAGCTTTTTTATTCTCTGCTGTGGCTAAAAGAACAATGTTAGAGGAGGAAAAGTTTCTTTGGGAGCTCACAGTTTCAGAGGTCTCAGTCCATAGAAAGCTTCATTCCTTGGAGCTCAAGGTAAAGCAGAACATCACAGTGGAACAGGGAATCAGCTCACAAGACCAGGAAGCAGAGAAAGAGAGACTCTCCAGATACAAATATGTACCCCATAGCCACGCCCCCAATGCCCACTTCCTCCAACCATACCCCACCTGCCTTTAGTTACCACTCAGCTCATCCCTATCAGGGGATTAGATTAATTCACTGATTGCGTTAAGGCTTTCATAACCCAATCATTTCACCTCTGAATGTTCTTGCATTGTCTCATACAATAGCTTTTGGGGAACACCTGATTTCTAAACAATAACACCCACCTCAAACCCTTTATCTCCTGCCAAAAGTCAATTCCCACTACCTGCAGATTAATGAACTAAGCCAGAGAGCTAGATGAGCAAAGGAGCAACAGGTGGGCCTGTCTAAGCCAAGTACTTGCAGGCATTTCCCATCCAATCCTCAGACCAACCGCAGGAATCAGGGATTATTAATCTTTCAATCACCGTGAGGACACCAAGGCCCCAAGATCCACGTTAGTTGCCTAAAGTCATGCAGCTGGAGCAAACATGAATTGAACCTAAGTAGTCTAATTTAATGCCCATCTTCTGCTATATTGAACTGCCTTTCAAAAAGCTAGCTCCAACATCACCTCCTCCTTTAGCCTTCACTATTCACCCCTCAACACAAAGTTTCCTATGCTGTCAAAGTATTCAGATGGCATCATAGTGTGCTTCAATAATATCTTAAAAGGGAGTGTGTGTGTGTGTCTCCTTTTCCAAGAGAATCCTTGGAAAATAGGGTATGTTTCTGATACTGATCATAGACTCAGAGGTATCCACTATAGATTTCGTGAAGGATAGGTTCTTATTAACATTCATTGTGAACTTTGTCTTTTTAAAAAAATTCTTTTTATTGGAGTAAAATTCACATAATATAAAATTAACCATTATAAAATGTATGAGTCAGAGGCGTCTTAGTACTTTCACAATATTCTGTAACCATCTCCTCTATCTAGTTCCAAAACATTTTTTCAACCCTCCCCCCAAAAAAACTTCAATACCCACTAAGAAGTCACTTGGTCCCCCTTCCTTGATTCCATAACAAGCACTATTCTCCTTTTTATCTCTATGGACAATCTATTTGGGATATTTTCTGGATATTTTATAAAAATAAAATCCTATTATATGTGGAATGCCTGCTTCTATGGGCATCAATCTAGGAGGGGAATTGCTAGGTTTTATGTTAGTTGTATGTCTAAGGAAGCACACAACTATTTTCTACAATGGCTACACTATTTTACATCTATACCAGGGATGTATGAGGTTTCCAATTTGTCCATATGCTCATAAACACCTATTTTCTTTTTTATCATAGCCATTCTATTACGTATGAAGTGACATACTGTGGTTATGATTTGCATTTCACTAAAGACTAATGATATTGAGCATCTTTCATGTGCTTAATGAACATATTTATACATCTTCTTTGGGGCCATGTCTATTGAAGTTCTTATCTCATTACAATATGTTTGGCTTTTTGTTCTGATATTTTTTCTTGTAATGCTAGACTTACACAATGAGTTTGGGAGTCCTTCCTTTTTTTGATTTTTTTTTTGAGAGGAAGTTAATTCTTTAAATGATTGGTAGAATTAATAAGTAAAACAATCTAGTTCAAAACTTTTCTCTGTTGGGGGCGAACAGTCTGGGCCTCTCAGAACACACACTGAGCCCGGATCGGCTGAATTCAAGCTCCCGTTCGCCTGCTTCCCGCAGACAAACAGCTGTGACTCAGCACTAATGCATCCGGCTGAAACAACTGGTCAGCCCTTCTCATCCTACGGAGGTAAATGCCAACCGAACCTTCATAGGTAGTGGCCACAGGATTGAAACGGGGCTTGGGAGAGACAGTAAGGACCCACCCGTTGCATTGGTCACCCGGCAAAGGGAAACGAACTGTCGCCATTTGCAAGAGACACCACCATGGCAGAGAACTGACATCACCAGACTGCGGTGGAGGAGATAACTTCATTGAAACCTGCGGCTACAGGTGTGTAATCCCCCTAGCCTTCCCTCTCCACACATCGGGGAAACCTTAAGGGCCCCTCCCAGCTCTCACGTAAGGGCCCCTCCCAGCTCTCCCGTGAGCACGATAGCCAGACCCAGGGAATCAGACATGGCGCGGGAACTGCGGAGCGGAACTCCAAGCTACCGCTCCCACCAGTGCTGACAACTGAGGTCTCTTGCACCAGCTTCCGGGGGCGTGGCTACCGGAGGGCAAGTAAAATTCGCTGAGGATTCTCAGCCCCAAGCTCTACAAACTTAGGGTCTGAGGGAATGGCAAACAGGGAGAGTGTGCCCAGTTGTTCATGAAAACAGGGCTCCCGGGAGCAGCAGACCTGGTGTGTAGCCAGTATTGTGGTGAGCGGCACCCGTGAGAGGGGCCTGGCTAGAGGTAAAGTGGGGAAGTGACTAGACACAAGAGGAGGCCCTAGGAACTCAGGATTGGAGACTCGCCCAGTCTGGGAGGAGGAACTGCTGCACAGTGATTGGTTCCCGCGTATTGACAGGAAAAGCTTGGCCTGGTGGGCACAGCGCCACCTACTGGAAGAGAAGTTAATCAAACTCTAAGACTGCATTTATTAGTTTTTTTTCTTTTTTTTTTAATTTGGGTTTTTTTTCATTTTCATTTTTCTTTCTTGTTGTTTTTTTAATTTTTTTTAATTTTTTTCTTCTAATTTTAAATTCTTTTATTATTATTATTTTTTTTAATTTTTTTTCTTTTTTTATTTCCTTTTTTTTTCTTCTTTTGTCTTTTTGTTTCTTTTCAATTTTCTTATTCCCCCTTCCTTGAATTCTACCTGCTTACTCTCATTCTCTTTAGTGACTTCTTCCCTTCCCTTCTAATACCTTTCCTCCCAAGCATCAAATAAATTTATAGGAGTAAACAGTAACTCAGCAGTCAAACAGAACAAGAAGTAACATGAGCAGCTTCAAAAAGCAAGGAAGAAAAGGAGTACAAACAATGCAGGACAGCCTAAATATTCAGGAGGACCTAGAGTCATCAGAAAAATGGTCATATAAAGAACTCAAGGAACACCTTAGACAGATGGAATGGAATCTTAAAGAGGATATGAGACACCAAATTCAAACAGTGAAAGAACACATTGAAAACGAATTACATAAACAGATAAAAGAATAAGTTAAGCATCTTTATCAGGAGATAGAGATTATAAAAAAATCAAACAATAATTCTAGAAATGAAGGAAACGATAAACCAAATTAAAAACTCAATTGAGAGTATCACTAACAGAGTGGAGCAAGTAGAAGCCAGAACGTCAGATAATGAAGACAAAATATATCATCTTGAAAAGAGTCTAGCCAACTCAGAAAGGCTGGTAAAAAATCACGAGAAAAACATCCAAGAGTTATGGGATAACATAAAAAAAACAAACTTACGAGTCATCGGGATAGAAGAAGGTTCAGAGATTCAAACCAAGGGAATGAGTAACCTGCTGAATGAAATAATTACAGAAAACTTTCCAGAAATAAAAAAGGAAACAGATATACAAATTGTAGATGCATACAGGACACCGAGCACACAAAATCACAGTAGACCAACGCCAAGACACATTGTTATGAAGATATCCAATATACAGAACAAAGAGAAAATATTAAAAGCTACAAGAGAAAGGAGGCAGATTACATTCAGGGGTAAACCAATAAGGTTAACAATGGATTTTTTATCACAGACGCTGAAAGCAAGAAGGTCATGGAACAATGTATTTCAAACACTGAAAGACAATGGATGCCAACCAAGAATTCTGTATCCAGCAAAATTAAGCTTCAGGTATGACAACGAAATAAAAATCTTTCATGATAAACAAAAGTTAAAAGAATTTGCAGCCAGAAAACCAGCATTGCAAAGCATCTTGAGCAAAACACTACACGAGGAAGAAATGAAAAAAAAATAACCAAAACCATCAGTGGGAAGTGCCTTGGTAAAGACAGAGGGCAGGGGGAAAGATAATCATGGAGAAACAAACTAAATTTAAAAAAAAGGATAAATAATCAAACATGGCTGGAAGTACAAACCATATATCAATAGTAACTCTGAATGTTAATGGCTTAAACTCTCCAATAAAGCGACATAGGCTGGTATCATGGATTAAAAAAACAAATCCAACAATATGCTGCCTCTAGGAGACACATCTGATTGGAAAAGACATACACAGGCTGAAGGTGAAAGGATGGGAAAAAATATACCACGCACACAGTCCTCGTAAGCAAGCAGGGGTGGCCATCCTCATATCGAATAAAATCGACTTCAAGACTAAGTTAATCAAAAGGGATAAAGAAGGACATTATATACTGTTAAAAGGAAACATTCACCAACAAGACATAACAATTATCAATATTTATGCACCAAATACTGGTGCTGCGACATTCATAAAACAAATTCTCCTCAAGTTCAAGAATAAAATACACCACAACACAATAATTATGGGGGACTTCAACACACCTCTCTCACCATTGGACAGATGCTCCAAACAAAAGTTGAATAAAGAAACTATAGAACTCAATACCACAATCAATAACCTAGACTTAACTGACATATATAGAATATATCAACCATCATCAAATGGATATACTTTTTTCTCAGCAGCACATGGATCCTTCTCAAAAATAGACCATATATTATGCCATAGGGCAACCCTCAGTATATATAAAGGGGTGGAGATAATACCATGCATTTTATCTGATCATAATGGAATGAAACTGGAAATCAATGATAAAAGAAGGAAGGAAAAATCCTACATCACATGGAAAATGAACAATATGTTACTGAATGATCAATGGGTTACAGAAGACATAAAGGAGGAAATCAAAAAATTCTTAGAGATAAATGAAAATACAGACACAACATATCGGAATCTATGGGACACAATGAAAGCAGTTTTAAGAGGGAAATTCATCGCCTGGAGGTCATTCCTCAAAAAAAGAAAAAAACAACAAATAAAAGAGCTCACACTTCATCTCAAAGCCCTAGAAAACGAAGAGCAAAACAACAGCAAATGTAGCAGAAGGCAAGAAATAATTACAATCAGAGTGGAAATCAATGAAATTGAAACAAAAGAAACTATTGAAAAAATTAACAAAATGAAAAGTTGGTTCTTCGAAAAAAATAAATAAGATTGACAGACCCTTAGCCATGCTAACGAAGAAAAGAAGAGAGAGAACTCAAATTACTAACATACGGGATGAAAAAGGCAATATCACAACAGACACTTCAGAAATACAGAAGATAATTAGAAATTATTTTGAAAACCTATATTCCAATAAAATAGAACATAGTGAAGACATCGATAAATTTCTTAAGTCATATGATTTGCCCAGACTGAGTCAGGAGGATACACATAATTTGAACAGACCAATATCAATGGATGAAATTGAAGAAGCCATCAAAAGACTACCAACCAAGAAAAGCCTAGGACTGGATGGGTATACAGCGGAGTTTTACAAAACCTTTAAAGAAGAATTAATACCAATACTTTTCAAGTTATTTCAGGAAATAGAAAAAGAGGGAGCTCTTCCAAATTCATTCTATGAGGCCAACATCACCCTGATTCCAAAACCAGACAAAGACACCTCAAAGAAAGAAAACTACAGACCAATATCTCTAATGAACCTAGATGCAAAAATCCTCAATAAAATACTGGCAAATCGGATACAAAGACACATTAAAAAAATTGTGCACCATGATCAAGTTGGAGTCATCCCTGGGATGCAAGGATGGTTCAATATATGGAAATCAATAAATGTTATTCACCACATCAATAGACTTAAAGATAAGAACCATATGATCATCTCGATAGACACAGAGAAAGCATTCGACAAAGTACAGCATCCCTTTATGTTCAAAACATTAGAAAAACTAGGGATAACAGGAACTTTCCTTGACATTGTCAAAGCTATCTTTGCTAAGCCTCAGGCTAGCATCATTCTGAATGGACAAAAGTTGAAGGAATTCCCTCTAAAATCCGGAACAAGACAGGGATGCCCTGTATCACCACTTCTATTCAATATAGTTCTCGAAACACTGGCCAGAGCAATTAGACGAAAGATATTAAAGGCATAAACATAGGAAAAGAAGAACTTAAATTATCACTATTTGCGGATGACATGATTCTATACCTAGAAGACCCAAAAGGGTCTACAAAGAAACTACTAGAACTACTAAATGAATTCAGCAAAGTGGCAGGATATAAAATCAACACGCATAAATCAAAAGCATTTCTGTATATCAGCGACAAAACTTCTGAAACGGAAATGAGGAAAAACACTCCATTCACAATATCCTCAAAAAAAAAATAAAATACTTGGGAATCAACCTAACAAAAGAGGTGAAAGATTTATACAATGAAAACTACAGAACCCTAAAGAGAGAAGTAGAAGATCTTAGAAGATGGAAAAATATACCCTGTTCATGGATAGGCAGAACTAACATCATCAAAATGGCGATATTACCAAAAGTTCTCTATAGGTTTAATGCAATGCCAATCAAAATCCCAACGGCATTTCTTGTAGAAATAGATAAAGCAATCATGAAATTCATATGGAAAAATAAAAGACCCAGAATAGCTAAAGCAATTCTAAGCAGGAAGTGTAAATCAGGCGGTATAGCGATACCAGATTTCAAACTTATTACAGAGCAATAGTGACAAAAACAGCATGGTACTGGTACCAAAACAGGCAGGTGGACCAATGGTATAGAATAGAGGACACAGAGACTAATCCACAAAGTTACAACTATCTTATATTTGATAAAGGGGCTAAAAGCATGCAATGGAGGAAGGATAGCATCTTCAACAAATGGTGTTGGGAAAACTGGAAATCCACATGCAACAAAATGAAACTGAATCCCTTTCTGTCACCATGCACAAAAGTTAACTCAAAATGGATAAAGGAGCTTGATATCAAATCAGAGACTCTGCGTCTGATAGAAGAAAAAGTTGGCTCCGATCTACATATTGTGGGGTTGGGCTCCAAATTCCTTAATAGGACACCCATAGCACAAGAGTTAATAACAAGAGTCAACAAATGGGACTTACTTAAACTAAAAAGTTTTTTCTCAGCAAGAGAAACAATAAGAGAGGTAAATAGGGAGCCTACATCCTTGGAACAAATTTTTAGTCCTCACACTTCACATAGAGCCCTAATATCCAGAGTATACAAAGAACTCAAAAATTAGACAATAAGATAACAAATCACCCAATCAACAAATGGGCCAAGGACCTGAACAGACACTTCTCAGAGGAGGATATACAATCAATCAACAAGTACATGAAAAAATGCTCACCATCTCTAGCAGTCAGAGAAATGCAAATCAAAACCACCCTAAGATACCATCTCACTCCAGTACGATTGGCAGCCACTATGAAGTCAAACAACAACAAGTGCTGGCGAGGATGTGGGGAAAAGGGTACACTTGTACATTGTTGGTGGGACTGCAAATTGGTGCGGCCAATTTGGAAAGCAGTTTGGAGATTCCTGGGAATGCTGGGAATGGAACCATCATTTGACACTGCTATTGCTCTTCTCGGACTATTCCCTGAAGACCTTAAAAGAGCATGCTATAGAGATACTACCACATCGATGTTCATAGCAGCACAATTCACAATAGCTGGACTGTGGAACTAACCCAGGTGCCCTTCAGTAGATGAATGGATAAAAAAATGTGGCATCTATACACAATGGGGTACTATGCAGCAATAAAAAATGACAAAATCATAGAATTTTCAGGGAAATGGATGGCACTAGAGCAGATTATGCTTAGTGAAGCTAGCCAATCCCTAAAAAACAAATACCAAATGTCTTCTTTGATATAATGAGAGCAAATATGAACAGAGCAGGGAGGAAGAGTAGGAAGAAAAGAGTAACATTAATCAGTGACATGAGATGGGAGGGAAAGGGAGAGAAGAGGAAAATTGCATGGAAATGAAGGGAGACCCTCATAGCTATACAAAATTACATATAAGAGGTTGTGAGGGGAATGGGAAAATAAACAAGGAGAGAAATGAATTACAGTAGATGGGGTAGGGAGAGAAGAAGTGAGGGGAGGGGAGGGGGATAGTAGGGGATAAGAAAGGTAGCAGAATACAACAATTACTAATAGGGCATTATGTAAAATTGTGGATGTGTAACCGACGTGATTCTGCAATCTGCATTTGGGGTAAAATTGGGGGTTCATAACCCACTTCAATCTAATGTATGAAGTATGATATGTCAAGAGCTTTGTAATGTTGTGAACAACCAATAAAAAAAATTACAGTTAAAAAAAATTTTGTCTCCTAAATGCCGACATCTATGTAAACCCAAGGTTAGTCTACATTACTAGGCTTTTCTCATGAACACTATTTTTTTTATTTTTTCATATGTCCAATCATTCCAGATTTTTTCAAGACATTCTTAATGAGATTATTGACACTTTGAATTCTATTATGTTTCTCTTAAGAATATCTGACACTTTTGTTTTAGAGTACTAAACTTGGATATATTCAGACTGAAGTCCTTTGTTTTCTTGCAATGGAGTGGAGCTAAAAATCTGTTTGATGACTTTAACTTTATTGGTGCTATCTGGAGCCTAACTTGCACATGTGTAATCAGGTAGCTAGTGATTTCAGCAAGTTATAGTTTTCATTCCTCTTCCATGGCTTATTTGTAAGATTTTTTTCTTTTCAGTTGTTCCAGTCTAAGCTCTGCTCTCTAGTTCAGGAGTTGTCAAACTAAGATCCCTGGGCCGAATTCAACCCATGGCCTGTTTTTATAAAGCCAATGAGGTAATAATTTTTTTTATAGTTTTAAAGGGCTGTAAAACACACACAGAGAGAGAATAAAACTGTAAAACACAGACAGTATGTGGCCTAAAAGCCTAAAATATTTACTCCATGGTCCTCTACAGAAAAGTTTACCGATCACTACTCCAATAGAGTAAGACTGAATTTTTTCCCAATTTTTTACCCATATTAATTTCAGCTTCCTTGTTCAGATGTATTCCTTTCCTCAGTTGAAGGGTCATGAAAATTTTGGGAAAACCACCTCTACCATTATCTTCTAAAGATATAACCCTTCCTTTTAGTTGCTGTCTATTTTTTAAATCACTCTTCAGTTCTTTCAAGTAGTAGATTTTAGTATTTTGTCTAAAGTTTATTGTTGTTATCCATGGGAAAGTTGTCCTAATAAAAGCTACTCGACCATGATCCATCTTAGCCCATTCCAATCTATTAAACGCAACTAAAACAATTCTTCCTGGAATTTCTTCTGGGGTATGTGCTGTGCTAGTCCTCTGGAGTGTTGAGAGCCACAGCCAAAGGGGCCCCAGCAAACTTCCAGCTGCCAGCAAACTTCCAGCTGCCGGCTGATGATTGGCTCACAGCGGCCCCAGCAACATCTAGCTGATTGGCTCCTCTGTGGTGATGTTCATTGGGCTGTTTCCCCGCCCTTCAGACTGCCAGCTGATGATTGGTTCTCAGCGGCCCCAGCAACATCTAGCTGATTGGCTCCTCTGCGGTGATGTTCATTGGGCTGTTTCCCCGCCCTTCAGACTGCCAGCTGATGATTGGTTCACAGCGGCCGCAGCAACATCTAGCTGATTGGCTCCTCCACTGAGCTGCTCATTGGGGGACTTCTTTGGCTCCGCCCATGCGACCCAGCCAATCAGCCTCAAGAGCAGGAGGATTGTGGGAGGTGGTGAGGGTTGTGTGGGGGTGAGAGGCTTGTGGGAAGCCGGTGGTGGCAGTTGGACTCTGAGGGTTTTTTCCTGAGGAGCTGTTTTGTTTGGCGTTTGTAGTTGTAAAAATAAAGTTAGTTTCTTTTGACAAGTGGCTCCTGAATTGTGCCCAGCCAGACTGCGGCACTGAAGGATGCAGAAGTAAGTAACTTGACTACTACCTGGCAGCTTTCAGTGTTGTAGAATGTGAAAAATATGAAAAGGAATCTCAGAAGGCAAGCAAGACCAATGTCACAGAAGTAAAGAGGGTAAAAACAACAAAAGTAGTTGAGTACATAAGGATAAGCTAGGGAATGAGATTTCCATAGGGGACTTTGAATATCTTTGAAAGCTTTGAAATCAAGAAGGCTTTCCACATGTACAGGGCTTTACATATTCTCATGAGTGATCTTAGACGGTTCCAAAGTTTTACCCCAAGGAGATCTTGTGGTTCTATATAACCAGGAACCAAAAATAAGGCAAATTTATACATTTCCTGCATGAGTGTTAAAAATGCTCCCATCTATATACAGTGCTTTTCAACAAATACAAGAAGACGTATTGGTTCCACTGTATTACTTAAATGTATAGTTTTCAACAAAAAATAGGAGACATGAAAATAAACAAGAAAGCACACCCCCATAAACAGAAAACCGCAAAGAATAGAAACTGGCCCTTAGGAAACCCAAATATTGAACTTCCTAGGCAAAGATTTGGAATCGGGTCTTTTCAATCTATTCAAAAAATTAAAGGAATACACATTGTATTAAGGAAAGTATAACTATGCTAACTTACCAAAACAGAATATTAGTGAAGACATAGAAATTATTTTTAAAGAATTAAATAGAAATTCTATAGTAGAAGACCACAGTGACTGAAATGAAGAATTCACTAAAGGCGACTCAAATGTAGATTTGAACAGATATAAGAATGAGTGAACATGATGATAGCTCAGTTGAGATTATATAATCCGAGGAACAGAAAAATAATTTAGAAAAAGAAATAGTCTCTCAGAAACCTATACAATACCAACAATTACACCAGTATGTCCATAATGAAAGTTCCAAAAAGAGAGGAAAGGAAGAAACAGGTAAAAAGACTATATGAAGATATAATGATCAAAACTTCCCATGTTCATATTGGATTAAAAATAGAAATGTACAAATCAACTTCAACAGACTCCAAGTGAGGTACTAAAAAATATCCATAACTAGACAAATAATAATCCAACTATTTATGCCCCAAAATAAAGTGAAACCCTTGAAAACAACAAGTGGTTCACTACATACAAGAGAGCTTCAATAAAATTTAAAAAACTGATTCATCATAAACCATGGAGAACAATGGATGTGGATATTACATATTTAAAGTAATTCAAAAACCTGTCAACAAAGAATTCTGCATATAGCAAAATTTGTCCTTGAAAAATGAAGGTTAAACTAGAGTATTCCCAGATACAGAAAACCATGAGAGTTCCCTGCTAGCAGATATGCTCTACTAGAAGTAAAAAAGAGAGTCTTGAGATTGAAATGAAAGAGCATTAAACAGCAATTTCAATCCATGTGAAGAAATAAAGAGCTCCAATTATGATAACTGTACAGTTAATATAAAATACATAATATATGTATAAATTGTTTGTAATTCTGTTTTCTCCTATATGATATTTAAAATAATTGTAGAATTGGTAGAATGTGCATGAAAAAGATATCACAATGAGTCCTACTTTTATAATTATAATGCACTAATTAAAAAAATAAGCAAGACCAGTGGAGGAAAGGAAGGAGGTCATGGGGAAGAAGGAGGGGAGATAAAGGGGGAGTACTAAGAAATGAAACTGGCCAAATTATGTTTTGTGCAGGTAGGAATATGTCACAATGAACCCCAATATTACATATAGTTACAACATACCAATAAAAACATAAAAAGTAAGAAAAGTTTAAAAATGCTTAAGACAATAACTAAAAATATGTTTATACTGCACAGTATTTGAAGTTGTGATCTGTACAATAATAGCACAAAGGAGAGAGAAAATGGAACTATATAGAGCAAAGTTTTGTATACTATTAAAATTAAGTGGGTAGTAATACAAACAAGATTGTTATAAATTAGCATGGTAATTGGAATCCCAATGGCAACCATTAATAACTAAAAAACTGTGCAGTATAATTGAAAGCAGGATCTGAAACATATTCCTACACCAATGTTTATAGTAGCATTTTTTACAATATGCAAAAGGTGGGAACAACCTAAATAATTTATGAATGATTAAGTGGCATGTGACATATATATAGAATATGATTCAAACCTAAAAAGAAATGAAGTACTTATATATGCTATGACATGAATGAACCTTGAAGACATTATGTTAAGTGAAATAAGACAATCACAAAAGGACAAATATTGTTTGATTCTACTTATAGGAGGTACATAGTGCAATAAAATTCATAGACACGTAGATCAATGGTCACCAAGGGCTGGGGAGACAGATACATGAGGAGTTATTGTTAATGGTTCTGGGCAGTAAATCACAGCATCCACTATACTACCAAAATTCTGATGCTATTCCCTGTGTTTAGGGAATTTCTCCACCATATAAGTCTTCATAGCAAGCATAGCCCTCTATCACTATATAAAATTACTAGCTTCCCTTGCACCTAGGGTATGGCAGATTATTTATGCATCGTGCATTAAAAACTTCTGCCATGAAGTTATGAGGCAAAGAGGAATACTAGCTTTGGATTTGGTAACAGATATAGGAAGCTCAAGTTCAAGGGGCAGCACTGGCAATCTCCTGTGTGCTCAGTGGCAACAATATTTTAACTTGATCACTTCTATAGTAAATTTCAACAATTCCTCCTATCTATGTAACCTCAAACCTGTTTTTGAGCACTCTCTGATTTGAGGACTTACCCCAAAGTCCTGAGTGACACAGTGGGGGGATACAGGAATGGGGGTGGAGAGGGGAACATGGACCTGAAAAGAGAAAGGAAAGACAAGAAACATTTATCAAGAATTTACTCTTTACCAAAAACTGTACTAAACCCTAACAAACTTCTAATGTTATTCAATCCCTAAACCTACATTGTGAAATAGATATTGGTATCCCTCTTTTGCACAGGAGGAGACCGAGATTCAGAGACACTACATAGGTTGCTCAAAATTACATACTTCATAGGCCAGGATTTGAGCCCAATGTGTCTCACTCTCCAAACTCACACTACCCTGTTTACCACTGATTTCAAAATGTGATCCAGGGCATTATTTCTGAGGGTTAGGGAGTTGGTAGGTAAGATGAAGCAAGAGGATGTAGGCCACGCCTGACCTCAGCTTCAACTAAGGCAGCTCTTACTTTTTTTATTTTATATATGCAGTTCCCTCTTTATCTATGGTTTCATTTTCCACAGTTTCTGTTATCTGCAGTCAACTTGGTCTGAGAATATTAAAAGGAAATTTTCAGAAATAAACAATTCATAAGTTTTAAATTGTGTAATGTTCTAAGTGGTGTGATAAAATCTCATGCTGTCCAGCTCAAGACATGAATCATCCTTCTGCCCCAAAGTGCAAAAGTAGTGATGCTGGCAATTTTATTATAGTAGACTCTTATTTTTTTTCTATCTTGTTATTAGTTATTGTCTTTAATTTTTTACTTAATGTATAAGTTATCATAGGTATATGTTTGTAGGGGAAATATATATATTGTATATATAGGCTTACTATCTGCTCTTTTTAGCATCCCCTGGTGGTCTTGAAACTTATCCCCTAAGTTTAAGGGAAAACTACCATGCAGTTTAAACTGGAATTTCCATTTTAAAAAAAAAATATATATATTTTAAATTTGTATTCTTTTACAGTTCTGGGCATGGCTTGCACATACTATGGAAGCACTCTTATCACTGAGCTACATTGCCTGTCCTTGAATGCATGGTTTTTAACAATAATTTTCCCACACTCATTTGCACATGATTGTCTCTAGGCCCAAAGATCTCTTCTCCTCATACTTTGCTTGACTGACACTTCCTCATAGATACTATTATTGTTTGGATGTGAGTTATTCCCAAAAAGCTCATGTGTGAGACAATGCAAGAAGGTTTGGAGGAGAAGTGATTGGGTTGTAAGATTCTTAACCCAATCAGTGAATTAAACTCTTAATAGGGATTAATTGAGTGATAACTGAAGGTGGGTAGAGTGTGGCTCAAGGAGGTGGGTCATTGGGGGCATAGCTTTAGAGTATATATTTGTATCTGGCCAGTGGAGTCTCTCTCTGCTTCCTGATCATCATGTGAGCTGCCTCCCTCTGCCACACACTCTACCTTGATGTTCTGCCTCACCTTGAGCCCCAAGGAATGGAGCCAGCCTTTATTGACTGAGAACTCTGAAACTATGAGTGCTCAAATAAACCTTTCCTTCTCTACAAATGTTCTGGTCCTTTAGTCACAGCAGGTAAAAAGCTAACTAAAACAGACACTTGGCCTGCCTCAGATTTCTCTGCGTGTGTTTACCCTCTTTCCATTTCTTTGGCTCTTCAAAACTGTGTAATTATTTTTCATAATCATTTAGTTAGCATCTGCCTTTCCCACTAGATTGCAAATTCCCAAAGTACAGCAGCCACACCTGTGTGGCTCTCCATTCTGGCACTAGAACAGCATAATTCCTGGCATCATATTGTCCAGATCCTGGTAGACTCAAGGTAGCTCATAATCATTCACCAAGCAGAGCCGGCTATGGATATACAACACACTTTCTTCCAGCATCTCCTTGAAGAATCAAGGAAAAGAGGGAGGCTAATCTTAGGATTGGGGGCTATGAGTGTTGCTGTGTTAAAGGTCTACTACAGGGACTTTTGTGAAGATTTTTCCCTATCCTATTCACTTCATCAACAAGGAAGATACTGAAGACTGTGGAAAAAAAAAAAACTGCTACTGGGTCCAGGCTTACTTTGAAGCTTGGAGAAATCAGAGAGCTTGCTAAGAAAATGACAAAGAACTTCCCACACTTTTTTTCCTTTACTGACTTTGTTCAGGAAGAGATTCCTAAGGGAAGCCAGTAGGAAGGACTGTAAAGGAAGTACAGGGATGAACAGAGAGCATAGATATGGAATCAGACTGACCTGGATTCATTTCCAACTCCGCAATTTATATGGAAACATTGGGCATACAGTTTTAATTTTCTCATCCACAATATGGGCATGTGTATATCCTAGAGTCTTTGTGGGTGCTAAATAAAATAACATTAAGTGCCTAACAAAGTATCTGGTGCAAAGTGCTCAACAAATGATAGTTTCCATCCCATCTCACAGGCCCAGATTGCTACGCCTGTAAAGTCCTATCAGAGATGAAGTCAGTGCGTATGACTCCTTCCTGGGAGAGTAGTTGTTCAAACAGAAGCTTCAGCTACATCAGGAGTTCATTTTACAACACTTCTGTCACTCTTCCATACTGTTTGGCCAACTCCTGGATTTTCTATGCTGTGTCAAGCAATTGTCTCTTTATACAGGTCCCCAAAAGGGCAAAATCTTGAAAGAAAAGCATTCCCATATTCTGTAAAATCAGGTTCACATTAAATGTTGTAATCACCTCTTGCCTTTGCTTGAATGTCCCTGGTAATAGGTAGCTCACTGCCCAATGAAGCAGTCCTCTCCATTCTTTGGATAAATAGCATCAGTCACTACACTGTCCTTCTAAAGAAGGAACACAAATAGTAGCAGATGTGATCTACCTGCTTTACAACCTTTTTTACTAACCTTTTCTTAAGTGGTCTCACATGGTCTGACAATGGAACCAAACACTTGGAATTGAAAAAAAATGCATCAAATCTCATTAATAAGGAATTGGAAGAACTATGCAAAATGGAGACAGAGGACAAATGGAACAACCTCAGAATAAAAAATACATAGACTGAGGACAACCTGTAGGGTTCTGGTCACCTTAATGAAAGACAAGAATAGGAATGGAGAAGAAGCATGTGCACACACATGCACATCATTACCCAAGATCAAGGTTGAAGAAAAGGCAACAGAAGTTGTGTACAATGGGTTTAAACCTAACCTCTAGGATGCCTCATTATAGCCCATATCATCCCTGGCAGACCTATGAATTCACTGACCATGTCCAAATGCTCTGCCCTCTGACCCCAAGATCCATTTGATTCTGCCCCACCCCAGCAGTATGTCAATGTCACTTGGAACACACTAAAATGATTTGTGCTGGAAGAGAAAGCTTGGCCATATGTATTCTCAGAGAGTGCTTCAAGACCACATCTGATCTGGACATGATTTAAGGATCTTAAGCTTTAGCTATACCTAACATGACTTCATTCTCTCTGAAGTAGGAGCTGCTCAGAATGATCAATCTGGAGATAGGGACTATTAGATTTGGTGTTTCTCAGGTTGAACCTCTCTCTTATCCTTCTGCTTCATGTCTTTAGGAGCCATAACCATCAGTATCACAGTGAGAACTGATTCCATCTTTTCTGGGAGATAGTCATGTCATTATTGAAGCTAGGTTTCCCATGCATTCTTTTGCTGTATTAAAACTATCCGTAAAGAGGTGTTTGTTGCATCAGCCTAAACTTTTCTCTGGAAACACTGGGAGTATAAACACTATGTGAACAACATGTGGTTCAAAAGTGCTTATGATAGCATTCTCCAGTGGAAAAAAATCAATGAAATTGCATTAAATATTGATGTCAAACTGTTTCCTGCTCTTCTATATGTATCTGAACTTCTGAAAAAAAATAGTATTATCTTATTGTTGCTTAAAGTCAAGGTAACAACCAAACACTAGACAATACTCATCTAAACTAATGAGTACAAGGCAGATGTGTTCTGTTTGTGTACTTGCATAGAAAGAGCTTTCCACTGCTTTACCAAAATTGTGATAATTCAATTATCAGTTTGCTGTAGACATTGCTTTCTCAAGTTCAGACCTTAAATGTACTGCAGTGGTTCTCTGTTCTCAACTGTCATTCTTTATCACAAATTCTGAACCCTTAGGGTCAGACTTTATAGGTGCTGAAACAATGAAACATTGATGTGGTTGTCCCTTCCAAATAAACCTGTTTTCCTCTTACATGGTTAAAATTATAACAGAAATAATTTAATTCTGTGCATCATTTACAGCTTCCCTATATTACTAGGTACTTGTTTTTTTGAAAGTACTGCTGCCCCAAGTGTAAGCAATGAAGTTTCAGCTTTATTCTTACTGTGCAATACTTAGAAAGTCATTATACCTTTCAGTTAGAACTCAACTTTTTTTTCTAAAGTATAGGTGATGCTTTCCCCATGTTGCATTATAAAGTTAGAACCTCAACTTTTTATGCAACATAAGGAAAGCATCACCTATACTTTAAAATCATCCCAAAGAGTAAATGGGCTGTAATTTGCAGAGCACCTACCATTATATCACCTGAAAGATGCTCCATAATACTGGTTATTTTTATTTCTATGCAGTTTACCAATGCATGTTTTATTAAATAAGCCAGGCAGGGGATGTAGCTCAGGGGTAGAGAATTTCACTGCAAATGAGTCAGGTCATGATATAATATGGCCACTACCCTTATAGCACTGATAGAATTTGAAAGAGTTATTTGTGTTTTCTATGTCCTGTTTTCTTCTGATAATGAATCTATTTTTAGTTAAATAATATCCACAGGGACCCACAATTTCCTTTGATTAAGAGTCATTTATTTTCTACTGATGTATATTTGGTGCAGTT
Organism: Spermophilus citellus; assembly: GCF_964194105.1. Lineage (NCBI taxonomy): Eukaryota > Metazoa > Chordata > Mammalia > Rodentia > Sciuridae > Spermophilus > Spermophilus citellus. The sequence goes on along the minus strand of NC_138190.1, from coordinate 133,585,227 downwards.
TATTTTTGGAACTTAAATATCCTATCTTTCTATTGTTTTAGCTTTTAAGACAAAGGATTATTGCTTTTGTTTTCAAGGGGTTGGAGTTTAACATTTTTCTGAGAAGGGCTATAAGCTCACCCATTTTTGGTAAATTTAGAGACTAATATTAAGATTACAGATTAAAATGGGGGAAAACATTGGAAAAATTTGCCATGATGTTAAAAGCAGGAAAACTTGTTGACCTCCTGGCAGGTCATGTCATATGGGTTTACATGTAATTTCTACTGCACATACATAGAAGAGCAGGGAACCAGAGTAAGAGTGACGATAGTAGTATGATTTAGATTATAAGATGATCAAGGAGAAAGAACTAAATTTCTACAGTCAGCCAAGGAGAAATTCAGTGTGGGTAAAGAATGTGACACCCTTCAGTAAGAGCTGGAAGCCTAGAAAGGAGAAAGATGGACAAAGTAGATGGTTGTTAAAATAATCCAGTCCCCAGATTCTTCTTAAGTATAACCCATACCACCCCCACCCATGTCACTGGAGGATTCTAGAAGGAAGACCAAACAGTAGGTAGCCAAAGGCCTGGTTTGCACACATTCTGTATATACAGATGAGTCAAAAGAGAATCCAGAACAGGAAACCAGAAGGCCTGGGGTCTGTTTTCAATTGTGCAACTCACTAGCTGTGGGACAGAGGCCAGTCTTTTGTCCTTTGTGGCCTGTGTTGACCTATCTGTAAAATGAGAAGGTTGAATGAGATGATCTTTGGGAGGCTCCTAATTTATCACCATTCTGTGATTTCTTTCAATTTCAGAAGGTAAAAGCACAGGAATGTAAAAGTAGTTTTTTGTTGTTGTTATTATTTGCTTCTATCCCCCTCCTCTCAGAGTAAAGGTCAAATTCTTTTTATGTGAGAAAATTTGGCAAATACTGTTCATGTAGGGTTCAGTAAACAACCTACCACTTCCTACCACCATTCTGATTTCTATCTAAATGATGACCTGGCTACACTATCATGAGCCTTAGTAGATTTAGGTTGCTTTGGGTTATTCAAATCAAGTTTATGTACTTGATCTTGGAAATATTTTAGAAAGGCTTATCCCTGGACCCAAAGAGGTGGGTTGTTGTTGTTGTTCTAATTAGTTATACATGAAAGCAGAATGCATTTCAACTTATTGTACACATATAGAGCACAACTTCTCATTTCTCTGGCTGTACCTGAAGTGTTTTAACCACCCTTGTTAACTCTGTCACTTCAAAAGAAGCCCAGAAAACCACCTGGGCTTAGCCATGATTGCAATTACAGAGGTGCTGAATACCCCCAAATAATCTCAAAATCAATATATATCTCTCTCTCTAGGTCTATATCTCGTTCCCTCCCTCCCTCCCTCCCTCTCTCTCTCTCTCTCTCCCTCCCTCCCTCTCCCCCCACCCCCCTCTGACTTCAGCATTTCTCTGAAGAGCTAGGCAAATGTTCAAGTGCAAAAGTTCCCATTGAATTCTGATCTTTTTAGTCCTGAGTTGTGTTTTCAAAGCAAGATCAAGACCACAGCAGTTGCTGTGCTTAGTGTAAACAATCAAATTCCAAGTAAACAAATTTTCCCCACCCTTCATCTTCCTTTCTCTCTGTGAGTTTTGCTATCCACTTGGGAACCTACTCACTCATTTGGCTTCTGAGCCAAAACATTTGTTTAAGTCCGGTAGTTCTGGAGTTATCAGAGCCTCCATTAACATCACTGTTTGTCATTGCAAGGTGTTGTTTGAAGTTACCACATTGCCCTTTGGTTAGTGTGGTAAATACAGATGGAGTGAAAAACACCATCATTCTTTCCTAATTTTCTCAGTTGGCCAACCAAAAGCTACATGCTTCTTTTGAAGTGACAGAGTTAACAAGAGGCAACAGCAGCAGCAGCACTCATGTAATGAAGTTCTTACCTGGCTTTGGGCCTGTCTAGTTTCCACCCTGTCATCTGAATTTGAAGTGCTGATGTATAGAGAGGAGAGACCAGGTAACATGGAATTTTTAGGTTAATCCTCATTTCAAGTGTTCTGCCCACTTGTACTTGTGTTGAACTCTTCACACAACAGCTCTTGGGCTGCCCACTGAATTACAAAAGCCTTCTTGTTGTAGAGTAGATACGTTTCAAGTCCAGAGTCTGACAGACTTGAATTTGTATCCTGCTGATTCCTGTTCTCTTGTATGACCTTGAACAAGTTATTGACATTTTCTGGACCGTATTTTCCACATCTTTAAAATGCAAAGAAATCTCAAAGGATTATTAGCAAGACTAATATCATAACAGTTGTAAAAATGCCTGGAATATAGTACATCCTCGCATATAATAAGCTGTTCTTAATAATGTCCACTGAGAGTGAAAAGGTCCACAGCATTTGACACAAAATGACTGGCTCACTAATGTCTGCTTTTCTTTGATGTAATTATCAGAACATTTTTGCTCCTGGGCTACAATCTCCTGATCTAGAAGATGAATATCAATATCATCATCATCATCCACATTACCATCTTGTGTTATGAGAGTTCATAGAGATATTCACTATACAGTGCCTGACTCACTGGGGTGGTTAATGTTATTAAATTGAGGTCAGAGGTTCCATAGATGAAGACAAAAAAGAAGGACCAAATCCAAGAGCCTAATCTTCACCACCATTTCCCTGAGATGGTGACAGTGTAAAGACATCAGTGCAATGACAGAAACAAGGCAGGAGCTTATCCAAGTGGTCTTAAACCTGAAATCTCTAAAAATAATTACAAACAACCCCCTGTCTCTTTGGCTCATGCAGAGTTGGCCAGCATTCCCAGAACTGCTGGCTTGTCTTGCGTGCCTCCCTGGCAATCCAGGGCTTCTCACAGAAAGTCACACCTAATGGTGACCGCAGCACTTAGCCTATGGTCTCATCAGTCATGTTAATGTTGGGGACATGAATCACCTCCTGAGTAATTTCATCAGAGAACCAACTTCTACTTCTAGGAGCTGTGTTTTGAGTTTATAAAGTCAATAGAGCCCCTACTGTGTGTAAGCTTTGGTGCTTGGCTCAGAGTAGGCACTCAATATTTGTTGATGGATTGATTGATTGATTAGAGGGGTTACCAAGGTTAGCAAAACATTCTCTGCCATCAAGGCACTGGCATCCAGTATGGAGGACATTCATATGAAGTTAGTTTACATCATGAGTAAACTGTAATAAAGGCTGTGTAAAAAGTAAAAAGAGTGATATACATGAAATCTAAAAGTCTTCATCTCATAGAGGTTAAAGAATAGAAGGAGAATGGCTATCAGAGGCTGTGGAGAGTAGAAAAGGGAGAGAATTGGGAAAGGTTGGCCAATGGGCACTAAGTTACAGTTAGATAAAGGAAGTTCTGTGTGCAATTTGCACAGTAGGGCAACTATAGTCACAGTATCATACTGCATATTTCAAAAATCTAGAAGAGAGTATTCTAAATGATTTTACCATGAAGAAATGACAAATGTTTGAGAAGCTAGATATATCTACCCTGATGTAAACATTACACGATGTATACATGTATCAAATAATCACCTGGTACTTCATAAATATGTACAAATTTTAGGTGTCAATTTTGATTATTTTTAAATTGAAAGAATTCAGTTGGGAATAATTCCAACAGGAGGAATCTAGAAAAGCTACTAGGAGAAGGAAGCACTTGATATATATCTTTGGGGATAATTTGCACTTTGACAGTCAAGGGAAAGGATATTTAAGTCAGAGAGCAGAGTAATCACAAGGAAATGATTAAGAGAGGCTTCCGTATTGGCAAATGATAGTGATGTGTGCGAGTGTGTGTGAGTGTGTGTGTGTGTGTGTGTGTGTTCTCATGCGTACACATTATGTGCTGAGGTCAGAGCATAGAGATCCATGATACCCACGCAAATAAATTGTGTCTTTGTGTGGGTGATTTGGATCCAGGGAAGATTTTGAGGAAGGGGATAATGAAATTACTAGCTTTGCCAGGTTGTATTACTAAAGACACTTTGAAGTTACTAACGCACAATTTTCCCACCATCTCTAAGGCTGCTAGGGTCAAGAGAGTAAACATAAAGCCATAGAAGTTTGTTCAGATGAATAAACAACTGATAAGAACAACTGAGGAGAAAGTAATTGACAACTTCTGGAAACTGGGCTCCCAGGCTGGTGACCCACAGCTACCTTTGTGACATCACTATCATCCTTGTTTTTAAAATTTTATTCGACACAAGTTGTCACCATCAGGATCAATATTCGCTGCAGCAGAGGTCATTGCTGGCAAGTGTCCACCAAACACTGGGATTCTGGTTATTCGGACTGCATTTGAAAGGAGGGACTGCTCTCTAGAGACCATCAGAGGGACTGCATTGCATAAGAAGATAATCTTGGGATGAATTTCACAAAACACAATTTCTGCAAGGTTTTACTAGGTTTCAAGATTTAAAAAAGAGTTCTAGGGTTAAACAACATTGGAATGTGATCAGCTGATATATGTTGAACTAGTATCTTTACTTAAGGAATTTTCACAGCCTTCCCTGGCCTAACATATATTGTGACCCTCTAAGAGGGAGCTAGAATACACAGCGTTTTCCATCCTTATTTGCCTTGTAACCTTTGTTGTTGGTTTTGTTTGGTTGGTTTGATAAGTTGACAAATTTATACACACACACAAACACACGCATTCTGGAAGGTTCAGGGAGTACTTTACCACTGAGTCACATCCGCAGTCCTCCAGCTCTTTTTTTATTTTGAAACAGGGTTTCACTAAGTTGTTGGAGCTGGCCTTGAAGTTGCATCCTACTGCCTCAACCTCCCAAACCCTAGGACTACAGGTATGTGCCATTATACCTTGCAAAATAATATATATTTATTGCATACAATGTGACGTTTAATTACACGTATACACTATGAAATGATTAAACTAATTAACATATCCATCATCTTATATACAATATATAATAGTAAACATTTTTTGAGATTAACACATTTAAAATCCACTGTCTCAGAAATTTCCAAGTACACATGAAATTATTATTACCTATAGCTATCATGTTATACAGAGAGCTCCAGAACTCAGTTATCTAACCAACTTTGTACTCTTTGACCAGCATCTCCCCATTTCCCCCAAATCCTAAACCCTAGTAACCACCATTCTACTCTCTCCTTCTATGAGTTCCACATTTTGAGAGTCTACATATGAGTTAGATTATAAAGTTTTTGTCTTTCTGTGCCTGACTTTATTTCTCTTAGCATAACATCCTCCATGTTAATCCATGTTGCTGCAAATGACAGCATTTCCATTTTAAAGGCTGAATAGCATTCCATGTGTACATATACAACATTTTCTTTATCCATTCACCCACTGACAAACACTTAAGTCGATTCCATTTCTTGGCTATCATGAATAATGCTGCAATAAACATGTCTCTTCCACACACTCATTTTATTCCCGTTGGATATATATACCCAAAGTTGGAATTGCTGGATCATATGGTAAGAATTTTTTGGTTATGGATCAATGTGAGGGATAAACTCACATTGGAAAAGCCTACTATATAGAATGGGGTTAGATTTAAAACAGCATTTTCAACTTGAGTCTTACAGATCACTAATGATGACACTGATATCTACCCAGCTACTGTCTATTTCATAATGCCTATCAATCTGAACAACCCTTTTGTACTCCTTTTGGTTAATATGTTGTACAGACTAACTTCACCCATGATTTTTCCATGCATACAACACATTGTCTTCCCTAATACCTAGTTTCAATTCTCTTATCTGGTATATTAGAATAATCTCATAAGAGCTTGACATGTCTATGTTGTTTCTGCTTTATAAATCGTCCTATGTGATTCCTAAAGCATTGGTCTGATAATATTATTACCCTGCTCAGAGTTACAATGGATTTCTTTAAAATGTACTTTCAATAAAATCCTCTCTATGAAATTTGAAACCTGTCCAACTCAGGCCTCAACCTACCTTGCCAACTTTCTCATAGGTGCTTTCTTCACCCAACTAAAGAGATTGCCATTCCAGGATGAAACTATTGCACTTGCTAATCTCCAATCTTGGGATTTTATTGCTTTCGTAGTTATGCTAAATCTGTACTTTGCCCAGGAAGATCCAACTGAAATACTTCCTTCTTCATGAAACCCTTCCTGATCATTACCATTTCATTTTATCTGAAGCACTTTGTTGACATGAGCCATCCATGGGCTGTGTGTAGACCACAATGCATCATAGCCTAGTAAATAGGATAATCTGGTGTCTGGGAATGACCAGTGCACATTTCCTCTGGTTAACTGCCCTGACATTGTGATCCCTATTCAGCTCTGCCCCAGGTCCCACACAGCACCAGAAATGGAATGACCTGCTGTAGATGCACAGCCCCTCTGAGATGGGCATGACTTCCAAGATGCCAATCAACCTGCTGACTGCAAGACATCAGGAAGCAAGACTCTATCCTTGAAACCTTATCCCTGGCCTTTGATATACCCCCTTAAATAAACCATGGGAGCCATTTTCTTGTTGTCTAGGCCCAACTCCTGTATGGATTGGATCTATCAGGAGTTCCAATCTAATTCTGACTTTTTTTTGTTTTTCACTAATTATTATAGACTTTAATTTCTTAAATTAAACGCTTACACACTTCTTGGCACAAGTGGCTTAGTGGTTGAGCGCTCATCTAGCATGGACAGGACCCGAGTTAGATCCTTAGCACCACATAAAAAAATAAAGGCATTGTGTTGTGTCCATCTACACCTAAAAGATAAATATTAAAAAAAGAAGAACCCCCAATGAGATGCTGGCCATCTCCCCAAACATTGTATTTCTAAGAAAACTCTTAGGCTAGTATACCTAATTGTTACATAACTGCTTGAATCCCAGCCTGGCTACTTACTAGCTGTGCAAGGTTGAACAAGTCATTTAACCTTTCTTAGCCTAAGTTATCTCATTTGAAAAGTAGGGCAATCACAGAATCTACCAATAGGATTGTTGTGAAGATTCAATGAAATAATACATGTAAAGCAGCTGGCTAGCTTTATACATGCCACTTTTCCATATCATGTTGTAAGCTTCTTGAGGAAAGTAACTAAACCTGAGTTTCCTATGCATCCCCGGTACCTAGTTCAATGTCTGTCTTTGGCAGGCACTTATATTTATTGAATGAATGACTTACAATTGAGAAGGCTTTGCCCCTCTGCCACTTTATCTTATTATGAAGCCAGGGTGAAGTTACCTTAGTGGACTAAGCACATAGTTCTTTTCCTACTCATGGCTCACCACTGCTTTTCAATTTTAAGCATGACTGATGGAAAGTTCAAGAATAAAATTAGTTCTAATTTTAAAAATAACTCACAAAAAGGAAAAAAAACCAATTCATTTAAACACAAATGAAGTCTCACTATAGTAGTATGTGTCAATCCTGAGTCATATCAAAATTAATCAAAGTGTCTTCTTTCATATTCAGCTAGCTACATGTTTTTCCCCTTCACTGTCACTGATCTATTTTCAAGGAGAAAAAAAAAATGTTACTTCCTTTGATAAATTGACCAAGACTGCCACCTATTCACTATTGGGATGAAATGCCACTCAAGTAGCAGCCTTCTCACACAAACTGAAATGTACTAAGTTCCTTCTGAAAGGCAGCCAAATACCTCAATGAATCCAGTGAGATTTTCTAGGGATGGGAGTGTGGGGGTCAGAGCTTATCTGTTCTGATACACAGAAAAACATAATGCTACTCTTGGTGAGATACACACACAGGTATTTAAAGTAGTAAAATCATTGGGCTTGGATATAGCTCAATTAGTAAAGTGCTTGCCTCACAGGCACTAGGCCCTGGGTTCAATCCCCAGTACCACAAAAACAAAAGTAGTAATCATAGTCTAATCACAAGACCAAATATCAAAAATATCTATGTCCTGGTTATTCTCTAGTTGGGTTGTCAGATAAAATATAGGATGTTAAGTGCAATTTGAATATCAGATAAAAAATGAATAATTCTTGGCATAAGGATATACCAAATATTGGATGGAATATTGTATTAAATGGTTTTTATTATTTACCTGAAATTCAGATTTAACTACATGCTCTCTATTTTTTTTTAATTTTTAAATATGAAAATCCTAGTCCAGTGCTCCCTTCCCCATCTACTTTCCATTTTTAGGACACCCAGCTCTGTGTCCTGGAGACTGAACCCAATTGCAAAACTTGGGATCCCTTTTGTTCTGGCTTTCATTTGAGTTTGCTCAAATGAAGTACTGAATGAAATGAGATATAAAAGTAGATAGTAAAAGAAGGCCACCACAATTATCCCTTCACCTCATGGTTCTGGCTAAAAATCCCATCTGGTAGCCTCTCTTCTGTGGATCCAAGTTTTTTCCAAATTCTGATAATTCCATTTCCTCCACTTATCCCTTCAAGCAGATTCCTGGTGCATCAGCATCCTCTGATGTTTCCCTAACCTTGATCATAACTCTATAGCTAATCTCTTCATTCAGTGATTTTCAGTACAACTCTTTGTGCCATTTGCATCCCAGTTGATACAACCTTTAAATGGCATAGGACACAAATCTACAATATGAACGGACCTATTGCTTTGAATCCATCCATTAAGGAACCTATAGACTCAAAACATTATTTGTTACTGTAAGTAAAGTTTCATTCTGTCTTCAAGAAAGCCTTAATCCAAGAAGAATGGCACACTGAGCAAAGTTAATGATGATGCTAGTCACATGAGCCTCAGTCACTTAACATGTCCCAGGATCAGTGACGTTTACGTATATTAGCTAGTTCTTGATAGCTACTGGCTGCTGCTTTGAGGTACTCTGTTAGTTAAGTGAGATTCCTTTTTATTAATTAATTAATTTTAATTAGGTATATATGACAGAAGAATGCATTTTGAATACACAATTGCAGTAGAACTTTACATTTCTCTGGTTGTACACAATGTAGCATCACACCATACATGCAGTCATACATGTACCTAAGGCAATGATGTCCCCATTCCCCCTCCTTCCCCTCCCTCCCCTTTGCCCCCCATAAAAGTTTCTCCATATTTCCCATGCCTTCCCCTCCCCATTATGGATCAGCATCCACTTATCAGGGAGAATATTCGGCCTTTGGTTGTTTGGGATTGGCTTACTTTGCTTAGCATGATAGTGAGATTCTTCTAGGACTTTCCAAGCACAACACATTCTGGGAGGCTGCAGATCTTTCAGCCATTTAGGATATCAACAAGGAAACTGAAGAGCTCTCTCTCTCTCTCCTGATCCCCTTAGAGGCAAGCCCTTACTACAGAAAAGTCTTTCTATGGAAGGTCAAGTCCACTGAGATTCTCAGTCAAAGGCTATCCTCACTAGTTTTTACTCAGCTGTCTCAGGGTATCTTCAGCCACATCTAAGATTTGTATATATTCACTTCCTCCTTTGTTTGTTCATTCATGCATTCATGACTAAGCATGTGTTAGGTACCTAATATGTACCAAATACTGTGCTAAGTGATGTAACAAAGAGAAAATTGTGATCTGGTCCTTGAATGGCTTATATTTTAGAGGTCAGATATGTATACAAAGCAGATATAAAAAATATCCTATGTATGTTGACAGCTATCCATATAGGGAACAGCAACACAAAAGAGGCAGCACATTTTACAGGAAATAGTCCTTGAGGTGAGCTTTGGATTTTGAGTAGAGAAGTTCATAAGAAAGACTATCTGGGCAGAGGCAGCAGAATGAATGGAGGCATAGGGACATAAAACAGTCAGGAGGGATCTGAAATCTATAAATATCGCAATATATATAAGGAGAGACAGTATGACCTGAAGAGAGAAGAGAGCTCCATCCTGAAGGTCCCTGCATGCCATATTAAATATTTTGAATTTTCAAATAATAAAAATGATAGAAACATTTTCATGACCCTTAATGTGTAGGAGGCACTTTCTAAGTGCATTGGGTACAGTAAACTTAAAATAATTCTGTAAGATAAATGATATTTTATCCTCATTTTATACATGAGGTCACTGGAACATATAAGTTAAAGGACTTGTACAAGTTCATGTAGCTCTTAAGTGGTGCAGTTGGAATTCAAACCCAGGAAATATTTCTTTGGATCCTCTATCATTTTGAGATACTCCTTGTCCTCTTGAGTCTCAACAATTACCAGCTTACTGACAGTCCTACTGGTGGGTTCTTCCTCTGTTCACAATTGGTCATCTGCAACTTCAAACAAAAGACTTTGCTTCTGCTCTCTGGTGTCTCTGATCAACAGATCCTTTCATGTACTTTGTCCAATGGATGTTGTACCACTGGCTTTCCCTGCCCCAGACCTGAACCAGGCCTTTAACCCTTCATATTTGGCCCTGAATCACTAGCTGGCCACTGGACTCATCCATCCCCTGTGAGAAAGAGGTTTGGACATTATCCATGAACAATGATTTCCACAGGGATTCTTGTTACCATAGCAACAAGAATAAGCTGGCAGTTGCTTTCTAATCTCTGGCCTGGTGAACATGGCAGTAATGGAGATAAACAGACCTCTGTAGCAGGTGTCCTGCTTCTTCCCTCAGTTGGGTGAGGAAGAGAAGAGCTGTTCATTCTGTGCTAGTGATGGATGAAGTGTCTTCAGCCCAAATGCATAAGAGAAACATAAAAAGATAAATAGGGCAACATAGTTAAATTGCCTCTATTATTTTAAGACAACTCAACTCTTTATGGACACATAAGAGGCATGATCTGATGCAGAGGGAAGAAATTGGAAGGAAGTAATTTATACTTTCCATAACAGGTAAGAAGATATATTATTATTCATAGTAATAGCTAACAATTGCTCATCATTTGCCAGGCACTGTACTAAGAACTTTGCATATATTATCATTTTTATTTGATCACAAAAATATTCTGCAAAGGAGATGTTCTAATTATCTGCATTTTACATATAAAGAAAGTGATGATCAGAGAGGTTAGGTAATATGTCCAAGAAAACACAGCTAATAAAAGGCAGAGTAGGGACCCAAATCCCAATCTGTCTGATTCCAAAAGTCATGTTTTTAACTTCTCTTCTATATTGTACAACCTCATAATTCCTGCTTGGACTATATACAGGGGTTTTTGTCAACCTGAAAGTTATTTGATGATACTGTCTGAGAAAACACAGGTGATAAGAGAGGAAGATCATGTCTTATGACACATATTTGACATAGTAGGTATAGTGTGACACATGTAGACCAAGCCATTGGGGACATATGGCCCTAGTATAATCCTTTCTGGCAAATGTCAGGTAGCACAAGAGGAACCAGGATACTTCATTCTTTGATCTAGGCTGGGTCCAGTTCCTAAACTATGTTAATGCATATTTTGCCTGCTAATCACAGTGAGAATGGCTAAACCTATTAGTGGATTCTGGGGAATTTCTCAGCTTGGTGGCCCAGTGCATTCCAAGCCTTTACCCCTGGGTGGGAAGGATAAACAGATACTTGTGTTTGGAAAGGTGCCAATCACCAGCCCACCCCCATACAGTTTGGCTTGATAGACCCTTATAGTCAATAGTGCTACTACCCACATTCTTATCATTCTGGACCCACAATGCTCCACTGTACTATATACAGTTTCTGAATTATCATATGATTTCTTGACTTTACAATGGCACAAAAGTGATATGCATTCCAAAATAACCATATTGGAATTTTGAATTTTCATATTTTCCCAGGCTACTAATATACAGTATAACCTTCTCTCCTGATTCTGGTTTACAGCAACTTCCCCCAGTCAATCCTGCCATCACAAAGGCAAACAACACCACAGTGTACAGCGATGCTGGCAATAAATTCAATGAGATATTCAATATGTTGTTATAAGATAGACTTTTCATTAGATGATGTTGCTCATCTGTAAGTTAATATTTTCTGAGCCCATTCAAGGTAGTGCAGGCTAAACAATGATGTTTGGCAGCTCAGGTGTATTAAATTCATTTTCAACTTATGACATTTTCAACCTACAGTGGGATTATCAGGATATTATCCCACCATAAGTTGAGGAGCATCTGTACATGGTCAGCAAGAGGACATTTGACTGCTCAGCATCTGGATGCCAATCCTATTTGGGGAATCTCTTATTGTTTACTTTTGCAGGAGGTAGAATTTTGGATCCTATAAAGGAACCTGAAAAAGCAAGGTACTAATTCTTCCTGCCACGGGGGGGGGGGGTCCTAAGTCATAAGCATGTGACCTTTCATTGATCAATTGTTCTAAATGTTTCCGACACAAGGTATAAAGAAACAGAGGTATTTTGGAAACTGCCCCATTACTGTAACAGTAAACTCCAGTGTCCATGAGAAACAATAGCATCACTTTTACCATCTGGCTCCTGAAGTGTGACCTTAGGTGGTTGGGATAGATAGACACTTGCGACCGAGTAGCCCTGTCAATCACAAATCATTCCCAAACAGATTGGGGAACCCCTTGAAGTGACTGTAACCAATGAGTACCCACCACACACATTTCCTACCACCCTTGGCCTTACCTGATTGAACACCTATAGTTTGACATTCTACCATACATCAAGCAGCAGGGGAAATGATTGCCTAGAGTCTATGTCCATTCCCCTTTTGGCTGGGATTCTGATCGTAGGGCCTTATTTGATTCTTGTCCCAGATTGATTCACCAGCATTGCCATTGATTTCCCATAAATCATTCCCTCGTTGATGCTGCCATAGTCTGTTTTCGTGGTTTGCAATCAAGAATGCTGACTAGATGGTATGAAAAACTTAGATTTTTCTCTTATGATGTCTATATCGTTCTCTCTCTCTCTTCTCAGCTATGTTTTCTCAGGCAGTGTCATCAAATAATTCCCAAGTTGACCAAAACTCTTAATATCTTGAACAAATACCCTACTCTGAAAACCAGCAGAACTTATTGAACTAAGGGGTATTGTTCCAAGTCAGAGCTGCAATTGACCTGAGGCTTAGGGGCAATTCTATTTTCCCTTCCCTCTCTTTTTCCCTTCTTCACTCTCCACATGGCTCCTTATTTCCAGCCCATAATTAAATTTTCACCTTAGATTTCCCTTCCTTCCAAGAACCTTACCTAACTCTGGAATTTTGGATATCTGATCTTTCTGGCTCCTGACTTTAAGCTCCCTCTCTAGGACATGAGTGTAGATTTACCACATTACTTCTCTCTACTGGGGACTACATCTGGTAATGTACCCATCTGTATAACTCATGGTTTATGGTTAATATGAAATCCATTCAAACCAGTCTCAGGGAAATAAAGTGGAGCAGCTCCAAACAGATCCAGGGTTTTGTCTCTCTCTTTCTCTTGTCTTATTTCTTTGTTCTACGTCTGTCTGTATAGATTCTAGCGTTCAAACAAGCTATCACATGAGAGAGAAGATGGATGCCTTCACATCTTCCCAGCTTAGCAACCTCAGAGGAAAAGGAATTATTCACTGCTAACTTCATTGAACAATTCTCAGAGAGAATTAGGATTAGCTCTGCCTCGTAATGAACATATCCCTGAACCAACCCTTGTGTCTAAGATACTCTGTCCAGACCTAGGCTACATTCACAACCAATACCATGGGGTGGCAGGCAGATGGCTGTGACTGTAGTTAATAGCTTTTCTCAAACCATATAGAATGGAGGAGGAGTTTATTCAAAAGAATAGAGTGTTGTTATTAGAAAAAGGATGAAGGGGATAATAGCATCTCTGACATATCATGAGCCCTCAGTGTTCTTGCTAATACTTAATACAGATGTATGCCAATCCAGATTGTTGGACTAACCAAGGTTACATATGTATTCACATAAACAAAGAAATAATTAATTTACCTCAAGGATGTGGTAAAGAGCAAAACAACATTGAAGGGATATTTGATAACTGAAGGAGTAATTCATGCCAGCCAACGAAGACTTGAGAAGGAGACTCTAAAATGTCCTTGGATGCCCTTCTGTATTCATTGCAGCCCTAAAAAGATGTGACAGAAGTAAAGACAGGAGGAATCTAGGAAAGCAATCTCTTAAATCTATGTTTTGTTTGTTTGTTTGTTTTTGCTGGAATTAGCAAGGAAGACTACCTTTTGCTCTGAAGTTACAGTCAATGAGTGAACTACTTAAGAGTAAGATTTTATGGATAGAAAAGTTCTTGGTGATAACAAGGACCCCAGAGTTACCATCCACATAGTTGAAGAGAAACAAAAATAAGGGTCATTGACAAATAAAGACTAATATCTCTGATGGATTATCTGTGTGGTCAATGAAGTCTTAGAGAATAGTGATAGCATATAGGACCACAATAAGGTTAAGAAGTTTGAATGAATATGGTACATAGACTGGGAATTGAGTTGAAGACAAACAAAGAAGAGTAAGGAGTCATAAAACCAGTTGGCTTGTGCCTGTAAGGAGAATATTTTTGTTGTAACAGTCAAAGACTATTAGTCAAGAGTCAGCAATGTAATGATTCCACCCTGTTTTAGTTTGATAGGTTTGCTATAGCAGAGTACCACAAACCAGGTGGTGTAAATAACAGAAATGTATTGTGTCACAGTTCTGAAGTCTAAAAGTTCACTGCAGTGATTATCTAATCTTATTGATTGATTGATTGATTGATTGGTACCAGGGATTGAATCCATGGGAGCTTAACCACTGAGCCACATCCCCAGCTCATTTTACATTTTATTTTGAGACAGGGTCTCACTAAGTTGCTTAGGGCCTTGTTAAGTTGCTGATGCTGGCTTTGAACCTGCAATCCTTCTGCGTTAGCCTCCTGAGTTGCTGGGATTATAAGCGTATGCCACCATGCCTGGTGGATTAGTTCCTTTTGAGGGCTGTGAATGAAGGAAATGTTCCAGGTCTCTCTACTTTGCTTGCAGATGGTCATCTTCTCCCTGTGTCTCTTCACATTGTCTTCTCACTTTTTTTTTAAAGAAACACTCATTTTTATTTGTAATGAATACATTGTCTTCTCACTCTTTATGTGTCTGTCTCTATATCAATCTTTGTCCCTTTGGGGAAGAACAATATTCATTTTGGATTAAGGACCACTCTCATTACCTAATTTTAAATCCATTGCCTCTGTAAAGACTGTGTCTCCAAATAAGGTGACATTCTGAGGTAATACAGGTAGGGACTCCAACATAATATTTTGGGGGGTGGGATACAATAAACTCTTATCATACTCCTCCTTCACTAAGGACATATTACTCCTCAATCTTGTTTTTCTCTGTGAAACAGTGGTTTTCAGTCTAGAGCTTCATATTTTAATTGCTCTGGAAGTTTTAAAAATCTAAATGCTCAGGTCACATCCCTGTCAATTTTAAACAGAAGCTCTGTGAGGGCACATAAATATTGCATAATTGCTAATCATGAACATTTTATATCCTTTAGTATTTGCAGCCTTATAATGTGAAATAGTAGTATCATGATTATCATCATTACTGTGTAGATGAGAAAACTGAGGTTGATACAGCTAGTAAGTGATGAAACAAGATTTGAAACCAGACTGTGCACTTAGTGTATGTATATATGTATATATATATATACACACACACACATATGCATATACACACACACATATGCATATATACACACACACGCACACACATACACGCACACGCACATGCACACATGCACACACACACACATACACACACACGCACACACACACACGCACGCACACACACACACGCACGCACACACACGCATACACACACGCACGCATACACACACGCACGCATACACACACACGCACGCATACACACACACGCACGCACACACACACGCACACACACACACACGCACACACACACGCGCACACACACACGCACACACACACGCACGCATACACACACACGCATACGCATACACACACACGCATACGCATACACACACACATACGCATACACACACACACGCATACACACACACGCATACACACGCATACGCATACGCATACACACACGCACATACATATGCATACAAACACACACATACGCATATATACACACACACACATACATTCGCATATATACACACCACATTCGCATATACACACACACACATACGCATATATACACACACACACATACATACGCATATATACACACACACATACATACGCATATACACACACACGTATACGCATATACACACACATACATATACGCATATATACACACGTATACGCATACACACACGTATACGCATACACACACACATATACGCATACACACACATACCTATACGCATATATACACGTATACGCATATATACACGTATACGCATATACACACGTATACACATACACACGTATACGCATACACACGTATACGCATACACACGTATACGCATACACACATACACACATATACGCATACACACACGTATACGCATACACACACGTATACGCATATATACACGTATACGCATATACACACATATACGCATATACACACATACATATACGCATATACACACACATACATATATGCATATACACACACGTATACGCATATACACACACATATACATATATACACACACACATATACGCATATACACACACACATACATATATACACACACATACATATATATTCATATATATATGTACATACATATACATATATATTGTTCCAGAAACATTCTCTCCATATATTCCTTTTCTTCTCTAAAATATGTGCAAGATAGAGTTGGAGAAGGTAAATGTGCCCACCTAAAAACTGTAATGTCCTGTATAAAAACAGAGGGAGGTAAAACAGATCTTCCCTAAAGTCTACCCCTTATTTAGTAATATACATGAATCTATCACTCTATAAAGAATTAAGGCTCAATGAAAGCCCAGTCCAAGTCATTAGGTTCATGAGCAATGAAAACAACAAGAAAAGATAAGAAGCAACATAGAAGAAGAAAAATGGTAGGTAGAGGCAGAGATTATTTTAAATTTGTGTCCAAGACAAGACCCTGAATCAGGCTGAGAACCAACAAAGCTCAGAAATCTTGCAAGAAGCAGAGAGCAAAATTGGTACAAGTGAGCTATGAAGAATAGAACTGCATTGAAGATCTGTGTTTATGTGTGGTGATCAAGACTGAACAGGTATTTAAAATTTTAAGAGTGTAGATCTCAAGTTAAATATTACTACAATCAATTCCAAAATAACAAAATAAAAATAAAACATCTCTTTTGAAAAATCACAGCTAATGTTTGCCTAATATTTTTTCTCATTTAAGTTCTGCCGTCTCCTTAGTGACAGTGGCTATCCACAGTGGCTACTGATATTGTTGCACCTAGTGTGCCTCATTTATTCCAATAGGCCCATTCTAAATATGTTTATGTGAAGGAGATATATTTATACAAGAGTATCCTTCAAGCTCATCTGTGGAACAGTTTTGTACCCCTACACAAATAATCTACTCTAGGATGCCCACATCTCTGTACCTTTTAATTCCTTCTTCCATAGTTTGCTAAGGCAGTTCTGCTGTTTCTATTTCAACTTAGAGTGGTCCATCACTTTCTCCAGGTTTCTAGGAGTCATCCAAAATATATGTTTATCCCATATCCAAGGGGCCTTACTGAGGCACATGCAAGCCCCATTATCCTTGACAGGGGTATCCATTGTTGCTGCCATGGCCTAAGGATATCAGACTCCAGCTCCTTTACTCTTCCAAAGCATAGTATAACCAGTGACTCTTCAGGGAGTCTCTAGGCCTTCAGTCTTGGGCTGGAGCAACACCATTAGTCCTTCTTTTTCTGAGGCTCAAGCTTCTAGAACTGAGCAGCCACTAGCTCCTCTAGCTCTCCAGCCTGCAGATGGCCATTATGCGACTATCTAGCTTCTGTTCTTGTAAGCCAATCTAATGAATTCCCCTTTTATAATCACACATACACCTCCATATATCCTGTTGGTTCTATTCCTCTAGGGAACTCTAATACACTCATCCTTATTCTATTCCCTCTCCTCCACTTCAATCTAGAATTTAGATCCCTCAGTATCTTGTTCAGTATATACTCCACTGGTACATGTAGCCAGTACAGATTAGCTAGGTCCTATAGCTCCTTTGGGGTGTGCCTCCATTCTACTTTAGCAAGGCAGGTATGCCTACACTGAATTATGCTGTGCATACCCTCTCTGCTTTCCTAGTAGCTATAAGATGAAGCGAGGAAGATCCCTAGGAGAGTAGACGTCAAGCAGGGGGTAGGGAGATGGATGCTTTCTTCATGAGAAGAAGCCTCTGCATTATCTTTGATTAAGGGCAAAGCAATATGCCTTAACATGGGGGAATACACTCTTCTGAAGGATCATGAGTTTAGTCAATGTTGGGATTCAGGATTTTAGAGTTCATCAATCCAGATGGCCCAGTACTGAGAATGTGGTATGACCTTGGATGAATTCTTCAGTGGAAGGAAATTCCTTAGAAGTACTATTAGAAGAGCACTGCCAGCATCTGGGGATCTTGGTGGCAGCAATAGAGCATTATTTACTTTTGCCCTTTTATTAAGTTCCCTAGGTGATTCTAAGGCACACTAAAGTTTGAAAGCTATTACCCCAGAGATGAAATATATATTTGCCTCCGCCATCCTTAAACATTTCTATAAGAGTTGAGATTTCAACAAAAGATTGATGATTGGGCTGGGGATGTGGCTCAAGCAGTAGCACGCTCACCTGGCATGCGTGCAGCCCAGGTTGGATTCTCAGCACCACATACAAAGATGTTGTGTCCGCCGAAAACTAAAAAATAAATATTAAATCTCTCTCTCTCTCTCTCTCTCTCTCTCTCTCTCTCTCTCTCTCTCTCTCTCTCCTTCTCTCTCCCTCTCTTTCTTTAAAAAAAAGGTTGATGATAATATGGGCTTTAACAAATACAGACACCTGACTTTCAATAATATTCAAACAATGAAAGTCTAAAATTTTAAGAATGTCAAAATTACTTCTTACATTGCTACTTGAAATCTACTTAGAATAGGGTTTTCTTCATTAGGAAAATATAAAAATGGAAATTTCCTCCCAAACCTTATTCTCTATTACAAAATCCGAACATCACCTGGAAATGACATTTTAATAGCATATACAGTAGTCTAATTTAGAGAAGTCCTCCCACATTTCAATCTAATGTTTTCCTTATAGCCACATTGTTATACTTCTATTTTCCCACTAGTGGACACTGTTGAGCTTCTAAAGTTACAGCTGTTTTTGATGGCTGGTAAGGCAAGAGGCAGCATGAATGGAGAAATAAAATCAAAATTAAGACAGCCACAATCTTTCTACAGTCCTGTTTATTTATTCAGCATGCAATAGGCTAATAAATGTTTATGTCAATCATATTTAGAATAACAAACAAAGTTAGAAACAACTAAACTTATATTGCTTATAAAGAATATTTGTACAGCAGGGAAGCACTGCTTGATGGCTAATGGCATAACTAAATGACAAAACAGTATTCTATTCCTCAGAGAAATGACATGCTTTCTTTTCATGAAAAAATTATTTTCCACTTTTCCAATTCCCTTTTCTTTAAAACTCTTTCTTTAATTTGAGAATGTTGTCAACCTTTTCATCAAGATTCAAACCAAATACTGAAAAGTGGAAGATAACAAGCTATTATTAAAAGGTAAGCTTGTGATGAGAATTGGGAGCAAAAGACAAAGATTGAATGTTAAGTAATGTATAATTTATTTTAATGTATAAAATTATGAACTTGTCATACAGGTTATATGAACTTCTATAAAGAGAATCCAAGATCATTTCTTTCTCTGAACTGTTTGTGATGCTCTGCTAGTAATCACTTTATAATGTTGGAGGTAGCACTTTTTTAATAGAAGGATTCTAGGCTTTGGAAAAAAATCTAGGAATAAACTCCAGTCCTACTGCTTACTTGCTTCCTCACCTTAGGCAAGTTGCTAGACCTCTCTGACCCTTCATTTCCTCATCTACCAGAGTGGGAATAAATAATACCTTCCTAGTACGTTTATTATGAAGAATGAGTGAGATAGTGTAGGTAAAGGGCTTAGAAAAATATCTGGTACAGTCAGTAAATGTGTTTTATTTCCATCCCTGAAAAGAAACAATACTGTCAGAGGGTTCTGCCTTTAAGATGGAACTGAAGCTATAGTTTGCAAATGAGTGTGGGCAGCAGCAATCAATGGTTCATTGATGCCTCTTTCTCTATTTAGTGCCTAAATTTCATGAAGTAGATTCTGAGCGTGTTTTTGCTCACCATTAGATCCCAGCCCCTAATAAAGTACATACTAGGGTTTTGAAGGAAAGAATAGCCCCCATAGATTCTAAATTGAAATGGACCTCCTTAATAAGAAACAGATTAACAAGAGAAAAACAAGTTTATTAACATGTGTGCTTCATATTCATGGGTGACACCCAGGAAATAAATTGTTTGCAAGGAGGTGGCTTTGAATTCCAGCTTAGGTAGCATCTTTGAAAGAGAACTGTAAATTTTAAAGAAGTGGCAAGAAAAGGGAAAAGGACTTTAAGTCTCCATGGGTGACAATTTAGGGGAAAGCAAATAAATACAGATAAAGTGTAGTCAGTAAAGCTTGTTAATGTAGATTCCTCTGGTACCATTGCCAGGTATATAAGAGTCCAGTCACTTTTGGAGTACAAAGTTTGTTTTAACCTTTGTTTTTCCTAGTAGAATTGAGGGGAAATTTTCTTTGTAAATCTATGTCCTGTTTTTAGGCAAATAGGGGGAAGGCAGAGAGCTTTCCTGGATCTGCTTTTTCTTAATTGTCTTCAGTTCAACAATCCTTCATAGTTTGGGGCAGTATTTTGTGGTCTCCCACAGGACTCAATCCATATTTGTTGAATGAATGGATATGCCAAGATCTAGAAAAAAATATTAGTTCCTGTTACATGGACATTATACTACATAACAGATAAGATGTGAGAATGATAAAGTAGTCCAGGATGTCATGGTGATTCTGAGAGTCATGCACAGGAACTTGTTTAGCTGTACTCAATAAGGCTTTCAATATGTTCTCCTGATCACCAACCCAACTAAGTTCTAACATGTAAGTCAAAGACAAAGGAGGCCTAGAATCCAATAGGATTTCCTTCCTATCTATAGACTCTGCCATGCATGAACAGTACCTGTAAGCATCCTGCAGAGTGCTGCCCTACCACCTTAACCATAACATACTTTAGAAATATAAGCTTACCCAACATCCTCACATCAGGTTCCCGGGCTTTATTATCTCTTTGAAAAATTAGCCAATATGCCAAAGTGTGATTGGTGCTAAGTACAATTCTGTGCAAGTATAGTGAGGTCAAAATGACTCAATGACTACTGTGCATTTGAGAGAGAGAGAGAAATTCTCCCTAACTCACCATACTCATTAGTTTTGCCTCCAGTTTTTTCAAAACAATCAAACTGTTTCCCATGATGGAAACTGTCTGGTGTTTCTGCATTCTAAATCCATCTATCTTATCACTGGAGGACTCTAGATTTACTTTGCTTTTCCCTTGGCCTATGTTTTACTAGTGCTCACTTCTCAGTGTGTTTGACTTTTACCTGGAAAGCCATATCACAGTAGTCCCATGAAAGGATAATAGAGTATTGAGTGGTTCAAAGATAACTGAACTAAAATTCAGATGAATCTGGTTCAGATTCTAAGTTACTCTACCTCACAGATATGTCATTATGAATTATTTTGCTTATAAAATGATTGATGATTCTTGCCCTAACTATTTTATATGGCATATAAAGAACCATGGAAGAAGAGAGAGGATGCACTAAGGAGGGCTATCATGTGATCTCTATGGTCTTGTTGAAAACACTTATGTTCAAGTACTCCGTGCCACAAAATCTTTTGGTGGACACAGTGATATCTATAAAAGCCTTTATCAGACCTGTCAAAACTTCAGGAGGCCCAATATTTACTGCCATATAAACATGAAATATGAATCCTGTACAAAAAAGCCTGGGAAAACTCTAAGGTATTCTTCCTCATGGTCAATGCACATAATATATCTATTCATAATCCAGAAGTATGTTGCTACATGTGTAGAACCAGACACACTGAAATAGGGTTTGATATCCATAGTAGGGTTTCATCCTCTTCTTGAGCCTATGGTTGTCTTCTCCAAAATAATTCTAGACAACATGGGTTTTAATTACTGATGGCCCTGACTTTCCATGGTTTTTATATTTTTAACTTACAATAAGTTTACTGGGACACAACTCCATCACAAGTCAAGGGGAATCTGTATTTCAGTCAACATTTATAAAGTACCTATTGAGTGTTGAGAACTTTTCTAGGCACTTTACATGCATTAACTCATTGAGTCCTTACTTCAACCTTAAAATTTCCTATAAGTTTAGGACTATTATTATTACTATATTGTACATGAAGTAACCCATGAACAAAGGGGTTATGGAAGTTATCTAAGATCACACAACTATTAGGTTGAAGGACTAAGATTCTAATCTAAATCATCTGGCTCTGAGTTTGCACTGTTTGTCCCTATATTATGCTTTGCTATATAAATTTTTATTCTACTTGATTTTGAGACAGAGACTAATCACAAATTTGAACTGTAACTTGTCTCTGTCATACATAGTTATCCCCTGGTATTTACTTAATACATAATCCTCATGATGAATTCTAATAGCGCCTATGTGAGACCTTAGTTTTTACTTCTACATTAGCAATATCAACTTCATTTTGATAGCAATGGACAATAGTCACATCAACTCTTTTGCTTTGAAAAGCATACCAAAAGTATAATTTATTGAGTACCTACACAAACAGGCAGTGTTCTGGGCAGGAAAACAAAAACCCAAGAGGAGTAATTGAAGAGAGTTAATGCAAGGGTATATGCTGAGCCTAGTAATAAAACAGAGAAGACAAAGTATCCAGAGATGGGGACAGCTGGAGTCAAGGACAGAGGGCATTGGGTAAAGGGACACAATCACTGCCAAACCATACTCCTATAGGGAGGGAACACAAAAAATAAATATTTTAAACTCTTTCTCATCTCCTCCCCTGATTTCCTAATAGGACACACATTGGCCGAACCCAAATGGAAGCCAGAGGTAGTGAAGTACCCACTGATGTAGTCCATAGTGATCAAATATACAAAACACAAAGTGGATGAGAGAAGGGTATAGAATAGATCTAGAGGGAAAATAGAGAATGTCAAACACAAGTTGACATGTACCATGCACCTTTCACAGGAACTAACTCATTTAATCTCCTCTAAAACCTAGTGAAGTAGGAATTTATGTCCTTGTTTTATAGACAAGGAAACTGACACCCAGAGAGATAAAGGATTGAGTGACTTTCCCAAGGCCACAAAGCTGGTAAATAGTGGAATCCATATTCAATCCCATGTCTTCTAATTGAAGACCATGATTCTAACCACCATGTAAAAATTCCTTCTTATCCAATGTTACAAATCATAACAATGATGCTGGAAAATAAGATTGTACAAAAGACATGATAAATGTTTTTCTTCTTCACATGTACTAATAAATTGACCTTTACCAAAAAGGCCTAAAATTTTCATTGGACTGAAGTTCTTTACCCACAGATTTTCTCCTTGAGTTTTTTTTTTTAATTTTAGGATACAATAGAGTAACAAAAAGCATAATTGTAAGTGATTTTATTGAAAATGACACAGTATGGAACTCCAAGGGTCCATCTCTCCACAGAAATGTTGAAAACTCAAGCAAAACTTGTCAGAATCAACTTTATAAGCAAAAGAGTTAAAGGCAGAATAGGCAGAAAATTGATGGATCAGGAAAATGGCAACTTTAAAGGAGTAGGAGAGCTTTTTGGCACATTCAATTGTTCTAACCTCTCTGGAAGATACCTGCAGTATTGATGCAAGGTAATTGTCTTCATTTCACCTAATTTGGAATCCATTCAGGGCTGAAAATTGGTGGACAGTCCTTGAAAATTATGAGGCAAATGAGGTTCCAGAAGCCTAAGAGAAATTTCTGGGAAGAGTTTCTTTGGGAAATTAGGATATTCAAAAGTGCTAGGGTATACTAGGGAATTTAGAAATGCATAAGCATATTGTTTTAGTCACCTTAGCATCACTGTGACTAAAATACCCAACAAGGACAACTTAGAGGAGGAAAGGCTTATGTTGAGCTCATGGTTTCAGAGGTTTAGTCCTTGGTTGGTCAACTCCACTGCTTTTGGTCCAAAGTGAGGCAGACCATCATGGAGGAAGGGTGTGACAGAGGGAAGCTGCTTAGGACATGGTGGTAAAGAAGCAGAGAGAGAAAAAAGGAAGGGGCTTCAGGGAAAAGGCACCCTTCCAGGGCACACCCCAAGTAATGAACCTTCTCCAGTCTCACCCCACCTTCCTATAGTAACCACCCAGTCCGTCCATTCAAACTAGGATGGACTGATTAAGTATAGCTCTACAATCATTCCATGTCTGAACATTCTTGAATAACACAGGGGCTTTGGGGAGATAACTCTTATCCAAACCATAATACATGCTAAGGGAAAAATGCATCCCCAGAAAAGACCTGAGAACTTCTTAAACCTTGATTTCTGAGTGACTTCTAGATCTTGTATAAAGACATGAAGGCAAATCAGAATTGTGAAGTGCCTGCCTAAGTGTTGACAATGACTAGCACAGACTGATAGAAAGTGTATGTCTTTGTTTTTCTTCCTCTGTCTCGCCCTCTTGCTCCCCATCCCCTTCCTCTCCCTTTCTTCTTCTCCTCTTCATCCTCCTCCTCCTCTTCCCCCAATTCCTCCTCCACATTTTTATTCTCTTTTCATTTCTTTTTCCCCAAACTCCTCATAGTAGTCAACGAAATCTCTGCACAAAGGACAAAATTAAGAAAGTGAAAAGGTAATTTAGAGAATGGGATAAAACATTTGAAAATCATATATGTGAAAAAGGTCTAATATCCAGTATATATAAAGAACTTTTGCAATTCAACAACAAAAAGAAAAAAACTCCAGGGAACAAATGGACAAAGGAATGACATAGACATTTCCCCAAAGTAGATTTACAAAAGGCCAAAAAGTACATTAATCAAAACCATAATGGGAAACCACACCTAATAGAATGGTTTTATAAGATTCTTTTTAGTTATAGATGTACACATATCTTTATTTTATTTATTTTTTATGTGGTGCTAAGGATCAAACCCAGTGCTCTACCACTGGGCCACAACCCCAGCCCAAATGGTTTTAATTTTAAAAAATGAAAATTAAAAACTATTGATTATGTTGTGGAAAAGTTACATGGACATTGCTGTTGGGAATGAAACATGGTTCAGCAACTATGGAATAGTGTTTGGCAGTTCCTAAAAGAGTTACCATCACTCCTGGGTATATATGTAATAGAACAGAAAACAGGCATTCAAATATGTGGTCCCTCATGTCCATAGCATAACTATTCAGTCACATATGGGAACAATAAAATGCCCATCAACAGATAAAAAGATAAATATAAGCTGTGATATATTCATATAATTGAATAGTATTCACTCATGAACTGGAATGAAGTACTGACACATGAACAGACATAGATAAACCTTGGAAACATTACTATAAGTGGATAAATAGATAAAAATATCATCCTATTCATGTGAAGTATCCGGATAAATCCAACAGGGTCAGAAAGCACATTGGCGGTTTTCTAGGGCAAAGGGAGGAGGAAATATGGAGTTAATAGGTACAGGGTTTCATATTGGGGTGATAAAATGTTTTGTAACTAGAGGTGGTGGTTGCACCACATTTTGAATTTACTAAATGCCACTGATTTGTTCATTTTAAAATAACTAATTTATTCCTCGGTTTATACCCAAAGGACTTAAAAACAGCATACTCCAAGGACATAGCCACATCAATGTTTATTGCAGCACAATTCACAATAGATAAACTGTGGAACCAACCTAGATGCCCTTTAGTAGATGAATGGATAAAGAAAATGAAATACACATATGCAATGGAATATTACTCAGCAATAAAAGAGAATAAAATCATGGCATTTGCAGGTAAATGGATGGAGTTGGAGAATATCATGCTAAGTGAAATTACCAATCCCAAAAATCAAATGCCAAAAGTTTTCTCTGATATAAGGAGGCTGATTCATAGTGGTGTGGGGTAGGAGCACGGAAGGATTAGATGAACTCTAGGTAGGGCAAAGGGGACGGAGGGGAAGAGAGGGGGCATGGGGGTAGGAAAGACAGTAGAATGAGATGGACATTATTACCCTAAGTACATGTATGAATGTTGTGACTACTTTGTGTACAACCAGAGATATGAAAAATTGTGCTCTATATGTGTACTATGAATTATAATGCATTCTGCTGTTATATATATCAAGTTACAATCAAAAATAAATTTTAAAATGACTAATTTAATGTCATCTGAACTTCATCTATATTATTAAATATTTATGATAAAAAAGAATATTAAATAAATCCAGTCTTCACAGTTGCCTATGGTTACTAGACACAAATGGTGCTTTAAAAGTCCAACACATACTACACAGTCTGTGCACGACTTGCTGTCTGAGGCACAAAATGATGCTCCTTACAAATCTGGATAATCTGGCTCTCATGTCTGGGTAGAGTCAAATGCCATTTTATAATAATATCAGTAAAAGTATAACAAGAAGTGGTGCCATTTTTGTCTTTCCCCCATTCTCAGTCCTCCTTTTCTTCCTTCTGGATGTCATCTCTGTCTGAAGGTCTAGCCACATGATCTAATAAAAATCTTATCTATAAGCACAAACTATACAAAAGTCTCTATTTACCATAGGATAATTGAGGGACTTGATTTTGTCCTGGAGGGAAATGACATGGAACAGAGCATCCAGCTATCTTGTAACATGCAGTGTGAGCAATAAATAAATCTTTGTTGTTTTAATTCACAGAGATGTGGAATGTGTTTGTTGCCACAGCATAATCCAGCCTATTATGACTGATAAGTGGTTTTTTTTCCTATTGTGCTTTCAACTCAGTGGTTACTAGGTTTTTAAATGTGAATTTTCTATAAAAAAAATCATGAATGAAAGTAGTTATACTTTAAATTTCCATTGATTGAAGTGATTCATAATAACATAGAGCTACTAGGAAGTCTGATGCTTTTAAAGGAATTTGTATTTTGTGAATAACAATATGTGTAGTTGAGATTCTGTTGATTCCATCACCAGTGACTTTTCATGGGGTCACAGACAATTTGTCATGACTCCATGGCTTCCCAGTAGGTCTGTTGCCTAGGTCACTCATTCAAGAAGCATTTATTGTGAGCCTAGTAGATGTATACAATCCTATGCTACATCCAGAGAGAATCCCACAGAATATGGGAAGGGTCATCCTTGTCTTTATGGGCCAAGACATACCCATAACAGACAAATGCCAATGAAACAGTATATACCAGTAGCCAAGTGAGGGAAGCAGTACAGTTTAATGCTTAAAATTATGGGCCCCAAAGCCATGCTACCTAGGACCAAATTCCAGTAATGCCATCTACTAGCTATGTGACCTTAGACATAAGGCTTAACCTCACTGTGCTCCAGTTTCTTCTTCTGTAAAATGGAGAGAACAGTGGTACCTGCCTCAAATACTCTTTGTGAAATAAAATTTCTTAATAAAGATGGAACATTCAGAATAGTATCTGAAACATATACTACTACTTTTATCATTTTGCCTTTCTGAACATTCATGATCTCAGGGATCCTTGTTTGCCTCTCTGCCCTTTTCCATGTTGAGTCTTCCTAAATCACCACTTCACATCTGGAGCTTCAGCACCATCTATGTTTCTGTCAGTTTTGAAAGCAGTAGCAGCATCAAAATGTCAGAATCTCCAAATACCAGTCTGTGATGTACTGTCTGGCCCACTTATTGTTGCTGTGATTTCTTAAAACACTTTATATATAATATCAAAATCACTCTCACAAAATCCCCACATTAAGGAGTAATACAACTTTGGTGGGCCTGACTAAATTACATGTGACTCTTCTCTTTGGCCCTTTCACAGTAGTTCTTCTTGACATTTGGGGAGCATGGAGTCCCTCCAAAAATCTAATAAAACATATTAACAAGCACTTCTAGGAATATGTACATATAAACAGAGATTATATATAATTTCTCAAAGTTCCCAGAACCAAAGAATGCCCTAGACTGAGGGGGGGTGTCTTAGAGATGAATTAAATTGTACAAATTTCTGTTAGAATCATATCTTTCTTTCGGCTTCTGAATATGATGCTTAAACTTGAGTAAGACAGTCTAGAAATGAAGGAAGAACCAAAGAAAATAAGAGTCATTATTCATTAGCTCTGAGTTGGCCTGATCAATTCACTCCAGGCTTCCTTTCTATCTTGAACTCCTATTTCGCCTTTTAGCAAAAGGAAAGTTAAGGCATGGGAGGCAAATCCAATTACCATTTAGAAAACATACCCAATAAGTCCTGTAATACAGTCAATACCACTTATTTGTTGATATTTCATAGGATTCCTATAAAATTTTCCTGTAAATACTCCACATGGATTTTTTCTGTGCACAAAATTGGCCTAGGTTTTTAATAAAAATTAAATGAACCAAGATATGTGAAGAGCTTAAAATGATGCCTGCCATACACCAAGTGATGTATAGGTATTAAAATTGTTGCACCCAGAATGAAGACTGATAATAAGAGTGAAAGAGGAGGAAGAGGGTTATTAGTCAGCTTTTCATTGCTGTGACAAAATGACTGAGAAAAACAACTTAGAGGAGGAAAGATTTATTTTGGTTCATGGTTTCAGAGGTTTTGGTCCATGGTCAGCTTGCTCTGTTGCTTTGGGCTTGAGGTGAGACAGAGTAACATGGCAGAAGGGTATAGCAGAGGAAGGTTTCTCAGATCATGGCAGCCAGGAAGGACAGAGAGAGAGGTGTCAGGGACAAGATATAGTCACTGAGGCCATGCCCCCAATGACCTACTTCCTCAAACTATACCCTACCTGCCTACACTTCCATCACCTCCTAGTAGTCCATTCAGCTATGGGTAGATTAATCTACTGATGAGGTCAGAGCCCTCATGATCCAATCACTTCCCCAAGTCCACACCTCTGGACATTGCTGCATTGGGGACCAAGCCTTCAACACATAGGCTTTGGGAGATATTCCAAATCCAAACCATAATAAACGTGGAGAGACTAAAAGGATAAAAGGAAAAGAAGAAGGACAGGAGGAAACAGACAAAGAAAAGAAGACCTATTTATTGAGTGATTGGAATGTCCTCGGTACTATATTAAATGCTTTATATCTCACTTAATTCTCACAGAAGCTTGAAGATACTGGTGGTCTTAATCCCCATTTTCCAGATTAATCAGTCTCAAAAATTGTTATATGCTGCAGAGCATACAGTTAGAGGGTATTAGAGCTGGAATTTGAAACCAGATCTGCTTGATTCCAAATTTATGTTCAAATCCATCGACCCTCATATAAAGTGATATGAGAAATTTACTTTAGAATTATTGCAGGAAGACTGGCTTCCAATAAGGAATTTGTATGCTTCCCACTTAGTCATAACAAGAATCATACAATTGATTGTGTTTTTTCTTTGCCTTCACCATTCAAATCAGAGAATCAAATTTAAAAATAAATAGTATCAGTAATATTGTCTCTCATGTTTGGAATATTTAAAGTGGTTTCCTTATTTGGATTGAATTTTCAATTTCTATCTCTATATTGTTATTTCATTGAGATTATTTTGTTATTGTTGTTGCAAAGCACCTCAAATCTTTTGTGGCCCAAAAGCAGGGAACAAAAAATGTATTTAAATAAAATGAAATGAGTATATTTTCTTACTGGTTAGAAAATTATTCTTAAAATATTCTGGATGTCACTCATGTGCTCTGCAACCCCTATCTTCAGACAATGCAAAGGAATCCTTTGGCCCAATCCGTATGTCACCTGCAATTTGATACTTAGTCTCAGGATTGATAACAGAGGTTATCTCCATCTCTATCAGTTATTTAATAAACATTTGCATGAACCTATCATGTATCACGTGTTAAATGCTTGTGAGAAATCTCATTTAATTCTTATTATAACCTTATGAGATAGATTTTAGTTATTATCCTTCATTTTACAGATGGGAAGCTAGCACAGAAAAATTATATAACTTGTTTAAGTTCACACTGATAATAAGTCGCTCAGCTTGGATTGAAATTCAGGTTGTCTTGCTTGAATCTACACTTTCAAATGAGGCTAAATACATGAACAATCACTAATAAGGTCACATAGCAATTTCTAGGATTCAATAGATAACTTAGTAAACATTTGGGGAATCAATAACTAAATGAATAAATGAATTCTAAGACTTGCTCAGACCACTTGTCACTTCCCTTTTCTTACCCTTCCAGGCTGATCTTACTCTGTTTTTATTTTCACAAAGATCCTGACTCAGCTTGGTTTTGGGCTTATAACCCATCTATTATCCCTCCAGAGTTGGAATCTGGTACTTGGTTTTTCTGGTTTGACCTGCTGTAGCCACTTAAGGATTCTGGCTCAGACCCATTCTATGATTCTCTCAGCTTCCAGAAACCTCAAGTCAGGCCTTGGCATAGCACCAACCCCTCATAAAACAAATGCCAAGCTTGTCCCACTTGGTTGGAATTTTGATGAGGCCCATTCCAGGTGCCCTCAAAAGAAGAGCTCAGAAACTCTTATCAATGGTGTCCCCACAGATGTGTACTGCAGTCACTGCCTCTGTGTGCCCCACTGCTCAGTCCACATCTGACAGAGAAAATGCAAATACATAACCAACTAAAGTGGGACAGTTCTGGTGTGAACAGAGGTAAAGAGTTTATGGGGAGAAATGCTGTTTTGCAAGCATAGCTTTTGAGTATAAGCCCAAAGCTGACATATGAAAGGCAATAGAAGACATTTTATTTCAACCTTTTCTTCAAGCCATTAAAACTGGAAATATACATATCAGAGACAGCAGACTCCTTATATTTCCTGATGAAGCTCTGTGATAAAACTGTTCATCACTTTTTATTTCTGATTTATTTTGACTGTCCTTTTTTGTTGACTTCAATGAATGTGATAGTATTGAGCCAGTACTATTTAAAATGGTCTGAAAGTTAAAACTTTAAACTTTG
The DNA here is from genome assembly GCF_964194105.1 of Spermophilus citellus. Taxonomy (NCBI): domain Eukaryota; kingdom Metazoa; phylum Chordata; class Mammalia; order Rodentia; family Sciuridae; genus Spermophilus; species Spermophilus citellus. Next base: position 133,554,162 of record NC_138190.1, on the reverse strand, counting down.
TCCAAAACCTTGTTAAAATCACTATGCTGTTGGACTTCTGATCCAGTTTTGCCTCTCATTATGTGGCCAACCTCAATGTCACTGCCCTTCCTCTGCCTCCTTCTTTCTCCTTCCCACCCATAATTGGCCTGGTTTACAATACTGGGATATGATTGGCAGAGAGATCCTCAGTATCAGCATGGTATCAACATGGAATTAAAAATGACCCAAATAGGTCATCAGACCAGACTAAAAATCTCTTTTCTTGGACTTTAGCACATCCCAGAGCATGCTAAACCTAGGATTTAGGATGAAGAGAAACCTGGAATAAGAGCATTCCCTGGACATTTGACAAGGCTACTCTTTGGCTTTGAGAGAAGCTCCCCTTCATGCGATGGGTACCCTTAAAGGACACAGGCTTTGTGAAAGATCTCTCCAGATTTGATGGGTTCCTTATTTGTGAACAAAAGGGAGCAATGAGAACAAGGATCCAAGGTGCCAAAAGAGCCCAAGAAGTGAGAGACAGCATTGTTTGTCTTTTTCGGTTCTGACAACAAGGGCCTTACACAATAGAAATATTCCCTGTCTCATATTTTTTTTCTGCAGGCACTAATATGTAGATAGAGTTTTCACTAACTGAAAGGAAAATATTCTCTTCCCTAAAGCACCTATTGTAATTAAATCCATCAGTTATGAAGAAGAGTGACGTAGCCTAGCTCAAGTAAGGGGTATAGGGAAAGGGAGGGAGTTATAGATATGAAACAATAAGGAGACAGATTTCAGGGGAATTCAAGAACTGTGTGGTAGACAAGACAACTGACAGATTCATGCTCCCTCCCCTTCCATACTGTAGAATTGTTGGGTTATGGCTGCCCATCTAGGGTCTCTATTTCCCAGCCTCATGGAACCTAATAGAGCCATGAAACTATTTTTCATAAGCTGAATATGGGAGAACTTATGTGTGCCACTTCCAGAAAAAGGTGGCTCAGAGGAAGAGTGAAGGACTGGGGATATAGCTCAGTTAGTAGAGTGCTTGCCTCACGTGCACAAGGCCCTGGGTTCAATCCCCAGCACCACAAAAAATATAAATAAATAAATAAAAAGGAATGCCTCTTTCGTGGTCTCTTTCCACACTCACTGACTGAATAAAGAAGGCTTCTAGGACCAAGAAATACAGAGCCACAAGAGGAGGGAGTGAGTCCCTGAATGGCTATAAGTGAAAGGGGGCTTCTCTGGGATCTCCTGTATTAGACTGTGAAGTGAGTGAGAAACTTTATGTTAAGCTACTAAGAAGGCAGGTTTATTTGTTACAGCAGGCAGCCATCCCTTAACTAGTACTAGAGACCAAAATATGACCAGGTCTGATGATTATTGGAACTGGATCAAAGACAGTCTGGGAACTGGTCCAAAATAGGAATTCATGGAGTTTTTCTCTAGTGCTATATTCTTAACCAGACCCATCTATAACCTGCTCTTTCTTTGTGTTCTGTCCTCACTTCTCTCATTTACAACTGGCTCCCTTCCCCTTTCTATAATTTTTCCCTATGGCATAGCTACAGCCTACTTAGGATTCCTGCTTCTTAAAGACATCAAGGGAAAGGCCCTCATAATGCCTCTGTTTGGATTTTATACTCCAATTGATAAAATTCTAGTTCTCTTTATAGTTCCATAGCAAGAACCTAACTTGTTGTTGTTACATAGAGCTGTGCCATGCCATCTCCTATGCAAAAGGCTAGTCTAATGAACAACTTTGTCTACCTGATCTTAAATAAACTGAAGAAAGAAGTGAGAATGGGATCATGTGACAAAAACATAGCTGCTTAGGACTGTCCCATAAACAATGGCTATAAAATAAAGTACTTTATAAGAGGATAGGGCTGTAGGAAAGGCAGAAACTACCTGGGTATGGAAGATCTGGCAGGAGACAATTACCCCAGAAAAGTGCCATGACATTGGTCTGAGAAATTACTTCCTGAATATAATAACCCCAAAGCACAAGATAAAAAAGCAAAAATAGACAAATGAGATTACGTCAAACTTAAAGAACTTCTGCACAACAAAGAAAAAAACTGGAGATCGATAGAACATGCTTATAAGGAAGTTGATTCAACATTGAGAAAACAAACAACTGAACTCAAAATTGGCAAAAGTCCAGAATAGACAAAGAAAAACATACAAATGGCTAATGGATATATAAAAATTGTTCAACACAAGAAATACAAATTAAAATTACACTGGGATATTACGTCTTACCTCTTAGAATGGCTATTATCAAAACAATGAAAGACAACAAGTGTTGGTGAGGATATAGAGAATAGGATAGACAGCAGAATACATCAGTCACTAGAATGGCAATATGTAAATCAATGGAAGTGTAACTGATGTGATACAGCAATCTGTATACGGGGTAAAAATGGGAGTTCATAACCCACTTGAATCAAACTGTGAAATATGATATATTAAGAACTATGTAATGTTTTGAACGACCAACAATAAAATAAATAAATAAATAAATAAATAAATAAAAAGGAAGTCCTTAAACACTGTTATTGAGAATGCAGATTAGTACAACCATGATGGAAAACAGTAATAGCTAACATTTCAGCACTAAGCCTTCATCACAGCTACGTCAAACCCTTGATACTTCTGTGGTTGTTGCAGCAGTATTCACAATAGCCACAATATGGAAGCAACCTGTATCCATCAAAAGATGAATGGAGGACTGAGGTTGTGGCTCAGTGGTAGAGTGCTCCCCTAGCATGCATGAGGCACTGGGTTCAATCCTCAGCACCACATGAAAATAAAATAAAGGTATTGTGTCAAGCAACTAAAAAATAAAATAAAAGAATAAAAGACTACAACAAACAATAAATGTTGGCGAGGATGTGGGGAAAAGGTATACTCATACATTGCTGGTGGGATTGCAAATTGGTGCAACCACTCTGGAGGAGATTCCTCAGAAAACTTGGAATGGAACCACCATTTGGCCCAGCTATCCCACTCCTCAGTATATACCCAAAGGACTTAATATCAGCATTCTATAATGATACCGAATTCAGCACACTGAAATCAGCCACATCAATGTTTATAACAGCACGATTCACCATAACTAAGCTATGAAATCAACCTAGGTGCCCTTCAATAGATGAATGGATAAAGAAAATATAGTATATAGACACAATGAAATATTAATCAGCCATAAAGAAAAATGAAAGTATGACATTTGCCAGTAAATGGATGGAAGTGGAGACTATCATGCTTAGTGAAATAAGCCAATCCCCCAAAAAACAAAATACCAAAGTATGTTCTAATATGCGAATGCTGACTCACAATAGGCAGTGGAGAGGGAAGAATAAAAGTTCAGTGGATTAGACAAAGAGGAATGAAGGGAAAGGAGAAGGTAAGAATTGGAAAGAGTAGAATAAACCAGACATAACTTTCCTATGTTTATATATGAATACACAATCAGTGAAACTCCATATCATGTACAACCACAGGAATGGGAAGTTATACTCCATGTATTCATGATGTATGAAAATACACTCTACTGTCATGTATAACAAAAAAGAACAAATAAATTAAGAAATAAAAACTCATGCTCCTTGTTCAGTACTGCATCACATAATTTGTAGCACATGTGTGGCCATGGCAAAGATGTTGATCGATGCCTGCCTGCACCACCTATGTACTCTTCTAATGATAGGATGAAGGTGGTTCCCTCAAAGAAGTGAAAGACAAAAGTCTTTGCTCCTAAAGTGGGTATTTGGAGAACTCTCTCTTCCTCTCTCCTTTTTTTCTATTTGGTATCAGCAGTAAGGTACCTAAGCAGGCCATGGGGAGAGCTGCTCTGGTTGCTGTTTGGATATGATTCAAAGGGTAGTGAGGTAGCAATGTCACCGAGGTTCCATTTTTCATATCTTCATTATATTTGCTCACATCACCGAGCAACAATAAATGTTGGCGAGGATGTGGGGAAAAGTTATGCTCATTTATTGCTGGTGGGACTGCCTTTACTTTTCAGATGCTACCAGCTAGGGAACACTATGCATCTTCTCTATTCCTTGTACCTATATATGCAATAATCCCATAAGGCAGTATATTGGTCAGGTTCTATCAGGGATAGACAATATTCTAGGTGGTTTCTAAAAGAGAATTTCATTCAAAAAATTGGTAGCAGTCAATTAAATATCTGAAATATCTTAAAAAAGACAATAAAAGAATGGGGCAATATACTGATTATCAATAGCAAGAAGCTCTAATGCCCCCTAGATTAGAAGGCACAATGAAAGGAAGTACTATGGCAAGTGCAGAACTAAGGTCCCTCAGTAGGGCCCATGTCTGTGCTGTCCAATGTGGTGCCACTGGCCTCATGTGAAATGTGTCATCTTTGTTGGGATGGGCTGTAAGTTGAAAATCCACACCAGATTTCTAACATGAGTATGAAAATAATAATATATCTCATTAATATTTTATACTGATGACACACCAAAATAATAATTTGGATATTTTGGATTAACTAAAAAACATCAATAATTTAATTTTTAATTTTGCTTGTTTATCATGTATTTTTAACATAGCTACTAGAAACTTTAAATTTATACATGTGGCTCCCATTTTATTTATTTCTATGGGACCATACCAGGCTGGAATTTTGTTGGGGACTAGGACAGTTCAGTAGAAGCCACAGTCACAGAGGAGGCACAATTGTGGTCAGTAAACTGTCTGAGCTACTGAGCATGTATTTATGATAGATAGAGGAAGAGGAACCTCCGCTTCTCTCTCCTACTCCTTGCCTGTCTCCTGTTGGGATCTCTCATTGCCAAACTCAGTGGGAAGCCTGCTGATTCAGGTGACTAGGGAATACCACTTTTCAGACTAATGCTATTCAAATAGAGATAGAGCAAGGGAAGGGTAAGAAATCAAAAACCAGGCTGGGGTTGTGGCTCAGTGACAGAGTGCTTGCCAAGCACATGTGAGGCACTAGATTCAGTCCTCAACACCACATAAAAATAAATAAATAAATAAAGGTATTGTGTCAAACTACAACTAAAAAAATAAATATTAAAAAAGAAAACAAAGTTATAAACAAAGAAATCAATGATCAATCTGATAAATGAAGGAGGGCACATGTGGGTAGCATTATTCCTACTTACTACCATCATCCTTATTTTACAGATGAAAAGGGAAAGGAAACACAGAGCTCTTAAGTTCACTGCCCAAGATCACACAGCAAGGAAGGGGCAAAGTCAGGATTTGCAACCACTCAGGGGGCCTGTCCTAGAGGCTCTGTTCTGAATCATTGTTAAACTTCTTTGTCCTCACATCCTTAGCTTCTGACCTCTCTCCTCAACCCCACTGTGGCCTTACACTTCACTCCAGCTCTGAAGATGCATGTTGTCCAGCTTCTAAGATGCATTTAGCAGCTCCATGCAACTCTCTGACCCAGCCCAGCTCAGCCTTTCCACCCTTCTCTAGCCACTACCGATGTAGATTTCCTCAGTCATGGTACTAGAGATCAAAGAAAGCTCAAGTTTTCCCTCTTAGAACTCTAAACCTCAGCTTCTCCTGTTTGCCACCAAAGTTACTGCTCAGAAATTTCTGCAAGGACAGATTAAAAAGGAAAAGCTCCACCAACCTACATAATAAGACCTTGGTGGGGGCAGTGAACGGAGGGGTCCATTGGCTGCTAAATCAGTCCCTTCCAACTCGGAGCATTAGCACCACCCAATTTTGAATCTTTCAATAAGAGCAACTGCAAACAAGTTCAAGTCCCCATTTCTTTTTAGTAGTCCTGTGTAACCAGACAAGCCTCTAGGGTGGAAGAAGTTAGTCCTTTAACAAGGGCAAGCTCCTAATTACCTACTTTCAGGAATGCTGAGGCATGGTCTGCATTCAAGGGTGCTCCGGAAGACTGGCAGCAGGCTTTTTGTCATCTAATCAAATCACCTGGTAAGAACATCATCTTTGTTTAGTCTTTCCAGAGACTCTGAAGGCTCAACCTTAGCATAAGTATTGCAGAACAGAGAGGGGATTGTTAATTAGTTCTTGGGCCTTCTCCTCCCTGGGACAATAGATCAGGCTGGACATTTATTGACTGAGGGGGGAAGTGGGTGCAGTGGTTTCTGGATGGCCTCTGGGTCACAAGGTCAGGTTTCTAAAAGTTATTGTAAAGACTGCTGTTGGTAGCTCTGCTTATTAGAGAGAATTAGATCCTTTGTGTTGTTTGTAAAAGCGAGAAAGTCCCGGCCAGACTCTGGCTTAAGTGAAACTTTTATTGCTGTCAGTCACATGGCCCCTCCAGGCTGAGCCCTCTGTGGGAGTTCTTCTTGAAAGATCAACTACTTTTCCTCATTCACAGATCTGTCTGGGTAGACCCAAAACACTTCAGAGAGCAGAGAAATCCTTGTCATGGCTATACAGGTGTTTTTCATGAGATGACATGTTTAGACAGTTCTGAAAACTGTGGGTTGCAAGAATTGTTAGCTCTCATCACCCATTTTTGCAATTACTTCTTTACTGCTTGCCTTCCCCACTACATAGAAAGTCTATGTGAGCAAGGACCACATCTACTTTCTTCTCCTTGCTATCCCCAGGGCCAAGCATAGAGCTTGGTACATAGGAGAAAATAAATATTTTTTTCATAAAAGCAAATATTACATACCACCTAATATATGTGCCTGCCTATTATTCTAAGTGACACTATCTGTATCTATAATCTGAAAATTAGATTAAATGCAAGTAGTCCATAGAGTTTTTGTGAAATACATACCTACTATCTATCTATCTATATCTATATCTATCTATCTATCTATCTATATATATATATATATACATATACACACACACACACACACACACACACACACACATCTATCACAAAAACACTTTGGACTAGCAGCATTTAATCCAGTTTACAGATGAGGATACTGAGGCCCATAGATGTTGAGTGACAATATATCAAAGATGACAGAGCTAGTAAGTGGCAAAGCTAAGACTTGAATTCAAGTACTTGGGCTGCAGTGTCCTGTACATGTTGTTAACTGCCACACTCTAGTCCAAGGGTAGTATAGCTGTCAAGAAAGAAAATGGGGGCTGGGTGCAGTGATGCATGTGTGTAATCCCAGTGACTTGGGAGGCTGAGGCAGGAGGATCAAAAGTTCGAGGGCAGCCTCAGCAATTTAGTGAGACCCTATCTCAAAATAAAAAATAAAAAGGGCTGGGGATGTAGCTCAGTGGTAAAGCACCCCTGTGTTCAATCCCTGGTACCACACTCACAGAGAATGGAAATGAGGGAGGTTTTTTCATGTGGAGAATAGTAAGACGACAAAAAAGGGATTGGGAGTACAGCCCATTATGTGTGAGGCCCAAGTTTCCATTTCTAGCAGAAGGAGGAAGAGAGAGAGAGAGAGAGATCACTCCAAGAGTTTTCAAAATCAAATTTATTTTAAAGAAAAGAAACAAATGTTTTCATTATCTTGAGCCACTGAGTGAAAGGAGGAGGACACCACATAGTGAACAGGCTGAAGTTCGAGTGAGCACTATAGGAACCCGGGCAGGCAAGCCTTGGAGACCATGGATTCACAGAGAAAAAAGTAAGGTTATAGAGAACTTTAAGAAGAAATGATTGTCTTGAATAACTAGTATGCAAATAGAGAAAGCATCAGAGTCTTCAGCTTTCCTAAGTGTACCCCATTGGAAAGAAGGAGACAGCCAGTCCCCCAGGGGAGTTCTCCAACATTTCCAGCAGGAGGCCAGAATCTGACCCTGGGGAAGCCTCATGACCAGCCCTCTCTCCCAAATCACCTTAACAACTAAAGTGCTCATCTCCTTAATATCAAGTTTGCAGAAATCCATTCTGATGAGGAAAAGAAGAAAACAAATGGAGAGAAAGCAAGAAGACACTGACATTGTAAGGAGTCACAAAGAGCTAATAAAATTGCCCATATTACTTACTCAGGTGATGCTACATATTACACTAACACTGTTCATTTAGTTCCCAAGTGTCCCATAGGGTATATGCACTCAAAACTGTTTTAAAATATTCATTTACTCTAAATCCAGTTATCCATATTTCCATTTTGATGTGCCATATATTGAGGAATGCATTTGAATATTCTATTAAAATGGATTCATTGTCAAATAACATAGAATCCGACAAAGTAATAGCTAACATTTCAGCACTAAGCCTTCATCACAGCTACGTCAAACCCTTGATACCCCCTTCATTTCTTTCCAATTCTGGCACCTGTAACCATAGCAACATACACTGAAACCTTTCAAGCAGAACAGAACTGACAATCACACTAACAGCACAAATACCTGAGCTGAGAAAAGAGAGGGACGGCCCAAGTAGGTAGCTGTTGAAATTAAAAGCTAATGACAAGAAAACAGCTGGAAACAAGCACCAGCTCACGCTGCTACCTCCTTCAAGCATATGAATGGTATGTAGAGCCCAATTTGATTTATGTTTTATTAGTGATGCTGCCATCAATGAATACTTCATTAGGCATCACCTCAACAAACAAGTGAAGTGGAAACTTAAGAAAAATAAGTTGTTTGGAGGAAGATTCAAGGGCTGCATCCGTTTGCCAAGAATTTCAGCCATATTTTGTGCACATCCATGTAGTGAGACAGAAAAGTGAACCCCACTCACTGAATCCTTTCGAAATGTAAACACGTGTCCATAAACTGGGAAGAATTGTCTGCTATTGAGAAAAGACTCCCATTAGCCAATTAGAGTAATTACATGGATTAAGATTTCTTGTTTTTGGTGGTTTCTTTTTTGTAATCCCCAATCCTTTCTTGCCCGGCAATGGAAGGAATAAACAGCTGATATAGCCAGAGAATTAAATGGGGGCAAACTAGGGCATTCTCATTTTCAGATTCCAAAATGTAATTGAAATTTTATGCTTACCTCAACATAACAACATGTGATGATTTCTGTTCAAGGGAAGGCATAAAGGGTCACTTTTCCCCAAGACTTCAATTACAGTAGCTTCTATCTCCCCTAAAACAGCATTTGGTCTTAGAAAATTGCCTTTCATGGTGCAGGTGTTTGTTGAGAGTATCCATCATATTTAGTCCCAAGTAATCCATATTAATTCACTGGCTTCATTAGCAGCAGCCTTTCCTTGCAGATGACAATGAAAAACAAATGTAATTTCCAACAGATGTGCTAGTTTTCTATGAATCATAAAGAGGAAAAAGAAGCTGACTTTGGCTGGAGAAGAGGGAGAGGAGACTGCAGCCCTTACATGCACACAGTATGAATTTCTGGAATATATTCTGAACTGGATCCACATGCACGCCCCCCTCTGCATCACAAGGAAGCCTGCCCATGCCCAAGCAGCTGCTGAGAAGCACTACTGACACCTACCAGGCAGACTACTTCCCCAACCCAATGCAAATGATGGGCATTATTGCTATTAAGAAAAGTAACCTACAATACCAATGCAAAGATCTTAGACACATTCAATTCACACCATTTCAGCAGGTAATGTTTCCCTGGCCCTTCAAAAAAAATCACGATAATGAATGACTGAATGCCTTTTAAGAATCTCTGTGTGTACACGCACATAATGCCATATCCAGAGGTCACATTTCACATATCATTCCATGGTATAGCCTAGAACTAGAGAGTCAGGAAATAAAGGCCTGTCTGCTAACAATTATTTCAGGTATAATTTTAACAAGCCACATTCAATTCAACCCCCAAAATATCTGTGTTGGACTCTTGATCCATGTTTATAAGGGCAGGGCAAGGTGTAGGCCTAGTTTCCCACAGCTGCCAGTTTCTGTTTCCAGAGCAAGGAAAGACCTATCTGTAAACTTTGGCCAGCATCTTTTTCTGCTAATTAAAAGGACCTCTTTTCCATCAAGGTCAATCACTTGGTGCAGCAGAAACTGGTTGTTAGTCATTGTCCCTTCTCAAAGAGGGGACTAAGAGAAATTACCCTCTGAAAGAACTACTATGTTGTCCTGAGGCCTCCATCTAGGGGAGGCCCATGTAGTTCATGACAGGCATTAGTTCTAGCACTTCCAGGTTAGGAATGATGGCTCTACCAACAGTTTTCTGCTATATAGGAAGTGATATTGAGAGTCATCTAGTCCACTCATTGCATTTTACAGATGATTCAAAGAAAGCTCAAAGAAATGAAGGAGCTTTAATTTGGGGGTGCTGGGGATCAAACCCAGGGCCTCATGCCTGCTAGGCAAGCACTCTACCACTGAGTCATGCCTCCAACCCCAGGAGCTTTAATTTCTTGAACAATCTGATCATGTTGCTTCCCCTGGGAAAACTGCTTTTGGAGTCTCACAGCTTCTAAGATAGAGGTCAAACTCCTGGGCACAAATTATAAGACCTGCACAGCAGAACCTTACCCATGTTTCCAGTCTTTCCTCCTTGCCACCACCACTAACCCTTACCCTCTATGCTCCAGCCACCCTGAACTTTTGGAACAATGGCTATCAACCTTAGTTGCATTTAGAATCTTCTGGCATACTTGGAAACATCTTGGTGCCCAGGCCATATCTTAGACAAGGAGATTCTGTTTTCATTTGGGCTCCAGACTTTGGTATTTTCTATAAACCCTCCTGGGGATTCTAATATGTTGCAAAGGTTGAAAATCACTGGATAAGTAATTCCAGGGCTCCTCTGTGAAAATGAGATCGTTTTTCTAATGGTGATAAAGAGGGGAGGATTGAGAGTGTGCATAAATTTGAGCTTAACTTCAAAAGATGGTTAGAATTTCAACAGGTATAAATGAAGACTAAGAGACATAGAAGATCTGGTGATCCAGATGAGTAGGCAGTGACATGAACATACAGATACTCTTACTCTCTTTTTTTTTTTTTTGGGGGGGGGTGGTAACCTAGGATTGAACTCACAGTGCTTAACCACTGAGCCACATCCCTAGCCCTATTTTGTATTTTATCTAGAAACAGGGTCTCACTAAATTGCTTAGGGCCTCACTTTTGCTGAGGCTGGCTTTGAACTCGCTATGTTCCTGCTTCAGCCTCCCAGCCACTGGGATTATAGGTATATGCCACCGTCTCGCTATTCTTACTTTCTTGTGCAGAATGGTTTGAATGGGTAATAAGTATATGCTCCAGAGTTTATAACTTTTGTCCATTTTTATTTTTCGTTTCATCCAACAAATATTATAACTTCCCTCACTATGCACAAGCACTGATATTTCAAGTGGTAATAGGATGAATATGTATTCCTCTAGATTTGAATAAAGTTTGAGCCATCCTCATTCTAGCAAGTCAAGATAAGAGTCAATCAACTCCATGAGAATAAAACCAATACCAAGTATACTTTTATCATCTTTTAGATATAAGCATATTTACACTCATCAAACAGCATGTAGGGGTAGTAGTGGTAAAGTAGGGAATTTATTAGTGTTAATATTCACTGTTTATATAGAGAAATATACGTTTACATAATTTATGATTTTTAATAGTTACTTTCTATGATTTCTCTGGCAAATTAGTTAGAATCTATACAGGATAGAGAACCACCAGGATCATTGCAGTTTATCCCGAGGATCTGTTTCATCTTTTAAGTAGAAAGGAATAAAAAAAGGCAAAAAAATGTGCCCCACACATTCATGTTCATGCAAATAGAATATAAAGGTCCCAAAAGACTAGGATTCTATATAGGTATAGTTTTTAAAAGACTTAGATACAGACATGGGGGCAATAATCTAATAACGTTGTGATATTTGATGAGAGTAAGTGTGAAATGCCAGAATATGTATTTGAAAGTATAATACCCAACCAATCTTTTCATTTAATCAACAACAACAACAACAAAATTGTGGCACACTGTAGAAGACATTGGTGACACAACAGGAAGTTGGACAGATCACATCCTTAATTTCACAGTGTTTGCATGTCAAATGGAATCGACAGCAAGATGATTAATTACAGCAGTATAATGAATGCTAAGTTTGAAGAAGGACAGGGTATCCTGACAACATATAGCAGAGTTAGAGTATCTTGTCCTTCTTCAAACTTAGCATTTTGGAATGAACTGCATTATGGGAAAGAAGTCTTCCTGGAGAGACATTTAAGTTAATGCCTAAAGTCAAGTATTATTTATGGAGCGTGTGGGTGTGGGTGTATGTGTATGTGTTCCAAGTGATTTAGAGAGCATAAACTACTCTGTAAACCCAAAGTTCAGTCTGCCTATGGTATGAACTTGGTTGTTGGTCAGAAGCAGCTTTGAAAACAAAGATGAATTCAGTCAGACTGGATGTCTAGTCAGAACACAACCTGAAAATGGGAGTTCATAACTCACTTCAATCTAATGTATGAAATATGATATGTCAAGAGCTTTGTAATGTTTTGAGCAACCAATAAAAAAAAGAACACAACCTGAGAATAACTAAAAATACAGTAATCCCTACTTATTCACAGTTTCACTTTCCATGGTTTTAGTTCCTTGTAGTCAACCGTGGTCCAAAATATTACATGGCAAATGCTAGAAATAAACAATTGATAAGTTTTCCACTCCACTCCATTCCATTCCACTCCATCCTACTGAGGACTTGAACCATCCCTCTGAGCAGCATATCCACATTGTATATGCTAACCACCCATTAGTCATTCAGCAGTCATGTCAGTTAATAGATTGACTGTCACAGTATGGCAGTACTTGTAGTCAAGTAGCCCTCAGGTAGCAGCCTAATACTATGTTATAATGTCTTTGTCATTCACCTCACCTCATTACATAGGCATTATGACATCTCATATCATCACAAGCAGAAAGGCGAGTACAGTATAATAGAGAAAAACCACATTCACATAACTTTTCTTGTACTATATTATACTTTTTCTATTTTATTATTAGTTTTTGATATTCAAAAATCTGTTACTGTGCCTAATTTATGAATCAAACTTTGTCACAGGTATGTATGTATGTATAGGAAAAAACAGTATATATAGAGTGCAGTATTATCCATAATTTCATATATCTACTGGGGGCATTGGAATGTATCCCCCACAGAAAACAGGGTGCTACGTAGTATTTTTTAAAACATGCTCAAGCTCAACCACTCAGTTGTTTTATTTTACTCTTTGAACCTGTCTGAATAACACTGTGTGGATGTGATCTTTATGGACTTAATTTTGAAACTTCAAGAAAATATTTTCCTTGGGGGCCCTCCAATCTTACCTGCTCTTATTTCTTGTTTGCTGTAGGAAAAGCCAAATGAAATTTAGTTCACTCCTTCCCTGAAAGATGGAAGGAGGCAGATAGAGGATTGTCATCTAATAGATTTCTAATGTATAAAACCAATAGCCTCTGTTTCTCATGGAAATTCAAACAACATTGAAGAATGTTGGCAATAGCTAAGGATGATTGATATGTAATCCTCTGTGGAGAGTAGAATAAAGTGGCTAATTTGACTCATATCTGTCATCGTGCTTGCTTCTTTAGAGAGAAATACCTAAGATAGGGTGAGATTTTATGATGTCTTTAAGGAATTTTGAGGTACTTATGTTCAATGTGTAATAAAAATGCAAGGTAGTTTTGCAATGAGTGCCTCAGATGCTTCTGAGAATACCACAGGGTTAACAAGTTCACAGAAATTTTGAACAGTAATGGCAAGATACTTGATGTTTCCATTTTTCTTTTTTTTTTCATTTTCAGCGTCTTTGCTAAGAAAAAAAAGAAGCATAACTGAATCAACCCTAGAATTAAGATCTTGTTTGAGTGACAATCTCTTTAGTTCTACTCAGTTAAGAGAACCCCTATGGGGTTAATAGAAGACTTTGCCTCCTCAGCAGTTACATATTCCATTTAAAACTCTTAGTAACAAATCATTACCAGACCTTCTGGGACATCATTTTTACCACCCTGGAACCTCTTTCTGGAAGCAGAGCATTATTTTGATATTGCACAGGAAGTGGGGTGCTTCTACACCCTGCAGGAAATCCAGAGTGACTGTCATGCCCAGGAGCTCACAATGTCACTTCAAGTTATGAGCCAGCCATAGACTATTAGTACTGAAAGGGACATTGAAACTCATCTAGTACAAGTGTCACCATTGTGCAGAGAGAAATGTAGGCTCTAGCAGCTTACTCAAAGCCATGGGGCTAGTTCTATTAGCCAGGACTAGAATCTAGGTGGCATTTTCATTTGTATATTTTCTTAAGCAAAGACACAGAATGATAAAAGCAAATTGTATTTCATGCATGTACAATTACACTAAAATGAACCCCAGTATTGTGTATAAATATAATGTACTACTAATAATATAATAAAAACATTTTTAAAAAATGAGCTGATATTTGCAGAGCACTTACTATGCTTTGGGTACTTTAAACTCTTCACATACAATTAGCCCATTTAAATCTCAGCATATTTTGGGGAATGAGGAACTATTATTCTTTCAATTTTTTAGATTTAGAAATAGATTTAGTAACTTACTCAGACATATCTGACTGTAAAGCCCAGAGCTTCTAGAATGAGGTGAAAAAGAAGAAAGTACCCAATCAAGAGAGTGCTCATAAGAAAATAGCCAGGCTATAGTTTGGACCTTGACTAATAGAGAGCACCTTGATGAACCTAGAGTCTCATTCAGACTAAAAACTCTAAGTGTACTAAGCATAACCAAATTTTATGGTAGAGAATATTGTATTACTAATCAAGCTGGTAGCATAAACTTGATCACTGTTACACAGAGATTTCTGTTGCAAAGACATGCCATGCAAACTTTTAAAACAAAAGAGGGTAATGAGAGAAAAGTATAACAAATGCATTTAATCAAAGTTTAACATGACACAAGAGCTTCAGAAATAAAGACCCAGGGAAAGTCGTCTGTTTTCATGCTTAGATTTAATGAAGAATAAATAGTTATATAGAAATTGGACACAAGGGTCTGATCTAATGCTAATAGACTGGGGAGGGGAAACCCACACAGTCTTCTCTGTTCATATTCTTCTTTGCCTTTTTGTGTGTAGGGAAGGACTCGTTCTAGAAAGTCCATCTTATAATCTTCTATCAGACAAGGTATGTGAGAGAATTTCTTGATGGCCAGCTTCCACACAGAAAGTTGGGGGAACATTACAGTAATATTAGTACTTTCCATGATTCACCTCGAGGTTTGAGGGACTTTGATATTCATGAGTGGCTTTGGGGTAGAAAGAGGAGTGAGAGACAAGATGATGAAAGAAGGTCAGAAAGACCTTGGCTCTAAGGCTGCCTCTAAAGCCTTTCAATCTCCTTCAGTTGCAAGTATGTGTATATCTTTTCTGAGCTGCAAAGTCTGCAATTGTGTAAAATTAATAAAGGCAAAAGAAACTAAAGAAAAATAAAATAATTTGAGTAATGGCAGCCCTGAGTGGTTAGTTGCTTCTTATGGAACTCAGCTTTTCAGTTTTTCCCTTTATTTGAACACTTTGGAGGACTTAGTATAACTTTTTGTTCACAAATATTTCCTCTCAGACACAATACAATCTCCCTAAAAGATAACAGGCTTGTATTTTCTCTTTCATATCCCCAGGGTTAAGCATAGTGCCTGACATAGCAGGTATTTATAAAAAGGTTTATGGAATTGAGCCCCTATTTGTCAAATGAATACATGGTAACCAAATCTGCAGCTTTTCAAAATCAAACCAAATGTAGTTTTGGTAAACTTTGGAAGACCATGAAACTTCTAGTCTGGAATTATCTTTTTTAAAAAAGCAACTTTTGGAAATCAACAGAGACATCCAGTTCAAGCTCTAGAAATCTCTCAGACTGATCCACTTGAAGAGAATGAATATGAGCCTTGTTAACTTTGAATACTAGGCGTAGTGTTTGGAAGTATGGTGGAGGATCTCTCTCTGTTCATCTCTTGCTCTAAGTGTTCCTAGAATTTTGTTTTGAAGGCTTAGGCAAAAAAAATGGCTGAGAGGGCATAAAAGTGCCCAGGCAGCATGGACTGTTCAATGTGCTGTGGCAGTCCCTCATAGAGTTCATGGAGTTCACTTGAGAGAGAAGGGGGATGAATATTATTTTTGAATACATAATGTCCCAGCATCAAAAGTTTTAGTGTAAAACATCTTTTCCAACATGATAAGAGTTTCCTGCTATTCTTAAGTAGATGAATCTATGATTAGAAAGAAGTTCAGATAAGTGGCTAATTTTTCCATTAGAAGATATTTCAACTATGTCCAGATGGACCAAAAAAAAGAAAAAAGAAAAAGAAAAGAAAGAAAGAAAATTAACCAGGATCATGTGGCTCTCTCCATCTTGGGTGCTACTGTTCTATTGACAAGTTATAATGAGGGCTTCTCTGTCCCAAAGTGAGGAATAGGCTCATTAAAACTCAAGAAACAGGAGAGAAGCTTTCAACTCCCTTGTTTTTTTTTAAACTTCACTGGTTTTTAGAAATACTAAATGAATTGCCTGACAAAATGATGTTATTGATTTCAAAGTGTGTCTGCATTCTTGTGTTTGCATTTGCATTTGAATCTGAGCTACTTAGGGTGTCAGTTTTTGGATAGAAGAATGGAAATGAGAGTTCTGTGGTGGGCTCAAAAAGACTGATGTGTTGACTCTTCCACTTAGTCACTGTGGAAATAAGCCTCATACTAACCTTGGCTGCTTCTTGATCAAAACACATCAATTAACATGGTTTGAACATTGCTTTCTTCTGGGTTAGAAGAAAGGAGGACCCCAAATTTTACACCATTAAATAAGATGGCTGCTCCACAATATAACCCCATTAGGATGCCAGGCAATAACTCCAAAAGGGGCAGTTAATGTACATTCTCAACAATCTGAGCTAGAGTATGTATTATGCTGAAACAGTAAATAATCCAAAAATCACTTAGATTTGGTCTGAGAATGCACTGTGTGATTTGTGTGTGTGTGGCAGGTGTGCCCCCCTAATTACTTTTTCTTATGCTAATATTAGCATGGATTTCTATGCCTCAAGCACATAATTGGTGGCAGAAAGAGAGAGAAGTCAATGGCGGCTCCAAAGTTCAGTGGTTGTTAGGAAGAGAAGTAGCTTTAAGGAAGGACAATGCTTTCCACATGTTGACTTGAAGTTGATACAGGAGAAACTCCAAGAAAAATGTCCACACTGAACCTTCTACAGAAGACCTAGATGGAATGTCAGGGAATGGGCACAGTTGGGGGCATCTGGGAACCACTGAAGGGAATGCTATTGAGCTGAGAGGTAAATCAGACTTAAGTCTCAGATTTGCAAGGAAAGAGTTTGAAGGAGAGAGTGGGGAGTGCTAGAGAAACTGGTGAGAGACTAAAGAGACTAAGCACTGCACGAAAGCCAGTACCCAGGACTGCAAGTAGAGTGCTCAGGAATCAGTTAACAAGGGGATATGGAGGAACAGGGAAGAAACAAAGCCCACTGTAGGCCTAGACTGAAATGGGTTGAAAGAGAATGAGAAAAATAAAGCAAAATAAACTCACAACTAACCTGGGGAGTAGGACCAAAAAAATGTGATACTCTTTTTTAAGAGAAAAGAGATCTATTCATTTTTTAAGAGAAACTGAAGATAGCTGACAAATATGGTTAACTAGAGAAGCATGATTTTTGAAAGTGTAAACACGAGGGGGATAGGGACCCTCAGAGTGAAGAAGTACATTCTCCTCTGAAACTAGCTGGGAAGTGAAGAGAGTCCAGAGATGTGGAGAAATATGTTGAAAGAGAAGAGGGAGAGCTCATTTCTTATACAGTAGGAAGCAACAGGCAGAGTTGTAAGTGTAAAGAAAGTAGGAGGGTTTGGAGTTGATCCTAACAGGAATGTCCAAGGAAGCACAAATTAATGAACAAAATGATTATTGATTAGCAGTAGGGAGAAAAAATGAATCCACCCAGGCTGAACAATATATAATAGGCCATGAAAAGAATTGAGTTCAAGATCAGTGAGAAATGTTCTAAGAAGGAAAGTTAGTGGGCAGGATCCAGCAAAAGAAAACATACATGGAACAATCACAAAGTGTCTTTCTCTTTAGGATCCACAAGATGCTGCTGCTGCTGCTTTGAGGTTCCAGGATCAGGAAAAACTTCATTTATTTTATTTTAGTTTTGGGTATGCATGCCTACATGTAGAGATCAAGGACTGCTAAATGAAATCTACTTTGAAAACAAATATGGACTTTTACCTAAAGACAGACCAAAGATGTAAAGAGGCAATACATGGAAAAGAAAGAAGAAGGAAAGGGAAGGGAAGGGAAGGAAGAAGAGAGAAGGAGGAAGGGGGAAGGGAGAGACAGGAATTTGGGGAATTTGATACAATATAAAGTCACAATGAAAACCGGATTTTCCCATGATTTCCTTGTCAACTAAAGACCAATCTGAAACTTCCTAAGGAAGATGACATGGGTTGTGAGCACATGTTCTTAGCTTCTCTATTATCTGATAACTAGTATTCCATGAAATAAGTGCTATATCATAGAGGTGCTAGACAAGGACTCTGGGAGTCTAATATATATATATATATATTTTTTTTTTCCAAATTGTTGAGAACTAAGATAAGTTACTGATCCTGGCTTAATTTTTCTCATCTGAAAATGGAATCAATAAATGACTGTCTCATAAGCCTGATGTAAGATGTAAATGCATGAGACTTTCTTCATTTAACATACAAATGCATAGAGAGCACTGGTATAAGTTAACCATTGCTATGATTAATTGGTTATACCCAGCATTTTCAAAGTACATGCCTTATAAAACTGTTAACATATTTCTGTGATTCTTTTATTTTTATTTGTGGATTTTTCACATGTCCCTCCCTAGATTGTAAATTCCTGGGAAGCAAAGCCCTTATCTTATATATCTGTTTTAGTCAGCTTTTTTGCGACTGTGACTGAAAGACCTGACAAGAACAGTTGTAGAGAATAAAAAGTTCATTCGAGGGTCATGGTTTCAGAGATCCCAGTCTGTAGATCACATTTCTCAGGTCTCAAGGTGAGACAGGACATCAAGGAGGAAGAGTGTTGCAGAGTGAAATAGCTCATATGATGATCAGGAAGCAGAGAGAGACTCCACTCTCCAGATAGAAAACATATACCCCAAAGCTATGCCCCCAATACCTACCTCCTCCAGCCACACCCTACCCACCTTCAGGTACCACTCTGTTAATCCTATCAGGGGATCAATTCACTGAGTCAAGGCTTTCACTACCCAATCATTTCTCCTCTAAACCTTCTTGCATTGTCTCACACATGAGCTTTTGGGGGACATCTCATATCCAAACCATAACAACATCTTATAGTCAGCCCTATTCTAATTATCAATAGCTGTGTCACAAACTATCTCACAACCAGCATTTTCTTATGCTCCAGTATTCTATGGATCAAAAATTGAAAATGATACATCAGGGTCAGCACTTCTCTATCAGGACAGCTATAGGTTCCACTCCATGTCTCAACTGACTAGTGGGGTAACATGAACAGCTAGGGGCTACAATACCTGTGACTAGAGGATCCATTTCCAAGATGGCCTCATCACTTACAGATCTCTTACTTTGTCTATAATAGCTGAAAGGTAGACTCAATTGGGACTATCCATAGAGAAGGCTACCTGTTCTCTCTAGTTTATTGGTTTCAGGGTAGTTTGTCTTATGACATGGCAGCTCAGAGTTCCAAGAGCAAGTTATCCAAAGATCAAAATGAAATAGTTGGCCTTTTAGGACCAAGTTACAGTATCATTTTGTCATACTGTACTGCTCAAAGCAGCCACAAACCTACCTAGATTTAAGAAAAAAGGACATAAGGGATTCCAACATGGCGGCGGGCGCGGAGAGATCAAGTCTCTGACCTGTTCAGCTGTGCGGGCATAGGGAGTCGTAAACAACCTAAATCTGTTTGCTCAGGATCACTAGGCAATGCTGAGCTGACGTGGATCTGGGGCGAACAGTCTGGACCTCTCAGAACAAACACTGAGCCCAGATCGGCTGAATTCAAGCTCCCGTTCGCCTGCTTCCCGCAGACAAACAGTTGTGACTCAGCACTAATCCATCCGGCTGAAACAACTGGTCAGCCCTTCTGATCCTACAGAGGTAAATGCCTACCGAGCCTTCATAGGTAGTGGGCATAGGTTTGAAACGGGGCTTGGGAGAGACAGTAAGGACCCACCCGTTGCATTGGTCACCCGGCAAAGGGAAACGAACTGTCGCCATTTGCAAGAGATACCACCATGGCAGAGAACTGACGTCACCAGACTGCGGCGGAGGAGATAACTTCATTGAAACCTGCGGCTACAGGTATGTAATTCCCTAGCCTTCCCTCTCCACACATCGGGGAAACCTTAAAGGCCCCTCCCAGCTCTCCCGTAAGGGCCCCTCCCAGCTCTCCCATGAGCACGATAGCCAGACCCAGGGAATCAGAGGTGGCGCGGGACCCACGGTGCAGAACTACCGCTCCCACCAGTGCTGACAACTGAGGTCTCTTGCACCAGCTACCGGAGGCGTGGCTACTGGAGGGCAAGCAAAATTCACTGAGGATTCTCAGCCCCAAGCTCTACAAACTTAGGGTCTGAGGGAAGGGCAAACTGGAAGAGTGTGCCCAGTCGTTCATGAAAACAGGGCTCCCGGGAGCAACAGACCTGGCATGTAGCCAGTATTGTGGTGAGCAACATCCGTGAGAGGGGCCTGTCTAGAGGAAAAGTGGGAAGTGACTAGACACAAGAGGAGGCCCTAGGCACTCAGGATTGGAGACTCGCCCAGTCTGGGAGGAGCTGCTGCACAGTGATTGGTTCCCGCGTATTGACAGGAGAAACTTGGCCTGGTGGGCACAGCGCCACCTACTGGAAGAGAAGTTAATCAAACTCTATGACTGCATTTATTAGTTTTTTTTTCTTTTTTCTTTTCTCCTTTTTTTTTGATTTGGGTTTTTCTTTCATTTTCATTTTTCTTGTTGTTTTTTTTTAATTTTTTTTACAATTTTTTTTAATTTTTTTCTTCTAATTTTAATTTTAATTTTTTTTATTTTTTTTTCAATTTTTTTCTTTTTTTATTTCCTATTTTTTTTCTAATTTTGTCTTTTCATTTATTTTCAATTATCTTATCCCCCCTTCCTTGAATTCTACCTGCTTACTCTCATTCTCTTTAGTGACTTCTTCCATTCCCTTCTAATACCTTTCCTCCCAAGCATCAAATAAATTTATAGGAGTAAACAGTACCTCAGCAGTCAAACAGAACAAGAAGTAACATGAGCAGCTTCAAAAAGCAAGGAAGAAAAGGAGTACAAACAATGCAGGACAGCCTAAATATTCAGGAGGACCTAGAGTCCTCAAAAAAATGGTCATATAAAGAACTCAAGGAACACCTTAGACAGATGGAATGGAACCTTAAAGGGGATACAAGACAGCAAATTCAAGCAGCGAAAGAACACATTGAGAATGAATTACATAAACAGATAAAAGAAGAAGTTAAGCATCTCTATCAGGAGATAGAGATTATAAAAAATAATCAAACAATAATTCTAGAAATGAAGGAAACGATAAACCAAATTAAAACCTCAATTGAAAGTATCACTAACAGAGTGGAGCAAGTAGAAGCCAGAACGTCAGATAATGAAGACAAAATATATCATCTTGAAAAGAGTCTAGCCAACTCAGAAAGGCTGGTAAAAAATCACGAGAAAAACATCCAAGAGTTATGGGATAACATAAAAAAACCAAACTTACGAGTCATCGGGATAGAAGAAGGTACAGAGATTCAAACCAAGGGAATGAGTAACCTGCTGAATGAAATAATTACAGAAAACTTTCCAGAAATAAAAAAGGAAACAGATATACAAATTGAAGATGCATACAGGACACCGAGCACACAAAATCACAGTAGACCAACGCCAAGACACATTGTTATGAAGATATCCAATATACAGAACAAAGAGAAAATATTAAAAGCTACAAGAGAAAGGAGACAGATTACAATCAGGGGTAAACCAATAAGGTTAACAATGGATTTTTCATCACAGACACTGAAAGCAAGAAGGTCATGGAACAATGTATTTCAAACACTGAAAGACAATGGATGCCAACCAAGAATTCTGTATCCAGCAAAATTAAGCTTCAGGTATGACAACGAAATAAAAATCTTTCATGATAAACAAAAGTTAAAAGAATTTGCAGCCAGAAAACCAGCATTGCAAAGCATTTTGAGCAAAACACTGCACGAGGAAGAAATGAAAAACAATAACCAAAACCATCAGTGGGAAGTGCCTCGGTAAAGACAGAGGGCGAGGGGAAAGATAATCATGGAGAAACAAACTAAATTTTAAAAAAAAAGGATAAATAATCAAACATGACTGGAAGTACAAACCATATATCAATAGTAACTCTGAATGTTAATGGCTTAAACTCTCCAATAAAGTGACATAGGCTGGTATCATGGATTAAAAAAACAAATCCAACAATATGCTGCCTCCAGGAGACACATCTGATTGGAAAAGACATACACAGGCTGAAGGTGAAGGATGGGAAAAAATATACCACGCACACGGTCCTCGTAAGCAAGCAGGGGTGGCCATCCTCATATCGAATAAAATCGACTTCAAGACTAAGTTAATCAAAAGGGATAAAGAAGGACATTATATACTGTTAAAAGGAACCATTCACCAACAAGACATAACAATTATCAATATATATGCACCAAATAATGGTGCTGCAACATTCATAAAACAAATTCTCCTCAAGTTCAAGAATCAAATAGACAACAACACAATAATTATGGGGGACTTCAACACACCTCTCTCACCATTGGACAGAACCTCCAAACAAAAGTTGAATAAAGAAACTATAGAACTCAATACCACAATCAATATCCTAGACTTAACTGACATATATAGAATATATCAACCATCATCAAATGGATATACTTTTCTCTCAGCAGCACATGGATCCTTTTCAAAAATAGACCATATATTATGCCATAGGGCAACCCTCAGTAAATATAAAGGGTTGGAGATAATACCATGCATTTTATCTGATCATAATGGAATGAAACTGGAAATCAATGATAAAAGAAGGAAGGAAAAATCCTACATCACTTGGAAAATGAACAATGTGTTACTGAATGATCAATTGGTTATAGAAGACATAAAGGAGGAAATCAAAAAATTCTTAGAGATAAATGAAAATACAGACACAACATATTGGAATCTATGGGACACAATGAAAGCAGTTTTAAGAGGAAAATTCATCGCCTGGTGGTCATTCCTCAAAAAAAGAAAAAAACAACAAATAAATGAGCTCACACTTCATCTCAAAGCCCTAGAAAAGGAAGAGCAAAACAACAGCAAATGTAGCAGAAGGCAAGAAATAATTAAAATCAGAGTGGAAATCAATGAAATTGAAACAAAAGAAACTATTGAAAAAATTAACAAAACTAAAAGTTGGTTCTTCGAAAAAATAAATAAGATTGACAGACCTTTAGCCATGCTAACGAAGAGAAGAAGAGAAGGAACTCAAATTACTAACATACGGGATGAAAAAGGCAATATCACAACAGATGCTACAGAAATACAGAAGACAATTTGAAATTATTTTGAAAACCTATATTCCAATAAAATAGAAGATAGTGAAGACATCGATAAATTTCTTAAGTCATATGATTTGCCCAGACTGAGTCAGGAGGATACACACAATTTGAACAGACCAATATCAATGGATGAAATTGAAGAAGCCATCAAAAGACTACCAACCAAGAAAAGCCCAGGACCAGATGGGTATACAGTGGAGTTTTACAAAACCTTTAAAGAAGAATTAATACCAATACTTTTCAAGTTATTTCAGGAAATAGAAAAAGAGGGAGCTCTTCCAAATTCATTCTATGAGGCCAACATCACCCTGATTCCGAAACCAGACAAAGACACCTCAAAGAAAGAAAACTACCGACCAATATCTCTAATGAACCTAGATGCAAAAATCCTCAATAAAATTCTGGCGAATCGAATACAAAAACACATCAAAAAAATTGTACACCATGATCAAGTAGGATTCATCCCTAGGATGCAATGCTGGTTCAATATACAGAAATCAATAAATGTTATTCACCACATCAATAGACTTAAAGATAAGAACCATATGATCATCTCGATAGACGCAGAGAAAGCATTCGACAAAGTACAGCATCCCTTTATGTTCAAAATATTAGAAAAACTAGGGATAACAGGTACTTACCTTGACATTGTAAAAGCTACCTATGCTAAGCCTCAGGCTAGCATCATTCTGAAAGGACAAAAGTTAAAGGCATTCCCTCTAAAATCTGGAACAAGACAGGGATGCCCTCTATCACCTCTTCTATTCAATACAGTTCTCAAAACACTGGCCAGAGCAATTAGACAGACGAAAGAAATTAAAGGCATAAAAATAGGAAAAGAAGAACTTAAATTATCACTATTTGCAGATGACATGATTCTATACCTAGAAGACCCAAAAGGGTCTACAAAGAAACTACTAGACCTAATAAATGAATTCAGCAAAGTGGCAGGATTTAAAATCAACACGCATAAATCAAAGGCATTTCTGTATATCAGCGACAAAACTTCTGAAACGGAAATGAGGAAAAACACTCCATTCACAATATCCTCAAAAATAATAAAATACTTGGGAATCAACCTAACAAGAGAGGTGAAAGATTTATACAATGAAAATTACAGAACCCTAAAGAGAGAAGTAGAAGAAGATCTTAGAAGATGGAAAAATATACCCTGTTCATGGATAGGCAGAACTAACATCATCAAAATGGCGATATTACCAAAAGTTCTCTATAGGTTTAATGCAATGCCAATCAAAATCCCAATGGCATTTCTTGTAGAAATAGATAAAGCAATCATGAAATTCATATGGAAAAATAAAAGACCCAGAATAGCAAAAGCAATTCTAAGCAGGAAGTGTGAATCAGGCGGTATAGCGATACCAGATTTCAAACTATATTACAGAGCAATAGTGACAAAAACAGCATGGTACTGGTACCAAAACAGGCGGGTGGACCAATGGTATAGAATAGAGGACACAGAGACTAATCCACAAAACTACAACTTTCTTATATTTGATAAAGGGGCTAAAAGCATGCAATGGAGGAAGGATAGCATCTTCAACAAATGGTGTTGGGAAAACTGGAAATCCATATGCAACAAAATGAAACTGAATCCCTTTCTGTCACCATGCACAAAAGTTAACTCAAAATGGATCAAGGAGCTTGATATCAAATCAGAGACTCTGCATCTGATAGAAGAAAAAGTTGGCTCCGATCTACATATTGTGGGGTCGGGCTCCAAATTCCTTAATAGGACACCCATAGCACAAGAGTTAATAACAAGAATCAACAAATGGGATTTACTTAAACTAAAAAGTTTTTTTCTCAGCAAGAGAAACAATAAGAGAGGTAAATAGGGAGCCTACATCCTGGGAACAAATCTTTACTCCTCACACTTCAGATAGAGCCCTAATATCCAGAGTATACAAAGAACTCAAAAAATTAGACAATAAGATAACAAATAACCCAATCAATAAATGGGCCAAGGACCTGAACAGAGACTTCTCAGAGGAGGATATACAATCAATCAACAAGTACATGAAAAAATGCTCACCATCTCTAGCACTCAGAGAAATGCAAATCAAAACCACCCTAAGATACCATCTCACTCCAGTAAGATTGGCAGCCACTATGAAGTCAAACAACAACAAGTGCTGGTGAGGATGTGGAGAAAAGGTTACACTTGTACATTGCTGGTGGAACTGCAAATTGGTGCGGCCAATTTGGAAAGCATTTTGGAGATTCCTGGGAATGTTGGGAATGGAACCACCATTTGACCCTGCTATTGCCCTTCTCGGACTATTCCCTGAAGACCTTAAAAGAGCATGCTACAGGGATACTACCACATCGATGTTCATAGCAGCACAATTCACAATAGCTAGACTATGGAACCAACCCAGATGCCCTTCAATAGATGAATGGATAAAAAAAAAAATGTGGCATCTATACACAATGGAGTACTATGCAGCAATAAAAAATGACAAAATCATAGAATTTGCAGGGAAATAGATGGCACTAGAGCAGATTATGCTTAGTGAAGCTAGCCAATCCCTAAAAAACAAATACCAAATGTCTTCTTTGATATAATGAGAGCAACTATGAACAGAGCAGGGAGGAAAAGCAGGAAGAAAAGATTAACTTTAAACAGAGACATGAGATGGGAGGGAAAGGGAGAGAAAAGGGAAATTGCATGGAAATGAAGGGAGACCCTCATTGCTATACAAAATTACATATAAGAGGTTGTGAGGGGAATGGGAAAATAAACAAGGAGAGAAATGAATTACAGTAGATGGGGTAGAGAGAGAAGAGGGGAGGGGAGGGGAGGGGGGATAATAGGGGATAGGAAAGGTAGCAGAATACAACAATTACTAATAGGGCATTATGTAAAAATGTGGATGTGTAACCGACGTGATTCTGCAATCTGCATTTGGGGTAAAATTGGGGGTTCATAACCCACTTCAATCTAACGTATGAAATATGATATGTCAAGAGCTTTGTAATGTTGTGAACAACCAATAAAAAAATTAAAATTAAAAAAAAGATAAAAGGACATAAAAAAACTACTCAGGTCTGATGCTGGGGCTTATATCAAATATTTGGAAAATTTAACTTCTACAACTAAAATGTGATTAAATTCAACACTTTAAAAATATATTCTATATATCAAACATTGAACTAAACACTAGGAAAACAAAGGTTTCCCAGTGTCTGGTATAAAATAAGAATATTGCTCTTTCTGGTTTCCTTTGGATTACATATATAGCATAATAAATAGTATTATATCAAGAAAAAAGAGAAAGGGACATAATATCTCCCATTGATGTGAAGAATGTAAAAAATCATGACCATCTTGTTAAAACACCACCACTCCATTTCATAGCACCTTAACATCTCTCCCACAACTGTACCCTCATCCTTTCTGCTAGTACTCTAGCTTAGGCCCTTGTTTTTAAAAAATACTTATTTTTAATTATAGTTGGACAGACTATCTTTATTTTATTTATTTTTATGTGGTGCTGAAGATTGAACCCAGAGCCTCACACGTGCTAGGTGAGCATTCTACCGCTGAGCCACAACCTTGGCCCTTATTTTTTTCTCACATGGAGAAGTATAATCAGATTTAAAATGGTCACTCCATCTCCATTCATGCCTCCTCTTATCCACTTTCCATAAAAAAGCCAAAATGAATTTGTAAAAATATAAATTCTTCCCTTAAAATCTGTCAACATCTTCCCTTTGCCCTCTTCCTTATGCTTTACACCCTGGTCCCTCCTAAACTTGTCTTGATTTTCTTATTTCACTGTCTCTCATATCAGCAAATGAAACCAAAGTAACATCTCCACCACCCTAGTCCAGACCTGTCATGTTGATCAAAGTAGTAGCCTCCTATCTAGCCTCCTGATTTCTTGACTTCCCACAAGAAATCAGTAGGCTAGATAGGATCAAATCACTTCTTGCCCTGACCCAAAGACCTGTTTCTAAAATTTGTATTTATACCACTATCAACACTTTAGGCTCAAAAAAGTTTCAAAACTGAATTATCTTTGGCCCTGAAACTGCTTTTTTTTTTTAGAATTTTATTTTTTAGTGTGTAACTCTAAACTTTTACCTTTTATCCTTGACCTTTAACCTTTCTTTCCCAAGTCACAATGAGGCACCATGTCCTTTAAATCATACCACATAAAGTTAGTACATAGAAAAAGACAGACCTGGGTTCAAGTCTAGGTCTTCTATTAACTAGCTATGTACTATGTAATCTGAGTATTGATGTTTGTGTCTGTAAAACAGAAAGAGTAATAATATATATTTCTCAGGGTCAATGTGTATTTTCAAGAAAACAATTCTTGAAATCTATTTACAACATTATTTCCACATAAAAGAATCAATAAGCACTCTATAAAATTTATTCCTCTTATTAAATCTTTAACCTGAGTTGAATAAACAAGCTAGAAAAGAAGCATCAATGGAAATAAGAAAACTGAAAATGACAGTTATTAAATATTAAAAAACTAATTAATTTTGTTAGGTGTATAAACATGGTTATATGAGAAAATGCTTTTAATTTTTTAGAGTCAGAAGTTTTTATGGTTAAGTATCATAATTTATATCACTTCAGGGAAAAAAAGATGGTACACATATGGCAAAATATTAACAAATGTTCAATTTAGATGATGGCACTAATTATACTATTCTCTTTTCTCCACATTTGATAATATTAACAAGAAACAAAAGAAACAAACACAAGGAAAAAGTCCATCTTTTTTTACCTCCAGAATTGTTTACGTCTTCACATTCCCAGCCATTGCTGTGTTATAGAGGTTGACAAATTTTTCTTCTACAAGGCCAAATAGTACATATTTTAGACTTTGGGAGGCAACATGCTTTCTGTAATGCAAGAGCAACCTTTTCAATATATAAAAGAATGGGCATGACTCTGTTCCAATAAAATTTATTTACAAAAACAAATGGTGGACCAGATTTTGCCCAGGTATTATAGTTTGTTGACCCCTGCTCTAACTGAAGCTCTTTGTTTAAAAATATTCATTTTTTAGTTGTAATTGAACACAGTATCTTTATTCTATTTATTTTTTATTTATTTATATGTGGTGCTGAGGATCGAACCCAGGACCTTGCATGTGCTAGGTAAGCACTCTACTTCTGAACCACAACCCCAGCCCTGAAGCTCTTTTTTAGAAAAATATTATTTTTAGTTGTAGTTGGACACAATACCCTTATTTTTTTTATTTTTATGTGGTGCTAAGGATTGAACTTAGTGCCTTTTATGTGCTAGGCTAGCACTGTACCACTAAGCCACAACCCCAGCCCCCTAACTGAAGCTCTTATCAACTATCACCATATCCTAGCTCCCAATCCAAAAGTTCTGAACTACTTCTCCAAGAATGCACTTATCCCCAAAGGATAAGACATTCTGGTCATGGGTGTGACTTGTGATATTCCACAGGTGATTCTGATAGCCCCCCCCACCATTCTCTCTCTATCCCCAAATATTCTCAAATGCTTGAGAATCACTCAACCACTGACTCAATTCACAAGCAAAGTATTGGTGTGAACTATGCTCCATGTACCTGCAGTTAAACAAAGTCAGTCTAGGCCATCCCTTCTGGAAGACTTTGATAATATATGACTTAAATGATCAGGTGGGACTTGACTTATAGACTCAAATGTAATTATTTTGTTCACACCTTGATCCAGGTTCTAATCTGAGTTATTCAAGCAAAAATGTCTTAGTATGAAGACATTTGGTTGTGACTTACCTCACTGGAGTATCAAACCACATAAACAGGAATTTAAAGTATTCTATAGGGAAGAATACATTTTTTAACACATCATCTTTAGATTCTTTGATGAAGAGCTGTATTTCAATTGTGCTCAACAAACATTTCTAAAACATTTGGTATGTGTAAGACCTGTTCTTGGAACTGAATGAAAAATAAATATGAAAAGCCAAGCAGTATCATTCCCTCAAGGAGCTCTAAGACTAGTGGTGAAATATATCAAGTGAGAAATAATTCAAAGTGTCTCGACTAAGTGGGAGAACATTGTCCTCCCAAAAAAGGCTTATAACATTTAGGATGAAGGAGTTTGCTTCTACTCCCATTTTTTAAGTAAAAGATACTTAAAAATTTATTTATTTATATGTGGTGCCGAGGATTAAACCCAGTGTCTCACATGTGCGAGGCAAGTGCTCTACCACTGAGCCACAGCCTCAGCCCCTCCCATTTGTTTTTATTAAGTATTTGAGCCACTTGATAAACTGGGATATGTAATATAGGAAAAGGTCTTTTAAAATGACACTGTCCACTCCTTTAGTTTCATCCCCTTCCCTATATGACAAATTTAACATCGCTTTAGAGGGACATAGACTCTTCCTGCTCACACTAGAATCACAGGGAAAATAAAAGGTGTTGTATGAGTGTGTAAATGAAGTGAAAACAAGAATGAAAGATTAAGATGCACATATATGATAAGTGTCAACTGAAGCTAATATAACATAAAATACCATAGACTTTGGGTGACTTAAACAGCAAATATTTGTTTCTCACAGTTCTGGAAGCTGGGAAGTCCAAGATCAGGGTGCCAGAAGATTTGGTGTCTCGTGAGGGCCCTCTTCCTGATTTGCAGATGGCCACATTTGGGTTGTATCGTTGCAGCTTCTCCCTCCTCCTGGGGACTTGAGTCCCATTACCTAATATTATGGGTTAAATTGTTTTCCCCCTCCCCAAATTCATATATCGAAGTCATAATCCTCAGTATCTTAGAATGTGACCTTATTTGAAGAGAAGATCTTTACAGAGGTAATAAAATCAAAGTTAACAGCAGCCCCCAGTCTAATAGGATTGACGTCCTCATAAAGAAGAAATTTGGACAGAGAAAGAAATGTATAGAAGATAGTGTGAATAGGCATAGGAAAGAGATGTCCATCCATAAGTCAAGAAGAAAGGCATGGAACACATCCTTCCCTCATACGCCTCAGTGATACAAAACAATCCTATATCCACTTTGATCTTCCGACTTTAAGACTTCAGAACTGAGACCATAAATTTCTTTTGTTTGTGGTACTTTGTTATGACACCTCCAGCAAACAAAGACACCTAACCTCCCAGGCTTCAACTTCCCTAACTGTATATTAAGTATAAAAACAACTGCCTTATACAGTAGCTGTGATGAATAAGACTTCAAACACATAAAGTGCTTAGAGTAATGCTTGCTGTATAAGTAAGTGTGTGTTATTAATGTTGTGGGTGTTATTGTTTTCTGTCAAACCATTTATCTTTTTATGTTCAGGTAACTTCCTTGTGGCTATCTCTATAAGGAAGGCTTAGATATTTGCCCTTTCTTTTCAATGAGCTCCTAGCTGGAATCACTGTCCTACTTTATGAGATTATTTCCTATGTAAGTTTTTATACTTTTTCATCCAAACTACTTCTCAAGGCAAGCATACATCTTTCTTTAAACATATTCTCTTTCATTCATTTTGCCTGAACTCCTGTGACCTTATCAAATAGGTTTTCCACAAATTCCTCATCCTGGTATTTCTTTAAGGATGCACTCTCAAGAATATACCTGCTTTCCATTTCTACCTGCAAATAGCAAAACAATATCAACTGGCAGAGATAATTACCCACTTGTGAAAGAAAGTGTTATTTCCTTCTACTGTAATACAGGGCAATAGAAATGTCACTCTGAGTCAGGTTATATTAAGTAGCTTTGTGTCACATGACACAGTGTGAACTGACACATGCTGTGCTTCTGGATTAGATCTGGGTTCACAAATCTAAAGAAACACTTGTACAGAAGGAAATACTAGTGGCTGTAAGTAATAAACCTGCTACTCACAATTTTCCTTCTGTGGTCTTTATTTTCACTGTGGTGGGCAATAAAGGTGTTGAAATTAATTGCATAATTTAACCCATATATCTAATACAAATTTGTGGCTACACTGAGTACTCATGCTTGTTTTCTCTCTTTGCATGAAAGGCCCATACATCCCTACAGTGACAGACTGGTTTCTGGGAGTTTCATTTCGTCTTTTCCACTAACTAGCATATAACCTAAGGTAAGTTCCTTTCTCTCTGGGCCTGGTTCTCCACTTACAAAATTGGAGTGTTGGATAGGATGATCTCAAAGTGTCATGTCCCCACCCCCCAGCTCTAAAATGCTAAGATTTTCTCAATACAACATAGGACACAGCTAACTCTGGTTTCCCCCTTGACATTTTAACTTTCTGTGTGTATTTTTTACTTGTATTTTTAAATTTTTTTTAGAGAGAGAGAGAATTTTAATATTTATTTTTTAGTTCTTGGCAGACACAACATCTTTGTTTGTATGTGGGACTGAGGATCAAACCCAGGCCACATGCATGTCAGGCGAGCGCGCTACCGCTTGAGCCACATCCCCAGCCCATTACTTGTATTTTTAATTCAATTTTAGCTCCCCATGAAGTTTTATTGTTAGCTATTATTGAGAGATACTTATCCCATACTGGTCCAATGATTATACAGAGAATATATTTATAAAAACATCACCAGAAAAGGTTTTTTGACAAAGTAAGTAATGTTCACATTTAATACATGGCTTCAGCAAGATTCTGGTGTGAGGACCAAAGACAAATTGTAAATAATTGATGGAGGTCTTCATGGGTGCGCTCAACAATCCCATTTTTAATTACATGTGAGATATAAGTATGCTTCCTTTTCTCCCAGTAGACAAAAAGTCATCTTATGGCTGCTGTATTAGTCAGAGTTCTCTAGAGGAAAAGAATCAACAGGAAATATAATTATAAAAGAGGGACTTATTACATTGGCTTATGGGACCAGAAGCTGGATAATCCACAATGGATGTCTGCAGGCTGGAGAGCTACAGGAACCAGTAGCTGTGCAGTCCAAGAGACTGAAGTTCCAAAACAAGAGGGATCAATGGTGCTACCCTAGTTCTAGACCAAAGGCCTCTGGAGAACCCACTTTGGAAAAGTGAAGAAGCAAGAATCAATATCCTCAGACAACTGCAGCAGCAATCAAGAACCCATTCAAGAAGAATCAAGCTTGTATCTGTTGCTGCTTCCTTGTTTTTCCAACTTTTATTCCATCCATGCCATCATACTATTGGTCAGTGCTGCCCATACTTAGGGAGGGTCTCCATTTCAGTTGGCTGTCTCACATGCCAATCATTCCTAGACACACCCTCATTGACACACCCATAATTTTCTTAATTCTTGGCATCTCTTAATCCAATCAAGTTGACAATTCAAATTAACCATATGTGTATATGAGTACTTGAAAATATTCATATGCAGTAAGACAGAATTTGACTAGCAGGAAGGTGAACAAACAGGAAGTAGAGATTTGAGGGGTAGAGTGACAGCTGTGGGCTAAAAGCATGACAACTCTTTCCTCTGCCCTACTGCCTTCATACCCTTTCCTCAAGAGGACTGGACAGATATGGAAGCAGAGACATTGCTAGTACAATGAAAAGCACATTTTTTTGTGGTGCTGTGGATTGAACCCAGGGCCTTGTACATGCAAGGCAAGCACTCTACCAGCTGAGCTATATCCCCAGCCCAAGAAGCACTTTTTTAAAGTAAACAATTAGAAATGAGAAAGGTCTTCAAGGAAAGGAGGAGAATTGAGGAAGGAAGATTGTGGGGAGCCATTCTGACACGTGATTGGGTGACTCCCGTTAAGGGCCTGAGGCACTCTGGCTGTGTCGGAGTTATCCCGACCCTTTCCTGATGAGAGAGCCCATCCGTGTGGGGGTGTGCGTAACCACTGACCCTGGAGACCCAATCACTGACCCTGACCTTGGAGTACAGCCCCCCCTCAACCTTCATTGGATGGAATTCTCCCCTGAATCTCTTGTCCCCCCAAATAAAAGGCTGATCCCCGGCGTGTTCGCTCTCTCTCTCTCCTGCTAGCCCAGAGTAATCCTCGCTGCCCTGCTGAGCGGCTGGAGGCAGGGAAACAGGGAGACCGAGCCGTCTCGGACCTAGCATTAAAATAAGGTACTGTCTGTGTGTTTTATTTTGATCTCTTCTAACTAACTGAATGCCAGAACCTCATTAATGAAACCACTGCGCAGGCCGCGTGGTAGAATTGGCGCCCAAGAGGGGGGCATTCTGAATTAGTTAGATTGAGTGGGAGCGCGCGCTAAAAAGATTAAGGGAAAAAATAAAAAGAAAGATAAGGAAAAGAAATAAAGAGAAAATAAAGGAAAGTAAGGAATAAAGAATAAAGAAAAGAAAGAGGTGACATTTGGGTCACAAAAGTAATAAAGAGGATAAAGAAAATAAGAAATAAGATAAGAGAAAGGAAAAAATGACATTTGAGTCACAAAAGTACCGGGAGATATTGAAGGAAAGAGACGTTAATTTACTTAAAATGGGAAATTCTACTTCTTCGGATAAGGAAATGTATCTAACTATTTTAGACAGTATAATTAATCAGAAAGGAAAACAGATAAAGAAAACTCAGTTATTGCAATTCTTAAAGATTGTAGGTGAATATTGTCCTTGGTTTTGTGACCAAGAGTCTCCAAATTTACTTACTTGGGAGAAATTAAGAAGAAAGTTACAGAGAGTTTGTCTTTCTACTGAAATACCTGGAGGCATAAAGAATATACAAAAAACTTGGACGGCCCTAGACCAGAGTCCGTGGCCGCCAGAAGAGCTTCTGAGAGGTATTCAAAGAGCCATTAGGTCTATTCAAATGGAAAATCAGCCTGAGGCTAAGTTAATTACCTCTCCCTTGAGAACAAAAGCACTAGGGACCAAGGTTAGAAATGTAAACTTAGACTCGCAGCCCCATGCGGAGGGTTCAAACGACACAGATCAGCCCGCTTTCTCGCTGCCGCTGGCATTTCCTCCTGGCGGGAGCCCGGGAATTCCAAGAACGGTCGCACAGTGTGACGTGTGACGTCATCGCGCCGGCCATGGGGGCCGCCATCTTTAGATTTACCGGAGCAAAACAAACAGTTTCCATGCCGACCATGGGGGCCGCCATCTTTAATTTTACCGAAGCGGAACCACAGTTTCCGTACAAACCCCTAATGATTTTCAAGGCTTTTAAGAGAGACAATTCAGCCTATGGGATCATTACAGCCAGGACTTCCCTCCCCCACAGCCATTCCTTTAGATTATAGCTTGATGGTAATAGATTTAAAAGACTGTTTTTTCTCTATAAGGTTACATCCTGAAGATTGTGAAAAATTTGCTTTCACTGTCCCCACAATTAATTTT
This sequence comes from Spermophilus citellus, assembly GCF_964194105.1. NCBI lineage: Eukaryota > Metazoa > Chordata > Mammalia > Rodentia > Sciuridae > Spermophilus > Spermophilus citellus. The sequence goes on along the minus strand of NC_138190.1, from coordinate 133,519,427 downwards.
AAAGAACCTGTTAAAAGATTCTGCTGGAAAGTTCTTCCTCAGGGAATGCGTAATAGCCCTACACTGTGTCAAAAAATATGTTGACCAGGCAATAGATCCCATTAGAAATAGCTTCCCTGATGCATACATTATTCATTTTATGGATGATATATTATTGGCCCATGCTAATTCAGAAGTACTTTCAGAAATTTTTACTCAGTTAGAGACCTCACTTACAACTATGGGTTTAAGTATAGCTCCTCAAAAAATTCAAAAGGTATCTCCTTTTCAATATCTAGGTCAGATAATTCAAGGGAGTACAATCCGTCCTCAAAATCTTCAGATAAGAGTCAAGGAGTTACGTACCCTTAATGATTTTCAAAAACTATTAGGAGATATTAACTGGCTAAGACCATCCTTAAAGTTAACTACTTCTGAGTTAAGTCCTTTATTTCAGATATTACAAGGAAATCCTTCTCCAACCTCTCCACGTCAACTAACTTTGGAGGCCAAAGCAGCCTTAAAGAAAGTGGAAATTGCAATTAAAAATGCACAGCTTACTAGAATAGATCCTAAAGAAATACTGTATTTATTAATATTTCCAACTGAGCATACCCCAACAGGAGCCATATGGCAAAGATTAGGAGTTATTAAATGGATCTACTTATCTCATTCCCCTCAAAAAACATTACTTCTTTTTCATGATTCTACAGCTCAATTAGTAATTAAGGGTAGAACTAGGATTTTACAATTAATTGGATCTGAGCCTGATATCATAATTATTCCATTTTCTGTTCAACAGACTAATTGGCTTTTTCAAACTTCTAGTTCATGGCAGATAGCTTTTGCAGATTTCCCTGGCCAGATAGATAGCCATTATCCTCGTGATAAGATTGTACAATTTGCATCATTAACATCACTTATTTTTCCAAAGATTGTACTTTCCCATCCAATAGAGGGAGCTTTATCGGTGTTCACAGATGGTTCCAGCTCTGGTAAGGCAGGTTTCTTCAGCCGTGTTCACACAGAGGTAATACAAACTTCTTATACTTCAGCTCAAAGGACAGAACTTCAAGCCCTGATTTTGGCCTTAGATTATTTTTCAAATGAGCCTATTAATATCTATTCTGACAGCTTATATGCAGTCAGAGTTACCAAAAATATTGAAACCTCAGTTATTGGGTTTACTTCATCACAGAAGTTATTTGAATTATTTCATAATTTACAAAAGACAGTGCTAATGAGGAAGTACCCATGTTTTATTGGACATATCCGAGCACATTCTAGCCTCCCTAGACCTTTGGTTACAGGTAATGATAATATTGATAAATTAGTAGCTTTTTGTCAACAGATGTCTTCATATGACTGTGCCCTAGCTTCCCATTCCTTGCATCATCAAAATGCTTCTAGCTTACGTAAAAAATTCAGTATTACCAGAGAACAGGCTCGTCAGATTGTAAGCCAATGCCCTAAGTGTGTTATTTACACTCCATCTCTGCCATCAGGGGTAAATCCCCGTGGTTTAAAACCAAATCAAATATGGCAAATGGATGTAACTCATATTCCTCAATTTGGTAAGCAATGTTATGTGCATGTCATAGTGGACACTTATTCTAGATTTATTTTTGCCACAGCACATACTAAGGAAAATACTCAACATGTAATTTCTCATTGCTTAGCAGCTTTTTCTGTTTTAGGGTGTCCTATGCAGATTAAAACAGATAATGCTCCAGCTTATGTAAGCTCTGCTTTTCAACAATTTTGCCAAGAGTTTCAAATTAATCATAAAACAGGAATTCCTTATAACCCCCAAGGTCAAGCCATTGTAGAACGAGCTCATTTATCTATTAAACTTCAATTACAAAAATTAAAAAGGGGGAATAAGATAATGACTCCCCAAAATAGCCTTAATCATGCCTTATTTGTTTTAAATTTTTTAAACTGTGACACAGAAGGTCACACAGCTGCTGAGAGGCAAATGTCTCCCTCAGTGACAGGCCCTTTAGGCAGAGTTCTGTGGAAAGATTTACAGACTGGTCAGTGGAAGGGCCCAGATCCGATAATATCATGGGGCCGAGGGCATGCTTGTATTTTTCCAGAAGGTGCTTTTCGTCCTATCTGGGTGCCTGAACGTGCTATCAGACATGGAGGGGATAGAACCCAGACTCAAGCGACTGAGGATAGACACGGAGGAGCCACAACCCAGAAGGAGGAGATATCAGAAAAAGATGAAGAAAGACCAGATTGAACCAGCCGAGAAGCTGATTTCGTGGAAAGATGTGAAGAAATTGACAACCCAGGCTTCCCAAATACTTCGACGCCTAGGAAAGAACAGGACACCAGTCTTGATGGTAGCGACAGTAATTGCCCTACTGGGCTGTCAGGTAAAAGGGAATCAAGTAGACACTTATTGGACATATTTCCCAAATCCACCCCTGGTACACCCAGCTGTGTGGACTGGAGAATCTATTCCAGTATTTACTAATGACTCATTCATGATGGGAGGATTTACAGATGCTCATATTACTCCCAATCATGTGACTAGATTTAATTATTCTGGCTACAGTGCCCAATTACCTTTATGTTGGTCACGTGATAAACATGCTGGCTGTCTGAAAGTATCATTTGAAGAAAAGACAGCGATTGGTAAACCTAGACTGACAAATAATTCTATTTATAGAGACTTAAAACCTAATACTAGATCAATAATTAAGATGGGACTTTCCCATAACAAGCCAGTCATTTCTGCAAAACCTCCACCGGTACCCCACTGTCCAAATAGTTCTATAATTGAAATTGGCACCTTTCCTAAATGGATGGATTGTGTAAATACCTTTCCTGTACAACATAAGGTGTCTAAAGCTAGTGGGTATATTTTAGACTGGTCTCCAAAAATTGATAAGAGACAATTACGAAGAAATTCTGCTATGACACCTGCAGGATTTGTTAGTAATATTTTGACTTATAGTGAAGGAGGCATTCAAAGAGATATTTGGCGTTTAATTGCTGCCTCAGAGTATTTACATTTTTCAGACAAACCTTTACCAAAATTTGTTGGCAAGAACTGTAAAGAGGGATCTTGCTATGGCTTAAGAGCCTGTGTCCAATCTCCTTATATTTTAATTATTGGAAATGTAAAAGTTAGATGGATAGATGATAGGTATTTTGTTACTTGTAATAAGTGCAACCTAACCAATTGTATTTCTAGGTATAATGGAGGAAAAGGAGTGCTGATACTTCATCAGCCCTCTTTTGTTTTATTACCTGCTAATATTTCAGAGCCATGGTATGCTGATGCTGGTCTACAAGTTTTGCAACAAATTCATGCCCAGCTAACAAGACCTAAACGTGCTATTGGAGTCATAATTGTTGGTGTCTTAGCACTGGTCTCATTTATTGCCTCAACCGTCTCTACATCTCTGACATTGTCTCAGAATATTCAGCATGCAAAATTTCTTAATAATTTAGCTCAAAATACTTCCAAGGCTCTGCGTAATCAAGTAAATATTGATGAAAGGATTGAAACTAAATTAAACGCCTTAGAGGCGACTGTTATTAACATTGGTAATGAACTTTCAGCCTTAAAATTTAAGGAAAGGCTTAAATGCCATGCTAATTATAAGTATGTATGTGTTACAGCTGCCAAGTACAATGCTTCTCTCTGGGATTGGGAGAAGGTTAAAACCCATTTATTAGGCATTTGGCAAAATAGTAATAATAGCTTGGATATTCTGGAACTTCATCACCATATCCAAGACATTCAAAATAATAGAGCTGATTTTTCAGATCCTTCTTCTTTGGCTAACCAAATATTGAAGGAATTAAATGGATTCAACCCTAAAAATATTCTTAAGCACTCCGCTTGGTACCTTATTGGATTATTCTCCTTGCTGTTAATTCTCTTTTGTATTGTAACTATAGGATGGCGAGTCTTCCAATCAAGAATCCGGGGACTCCAGAGAGTGAACCGCCGCCTCATTGTTAAGAATAAAAAGGGGGAATATGTGGGGAGCCATTCTGACACGTGATTGGGTGACTCCCGTTAAGGGCCTGAGGCACTCTGGCTGTGTCGGAGTTATCCCGACCCTTTCCTGATGAGAGAGCCCATCCGTGTGGGGGTGTGCGTAACCACTGACCCTGGAGACCCAATCACTGACCCTGACCTTGGAGTACAGCCCCCCCTCAACCTTCATTGGATGGAATTCTCCCCTGAATCTCTTGTCCCCCCAAATAAAAGGCTGATCCCCGGCGTGTTCGCTCTCTCTCTCTCCTGCTAGCCCAGAGTAATCCTCGCTGCCCTGCTGAGCGGCTGGAGGCAGGGAAACAGGGAGACCGAGCCGTCTCGGACCTAGCATTAAAATAAGGTACTGTCTGTGTGTTTTATTTTGATCTCTTCTAACTAACTGAATGCCAGAACCTCATTAATGAAACCACTGCGCAGGCCGCGTGGTAGAGAAGATCATGGGATCTATCCCAGGTTAGGCACATGCCCAAGAGTGTGGGATTTAGGAGAGAAAGTGCATAGTATAGGTAGGTGGGGGAGTAAGGCAGTATAGCACATAGATGACTATGTGAAAGGACAGGCTCATTAGAAAGGACAGGCCCTTTCTATGAGTAGGAGAGGAAAACAAGAACTCAGAAGCCAGACTTATTTTTTAATCCACCAATAGCAAACTAGACTCTGATATCACAAAGTGGTAAATTACAAATGTATCCATCTATATCATATTTGGAGCTGAAAATTGTTACCCTGTCCTGAATTACAGTTCATTCTGTAAATGGCTAGGGAGACATGATGGCTATGGACCACTAAGGAGGAATGGCTTTCAGAACAATAGGACAAGAGGGCTCCAGGAATTTGGCTAAAGTATAAAACCCCTCTAATTTAATTATTCCCAGCCCAAAGACCAAGAACATTGGAAGAAAAATATATTTTGCATGATATGAATGCTGTATGCATAGTATCTCACAGATACATGAAACACTATTTTTCACTGCATTTAGTTTTTTAAATTAATGTCTGTCCATTTGCGATTCATAAAACAAAAACCCCAGTTAAAAGTACTCCTGATATATTTAAAGGTTTTGTACTTTATCAGTGACCATATCATATAACTTCCTTCTGAAAGTGTTTGACAATTCTTTTTGTCTCTTGGGTAGTAGCAACGGACAAGTTTAGCCAAAAATGTCAGGGCATGGCCACATAAATGTTTATAGCAGCACAATTCATAATAGCTAAAGTGTGAACCAACTTAGATGCCCTTCAATACATGAATGGATTAAAAATGTGGCATATATACACAATGGAATAGAACTCAGCAATAAAAGAGAATGAAATCATGACATTTGCAGGTAAATGGATGCAGTTAGAGAAGATAATGCTAAGTGAAGTTAACCATTCTAAAAAAAAAAAACAAATGCTGAATGTCTTCTCTGATGTAAGGAGGCTGATTCATAGTGGGGTAGAGAGAGGGAGCATGGGAGGAATAGATGAACTCTAGATAGGACAGAGGGGTGAGAGAGGAAGGGAGAGGGCATGGGGTTAGAAATGATGGTGGAATGTGATGATCATTATTATCCAAAGTACAGGTATGAAGACACAAATTGGTGTGAATTTACTTTGTATACAACCAAAGATATGAAAAATTGTGCTCTATATGTATAAGAATTGTAATGCATTCTGCTGTCATATATAAATAAAAATTAATAAAATAAAGAAAAAAGTGTCCTGAAAAGGATTGTCTTAGTGCATTGGCTACAATGTCCTTGACAAATTCAGAAAAGTTTAGGGAAATAGAATTTCTTGAAGAGCATGTTCTTCTTTTTCTGGGTTGATAGATGTGATGAGCTTGAGAGCACCTGATATTTCCTGAGCCAGGAGAAGGAAAAGAGTGAGACTTAAGTGTTCTCTTCACTGCCTTAGGCAGCAAACTGGAGAGGAGAGAGAAACAAATATCCTAAAGTCTCTCCCTTTTACAGGTTATGAAGGTACACAAAAGAGTCAAGTCTCATCAGCTTCCATCATTTGAAATTCATGGAGGCGACCTTATCAAGAACCCTGGTCTTTCCCTCCTCTAAAATGTTGTATAGTTCCCTTAGAGGAAAGTCATTATGTACATATTTTTGAATATCTACCACACATTTCTGATATGAATGGTGAAACTTAAAATACATTACATAAATGATCACTTTCATCTCTGCTACGTCTACTCATCCTCTTGGTGGTCATGGGATGAAGGGCTTCCTTGTGCAAGTTCCTGACTGGGTAGCAGTGTACCAAACAAGTACTGTTACCATTACTTTTTGAAGAATTCTTTGAAAGGTGGTTGTGGTTGAGTCAGGAATATAGATATTATGCACACTGGGGAAAACTCTGCCCAGTCCACGATAGTAAAACAACCCACCTACTTTCTAGTAATGAAACATGAATTTGTTACTACCTCACACCCAAGTTATCCCAGTAATGAAAAGGAAGAGTGATTTTTATTTTTGCAAAGATTTATTTTCAAGAGTGAAAAAAGGCTGGCTTCTTTGATAATATAAAACTCCATCAATGGGCAGGAAGGGGAAACTTCAAGAATACAAGAATGGCTTTATTGAGTATACAATGATGTAACTTGAAGAACATGTTCATTTAAAAGAAATACCAAAAGAAAGAAAGACCCTTGCCTCCAAAAAATACAAAAAGAAAGAAAGACCCTTGCCTCCAAAACCATGGTTGACACCACAGCAGATCAGAATTGATGGAAACTACAAAGAAGAGAAAGAAAATTAGGTTGCAAGAAACACTTTTTGATACCTAAATTCTTCTGGAAGGTACAGGACAGATCTTAACACAATCTTTCCATGTTCTCCAACTGGTCACTTTTTGCTATTTTCGCCACTCTCTCCATAATTACTAAATATATTACTGCATTTGCCACAAATTTCTTGCTTTTAAGGACTTCATTTTAAAAGCTGAAGTACCCAAGTGTTTATTTTTTGTAATAAAGCATATTCTAATGGTGCTCTTTAGGTAATGCTGCAGCCACCTCACGCCCAATTTCCATTATGAGTCATTATTTTAAGATGTATAACTTGGCTACAGAAAATTGCTCTATAAAGACACCTGAACAGAAGTTCTCATATAAGTAAATTTTAAGATGATGAAATGTTAGAAAAATACATAATATATAATCCTTAATGGCTTAGATTATCTTTCTGAGCTTTTACAAGTTGAAAATTAGTTGTTGAGGTTTAGCTATGGGCTCTTTCTTTGTCTTTTTATTTCCAAAAAGAAAAAAGAAGGAATCTATTAGGCCTCCATCTAGTGCAGGCTTCTTTCTAACTTCTTTGCCCTTATAAATCAGGCTATAAAGAGGTGAGAATCAGGTCCAGATTTGTTGCACCTTTCTTTCCAACACTCATGATTATTGCCATTTTCATTGGCTTGAAGAAAAAAAAATACAGTGCTTCTTATAGTCACTAAAATAGCAATTGTTCAAGGATGGTCTCATGAATGTTCAGTTCTTCAAATCCTACCCGTGGGGCACTGTGTATGGTGAAAAGAACATGAGTTTTGGAGCGTAATAGTGAAACATTCAAATCCTGGCTCTGACAAAGTTTGTGACCCTTACCGAGTCACAGAAGGAGACCGAGTTTCAATTTCCTCAGGCATAAGACAGAGACTATAAGGATTGTAAGGATTAAATGAGATAAGGTACCTGAAACCACTTAAACCACAGTGTCAGTGCCTAATAGTTACACGAGTAATATCAAAAGTGATGATGATGGTGGTAGTAATGATTTCTTTCTTTAGGAATGTAGGGGAAGAAAAAATATTTTTCTCCCTGCCCTTCTTGGTTCTGAACTAGATCTATGTAACAAAAGACAAATTACCTAGAGAAAACATACAAATTTATTTAACATAAGGAAATGCAGACCTGAGGAAAGAGTTAATCCTGGGTGTTCTTATGCAAGGTTTGGTGAAGAGTAGAAAGTCATAGAAAAATGTGATAAGACAAAAAAAGTATGAACCAAGAGTGTAATGGTACCCCCTTGGTACCCCCTCCTCCTCCAAAGAGTCATAATTAAGCTTCTCTAGAGGCCATCGCCATGATTGTTCTTATTAACAGAATATCGGCAAAAATGTTTGCAAAGAACTCAACATGGTTTGAGACTTTCTATTTTCTGTGAGGGCTAAGTCACTGTCTTGCAAAAGCTAAATTTGCCTGCAAACTTGATGATGCACAGATGTTACTTCTGCTTTCTATGGTAAAGACTTCTGAAACCTCTGTCTAGCCTAAAAATATGGGACAAAGAGTAACTGTTATGTACCCACCCACTAACATGTAGCCACCCCACTGAGTATAAAAATTAAAGAATTTCCAGACTCAAGGTCCAGAAATTTTTTAGGCAATACCCACTCTGGACGGCTACAGCTAATAAACCTGCTTCCTGCTAATTCCTCAAGTGTCCAGCCTCGTCTGTCCTACATTAAGAGTAGTAAACTGGGGGCACCAGCCTGTCCTTCAGATTTCTCTTGGTGCTCCTCTCTCTTGGGACAAAAATGCTCCTTTCTTCTGGGTATGAGGAAGTGACATCGTACCTGAGGTCTTATGATCTTCTGCAGGAAATATTCTGAAAGTCCATATTGCACTTGCCATCTCCCAAATTCCTTCAGTTTAATTTTTTTATACCAAGCTGTCATATTTTGGGGTAGCAGGTCCTGAACCCCATCAGGAACAAACTATAGGTTCTCATCTGGACCAAATAGATCTGCAGAATGTCTAAATCCATGCAAAGCAAGGCTCTTAATTAATCTCATTCCATTTACTTCAACTAGTGGTAGAGAAACACATACATATATATGCACAAGTATACACAATTAAACTTCTGTCCTTCTAAGACCCAGGAAATATGCAGCGAAGGATAGTTTCTGAAAGCAGTAAAAGGGAAGAACTAATAGTCAATGGAAAAATAACAACTCTACCAGTCTCCTGTGCTAATACTAACTCAAAGTAAATTTACCCACAGTTCCTAGAAGAAAGCCCCCCAACAAGCACTGGGAGACTTCTAGTATCCCGTATCCTTAAGATATTAGGACACTAGAATCCCAGAGGATAAAGCTGTTGAGAACTCCCCATCTTTTCAATGTCATTCCAACCCCTATAACCAAAAATAAGAGGAATTTTCTAACTTGTTTGACCCAGGCTTGCATGACAGAGGATGAGCTTCCAGATACCAGTATGGCACTGAAAGATCTTGGCACTGAGAGTCAGCTAATGATATGTTCCTGACTTGATCCAACCAAATGTCTTGGAGTTAAGTCATATTGCTGTCATCTTGTGGATGTATGTTGATACAGTTCACCACGTATTCCATGTATGTATTTAACGTAATCCATCCCATTTAGCCAGCAACACTAAAATAAAGTATTCTTGACAGTGACTTGGGTTGGGATGTTGCATTTGCAAGCAAAACATACTCTGCTTCCTCAATATTGGCTGCTTTAGTGGAGGCCCTTACAGCTGACAACACAACAGAGAACTTCATAAAGAAAGTCTCATGATAGCTGTTATTTATTATGCAAATGCTGCCTGCCATGGCAACATTGCATCTAGGAGTTTGCTTTATTTGCACTAGGACATGGCCTGCATATTCAAATGAAGGCAGCCGTACATTATGCCTACACATTACAAAGATTTTGTTTTCCTTGACACTTACAGGAGAACAAACTGCAATTAATATAGCCTGTTTAAGCAGACAGCACCCAATTAGTTATCATCCATTTTCAGATTGGGATGCTAGACAAAAAAACATGGAGCTGGGCTCCTTATTCAAAAGGAAAATACATCCAAACTACAGGTTTTCAAAGACACGTTTAACTCACAATGGCAAGGATACTCACTTAGCCTTTAATGTGAAATGGAGTGTTAATTTTTCTCTGTCACCTCTTAATTGCTTCCTTATTATACTGTTCAAGCAGTTAATTGCTAGACTGAGTGAAAGAGTGTTTTCAGGGGAAAGGAAATGCCACAGCATGAAAGAAAAAAAAATAGAAGCAGTTCACTAGCGTAATTGGGTCTGATATAACATTAGCTATGGTATTCCTTTTAATGGTATCTACAAAAATTAATAGGCAAAGCCAAATTGTTTGTGATTGGGAAAGTATGCGACTTGCATCACTGTCATTTACCAAGAGGGCAAGTGGACTCTCCCACACCATCCACACTTAGCCCAGATGCAGGCCGCCTTCCCCACGTGTGAGGCAGATGGGGACATCTCCACAAACCAGCTATTCCTAATGCAGAAGCTGGTTCCAGAGAGCTTCATGGACACTTGTTTGATGTCTTCCCTGGGTTCACTGTTCATAGTAATAGAGGAAGGGAAGGCAGAAAATCATTGTGTCCTTTGTTTCTAAATACTTTGGAGCTCCACATGCAATTCCACTTAGCCTTAGAAAAACTGATCCTCATTTCAGTACCCTCAAAAATGGGAATTGATGTTGTCAGAGCTTGCTTGTGCTTCTTCAGGAAAGAAATGGATAGCACCAAAAAAAAAAAAAAGGCAAGAATTACAGACATTTATTTAAACAACAAAACATAGATCACTGACTTTAATGAGAATGTTTGCCTGCCAGTGTTAGAAAATTCATAATAAGTATTATTTTCTACATCCTCTAATTTTATTAGAGCATAGCAATTATTAATGAAGAAAGACGGTAAAGAAAACACTTGCTTTAACAGTGAGGTGGGGAGAGATTTTCATCTGTATTGCATTTTCATTATGATCAAAAGAAATAAGTTTGTTGTATCTTAAATTTAACTTCCCAGTGAAAAAATAAGGAAAATGTAAACCATTTACTGAATTATGCTCATTAGCATATGTGAATGATTAACTCATTAGCATTACTCTCTACTATGCCAGTTTGTGTACTAATTGCTGGAGTTTGCTGATCTTCCCTCTGGTTTTCCCCAAGAAAGGCAGGGATGGGAAAGGGAGAGAGTGAGTGCAGGTGGATTCCTTCTATGCACAGAACAAGAATATGAAACTGCTCCAATGATGCACCTCCAAAGATTCAGAAATACAGAAAATTCAATCAGGAGGTTAAAATGCTCAATTATAAGGTAATGACCAATTAAGTAAATAAAATATTCAATATTAAAAAAGTCACAAAGAAAATCCACCAGGGCTGGGGCTGGGGCTCAGTGGCAAAGCACTTGCCTCATATATGTGAGGCACTGAGTTCGATCCTCAGCACCACATAAAAATAAACAAAATAAAGGTATTGTGTCCATGTGTAACTAAAAAATTTTTTTAAAAAAAGAAAATCCACCAGGCATTTCATTCATCTGCATAAGACTAAAGGCAAATACCCTAGAGCACAAAATCTTAACCTGGCCTCCACTCACTGGAATCATGGGTCCCTAAACATCCCAAACCATCGCATAAGAATACTGTGTATAAATTAACAACCTAGACTTAATTGACATATATAGAATATACCACCCAACATCAAGCAGTTACACTTTTTTCTCAGCAGCACATGGATCCTTCTCAAAAATAGATCATATATTATGTCACAGGGCAACTCTTAGACAATATAAAGGAGTAGAGATAATACCATGCATCTTATCTGATCATAATGGAATGAAACTGAAAATCAACGATAAAAGAAGGAAGGAAAAATCATGCATCACTTGGAGAATGAACAATAGGTTACTGAATGAACAATGGGTTATAGAAGACATTAAGGAGGAAATTAAAAATTTCTTAGAGATAAATGAAAACACAGACACAACATATTGGAATCTATGGGACACATTGAAAGCAGTTCTAAGAGGAAAATTCATTGCATGGAGTTCATTCCTTAAAAAAAGAAAAAACCAACAAATAAATGATCTCATACTTCATCTCAAAATCCTAGAAAAAGAAGAGCAAAACAACAGCAAAAGAAGTAGAAGGCAAGAAATAATTAAAATCAGAGCTGAAATTAATGAAATCGAAACAAAAGAAACAATTGAAAAAATTGATTAGACTAAAAGTTGGTTCTTTGAAAAAATAAATAAGATCGACAGACCCTTAGCCATGCTAACGAAGAGAAGAGAGAGAACTCAAATTACTAGCATACGGGATGAAAAAGGCAATATCACAACAGACACTTCAGAAATACAGAAGATAATCAGAAATTATTTTGAATCCTTATACTCCAATAAAATAGAAGATAGTGAAGGCATCGATAAATTTATTAAGTCATATGATCTTCCCAGATTGAGACAGGAGGATATAGACAACCTAAACAGACCAATATCAATTGAGGAAATAGAAGAAGCCATCAAAAGATTACCAACTGAGAAAAGCCCAGGACTGGATGGGTATACAGCAGAGTTTTACAAAACCTTTAAAGAGGAACTAATACCAATACTTTTCAAGCTATTTCAGGAAATAGAAAAAGAGGGAGAACTTCCAAATTCATTCTACGAGGCCAACATCACCCTGATTCCTAAACCAGACAAAGACACTTCAAAGAAAGAAAACTACAGACCTATATCTCTAATGAACCTAGATGCAAAAATCCTCAATAAAATTCTGGCGAATCGGGATTCAAAAACATATGAAAAAAAATGTGCACCATGATCAAGTAGGATTCATCCCTAGGATGCAATGCTGGTTCAATATACAGAAATCAATAAATGTTATTCACCACATCAATAGACTTAAAGATAAGAACCATATGATCATCTCGATAGATGCAGAAAAAGCATTCGACAAAGTACAGCATCCCTTTATGTTCAAAACTCTAGGAAAACTAGGGATAACAGAAACATACCTCAACATTGTAAAAGCAATCTATGCTAAGCCTCAGGCTAGCATCATTCTGAATGGAGGAAAATTGAAGGCATTCCCTCTAAAATCTGGAACAAGACAGGGATGCCCTCTCTCACCACTTCTGTTCAACATAGTTCTCGAAACACTGGCCAGAGCAATTAGACAGATGAAAGAAATTAAAGGCATAAAAATAGGAAAAGAAGAACTTAAATTATCACTATTTGCAGATGACATGATTCTATACCTAGCAGACCCAAAAGGGTCTACAAAGAAACTATTAGAGCTAATAAATGAATTCAGCAAAGTGGCAGGATATAAAATCAACACGCATAAATCAAAGGCATTCCTGTACATCAGCGACAAATCCTCTGAAATGGAAATGAGGACAACCACTCCATTCACAATATCCTCAAAAATAATAAAATACTTGGGAATCAACCTAACAAAAGAGGTAAAAGATTTATACAATGAAAACTACAGAACCCTAAAGAGAGAAATTGAAGAAGATCTTAGAAGATGGAAAAATATACCCTGTTCATGGATAGGCAGAACTAACATCATCAAAATGGCGATATTACCAAAAGTTCTCTATAGGTTTAATGCAATGCCAATCAAAATCCCAACGGCATTTCTTGTAGAAATAGAGAAAGTAATCATGAAATTCATATGGAAAAATAAAAGACCCAGAATAGCAAAAACAATGCTAAGCAGGAAGTGTGAATCAGGTGGTATAGCAATACCAGACTTCAAACTATACTACAGAGCAATAGTAACAAAAACAGCATGGTATTGGTACCAAAACAGGCGGGTGGACCAATGGTACAGAATAGAGGACACAGAAACCAACCCACAAAACTACAACTTTCTTATATTTGATAAAGGGGCTAAAAGCATGCAATGGAGGAAGGATAGCATCTTCAATAAATGGTGCTAGGAAAACTGGAAATCCATATGCAACAAAATGAAACTGAATCCCTTTCTCTCGCCATGCACAAAAGTTAACTCAAAATGGATCAAGGAGCTTGATATCAAATCAGAGACAAGGCATCTGATAGAAGATAAAGTTGGCTACGACCTACATACTGTGGGGTTGGGCTCCAAATTCCTCAGTAGGACACCCATAGCACAAGAATTAATATCTAGAATCAACAAATGGGACTTGCTCAAACTAAAAAGTTTTTTCTCAGCAAAAGAAACAATAAGAGAGGTAAATAGGGAGCCTACATCCTGGGAACAAATCTTTACTCCTCACACTTCAGATAGAGCCCTAATATCCAGAGTATACAAAGAACTCAAAAAATTAGGTAATAAGATAACAAATAACCCAATCAACAAATGGGCCAAGGACCTGAACAGACACTTCTCAGAGGAGGATATACAATCAATCAACAAGTACATGAAAAAATGCTCACCATCTCTAGCAATCAGAGAAATGCAAATCAAAACCACCCTAAGATACCATCTCACTCCAGTAAGATTGGCAGCCACTATGAAGTCAAACAACAACAAGTGCTGGCGAGGATGTGGGGAAAAGGGTACACTTGTACATTGTTGGTGGGACTGCAAATTGGTGCAGCCAATTTGGAAAGCAGTATGGAGATTTCTTGGAAAGCTGGGAATGGAACCACCATTTGACCCAGCTATTCCCCTTCTAGGTCTATTCCCTAAAGACCTAAAAAGAGCATGCTACAGGGACACTGCTACATCGATGTTCATAGCAGCACAATTCACAATAGCAAGACTGTCGAAGCAACCTAGATGCCCTTCAATAGACGAATGGATTAAAAAAAAATGTGGCATTTATACACAATGGAGTATTACTCTGCATTAAAAAATGACAAAATCATAGAATTTGGAGGGAAATGGATGGCATTAGAGCAGATTATGCTAAGTGAAGCTAGCCAATCCCTAAAAAACAAATGCCAAATGTCTTCTTTGATATAAGGAGAGTAACTAAGAACAGAGTAGGGAAGAAGAGCATGAGAAGAAGATTAACATTAAACAGGGATGAGAGGTGGGAGGGAAAGGGAGAGAGAAGGGAAATTGCTTGGAAATGGAAGGAGACCCTCAGGGTTATACAAAATTACATACAAGAGGAAGTGAGGGGAAAGGGGAAAAAAACAAGGGGGAGAAATGAATTACATTAGATAGGGTAGAGAGAGAAGATTGGAGGGGAGGGGAGGGGGGATAGTAGAGGATAGGAAAGGCAGCAGAATACAACAGACACTAGTATGGCAATATGTAAAACAGTGGAAGTGTAACTGATGTGATTCTGCAATCTGTATACGGGGTAAAAATGGGAGTTCATAACCCACTTGAATCAAAGTGTGAAATATGATATATCAAGAACTATGTAATGTTTTGAACAACCAATAAAAAAAAGAATACTGTGTATACATGTCATATACGTATGTTATGGTTTCACTCTTAAGTGCCCTCCCCCAAATTTATGTGTTGAAGGTAAAGTCCCCAATGCAGGAGTTTTCAGATGTGGGGCCTAAAGGAAGTGAGTGGGTCATGAGGGCTCTGACCTCATCAATGGATTAATCCATTTATGGATTCATAGCTAATGGGTTATTGGGAGATGGTGGCAACTTTAGGAGACAGGGCCTCATTGGAGAAAGTAGGTCACTGAGGTCATGCCCTGGAAGGGTTTATCTTATCCCCAGACCTTTTCTCTTGCTATTTCTCTCTCTCTCTGCTTCATGGCCACTATGAGGTGAGCAGTTTTGCTCTACCACATAATCCCTGCCAGGATGTTTCGCCTCAACACAGGCCCAGAAACAATGAAGCTAAGTGACCATGGATTAAAACCTCTGAACTGGTGAGCCAAAATAGACCTTTTATCCTCTAAGTTGAATTCTCTCAGGTATTGTTTCACAGTGATGGAAGTCTGACTCACATAAATGTCTCTACATTTTTCTTAGAGAACACCTATAGCTTGTACCAGTTTCTATGCTGCATACCTAATTACCACCAATAAAATGACTTAAAACCACATGCACACATTTATTATCTCACAGTTTCTGTGGGTCTGGAGTCCACACATAGCTTAGCAGGCTCCTCTCTAAAGGTGCCATAAAGATGTGAGCCTGGGCTCTGTTCTCATGTTCTTGCTTGACTGAGGAAGAGTCTGCTTTCAAGTTTACTCTGGTTTTGGGAAAATTCATTTCTTTATAGTTGTAGAATTCATGGGCGCTTGCAAGGTTCATGAAAACAACAAGGATGGCAAGATCCAAGAGGGAGTCTTATGTAAGGAGCCAGCCAAATGTCCTACTCACACTTAAGGTCAGGGGTTATAACAAAGATATAAACACCAGAAGGCAAGGACTGTGCAGACCACCTTAGCTTTCTTAAGATTTTCAAATGTATCTATGATTTTTTAAAAATTTAAGCCACCAGTCTGGTGAAAAGAGTTCTAATGTATTAATGATCTGTTACTGAGTAACAAATCACCACAAAATTAGTGACTTAAAGAAAAAAAAAACACTTATTATCTGTCATCATTTCTTTGGCTTACAAATTCAGACACACAGTAAACATAATATGTATCTGCTCTACTGTGTCTGGGGTCTCAGCTGGAAGTCTCAATGACTGGGAGCTAGGACCATCCAAAGGTTCATTCACTCACATGTTTGATGGTTATTCATGGCTATCAGCAAGCCCTTGGTTCCTCTTTAGATGTGTTTTTCCATATGATCTCCTTTCCAGGTACATATTAATTATACAAAATATTGAGTTTCACTATGACATTTTTGTACATGCATATAACATATTTTGATCAATTTCATTCCCCAATATCTCCCTTTTCTTCCCTAAAGGTCCCTCTTCTGTGTTCATGGTGATCTTTCTTTCCCCCTCTAGCTTCCAGGAATAAAAGAAGACATCCATATCATCTCTTTATTAGAAATGTGGTTTCCTTCACAGAATGATGACTGGCTCCCACAGGTGATTATTCTAAGAGAGAGACAGAGACATATGAAAGAAAGCCACCAGACAGACAGAAAGAACCATATCATCTTTTCTGACATATCCAAAAATCCCTGTAGCTTCATTTCTACTGTGTTTTTTGGAGATGGCAGTTACAAATTGAAAGAACACAGACTCTACTTCCTAATGGCAAAGAAGATGGGATAAATATGTGGGTGGGAGCTTCCTAGAAAATGCATCACAACAAATGAACATAGTCATTCAACAAAAATTTACTGGGCTCTACAAGTACTTGCCAGACCTCTACTCTTTGCATCAATCACTAGTGCACCGATGCACACTGTACTTCAAAGCTATATTAGTCCAACTAACTTGTCCCTTGCAACTTGCAAAACAAATTCTATCCTCATCGTATTCCTTAGAAACTACAGATATTATTCACATGAACTTATCCCACCATCTTAGAAATCAACACGTATTCATTAAAATTTCCTTTGCAAACCTTGAGACTTAAAGCTTCTTAGAGAAAACTCATCGCTAAATGGAAACTCTCAACTTGTAACCCACTCCCCTATATTTCACAGAAACCTGCCCATTTGGGGGGCTTTTCATCTTTAACTAGCACAGACTCTCTGGTCTCACAAAGGAATTCTTTCCATCTTACGATAGGAATGTTCCATAAAGGGCACCTCTGCATTTTGTAGATATAGCAAATTAATTGTCATGTGATTCATGTACTGGCTCATTTCTTATTGGTTTACTCAACCTGTATTTATTGAATACCTACTACATGCCAGGGACTGTTCTGAGC
The DNA here is from genome assembly GCF_964194105.1 of Spermophilus citellus. Taxonomy (NCBI): domain Eukaryota; kingdom Metazoa; phylum Chordata; class Mammalia; order Rodentia; family Sciuridae; genus Spermophilus; species Spermophilus citellus. The sequence goes on along the minus strand of NC_138190.1, from coordinate 133,501,897 downwards.
ACTGGGATTATAATCATAAACAAGGTAGACATTGTTTCAGCCTGAGCTTAATTTAGGGGAGGAAACTAAAAACTAAAAGAAAAATTATTATACTACGCCATGAAAAGTGTTATGATGAAGAAAAAATAGAGTGCTACAGACTTGGATCAGCAGACATTTCCTGAAGGAAATGACAGTTAACTGCATGTCATAACTGCATATTCTGTGAAAGCAAATACTCCTTATATAAAAAATATATGCACTTAGTGGGTACTTAATAAAGCTTTGGTTAGTAGGTTGAATTCTATCACTGTTGTCTAAAACATTCAGTAAGGCACAGATACCTTAGGATATTCAAAGCCTCCCGTGATGTGGCATTGCCATTTTTCCCAGTCCTGTCCGTCATTATATCCTTCTCAGCATTCCCAAAATATGAACATAGCATACACTTTTACCTTGTGACAATCTTTGTCTTTGATGTTACTGTAGCCTAGATGCCCTTTTTATCATGTGTTTGTGTGTGTGTGTGTGTGTGTGTGTGTGTGTGTGTGGCCTATCCTATCTTACTCATTCCAAAAAAAATGTTTATTTAAATGTTATCTTCTACCCCAAATCTTTCTTGATCAACCTTACTGAAGGTGGAGTTCACTGTGTCTTTCCCTCAGTGCACTGAGATTATACCACTGATTTCACTTTGTCTACCATTATAATCACTTCTATTTATATCTGTCTCCCCCCATATTTATTCATTTACTTGTCAACATGCATCAGTTAAGCATATGCTATATATTATATATACCATATTAGGTGATGGGGATACAATGTAGAAAAAATAAATAAGGTCCCTGTCCCATGGAAACTGTCAGACTTCTCTTACTGCAACAATTCATCCATTGCATTTGTCCAATATATGTTGAATAAATGAATAGATGAATGAATTGATATGGAGATGGATGGTTTGAATCTTGGTTATCTCTCTGTTCAAGTCAATTTTCTATTCCTATTAACAAAATATTGAGACCAGATAATATTTAAGGAATAAAAGTTTACTTTCCTCAGGGTTCTGGAGACTGAGAAGTCCAAAAGCATGATACCGGTGGCATCTGCTCATTATGTGGTGAGGGCCTGCTACCTACATCATAACATGGTGGAGGGCATCACATGGCAAGACAGAGCAAAGGTGTTAGATATTGTCCCTCTTCCTCTTTGTGTAAAGCTGCTAATGCCATTTTGGGAGTCCCACGCTGATGACCTCATCTAATCCTAATTGTCTAAAAAAGGCTCCACTTCCAAAAACCATTAACATATGAGTTTAGATATTAAGCTTCCAGTACATGAACTTTTGGGAAATATCTTCAAACTATAGTCATCTCCCTCTATATATCACAGAAAGTCTATGATTTGAGACTAAGAATTCATGTTGCTTCTTAGATGGAATAATTGCCCCAAATCCAAATGAATCCTCAGGATGTTTTTGAAGGATCTGGTGATTACAATTTTAACGAAATAGCTACAGCATACCACATGAGCCACAGAAATATATTATTCCTGTGAGCAGTTCAATTCACCCTAGAACATTTTAGATGTATGTGCCATACCTAAGACTACTTTTCTGGACAAGTATCATTTTTTTTTACATACATGTCTTGCAAACACATTGATGCTGGATGAAATTCTGTGTATATCCCACTGATTTTCTTCCCTTTAGACAAATCCATGAACCACTTGTCAATTTCATATTACCTCTATTTTCTCAACAGTTTTTTTCCAAGTTCCTGCTGTGTGGTATGTGTTAGAGACAGCTTTAAATAAACTGTTTCCACAGATTAACTAGAAAAACCAACAAAACTTATTCCCATCAAATTCTTTGAGAAAGAATAGGAACTGAAACACTTTTTTCACTCTGTTCCCAAATATTTAAAGAATCAATCCTCATATCTTTGTGGGATGCTGAGGATTGAACCCAGGGCCTCACTCATTCTAGGCAAGAACTATACCACTGAGCTACACTCCAGCATTCTCATATCTTGATTTAAAAAAAAAAAAACACATCTCCTAGTCCTCCTCCCTCCTTCAAGATGAGATTTGGCCTGTGATTGTGGGGTTCCTGTCAAATGGGTTAAACAGAATAGGAAAGTTAATAAGCAAGCATATGCAGGGCAGGACGACTCTGGAGAAAAAAGATTTCGTACAATATGCTACACTGATATGTCCTGCCACCCCCCACATACACACACCCCTGAATTTAACACCCTGAAAAGATTACCTGTGCTTCTATTGACAAATAGTAGCCTTCCAATTTTCAGATATTGAAGTCATTGTGCACTTCTGACACCAAAGGAAGTGTGACAATGGCAGCTAATGGATATTCCATTGTGTTAGCAAGCACATTGCCCCCAAAGCACACTGTCATTACAGATCTCTTCCAAGTCTCATCCTGACCCCTAATCAAGGTTTTTAAAATTAACAATCCTTTTAACTACTTCACTTCTGATTACCATGTCCAAACCAACCGGCTATTAGGGCCTGACACTTCACTCATTAGGAAAGGTGTTCCCTGAGCCTCTATGTAAAGCTTTGATAATTCGGGAGTCACCCATTCTATCATTTGTCCTTTCAGTTAGTCAGTTGATTGAGCTGTTAATACTGCTCTTAAAAGAGAGGGAGAGAGGAGAGTAATCAGTGATATTTACAGTGCCATTCACAGGTTGGAATCCTGCCGTGCATTCTGTAGGTTCCCAAAGCCTGCAGTAGTTTCTGGGTTCCTAGAAAATGTGTCCCTATAGGTTTAATAATGCAATATATAATATCTGAATCTCTTTGTGACTTATTTCTGGCTACAATATGGAAGATGGCAAAGCCAGCAGAATTCAAAACCATATGAAAAATCTGTGGCTGTCAAAGTTAGCATTTGGAAGGTTAAAAAAAAAAATCTCTGACTATTGGCTATTAACCAGGAACTTGGAATGGAGAAAGGAAAAAATAAGCTCAGAGCTTTGTAGTACGTTTCTGTTGTTCCAGAGAGGATCTTTATTACAATTCATTCCCAACCAAACACCAACTGTGTTTACTTTGTCAAAGGGACTCATTTATCAGTATTACTGAAAAGCATCTAAGGGTATCATGTTTTCCCAGTGTACTGCCAGTTAATACTGGTGTGAGAATGGTTAGAATAATGATGAATGCCCAGGCTTAGAGCATACCACACCACCAATATTTCATTTTATGAGTCACAGTTTTCCACAAGAAGTTCATACTCGCCACCCACTCCCTCCTTTCTCCACTCCTCAAACTCAGCTCACTTCCTCATAAAATGTTATCTTCCTCTACATAGAGTTGTAAACCCCTTGGAGGGCAGATGTCTCATTCATTTCGGTGTCTCTGCAGCAGTTTCTGGTGTGCCTTCCACATTGACAAGTGCTCATCCTGATCACTGCTTATGATGGTGACACCAATTTGCATCAGAACATGAAATTTGGGCCATGGTTTCTAATGCGGTCCATGGACTTCTGCTGAAAAATATGCATTCTCTTATAAGGAACTCTCTAGTTAGCAAATAGCAAGCCGAAAGGTCCAAGTTATGTCATCTGCAGACAGGAGAAACAGCTTGTCTTTAGTCTGCAATGCAAAGCATTGCTCTCACATTTCAAAATGTTTCAAGTCTGTAACCCATTCATTTATCAATGAAAATAAAGAAAAAATGAATAAAATACCTCTGTCCAAAACAATGATGATAAAGGGAAGGAACATGAAGGACAGTTGAAAAATAAACATCCAGACTCTAAATAAACTGATATTCTTATCAGCACTTCTAAAAACTAATCACTGTTCCCATTAATCCACATTGTCATCTTCTCTCTTCAAATGAGATCTGACATGCTTTTAAATGATCCTTCTCTGTAAGCATAATCTTAATAATTCTAACAGCAGAGACTTGATTTGCATATGTAGAAATCTAAATCAGCATATATGCCCTGATCTACATTGAACTGGCTCTTAATGTAAAACACATGACATGGAATTCTTCCTGTACTCTTCTCATGTATTAGTATTTCTCACACTGTCCCCTATTTGAAATAAAGGATGATATTTTATATAGCTGGTGTAATTTGAGAGTAAAAACTATACTAAGGATGGTAGATAATTAAATTGAACAATCCAATATCTTATTTCTACACAAATCCATTTTTATTAAGTTACACATCTATTCTTACTTCTCTGCATTAAGTTCTTTACCTAAATCTCTCTTCTTTTTGTTAACTTCCAATTCCCTTTTGTCTAAGCATACAATGTCCCATATAGCCTTGAAATCAATTTAGCAGACAGTCCTTTTGTACAATTTTATAAACTGCAACATTTGCATTTCTATACCTCCCTTTAATTCACAAAGAACAGTATGTCTCCTCCAAAGGAGGCTGAAAAATGAAGCTGCAGAAATATTAAAATCTTCTACAACTTGGAAGTATGATTTAAAACATCCATTTGTAAAAATATAAATGATCCCTTTTTGTTGCTAGCTTCTAAAGATTTCATTTTAAAAATATGTAGAAAGTCCTCATTATACTACATAAGAGTCAAGGGAGACAATTTTCCTTGCCAACCCATGAATTTATGCACTTTCCCATAGAGTTGGAATTGCTGTTAACCTTTTTCTGAAATTTCATCTCTATACTTTATTTGATGTCTGCTGTCACCAACTCAAATCTAAGTTGTGGGAATAAATGGTAAGAGCAAACACAGATAGGTCATCTAAAAGTGGGACTGATTGTTTTCCCTCCTATAATGGTTTAGATGTGAGGTGTCCCCTAAAAGCTCATATGTGAGACAATGCCAGAGGGTTTAGAGGAGAAATGATTGGGTTATGAGAATCTTGATCTAATCAGTGCATTAATCCTGGGATAGGGATTAACTGCATGGTAACTGTAGGCAAATAGGGTGTGGCTGGAGGAGGTGGGTCACTGGGGGTGAGCCTTTGGGGTATATATTTTATCTTTGTTGATCATAGTTCTCTTTCTGGTTTCTGATGTGATGTCCTGAGTCACTTTCTTCTCCCACACTCTTCTGCCATTATGTTCTGCCTCACCTCAAGCCCCGAGGAATGGAATGAACTATCTATGGACAGAGACCTCTGAAACCAGGAGTCCCCAAATAAATTTTCATCCTCTACAATTGTCATTGTCAGATCTTTTAGTTGAAGTAGCAAAAAAGCTGACTAAAACACCTCCACAAATCAAAATTTTCTTTTTCCTATGTAATAATTACAATAAACATTTTCAAAAGATCATTAAGTTGTTAGAGGAAAAGGTTGCCAATAATGATACTAAATTTAGAAAAGGTTAAAGACAAATAGTGAAGAAGAGTAAATGGTAGAAGTCCAGGATCAACACTAGCACTTTATTTCATTTTTTTCTGCAAATAACCAATAAAGCATGCATAGTAAAATCCCCCTGATTATTGATGGGAGGTATTTTATTAATTTGATCTCCAAACCAATCTTGATACTTACTATATACATTTTATGGATGTACACAAATGAAAACCCCAGACCCTGCCCTCAGAATATTCAACTAGTGAGGACACTTACATGGGATAATTCAGTACAGTGAGTGTCACACTGAGGGGATGTGGGGCAGGTAGCATGGGAGCACAGAGCTGGGGCACTGGACCTTGCCTTGGGAGTAAGTGAAAGCTCAGTCAGAGAATGAGAGTGAGGTCTGAGTCAATAAGGTTGTTTTAGAAACAAGGAAAGTGCTTATGCAATGGCTCAGAGATAGGAGAGCACACCATATATATGAACCTTCAAGTAATCTTGATACTGCCCCCAAATTTCATAGTGTTTCTAAGAATTGCTTGGGAAACTATTTTTAAAACAATTTATTGTGATGCAAGTGTGCCAGGATCATGCTTTGAGAAAGTCAGGTGGAATGGGTTCATTCACAGATATTTTAATTCAACAACTCACTTCAGATCCTCGAGTTACTCAGCTGACCAATGGGGGGGATATATAGAAGTGATTAATGACTTAGAGGAGACATGCCTAAATGAAACAGCTTGATTGGGTTCACTAAATAAGTTCAATCAAATCAACAAAAAAATTAAAAAATTTCTTGAACACTGACTGTGTGTCAGGTTATTATGCAAGTTATATTAGTCTGAGTCCATCAGAGACAAGAACCATATCAGTTATTTGAATAGAGACAATTTAATATAAAACAGTACTAGGCACAAAATTATTGTTGAAAGGAGAAAACAAAAACTCTTGAGATCTCACAGAAGTAGTTCACTGCAGGAAGCAGCAGCTACCTTCAAGGTAGGGGATCAAAGGGTTAGAATTGCTGTAACCTGTAACATAAAACCAGATAAAATAATATTCTAAAATTTTGCAAAACTATAGAGCATGGAGAGATGAACTCCAAGTAGAAAGTAAGAAGGCATGGTTGCAACATGCTTTAGAAAGTTGAAGGAAAGGGGGAAGAGCAGTGGTGATGGAGAAGGTGCCAAGTCACTGAGTGGAAATACCTGGGAAGGTGGATGACATTTATTTAGTGCTCACTCTGAAGCAGGCTCAGGCACTTATCAACATATAATCTCATTTCCAACCACCATGACTCTTAGAGTAGGTATAATTATCCTCATTTATAAACTAGGAAGAGTCTAAAAGAGTAATTCATATCCTACAAATTATAAACTAGAATTCTGAGATACAATAGCAAACACAGGTATTGTCCTTGCCTTCATGCAGCTTGCACTCAAGAAGTTACATAGCTTGCTCAAAGTCATAAGTGGTATGTAGACAACCAGGACCATAAATCATATGGGCAAGTTGCTTCCACTACACTACTGTACCTCCAAAAGGATCCACCAAGAAATTGTGGAGCACTCTGAAACCTTTGGCCATCAGTGAAAGTAAAGACCAACAAAATGTGTGCCACCATTTCAAAACTAATTCTTCCTGTTAAACCACAGAGCACTAGGTCACCATGTCTCCATAGATATAAGGTATTACTGAAAGTACAAAGAAGATCCATTGAAATGATATTAGGACCATCTAACTATATGCATTAAGAGCTGAAAGGGTATTTGATTAACTTGATTACACAGGGGAAGAAAAACATTTCTTCTACCATCTTAGTATCCATGACTGAACCTAAATATTTAAAAGACAAAGACAGATTACCAGGGAATAGCATGCACATTTTTTAAATGCAGATTTTATATGATACAGGAAATGAAGACCCAATGATTAAGTCTGAGCATTCTTATTCTACATTGGGCAGAGAGTGGAAAATTGTGAGAATACATTATAAGATAAAGGGTATGATCTAAAAGTGGTTAACTTGGGAACACTTAGGAAGATCTGTTCATTCAGATTTCTCTTGGGGTCCTTCCAATTTTGGGGATAAGGATGTTCTTTTCCTCTGCATGTTGATAGGGCACTTATCACATGCAGGTCCTATGACCTGCTTCAGGAGAGAAGGGAAAGTCCAAACAATCTTTTCTACTTGCCATTTCTCAAACCCTTTCAACTTCAATATTTAAAATGCCAAAACACCATATTTTGGGGCAACATGCTCTGAATTCCTCCAGTAGCATCATGAAGGAATGAATAATATGGATATGAGTTTACTCACCAAAGCTGAGTGTCAGAGAACTAGGAAAGATACTTTAAATGTTTAGGGAAAAAAGCATCAAGTTTAGAATGCAAACTAGATGTAATACTTCACAAAATGTGTAACAATATTCTGGAACTTGCTATCTCAGTAAATGGTATGGACTGAAAATAAAAGTAGCTTCATTGACAGATCAACATCCATGCCTTGTTCACAAAGATTCTCCTTATTTCAGGAAAGTAGGAGTTTGTGGAGACCTTTTGATATCATCAAGGACATCTTTGATCTTGCAACTGTCTCTCAAGATCTCTTTCTAAGACCAAGTACAAAGTCAAACCCAGAGGATGCACTTCCATAGAATCATAGAACTAGAGATTTACAAAGTAACTTAGAGAGGGCTCATCTTGATTCTTCTTTTCACAGATGTGAAAGCTGAGGCCTGTAGGGAAGTGGAATACCTCAAGGTCACACAACTGGTTAATGTTTCTTAGCCAGGCTACCATAGCTAGGATGACTAGCCATTCCAGTTTGCCTGGGACTGAGTTTCCCAGGAGGTGAGACTTTCCATTTTAAATCTGGAAAAGTCTGGATGAGCAGTTACCCTCATTACAGCAGAGTAGAATTCCATTTTGAGATGGCTTTTTGAAAATGAACATCATGTACAACTGCAAGAATGGGATCTTAGTAAGTTATACTCAATGTATGTATAATATATCAAAATATCCTCCACTGTCATGTATACCTAACAAGAATAAAAAATAACAATAAAACTTAATTTCTAAATGAAAAAAAAGACATCTTTTTGATGATTCTTTAATGTCACATTCTATTCAGAACTCTCCAGGGACAGTTATCATTTACATATTTGATAATGCAGGACACCTAAAGATTTTGCTTCTTGTCTCAGAATGAAGAACAAGAACAAAACTCCCCTCTTCTGATTTCTCATCAAGTGCTCTATTGGAACAGCATATTGCCACCACTGGTCAAGGAACTTTCATCATAACTGGGAATAAACTAGCAAAATTTTCCCCAGTCTTTCAGATCTAGGTGAATGTGGTGGTAGGAGAAATAAGTTTTTCCTCACTGATGGACCATTTACATCTACAATCATTTGCCCCACATCCATTTCCATGTACAATTAAACAACTTCACAGAATGTGTCAACAAAACTATTGACTCAACCTAGGTGAAACTTGCATTACTAAACACCTCAACTTTTCATTTTAACTAAAGATATAGTATTGGCTTATATTATTGTAGTTGATAGTAAGCCTATCATAATGAGTATAATTATCACAGGCACCCAGGAATAGCTCCCCTTAGTTATAAAAACTATCAGAAAGTTTACCATTTCCTTAAAGATCATGGCTCTATGCAAAATCTATAGTATCTGGGCTGGGTTGTGGCTCAGTGGTAGAGCACTTACCTAGCATGTGCGAGGACCTGGGTTCGATCCTCAGCACCACATAAAAATAAATAAATAAAATAAAGATTTAAAAAAGTCTTTCAGTATCTTCTAATATTAAAAGTATGAAGAAGGTACTACTGACTCCTGTTTAAGAAGAATTGATGGTATGGTTCCCTCAAGTTGAATTATGGAATATTAGCTTTGGTAGATTTTTAGGTTGCACAGTTCTCAAGAGTTAAACTGGATAGCCATTAAACTGTTTTTGAGGGTGATTGAGTAAATGCTTACAGTATTTTTCATCAGAGTTCAAAGCACAGCTTGAAATGCCAATGCCGATTCAGGGAAATCAATGTCAGTATAACTAATTTAAATTAAGAAATTCTGAAATTCAATTATTATTTAGTATTAAATTATTCTGAAATTCACAGGACAACAAGTAGCATGTATCTGGCATTTTATATGTACCAGGTGCCACACAAGGTACTTTGGTTACATTCAGGAAGGTTAATTAAGCAGAGTTGTTAGCAAAAAGGAGAAGTTCAAATCATATTAGCACTCCATCAGTTGGAGACACCAATAATGCTGCCTAGATCCACAGCTTCCCTTTGTCCTCATTCTAAGCGCCTTTCCAGAGATCCCTCCAAATATCTTACACAACTCACAGCTTATTAACCATACTCTTCTTCATAGCATTCTTATATTAATTTGAGTTTGACAGAGAGAAAGTCAAATTTAGAAAACCAATCAGGGGAATCCCTCTTTCCATTCCTTCACACAACATACAGTCATTAGGTACCTACTGTATGTCTGCTCAGATTGGTCATCAGTGTAATGATTGCTATGATAGTATTATGGACAAGCATATCATTTAGCATCAAATATTTTTTCCAATCTGGATTATTTATTATGCATCGATCAAAAAAAACTATTTACTCTGAATTTGGAATATCTCAATGAACTAAACTGGTCTGAACAGGGACATCATAATATGGAATTTCATAAGCAATGTAGAAAACAGGTATCTGGTCAAGAGCATGTAGAAACCTCAGCTGAAAGAAAAGCAAGTGAGGAGTCAACAGTCTTCCAACAAATTTAGTCATTTCAACTTTACTCATATATTTTCCAGGAAGACTGCTTTTTATCCCTTTTGCCTTGATGGTTGCTCCAGTTTTTCTGCTCCTGTGTTTCATATGAAGACCAACATGCTGAATGCCTGAGTGCATCTAATAAAGTCCCTCTTGATGTGGAATATAGGGCCAAAGAATTATGTCCTGGCTTTTGTACATCATAGCCCTGTTCACAAAACCCAGGCCTATACCAGCCCTTTAAACAATGGCCCTGTCTTGTTTCCATTTATTCAAGGTGTGATTCAGAGTGATGGTTTCACCAGCCATTCCTCAGCAGGTATTCATGTGGTTTGGATTTGGAAAGCACATGGATTGCCCAGCACTGTCCCTGTTGAACATCAAATGTCAGCCTCTCTTTGACAGACCATTTTTCTAATTGGTCAAGGTCACCTTGGATTCTGCTCTTGCCTCGCAAGGAATTTCCAGCTTTTATTTCCCCCTCACCCTCCAGTCTTATTTGCCAATGTTGTGTCTTCTGCAAATTTAGTGGGAATTTTCTTACTTCTCTTGTTCCAGACCTTGGGGAGTGGGGGGTGGGGAATTAAAAGCTCCAGGAGAAACCTACATGGTCTCTGGGATATGTTGTCCCAGATTTCTCCCAAAGCATTGTTTAGTGCCCATGCTTGCAGTAAGACCCATGTAATAGCACAGTCCAGGCCTGATATCCCTAGCTCATTAATGAAAATGCCTTGCAGATCCACAAACCTCTAGTGAAGTCCAGATGTGTCCTGCATTGATTGCTCCTCTCTTTATTCAAGACCTGCAACTCTGTCACAGAAGGAAATTAAATTGGTTTAACATGAGTTGCTCATCATAAAGACAGTGCCTTGAAATCTTTTGTTAGCAAATGGCTTCTTTGATTTTTTTCTATCTTCCTCATGTGCATTAAAGTGAAAATGACCCAGTATAAGGAATAATTTTCTTAGTTATCCAGAGATGGAGTGGGCTGCCTTGAGGAGGTGGGAAAGATGCCATCACTGGAAGTACTCAAGCAGAACACAGGGAGGACATTGCTACATTGGCTAAGACATGGAGCTGGGAGACTTCCAAGTTTAAATTCAATATTAAATTGCTGCAATTTTGCATTTGAAATTTTTTCTAGTAATATGTTTCTTTCATTTTAAATTGCTTTTCAATTGTTTCTTTTCAAAGACATTCTCCAACTTCTGCAAAAAGCAACTAGTTTTCTTTTTTTTCTACACTTCACATTGTGTCAAGTACACCATAGGATTAGAAATGAGCAGAGGTTACTGACTAAAAATTTACCTTTAGCATTGGAGCAAAAGGAAAGGAAAGAGAGCATTTTTTCTTCCTTACTTTATCCAGTCCTTCTACATTGGGTAAATTGAAGTGGTAGGAGTTGATATATAAATGCAGACTTCTGTATAAATGACTGGTAAGATCTCTAAGCTTCTACATATTTCTTTCTTGGAAAAACGTAAGGCACTTGTTCACCAGAAGCTCCTCCTAGCATTAGTAGTTGTTGACTTTCTTCATTGAGACCTACTCAAAAATACCAAGGAACATGAACGATGCAAATCCCAAGACTAAAAAAAGCCAATTATAAGCCAAATTTGGTCACATCATATTCTTCTCAGATCCATGAGCTTCAGATAAATAGATCTGTATATTATTTCTTCCTTATGACAGGTTAGGGGAAACATGAATATCCCAAGATATAATCACACCACTGAACCCCCTGACTTGACTCATATAGAGTTGCTAAGACTTCTAACCAGCTGAAAACTTCACTAGGTTCGTGAAGCTGCACAATGGAATCATTGTTAATCTCCTCTTCTTCATGCACTGGAATATATTTAGAATCAGTTCTCTGAAGATCAATAAAACGAATGTGAATATTGTGCTGGTGGTAGCCTCTGTTCAATGCCTACATTTTATGACAGAAAAAAAAATAACTGGTCAAAGGAACCCCAAGATTAGGGGACTCTGCCCCTGTTATATGAGCTTCAAAGATCAAGACTGTATGTGCTAAGACCACATATGTAATTCCTTACTAACGTCTACATCATAAAAGAATGCTCAATTTCTTTACCTAACTAACCTGCCATGTAATATAACTTTCCTATAACTTGAAAAAAATACCAAGTCTTATGAATTTGAGGTCAAATCCCAAAGTCAGTCTTGTACCAGAATCAGTTGAATATTTGGGGGAAAACCAGGTGTAATGGTGACAAAATACCCTATTCCCCAAAATGCATTTGGATCTCAATATTCTTGTCTAGGAGACCTTTGAATAAACTTAAACATAAAGGTGGAGTTGTGCGGAGTAATATTTGACATAAGTGACATAATAAAAATGTACCTTCCTCAAGTAAGAGGTAGACATGGTGCTGCAGTAGGCCTGCCAACTAACGATGTCTGTCTAGCTGCCTGGAGCTTTGATGATATGCTTTATTTGCTATTGGGGAATGAGAGGACAGTGAGAGAAAAAAGAACAACATAAAACAACATGTGGAGGCATGGTACTATCCTTCCAGTTCTATTTTATTTTTTTTATTGTTGGTTTTTCAAAACATTACATAGTTCTTGACATATAATATTTCACACTTTGATTCAAGTGGGTTATGAACTCCCATTTTTACCCTGTATACAGATTGCAGAATCACATAAGTTACACTTCCATTGATTTAAATATTGCCATACTAGTGTCTGTTGTATTCTGCTACCTTTCCTATCCTCTACTCCCCCCTCCCCTCGCCTCCCCTCTTCTCTCTCTACCCCCTCTACTGTAATTCATTTCTCCCCCTTGTATTATTTTTCCCTTTCCCCTCACTTCCTCTTGTATGTAATTTTGTATAACCCTGAGGGTCTCCTTCCATTTCCATGCAATTTCCCTTCTCTCTCCCTTTCCCTCCCACCTCTCATCCCTGTTTAATGTTAATCTTCTTCTCATGCTCTTCGTCCCTACTCTGTTCTTAGTTACTCTCCTTATATCAAAGAAGACATTTGGCATTTGTTTTTTAGGGATTGGCTAGCTTCACGTAGCATAATCTGCTCTAATGCCATCCATTTCCTTCCAAATTCTATGATTTTGTCATTTTTTAATGCAGAGTAATACTCCATTGTGTATAAATGCCACATTTTTTTTATCCATTCGTCTGTTGAAGGGCATCTAGGTTGCTTCCACAGTCTTGCTATTGTGAATTGTGCTGCTATGAACATCGATGTAGCAGTGTCCCTGTAGCATGCTCTTTTTAGGTCTTTAGGGAATAGACCGAGAAGGGGAATAGCTGGGTCAAATGGTGGTTCCATTCCCAGCTTTCCAAGAAATCTCCATACTGCTTTCCAAATTGGCTGCACCAATTTGCAGTCCCACCAACAATGAGCAAGTGTACCCTTTTCCCCACATCCTCGCCAGCACTTGTTGTTGTTTGACTTCATAATGGCTGCCAATCTTACTGGAGTGAGATGGTATCTTAGGGTGGTTTTGATTTGCATTTCTCTGGCTGCTAGAGATGGTGAGCATTTTTTCATGTACTTGTTGATTGATTGTATATCCTCCTCTGAGAAGTGTCTGTTCAGGTCCTTGACCCATTTGTTGATTGGGTTATTTGTTATCTTATTGTCTAATTTTTTGAGTTCTTCGTATACTCTGGATATTAGGGCTCTATCTGAAGTGTAAGCATTAAGATTTGTTCCCAGGATGTAGGCTGCCTATTTACCTCTCTTATTGTTTCTTTCGCTGAGAAAAAACTTTTTAGTTTGAGTAAGTCCCATTTGTTGATTCTAGTTATTAACTCTTGTGCTATGGGTGTCCTATTGAGGAATTTGGAGCCCGACACCACAGTATGTAGATCATAGCCGACTTTTTCTTCTATCAGACGCCGTGTCTCTGATTTGATATCAAGCTCCTTGATCCATTTTGAGTTAACTTTTGTGCATGGCGAGAGAAAGGAATTCAGTTTCATTTTGATGCATATGGATTTCCAGTTTTCCCAGCACCATTTGTTGAAGATGCTATCCTTCCTCCATTGCATGCTTTTAGCCCCTTTGTCAAATATAAGATAGTTGTAGTTTTGTGGATTGGTTTCTGTGTCCTCTATTCTATACCATTGGTCCACCCGCCTGTTTTGGTACCAGTACCATGCTGTTTTTGTTACTATTGCTCTGTAGTATAGTTTGAAGTCTGGTTTCGGTATACCACCCGATTCACACTTCCTGCTTAGCATTGTTTTTGCTATTCTGGGTCTTTTGTTTTTCCATATGAATTTCATGATTACTTTATTTCTACAAGAAATGCCGTTGGATTGCATTAAACCTATAGAGAACTTTTGGTAATATCACCATTTTGATGATGTTAATTCTGCCTATCCATGAACAGGGTATATTTTTCCATCTTCTAAGATCTTCTTCTATTTCTCTTTAGGGTTCTGTAGTTTTCATTGTATAAGTCTTTCACCTCTTTTGTTAGGTTGATTCCCAAGTATTTTATTTTTTTTTTTGAGGATATTGTGAATGGAGTGTTTTTCCTCATTTCCATTTCAGAGGATTTGTCGCTGATATACAGGAATGCCTTCGATTTATGCGTGTTGATTTTATATCCTGCCACTTTGCTGAATTCATTTATTAGTTCTAGTAGTTTCTTTGTAGACCCTTTTGGGTCTTCTAGGTATAGAATCATGTCATCTGCAAATAGTGATAATTTAAGTTCTTCTTTTCCAATTTTAATGCCTTTAATTTCTTTCGTCTAATTGCTCTGACCAGTGTTTCGAGAACTATGTTGAACAGAAGTGGTGAGAGAGGGCATCCCTGTCTTGTTCCAGATTTTAGAGGGAATGCCTTCAATTTTCCTCCATTCAGAATGATGCCAGCCTGAGGCTTAGCATAGATTGCTTTTACAATGTTGAGGTATGTTTCTGTTATCCCTAGTTTTCCTAGAGTTTTGAACATAAAGGGATGCTGTACTTTGTTGAATGCTTTTTCTGCATCTATCGAGATGATCATATGGTTCTTATCTTTAAGTCTATTGATGTGGTGAATAACATTTATTGATTTCTGTATATTGAACCAGCATTGCATCCTAGGGATGAATCCTACTTGATCATGGTGCACATTTTTTTTTTCATATGTTTTTGAATCCCGATTCGCCAGAATTTTATTGAGGATTTTTGCATCTAGGTTCATTAGAGATATAGGTCTGTAGTTTTCTTTCTTTGAAGTGTCTTTGTCTGGTTTAGGAATCAGGGTGATGTTGGCCTCGTAGAATGAATTTGGAAGTTCTCCCTCTTTTTCTATTTCCTGAAATAGCTTGAAAAGTATTGATATTAGTTCCTCTTTAAAGGTTTTGTAAAACTCTGCTGTATACCCATCCGGTCCTGGGCTTTTCTTAGTTGGTAGTCTTTTGATGGTTTCCTTCTATTTCCTCAATTGATACTGGTCTGTTTAGGTTGTCTATATCCTCCTGACTCAATCTGGGCAGATCATATGACTTAAGAAATTTAATCGATGCCTTCACTATCTTCTATTTTATTTGAGTATAAGGATTCAAAATAATTTCTGATTATCTTCTGTATTTCTGAAGTGTCTGTTGTGATGTTGCCTTTTTCATCCTGTATGCTAGTAATTTGAGTTCTCTCTCTTCTTCTCTTTGTTAGCATGGCTAAGGGTCTATTTTATTTATTTTTTCAAAGAACCAACTTTTAGTTTTGTCAATTTTTTCCAATTGTTTCTTTTGTTTCAATTTCATTAATTTCAGCTCTGATTTTAATTATTTCTTGCCTTCTACTTCTTTTGCTGTTGTTTTGCTCTTCTTTTTCTAGGATTTTGAGATGAAGTATGAGATCATTTATTTGTTGGTTTCTTCTTTTTTTAAGGAATGAACTCCAAGCAATGAATTTTCCTCTTAGAACTGCTTTCAATGTATCCCATAGATTCCGATATGTGTTTTCATTTATCTCTAAGAAATTTTTAATTTCCTCCTTAATGTCTTCTATAACCCATTGTTCATTCAGTAACCTATTGTTCATTCTCCAAGTGATGCATGATTTTTCCTTCCTTCTTTTATCATTGATTTTCAGTTTCATTCCATTATGATCAGATAAGATGCATGGTATTATCTCTACTCCTTTATATTGTCTAAGAGTTGCCCTGTGACATAATACATGATCTATTTTTGAGAAGGATCCATGTGCTGCTGAGAAAAAAGTGTAACTGCTTGATGTTGGGTGGTATATTCTGTATATGTCAATTAAGTCTAGGTTATTAATTGTGTTATTGAGTTCTATAGTTTCCGTATTCAACTTTTGTTTGGAAGATCTGTCCAGTGGTGAGAGAGGTGTGTTGAAGTCTCCCATGATTATTGTATGGTGGTCTATTAGACTCTTGAACTTGAGAAGAGTTTGCTTGATGAACATAGCTGCACCATTGTTTGGGGCATATATATTTATGATTGTTATGTCTTGTTGGTGTATGGTTCCCTTGAGCAGTATGTAGTGTCCCTCTTTATCCCTTTTGATTAACTTTGGCTTGAAATCTATTTTATTTGATATGAGTATGGACATTCCTGCTTGTTTCCGAAGTCCATATGAGTGATATGATTTTTCCCAACTTTTTACCTTCAGTCTATGTATATCTTTTCCTATCAAATGCGTCTCCTGTATGCAGCATATTGTTGGGTCTTGTTTTGTGATCCATTCTACTAGCCTGTGTCTCTTAATTGGCGAGTTTAAGCCATTAACATTTAGGGTTATTATTGAGATATGGGTTGTTCTTCCAGCCATATTTGTTTATTTATGTTACTAAACATGGTTTGTTTTCCTCTTTGATTATTTTCCCCCCTTTACTGTCCTACCTCCCACTGTTGGTTTTCATTGTTATTTTCCATTTCCTCTTCCTGTAATGTTTTGCCAAGGATGTTTTGAAGAGATGGTTTTCTAGCTGCAAATTCTTTTAACTTTTGTTTATCGTGGAAGGTTTTAATTTCATCTTCCATCCTGAAGCTTAATTTTGCTGGATACACGATTCTTGGTTGGAACCCATTTTCTTTCAGTGTTTGAAATATGTTATTCCAGGATCTTCTAGCTTTCAGAGTCTGTGTTGAAAGATCAGCCATTATCCTGATTGGTTTACCCCTAAATGTAATCTGCTTCCTTTCTCTTGTAGCTTTTAAAATTCTCTCCTTATTCTGTATGCTGGGCATCTTCATTATAATGTGTCTAGGTGTGGATCTCTTATGATTTTGCACAATCGGTGTCCTGTAGGCTTCTAGGATTTGGGATTCTGTCTCATTCTTCAAGTCTGGGAAATTTTCTCTTATTATTTCATTGAATATATTGCTCATTCCTTTGGTTTGGACCTCTATACCTTCCTGTATCCCAATAACTCTTAAGTTTGGTCTCTTTATGTTATCCCATATTTCTTGGATGTTCTGCTCATGGTTCCTTAACAGTCTTGCTGAGCTGTCTATGTTCTTTTCAAGTTGAAATACTTTGTCTTCATTGTCTGATGTTCTGTCTTCTAAGTGTTCTACTCTGCTGGTAGTATTCTCAATTGAGTTTTTAAGTTGGTTTATTGCTTCCTGCATTTCTAGGATTTCTGTTTGTTTTTTATTACCTCTATCTCCCTGTATAGTTCATCTTTTGCTTCTTGGATTTGTTTATGTAATTCATTGTCAAAGTGATCTTTCATTGTCTGATTTTGCTGTCTAATGTCTTCCTTGAGACTCCAGATCATCTGAAGCATGTATCTCCTGAACTCTTTATCTGACATTCCATCTGCTGCAGCTATTACCTCTTCTAAAGTTGAGTTGACCTGCATTGCTTGTGGTCCTTTCTTTCCTTGTCTTTTCATACTGCTCGTGTTTCTTTCTGCTTGGTGAAACTGTTGTGTTTTTGAAATTTTCCCCCTATATATTTATATTGCTCTTGTATAGTTGCAAAGTCTCCCTTGCAGGGTGGGCAGCGGATGTGCTCCTCCTCCAATTGGGGTGACCTGTCTACCACGCTGACGGGCCGCTGGGTCTGTTCTGCCGGTCAGTCGCAGGTCTGCCTACCTTGTAGGCGCGGGCGGCGACTCTGCTCTGCACCACCTCCAGTTGATGTGACGTGTCTACCACGCCCGCAGACCCCTGGGCCTGTTCTGCTGGTCGGTCACAGGTCTGCCTACCTTGCAGGCGCGGGCGGCGGCTCTGCTCTGCCCTTACTCCAATTGGGGTGACGTGTGTACCACTCCGGTGGGTCGCTGGGCCTGTTCCGGGTGCAGGAGGTGGCTCTGCTCTGCCCCTACTCCAATTGGGGTGACGTGACTTCCACGCCGGCGGGTCGCTGGGCCTGTTCTGGGCGTGGGCGGCGGCTCTGCTCTACCCCTACTCCAATTGGGGTGACGTGACTACCACACCAGCGGACCTCTGGGCCTGTCCCGGGCGTGGGCGGCGGCTCTGCTCTGCCCCTACTCCAATTGGTGTGACGTGTCTACCACACCGGCAGGCCGCTGGGCCTGTTCCGCCGGTCGGTCGCAGGTCTGCCTACCTTGCGGGCTCGGGCAGTGGCTCTGCTCGGCCCCTACTGCAGTTGGGGTGAAGTGATACCACGCCGGCAGGTCACTGGGGCTGTTCCGTGCTCGTGCAGCGGCTCTGCTCTGCCCCTCTGGCCTCCACAGTATTCAGCAGGATCTGGACCGAGAAGCAGTTTCCACAGGTTCTTTAGCCCTGTGCCAGAGCAGTTCCGGGAGCCAGAATTCGGCCGCTCCGGGCTCGGTGTATGTTCTGATAGGAGCAGGCTCCAAGAAGCAGATTCCGCGGGTTCTTTAGCACTGAGCCTGAGTAATTTGTCTGTGAGACGCAGGCGAATGGCAGCCTGAAATTACCTGTTCTATAGCTGAATGAGCTGCGATCAGTCAAAAACAGGGATGATGACGTCAGCTCTCCAAGATGGTGGCCGCTGGCTTCCTCTGTGGTCTGACCTGTGTGGAGAACCAAACTGGACTGCTTCCTTCCCCGTCTCAAACCCAGAATTCAGCACTGTGTACCGTGATTGCACAGCTGGCAGGAGCCCACAGAATCCGCAGCGCTGTATCTTTGCGTTGCTATCTCATCGTTTCCCAGCTTGCGCCACAGACTCTAGCCGCGGGGCGATTTGCTGAATAGGCAGCGTGACCCTCCGTGCGGACAAATCGCTCGCGTTTGAGCCCCTGTAGCTGATCCTCGTGCGATGAAAATCCTTCCACTAGGTTTTGGAGCACCCCAGTTTTGCTAGAAATTCCTAACAAGATAGTTTTTAGCTGTTCTAACTCATCATTCTCCCGAACAGTGACGCAGTACACGGGGGTGATACACTCCCTTCGCCGCCATCTTCCCTACACTCCCAGTTCTATTTTAAAGGAATTAAAGTGGAAATTTTATTTTCATAGATCAGTTACATGGTTTCTGAGCATTTTCTAGTACATGTTATTCTTCTGTCTCAGTTTGTTTGCCCCTCGTCAAAGAATACAATGAAATAAGGATTGCCAGACAGGTAGCCTGTTAGGAAATGATCCAGGTCAGCAATGATAGGGAAGTAGACCTGTCAGACAGCAAAGGAATAAGAGCTAATAAGGGTTCTGTGATCAAACCACTTGGAGCAGTGGAGCTCAATCCTTCTGAGGCATTCTGGGAGACAGCACAGAATATTCCTCAGAGTTATCCCAACTGAGGGACAAGGAGACTGCATTGTATATCCACTGACCCCTCCCCACATTTGTCATTGTTTGAGGTCTGTTTCCATGGATTTTAACTTTGTAGCTCTTCTGGCTTGCACCACCAGTAGGCTCAACCTCCTCCCTTGACAAGAAAGGGGAAAATTTTCAATATATAGAAATGAATGCTGTGGAGACAGGTGCAGGACACTGACATTGATTCTGGCACAAGATTCATCTTGGAATTGGGCCAAAAGTCTACAGCTTATTGCTTTCTCAATAAAATAGATGGTGGGCTATTTAGGTAAATAAGTTGTGTGTTTTTCATATGTTGACATATATGGTGTGAGCACATATAGTCTTGTTCTATCCAGTTCACATAATAGGGGCACAGTCCCCCAATCTGGAGCTCCCTTGACATGAAGGTTATATGATATGCTCTAATGTGTTGATTACTGTGTATAAATATATTGTAAGTTTCATGCCATGAGTCATTCAACATTTAATGCACAGTTAGTCTATGTTAGAACCTGTGCTGGGTTCCAGCTCTAACAATTCTTTGGTCGACAGCAAGATTGGCCTAGCCCAGCCTCATCTTAACCCATCTACCGATCTTCACTGTCCTTAAGACAGTCATTATGCACTCTCATCTGTCCTCTGTCAATGGAAATCATTAAGAAATTGTTCTTTTCAGTGATCTCTACCAAAAACAACACTAATAACTAGCATGTATTCAGCATTAATAATTGAAACACCATTTAATTCTAAACTTAAAGTTTAACATACATTAAAAACGAAAACAGGGCCAGGGATGTAGCTCAGTGACAAAATGCTTGTTTAGTATGCATCAGACCCTGGGTTACATCCTCAGCACAAATAAATAAATAAATAATAGATAAACAAACTCTCAGGAACTGTGCAAAAGGTTTCACTAAATTAATCAAAAGATCGAATTTGAGAGTGTTATTTTGTTCTGCCTTATAATAGTTTTTTTTCAGTTACATAAAATGATACAAAACTGGCTAATAAGTAGAAATCATTAGGAGCCCTGCTTTAAAGAGTTATTATTTATGCCCACTTTCACTTATATACCTGTATTTCTGGATTTTGTTATTATACATGGATGAAATATATTTCTTACATAATATGGGCATACAAAGTTGGACACAAGGTGGCCTTTTGTGTAGCAAGAGACGGGTTATTTTGAAATAGCAACCCCTGAATTTTTCTGAACTGTGTGTTATGGAGAAAGTTCAAGCCAGCTTTTTTGTCAAGTTTGTCCTGGGAATCCTAGAATCAGCCAGGCAAAAAAATGCAGCAGCATCCCTGACCAATCTATATAGGAAGTACAGTCCTAGATTGCAGGTTAAGCTCTACTTTCCTCTATATCCCCTCTATTGTAAAGAGCTTTGAAACAAACGGGAGTGGGCTCCAATCCTAGGCTCACCACTTATTATCTGAATGTTTTCTTACCTTTGAAATGAGGATAATGATAAGACCAGTCTCAGAAGGTTGTCTTAAAGATTAAGTGAGCTATCATGGATAAAGTATTCAAGGCAGTTCCTGGTGTGTGCCCAGCGAGTGGTGATTTTTAATGGCTGTCATTATGGAACTCTGAGAGCATCATTAAATGTCTAAATTCTGAAATCAGAGAGTCTAGAATGCATTCATGGATCTACCCCTCACTAGCTCTGTTAGGCAACTTGCTTAACCTCACTGAGTCTCTATATCCTTGCCTGAAAGATAGGTTTGAAATAATTATTGTAAAGATAAAAAGAAAACATACGTGAATTGACTGAAATAATAATTAGCACAGAGGTACCAATTGTAATTATTTGGTTTTTCCCCCCAAATATTGTCTCTTTTCTTTCCTTTGCCTTAGCATAATTACAATTGATCCTCTACCCTCACACCCCATAGTCAGAATTCAAAAAATGAGATACACATTTCTGGAGCATTAGCAGGATTGATTTGGAGAAATTTTGGAAGTGGGAGTATCTTATACCCATGGTTGGACTGCTGATTTCTACCATAGATAGGCAATTTTATATAGTGCTAAAAGCATAGATGCTGGAGCCATGCTGGAGCCCCAGATTCACTGGAACTCTGGGCACATGCCACCATGCCTGTCAAAAAGAGAGGGGGGATTCAAGATGGTGGAATATAGAAGGCTGCTTTTCCTGGTTGCTCCATGGTATGAAACCAAGAAACAGATAGGCAGCTTCTCAGCAAGGTGGGTGAACAAAAAGAAAAGGACAGAGGACTTTACTAGAATTTAATACTGGACATTCAAAGCAGGGGCCATGTTGCCTGAGTTTCCTGGCTCTGTCACTGCATGACCATGAACAAGTTACTTAACCCCTATCTGCCTCTCTTTCCCTAACTGTAAAATGGAGATTAAAAAAACATTGTGTACCTTATAAGGTCATTGTAAGGTAAGGTTTAATTAAGTCAATACACATGAAGTGCTAAGTACAACACTTGACATACCATAAGTGCCATTGTCATTACTTTAGAATAGGCTAGGGCACCTGTTTCTCAAGGAATAAAAGATAGTCATTGTGACTGACCAGTTCACAGACTGGAACCTCAGTATAATTCACACATGGGTATCTCCCTCTCAGAGGTATTCTGAAGTAGACACAAGTTTCACTCTGCAAAACTATAAGGGAGCATAGAGTTAAAAATAAAGTACTGTTATGCAAAGAGATTTGATTTTGTATTAACACATCCCAACTTGAGGACTAGTTCTGTCATCTACTAGTTGTGTAACTATGTGAAATTCATTTACCTTCACTGAATCTTAATTCATTCATCTGAAAAATGGGCACAGTGGACCTTCTGTTATAAACCTTTTGTGGAGATCAGAGTAGGAATTTCAAGAAAAGTGCTTGGCAAAATATTAAGTACTATACAAATAAAATGCCTCTTTCTCATCACAGTTGTTCCTATTGTGTTTTTGACAAATATCCAAGTTCTCATCCTGTTCAATTGAAAACTGAGCTTTTACCTCGGGGCTTTGTATTACTATCTGCCTAGGGCTGGAAGGTGAGGGATGTGGACCTGGAATGGTCCAAACTGAAACTCTACAATCCCTGACTGAGCTTAGTGCCAGTGTTCCAACAATTGCACTCACACTTAAACTTGGGTAGTTATAAATATAGGTGGAGTCACTAATCAACCAGGTGGTTACCCACTGCCATGAACATAAGTAATTAAGTACAAGGACCATTTTTTTCCAGAGGGTTTGCTATTTCATAGCCAATTACCCAGGCAGCTTCACCCTACTTTGAACTTTGTGGGAAGTAAGGGCAGCATATGCATCTGCAGCATCAATAGCTTCCCTGTAGCTTCTGCCATCAACCCTATTCATCTCTTTCTAAAAGAGCGTCAGCATCCACCTGCCTTTCAGTATTTAACTCCTTCATTTAGAAAGAAGCAGCAGGAAATTTGAACCAAGAGCTATTTTTATCTTTATAATGGCAAAAGCAATTTTAACACTATATCCACGGTGTAATCTGCATTTCTGCAATCTGCTATATTCTGAAATATCAAAATCAGGAATGCATGTGTTCTTCTCAGACATTTGTATAGCTCCTTAATGCAATTTTTCTCTAATTAGAATGGTGCTCCATTAAGAGTAAGATATTTAATGTTCTTAATCCCTAAAGCAAATATAAATTTTACTGAAGACCAGTTGTGGCTCAGATTACCAAGGAAAATACAGCTTTATGGTATGAATTTATCGGAAAAGATACTATTATTAAAATGTACCAATTATTAGGCCCATAGCATAAAAGAAGCCCTAGGGTGAAGATTTATGTCTATATTAACACATCCAATGACATACATACCAGATTGCCCCTAGCCCACCACCTGAGAGGGTAATCATGCAAGGAAAGAGGGGAGTAAAGTGAAGTAATGGTGTGACACATTTGTGTTCTCTATTACTATTGGTGGAATCAGAGCTTTCTCATCACCTACGCACACATTCCTGTCACTCCTCAGTTGCTTATGCTATTTCCTTGAATCCCTCCCTATACTTTAAGAGAACACCTCCTTTCTATCCTCCTGCTACTACTCTCAGAGTAACCTCACCAGATCCTTTGGACCAGAAATGGCTTTCAAAAGAGATGAAACATCATGGAGGAGATGATGTTGACTATATACAAGGTTACTTGAAAATCTGATTAAGAGACAGGCTCAGATTCAGTAGGAATGGACTGGCAGACTCAGATCCTCTATTAAACTTCCAGTTGAGGAAAGTGCTGCTGATCCATAAACCATATTTTTTAAAGTATGAATTTACACTACACAATTCAACAGTTAATCCTAATTTCTTTTATTTCCCCATATAGGCTTGTTAGTTCTCTGATGCCAGAGATCCTATCATATATTTCTTATACATATACTCAACATACTAAGCTCATTAATGGGGACCCTTAAATGTTTCTGGATCAACTGAGTAGAGGAAAGGAAAAGGAGGAGAGTGGAGATGAGGAAAAGGGGAGTTACTGGGGACTGAATTAGAGCAAATTATATGCCATATTTGTATGCCAAAATAAGTCCCAATATTATATATAACTATAATGTATTAATAAAAAGGGGGACTTTGAAATTGGACAAACTAGGTTGACATCCCAGTGCTGCTGCTTATAAAGTATGAAACATCGGGCAAGTTGTTTACCCTTTCTGAACCTCATCTGTAAAATAAAATGATAACTGTGTAAAATTATATGAAATAATTCTGTAAAATACCCTACACAGTGCTTGACACAAAGTAGGTTTCCCATAAGTAGTGCTTCTGAATTGTCTTAGATTTCCCACAATAAGAATTTTGGACAACCTACTCATAAATGTCAGCTAACTTTTTAAGGGCAAAAACAGATTTCAAAAATGTGTGTTTCTGAAAATGTCCATTTGAATGTTTTTCCTTTTTCTCTGTTTTCTATAAATTTATTTAGCTCATGCATTTATGTTATGTCCTTTTTACATTTAACAAAACAACTTTAGTATAGTGACTGGATCTCTGAACTTTCTAAGCAGAAAACCTAGGTTCCCACTTCTGTTGTTATTAGCCAGGAGACACCAAGAATTATAACATCTCTCTACTTTAGCTCTCTTGCAGATTGGCATCCCACCTTGCCAACCATTTGTATATGAACCACTTGTATATGAACTCTCTATAACCTATTAAGCCTTCTGTGTATGCACAGAGTTGATACCTGCTTCTACCTGTTATCTCTCTCTCTCTCTCTCTCTCTCTCTCCCTCCCTCCCTCCCTCCCTCCTAGAATCTTGTGTTCATAATGATTTTAAATATTTGCCCTTATATTCTTTTGGAAATGACACTTTCTCTGTAACCATTCTAAGTGGTTCTTTCACTGTCCCCTGCTATTATTTCTGTTATAAAGAGGGGTAAAATAAACAAGAGACAATAAATATAATCTGGTAAAGTCATCCAGCAAGTTACAGGCAGACTTGTGAAGAAAATATTTTTTTGCTACTCTTAGGGAAAAAAAAAACATTTAAAAATGTCTTCCTTGAAGAAATAGGAGTAAGGATTTTTGTTAATTATATAAAATTATAAAAATGTTATCTGAAAAACAAATGTCAGATTACTAGCTTCATACTTAGATATGAAAAAAAATCATTTTCATGGAAACTCAATTCAACCACAGCTGCTGGGAATTTAGGCCAAAATTCATCACTTCAGAAGTCTACCATCCACTATTTAATGTTCTTTTTTGATATAACCAAATGTTATTATCACAAAAAAGAGTTGGAGAGATTTCCAAGATTTGTAATGTGATCTGACCAGCCCTTTAAGCAGAATATCAAGCAGAATAATCTTTCTCAAAGGTCCAAAGTAATTACCAATAATTAAAGTCTACCTTAGTTATTAGTACTATGCTCATTGTTCTTTTATGAAAAAATCATATAGCTGGGTGCAGTGGTGTAATCTCAACTTGTAATCTCAACTCCGGAGGCTGAAGCAGGAGGATTGCAAGTTCAAAGCTAGCCCTTAGCAAATTAACAAGGCTCCATGCAACTTACGAAGACAGTGTCTCAAAAATAAAAAATGAAAAGGATGTGGCTCAGTGGTTAAATGCTCCTGGGTTCAATCCCCAGTACCCTACCCCCAAAAAAGAGAAAAGAAAACCAGCTACAAATATCTCATGAGAGAGTATACACTAACATTATCATTCTCCATGTTAAAAATTTTATAGTTCTCTCATTAGATGCAATTTTATTCTGAAATAAGAATGCATTGTATATTTAGTACATCTGGCAATATTTTCTTTACTTCTGATCTTGAGTTTTAAAAGTTTAAATACCAGTACATATGGTACTATTTATTTTTACTTTTCAAATTTGGAGCCCCAAATCATAGAATAATATTTGGTGAAAGTGGACATCTCTACAACTTGCTTCCAGTTTAGACTTTAGCTGGAATTCATAGCTGCCCCAATTAATGCAGATCTGTGGGTATAAGATCTGACTCTCAGGGGAGTTTCAAGATGGCAGAATAGAGCAGGTCACTTTCCTGGTGGCTACATGGTATGAAACAAAGAAAGTGAATAGGCAGCTTCTCAGTAAGGTGGGTGTGTGTGGTGGGTTGGGGGTTACTGGAATTTAATACTGGACATTCAAAGCAGATCAGGGACTCATGAGGTTGGATATAATAAGGAAGAAATCTCCAGTGCCAAAGCTGCTGCTGTGGCTGGAGGCACAACCCAGAGTGGTCCCTCTGAGAGCACATAGAGGTATAAGGGAATTAAAGGTACCTGCATTTTTATGAGGACTGATATGTGGCTGAGTACAGAGAGTATAGAGAACAAAGACACTGACTGCCCAACTAAACTGAAAGGTGCACTACACAATAGCCTTGTACTGGAAAGAAACAGCATCTCTCCCTGTGGCATGTAGAGGACAGAGGAAGGAGCCATTTTGCAGCTGTGGTACAGGTACTGGCAACTGAGAGACCCAAATCCTTGAAACCCCGAGTCTGGCCCAAAATACAGGCCTGACAAACCCATACTGTATGACACAAAATGTGCCTAAGTGAATAGGAGAAATTAAAATAAAAGTAAAAAACAGCAAAGGGAGAAACTACACTAGAAGAATAGTCAATCAAAGGAGAAACTAATTCAAATTAAAAACCAGGAAATAAATCAAAATGACAGAGAATAAAAATCATATTTCAATAATATCATTGAATGTAAATGGCCTAAACTCATCAATCAAAAGACACTGGGTAGAAAGTCTACTGCCTCAGACTGGCAGATTGCATTAAAAAAAAGAGACCCAACAATATGCTGTCTCCAAGAGACTCATCCCATAGACAAAGACATCTGCAAATCTCAGGTAAAAGATGGGAAAAACATATCATTCACGTCAATCTCCTAAACAAGCAGGGTCTCTATCCTCAGATAAAGTTGACTTTAAGCCAAAGCTAATCAGAAGGGATAAAGATGGACATTTAATATTGCTTAAGGGAATTACATCAACAAGACATAACAATCATAAATATTTATGCTCCAAACAATGCAGTATCTATGTACATCAAACAAACCCTTCTCAACTTTAGAAATCAAATAGACCAC
The DNA here is from genome assembly GCF_964194105.1 of Spermophilus citellus. Taxonomy (NCBI): domain Eukaryota; kingdom Metazoa; phylum Chordata; class Mammalia; order Rodentia; family Sciuridae; genus Spermophilus; species Spermophilus citellus. The sequence goes on along the minus strand of NC_138190.1, from coordinate 133,474,534 downwards.
AACACAATAATACTGGATGACTTTAACACAACTCTCTCATCAGTAGATAGGTCCTCCAAACAAAAACTAAATAAAGAAACTATAGAACTAAAAATATGATTAATAATTTAGACTGCTAACAGACAGAGTATTTCATCAATAAATGAGTATCTTTCTTCTTAGCAGCACATGGATTTTTCTCTGAAATAGACCATATCTTATACAAAGCAATTCTTAGCAAATGCAAAAATAGAGATAATACCTTGCATTCTATCAGATAATAGAATGAAATTAGAAATCAATGATAAAATTTAAAAAAAAAAAAGCTACTCTAACACCTGAAGACTAAAGAATATGCTATTGAATGACCAATGGATAGAAGAAGAAATCAGGGATGAAATTTTTTTAAAAAAAATACTTAGAAGTAAATGAGAACACCAATATAACATATCAAAATCTCTGGGACACTATGAAGGCAGTGCTAAAAAGTTCATTGCATTGAGCTCGTTCATTAAAAAATAGAAAGTCAACAAATAAATAACCCAACATTACATCTCAAAGCCCTAGAAAAAGAACAAATCAATATCAAGAGCAGAAGACAGGAAATGATCAAAATCAGAGCTGAAATCAATGAAATTGAAACAAAAGAAACAATCCAAAAGAATTGACAAATCAAAAAGTTGGTTCTTTGAAATAAAATTGCTCAACCTTTAGCCAAGCTAACAAATAGAAAACTCAAATTACCAAAATTTGCAATGAAAAAAGAAATATCACAATGGAAACTACTGAAATACAGATGATGATCAGATACTATTTTGATAATTTATTCTCTAATAAAATAGAAAATCTTAGAGATATTGACAAATTTCTAGAAACATGACCTATCCAAATTGAATCAGAGGACATAGAAATTTTAAACAGATTGATTTCAAGCAATGGAATTTAAGATGGAATTATGGCCTGAGTCAAAGCTGGAAGATTCCTAAATTGGATGCTAGGATCATCTGAAAGTTTGTACACTCATGTGTCTGGTAGTTTATACTTGGTTTTACTAGAGACCTACCTGAGACTGCTGGCCAGTGACAAAAATTCTTTCCTTGACCAAATTCTGTTAAATTCCTTTGAACTCTTTTCTCAACTAGGCTTTGTCTTCCAGGCTTCCAGGTTCAACTCTGCATGTTCGGTTTTAGGAAGAATCCTGAATCCTGTTGAGTCAGTTTAGTTAAAAAAGAAAAACTTGATGTTTAATCAAATTCTTCATCTCTCACCCTAAGTATCTGATCATACCAGCCTGCCTTCAACAAAAATCCTGTTAGGTCAGTTTAGCAGGGACATACCCTTCCTCTTTGTAATATTTCAAACACTGACCGCTGGTCTGTTCCTTGGCTATAAACATCTGCTTGTCTTTGTATTTGAAATTGAGCCTGCTCTCTCCCTTACTGCAAAACTCCATCATAATAATCCCTTCTGAATAAAGTCATCCTTGCCATGTTTAATATATATCAAGAAAAATTTGTTTTAGCATCAGAATACCCACATGTCACCCCTAATTATGGTGTTACCTCACCTACACCTTCAAAAGGTCCTTTCATCATAATATGGTGCTCGAGTTCCTAAGGCAATTAGATGAGAAAGAAGGAGGAGAAGAGAGGAGGGAGAGGAGTGAAGGGGAGGGGAAGTGAAGCCAGAATTAGACAGGCAGTCAATATAGATAGGTAAATTGAGTCAGGTCGGATCAACAAGGCCAATTTTGAATGAGTCCTGAGAAGTTGGAGACCGTCCCCTAAAAGATTAAAATGTTAATTTCTTCAAAGCACTTCCTCCACCCTTATCAAGAACCTGCCCCTGCTCCATCTTGTTGTGTCCTGAGCTGCACCAACCTGCCCTTCCCACTTCAGCCCACCTGTTTTCCACCTTTTGGCTGGCCTACTGAACATTCCTGGGTCTAGTCACATACGCAAGGAGGAGGGAGATAAGGGAAAGAGGGCAGGAGAACAAAGGAAGCCTAGGACACATAAAAAAGACAGAACACTTTGTTTCTTGGGATACCAGGATACCAGCTATGGCCTCCTTCTCCCTCCCGGGAGGGGTCTATATTACCCCTTTTTAAATAAACCCTGCTTTAAATGCTTGCCTCAGTGTGCTTCTCTAATGTCCAAACTTTAACATTTGAGGGAGCAGAAGGAGGAAGGAGGAAGAAGATGAAGGGGAGGATGAAGAAAAGAGGAAGAGAGGAGAGGTATCAGAGACAGGTATAGGTCAGTTGCCTTTTTAAAATTAATTTACTTTAATTAGGTATGTTTGAAAGCAGAATGCATTTTGATTCATTGTATACACTTGGAGCACATTTTTTCATTTATCTGGTTGCACATAAGTGTGCACATTTATCTGGTAGCATTGCACCATATGTGCAGTCATATATTTATTTAGAGTAATAATGTCCATCTCATTCCACCATCTTTCCTACCCCCATTCCTCCCTTCTCTTGGCCCCATAAAATCATTTTTCCCATGCCCCCCCTATATGGATCATCATCCACTTATAAGAGAACATTTGGCCTTTGGTTTTGGGGGATTGGCTTACTTCGCTTAGCATGATACTCTCTAACTCCATCCATTTACCTGAAAATGCCATAATTTTATTCTCTTTTAATGCTGAGTATTATTCCACTGTGTATCTGTACCACAGTTTCTTTATCCATTCATCTATTGAAGGGCATCTAGGTTGGTTCCACAGTTTAACTATTGTGAATTGTGCTGCTATAGTATGCCGATTTTAAGCTCAGTTGGTAGAGTGCTTGCCTTGCATGCCCAAGGCCATGGGTTCCATCCCCAGCACCACAAAAAAACAAATCAAACTCAATTACCTTTTAAGACCTAATCTCAAAAGTCACACAATGTGCTGGGCCTGGTAGTGCATGCCTGTAATCCCAGTGGCTAGGGAGGCTGAGGCAGGAGGATACCACGTTCTAGGGCAGCCTGGGAAATTTAGCAAACCCTAAGTAACTTAGCAAGACCCTGTGTCTAAATTAAAAAAATTAAAAAGCTGGGTGCTCACGTGTAATTCCAGAGATTAATTCCAGCCTCAACAATTTAGCAAGATTCTGTCTAAAAATAAAAAAGGGCTGAGGATGTGACTTGGTTAAGTGCCTCTCGGTTCAATCCCTGGTGGTACTACTATTACTACTACTGATAATAATATTAATAAAATAAAAATGGCTGGGGATGTGTCTCAGTGGTTAGGTACCCCTGGGTTCAATCCCCAGTACACCCCCCCCCCCAAGAAACAGAAGTCACATGATGTTTCATTCACTGAATTGTATTGGTTGAGACAGTTATAGAAGTTCACTCAGGTTCAGATGAGGACACAGAGACCTCATTTCTCAATGTAAAAACAAAAACATGTGGGATGGGATATATATTGATGTGGCCATCTTTGGAAACGTACCTTGCCACAGTGAGGAAAGGGAGACCTAAGATGAACACTTCAGCATCTATAAAATCTATCATTTGTGGCCACTCAGATTTGCTAGCTTTGTGTATTAGGAATAGCTCCTCAATGGCTCTGGTTGGCTGACTGGGGAAACTTATCATTTTAATTAGACAAATACTAGTTGGCACCACTGAAATTGACCTCAAGATCACACTAATATTCATCACCGCTATCTTGTCCTCTATCTCGTACTTGATACTCCACTCACCCTCAATTAACACCACTACTGATTAAGTGGCTTACTAGGTGGGGTGACTAAGATTTTTTTTTTAAGAAATCCAACCCCTGGTCAATATACATTTGTCAGAATATGCTGATCTTTGTCCATTCATCATCAATAATTGGGCAGAGAAGTACCAAAGAAGGTTCTAGCACACTACCTGGGGCTGAGCATATTCTTATCTGCCACCATTAAATGATGGTGGTTGCACTATAGCCACCTAATAATCTGGGTCAACTACCCAGCCAGTGTATTAATTCTTTTCCTTACCTTCTAGTCTATTGGCATATGAAGTTGAATGTCTGAACAACAGCTGTAGCTCAAGATTTAATGGGACACTTACTGTGTCCCTTGATAGATAATAAGCAGGATTTCTAGACTCATGGAACCTAAAATTGTGGGGTTGAGAACAAATACTCTAAATGAACTACTGATAGTGATGGATGGAATACTTATCTACCTCCCTTGGTAACCAGACTCATGGGTTCTACCTAATGGGGACACAACACCATATAATGGTCCTTGATTTAGAATCTATACTGTACCCGGGAAGACGGTGCCTCATCCTTCCAAATTGGCACCTCACCTACACTTTCAAAAGGCCCTTCTATTGCTTTATTAGACCAGGACCTTCTGGTTGGTGTGATGTGTGAAATGACCTGAAGAGGGCAATGTAACTATGGCCAAAAATTTCTTTTCTGTATGTGAGCCATTGGTCCAAAGTTAAATTATAAGATATTCCATGTCAGTAGATCAAATATTCTCACATCCTTCAGAAAGAAGAGCTGTCCAAGTCCCCACAGGCAGCAAGGGTAGAATGTTATCTGAATTGTAGGTCAATTCCAGTCTATATGAATTTCAGAATAGAAAAGGTCCAACAAATTCAACTTGCAATGAAGTGTACACTTAGTCTTCTCAAGTGATGGTGCCTTATTGGGGACACAGCATTGATCTCTGTTGCAGTCAGGTAAGCCACTTTGTCCTGGTAGTAATAAAACCAGAATTGGTGGGGGAACCCATGTTGTTCTCACAAATGGTTTCCATCCCTGATACCATGGCTATCCATTAATGAGTCTATCATGTCAGCATTGGCATGGCTTCTGACAGAGGCTGGCTGATTGCAACTAGATGAGTCATTCTGTTTGGTTGTTTGGTGCCTATTTTGGAAAGAATGCAAGATCTTCACACTTTGTGCTGTTGAAACTCAAAATATGACATCTCAAAGTATAGTGCTTTGTCATGCTGAGTACCTTGAACTAAAGGAGATTGGAAGACCTCAGAAGCAGCCTTAGAAGCAAGTTCTCTCTGACCTCTTTCTGGGTCCCTGACCAACTGGCTTAATCATTTGCTACTACCCATGAAACTCTGTATATTTCCACCTTAGGCTACTTCTCTCCACATAAAATGGATGAATGGGTGAACTGTATGAAGTTCTACTCACTGGATAATCTCCTCTCAATGTTTCCTTTCAGGGCCAACCTCTGGATAGGTCTTTAATGCAGAAGCAGTCCATATTCAGTTTGTACCTATATAATGAGCAAAATGAACTTTCACCTCCCTCGAGCCCTTGATTAGCATCTCATAGGGAAACTCCTCCCCAATATGGTGGCCATAGGTGTGAGCTGAGAGAAAGGCACCCGTGCAAAAACAATGAACAACATCATGCAGCTAAGTTGGCTCTGCTCATGTCCAGATTAAAAAAATGTTTTCCTGAAGGTCCTCCCTGACCTTGTGACTTGCCAGATTTGACAGAGCCCAACTCATGATGTGCAGATATGTCTGGTTGGTCATTTTCTGTCTTATGGCCCCACCATTCCATTTCTACCAGGACTAAGTAGCACAGAAGAGGCTGTTTTTAAAAAATAATAATGTACAGTTTTCTATAGCAAGTGGCATGATTTTCCTATTAGGATATACAGTAAATTCCACCTTGTATCTTTCTACAGCACTGATGTCTAGCAAAATTGGATCTCTTGGGTTGTATGGTAAATAGGCCAGAACTCTATTCCCAAGAGTATAATATGCTGTGTACATATCTAACTAAACTAACTAAACACTCTGCTTCTTTCATTGTGGTAAGGAAGGCAAGATGCAGTAGTTTGTTTTCTATTTTGAAGGGGAAGTCCCTGTATGGCCCAGAGCATACTAAAATCTTTCCAAATGTAAGTAACAGGTCCCTGGATCCTTATAGCCTGTCTTCTGTTATACAGTGCAAGTTAAGTTTCTTCCCAAGGCATGCAAAGTACTTAGCACTTCACATTCCTCCATTCGGTTTAACAAAATGTCATTGATAGATTGGAGTAATGTGATGTTCTATAGGATAACCAAATGGTCCATGTTTCTTCAGACTATTTTATGACAGAGGATCAGAGGGTTAACATAACCCCGAGTACTAGTGTAAATTTGTACTATCATCCATCCCACATGAATGCAGCCTGGTTTGGATCCTCCTTCCTGGAAAGAATGGATCAGAACACATTCATCGTGTGTATAAGATCCTGGGTTTGATCCTCAGCACCACATACACAAAAAATTGTCATATCAATGGCCACAAACCATGTACCTGAAGCTGCATTAATATGGCTTAATAAAGATACCATATCTAAAGCAGCAGCTGTGAAGCTGCAATTGAGGTTACAACTTGAGTTTACCATAGTCCACTGTAATCCTCCAGTATGCAATTGGATTATTAAGGACCAGGTGGATAAATTATTGAGGATATGATAAGTACTACCATTGTTGCATCCTTTATATTTTTAAGGGTGGTACTGATCTCTACCACTTCTCAAAGATACAATTATATTTACTGTCTTCACTGGGGATAAGGAAGGGAGAACATGATTCAGAGGCTTGCACTGAGCCTTCCCATTATGATAGCTCTTACCCTACAGGCCAAAGAGCCAATGTTGGGATTCTTCTAACTACCAAGTACATCCATTCCAATTATCCAATTCTGGACTGGGGACATGGCCACAAGAAGAATCCATGGATATAGTGGACCTACTGTGAGCTAAATCTGAGCCACAACTCCATTTATTACCTGGCCCATATATATTCCCACTATAATAGAAGGGCCATGGTGATAACTCTGGTGTTCACATACCAATGTCAACTGATCCTAACAAACCTCAAATTATTTGGTTATCACCTATTCCCCAGGGTATAGTTATTCAAATAGATAATCTTAACTTTTTTTCAGGGAAAGTCTGGAGGAAACATTACAGGCTTTTCTGCTTATGTTGGTGCTAGATATGAAAAGAGGCTCGGGGATGAAACTGGCAAGAGATCATGATTCTTTTTATTGGGGAGGCTGCCCTTTCACATCATCCATCTTTGATTTTTTTTTTTTTTGGTTGTGTCAGTTAAGCAAAAATCTTGTTGGAGGGGGCTGGGGCTGTAGCTTGGTGACAGAGTGCTTCCTAGCACATGTGAGGTACTGGGTTCGATCCTCAGCACCACATAATATATACATAAAGATATTGTGTCCATCTACAACTAAAAACATTTTTTAAAAACTGGGCTGGGATTGTGGCTCAGTGGTAGAGTGTTTGCCTAGCACACATGAGGCACTGGGTTCCATTCTCAGCACCACATAATAAATAAATGGATTGCATCCATCTACAACTAAAAACATTTTTAAAAATCTGGGGTGGGGTTGTGGCTCAGTGGTAGAGTGCTCACATAGCATGCATGAGGCACTGGGTTCCATCCTCAGCATCACATAAAAATAAAATAAAGATATTGTGTGTCCACCCACAACTAAAACAAAATATTTAAAAAATCTGGTTGGAGTCCCACTTATTCCTAGAATATGTTTTATTTACCAACTTCATATTTCTCTGCAGCTTAGGACTCCTTGGTTACCACTCTGATTTTGCTGCTTACTATAATAACTGCACCCACTTTGCACCTGACAGCAAATCATCTGGATTTGACATCTGGATTCCATTATTTCTAGATCCTATCATCACCTTTGCCACCAAGTAGCCCAGTTTTATTACAGCATTTCCCACTCTCCACTCTGGCCTGCATAGAACAGGTAGTAAGCATCTTAGTTATGGTGATGCCCTGCTCTCTAGTACTTTAATTGCTTTGGTAAATGAAGTGTCTTCCAAGTCTTCCTGTAGGAAATGTTTGATTGGATTTCAAACATTGCAATGTATTTCCTTCCACTGACATGACCAATCCTGAAAACTTCCGATTCCTCCTCCAACATCTTTCATGCAATTTCTGTGAATTATCATTTTTCCCAAGCTTCCAACAACCATACTAGCAGCATGTTAGCACTATCTCCCAGGGTCCCTGACAGTCCTATATCATGGGAAAATAATACCATATTACTTAACTCCCACATATCCACTTTATGTTTTATTCCTTGGGATCTGGTACACTCAGAATCCAATCTCATATATACTGTCCTGTTAACAAATGTTGACTAGACTCATAAGTTCCTTCGGTACATAGTTCTTCTCTTAAAAGGCTCAGAACTTTCTCAACTGGATAATGTTGTAACTTCATTTTATTTATGTATCTCATGGCCAGGAAGAGAAGGGGAATAGATTCTGAGAGAAATTACATGTTTTCTTGCAAGACATAAGTATTTGTTACATCTTCTAAATAAAACACTAAAGTTTAACAAGTAGGAATAGGGCTGCTTTGGCAGACCTAGGGAGTTCAGAGAAATCTCAGAAGTAAAAATTTTAGAGTACATTAACCCAGATACCTATCCTGTGTCTATCCTGTGTCTACTTCCCAATCAGTGCCTTGACCTTGGCATAGATGACTTACCAAAGTAGAGAATTCAACCTTCTCTCCAGTTCTGAGATACTTGTTAAGTCCTGAGATTGATCATCAGCTCACCTTCCAGCTAAGATGTCTTTATACATGCTGCCAAAGATATTTGGTATCCACACTTCACCTTAAGTCAGTTTACTAGACTTCCTTAGCCTTTTTGTTGTCTTAGTTCAAGGCATCAATAGCATATAGCACAAGCCAACTAATTCCCTAGTGCTTACAATTATTATTTCATCCAAATGTTTATTTTTTTATTTTTATTTATTTATTTTTATTTCTCTTGTCAGGGTGTTCACTGCCTGTGACCTATCCCAATTCACCATTGACAGTCTAAACAATTTCACTGCTACAAAATTCCAGAAGCTGTTAATATTCCACCTACCACCAAGGAAGTGATTCTCATTCCAAGCTGATCAGTATGCAATACAACTCCAAAATCTCATTTGAGTTTTTTCCCCGATAGACCTATTCCTAGTCATAAGACAGATTCCATGAGAAATATATTATGAAATGATTTTGTGTATAAAAGAGAAAGACTGCTCTAAAAATAAAAACTTATACTTGGGAAAGCAGGATTGGATACAGGAAAGTTTGAACTACCAAGCAGTTGCAACAGAGACTTGAACCAATCCCACCAGGGTTCTGAGGGTATGATGGCCTTTCAAAGTTGCCCTGATAATTGAGGATATATGTTCCAACTGATTTATATATTACACAATATATACATGTACAAAAACATCACATGATACCCATTATGTACTACTTTAAGTTTTTATGTATCAATTTTTAATTTAAAAATTAAAAGAATTTTAAAATAAATAATAATAAAAATTCTACATCATGTATATCCACCAGGCTGGGATATTAGAGTAAGATGTACTCCATGTTTATATAAAAATGTCAAATTATATTCTACTGTCATGTATAACTTAAAAGAATAAAAAATTAAACATTAAAAAGTTCTTCTCTTATAAATTTAAATAAATTTTTGGAGAATAAGCTTTTTTTAATTTGTAGATGGACAGAATGCATTTTATTTATTTTTATGTGGTGCTTAGGGTTGAACCCAGTGCCTCACACATACTAGACAAGCACTCCGTCACTGAACTACAGCCCCAGCCCTGTTAGTCAGCTTTTTATTACTGTGACTAAAATACCTGACAAGAATAATTTACAGGAGGAAAAGTTTATGTTGGGCTTATAATTTCAGAGATTCAGTCCATGGCCAGCCAACTCCATTGGTCAGGGCCTGAGGTGAAGCAGAACATCATGGTGGAAGGGTATGGTGGAGGAAAGGTATCAGTTCATGGTGGCTGGAAAGAAGGAGAGAGAGAGAGAAAGAGAGGAAGCAGAGAGAGAGGGAAAGACAGACAAGGTGTCAGGGACAAAATAGCAACTCGAAATGCACACCCCTTTTTCTAGCCTGCTGCACTTTGTCTATAGTGATCACCTAGTATGGTAATCCTTTCAAATTATTAATCCATCAGGTTGCCGACTGGGGCACACCTCTCAAAATCTAACACTTTTACCTCTGAATATTCCTTCATTGTCACATGAGCTTTTGGAGGCCATCTCATGTCCAAAATATAACATTCACCCATGGCCCTTAAAACCTCATGTTCATCTCACAATATAAAATGCATTCAGTCCATCTCCAAGAATCCCCATAGTCTTAATAGCCCAGCATTGCTCAAAAGTCAAAGTTCAAAGTCTTGTCTGAGACTCAAGGGAAACTCTTGGCTGGAAGGCCCTGTAAAGATCAAAAGCAAGTTATATAATCCAATAAAAACATTCCCATTCCAAAGGGGAGGAAGAGGGGCAGAGAGAGAAGAGAAGGGACCAAAATAAGACCAAAACTAAGGCAGGCAAACATTAGATTCTTTGCATGTCCAGCATCAGGGTTACATGTTAGTGAGATGGGATTTCCAAAAGGTTTGGGAAGCCCCATCAAAGGCCTTGCTGGTTACAGTAGCCTCTGTCTTAGCAGCTTCTAGCTGTGGTTAGAAACAACCTATCACTAGATGTTCAAGGTTACTGGCATCTCTAAATCCCTGGGGTCTCCACTGAAGATTTGGCTTTATTATGACAATAGTCAGGGGTTACCCACAGGATTCCAACTCTGGTACACTTTGCCTGGTCTCCCAGACCTTCCTTTAAATGCTTAGGGGATCATAGAGGCTTCCACCAACTCCAGCATCTTGCATTCCTGCAGAATCAGTACTACATGGACAATTCTGAGGTCTACCATCATTTTGAGCAGTAGTTGGGTCCCCTTGAACCACAGCTACAGTGGCCTCTGAGTGCCTGGGTTACTGAGCATGCTGAAATGAATTCTAGAGAGAATGCTTTGTAGGCACCCCATGCATGACCAGGGTACCCCCAAGGTCTCTCAAGTTAGTTTTCACATTTATACCCTAAGCCTGCCATGGGTGTGGTCTTGCCGATTCCTGAGATACACTCAAGGCATCTTTTCTCTTGTCTCTGTAAAAAGTAGTTAGCTTCTCTTTGGTAGCTATAATCTCTTCAACAATCACACTTTTCTTAGTCCCAATTTGGAACACACTTCTTTTTTAAACCAAACTGCACAAAATCTTTCTTCTCTGCTTTCTGCTGATTCTCACAGTAAACCTGGCTAAAAGCAGCCAGCAATATCCATGCCACATTTAAATTCAGCCTCATAGAATGTCTCAGGACATGGACAGAATGTAGACAAGTTCTTTGCCTGTATGTAACATAAATGGCCTCTAGTTCAATTTCCAAAAGAGTCCCCATTGCCCCCTCTGAAACCTTATGAACAGTCTTTAGTGTACACATTCCTATCGCCATTTAATCTTCTGAGCTCCCACTAGAATCACCCATTAAACTCTGCTAACATTCTAAGGCTTCTATAGCCTGCATCTCCAAAATTTTCCAAATTCATTAAAAAAAAAATAAAACACAGTTCCAAAGGCTTCTGAACCACATGGTTAAGTCAGTCCCAGCAAAACCGTACTTCTCAGTACTTACTTTAGGTGTTAGTCAGTTTTTCATCACTGTGACTAAAATATCTAATAGGAAAGGTAGCAGAATACAACAGTTACTAATAGGGCATTATGTAAAATTGTGGATGTGTAACCGACGTGATTCTGCAATCTGCATTTGGGGTAAAAATTGGGAGTTCATAACCCACTTCAATCTAATGTATAAAATATGATATGTCAAGAGCTTTGTAATGTTGTGAACAACCAATAAAAAACAGACTGTCTTGTATATTAAAAAATAAATAAATAAATAAATAAAAAACAACTCAGAAGAGGAAAAGTTTATTTTGGGCTCAGTTTCAGAGGTCTGAATCCATGTTTGGTCAGCTCCATAGCTCTGGGCCCAAGGTGAGGCAGAACATCATGGCAGAGGACAGTGGAGGAAAGCTGCTTGTTTATGCCAGTCAGGAAGTGGAGAGAGAGAACAAGGTGCCAGGGACAAAATATAAACCCCAAGGCATGACTCCAGAAACTTACTTCCTCTAGCTATCCACACCCTACTGACTACAGTTACTACCCAATATAGTAGTTCTATCAAAGTATTACTTCATCAAATGGATAAATCTACTGATTTGGTTATAACTCACCTAATCTAATCATTTCACCTCTGAACATTCCCACATTGTCACATGAACTTCTGGGGTAGAGGGAATCTTCCCATGATGATTTCCCATTATTTTCACACACTATGTTTCTTTAAAATTGGGAAGTTTAAAATTGGGAAGAGGTGAACTTATCCTTAGATGAGACAGGGAAGAAGGTTTTTGGGAGAGTTGCAATATTAGCCTTAAGTGACTTATCACTACTTAAAGGCCATTTAATTGGTGGCGGGCATAATACTAACAGGTTTTGTCATGCAATAACGGTGAAATTTACATTTTTTAATCAGTGATGAATCCCAACTTCAGTTTGTCTTCTGGCTACTCCTAGCATATTTCACAACACAGACAAAATTCTCACCTTGAAATGGAAGCATAGCCACTTGTACACTATGGTTTGAACTGAGTTTATTCTCCGAAGTTCATGTATGGAAGCTTGATCCACAGTGTAATGGTGTTGATGTGGTTGGATTTTTTTTTTATTGGTACATTATAGTTGTACATAATGGTGGGATTTGTTGTTTACATATTCATACATGCAAATATAACAATATGATCTGGCCAATATCATTCCCCAGAATTTCCCATTTTCCTCTCCCCCCTCTCCCCCAGTCCCTTTTCTCTAATGATCTCCCTTTGATTTTCATAATATGCACCACCCCCCACCCCCACATGTTTCTTTCTTTTTTTTTTCTTCCACATAAGAGAGAGAACATACAACCCTTGACCTTTGGAGTTTGGCTTATTTTCCTTAACATAATGTTCTCAAGTTCCATCCATTCTCTTGCAAATGACATTTTTCTCTATGGCTGAATAAAATTCCATTGTGTATATGTATATATTCTCGGTTTTTTTTTTTTTTTTTTTTTTTTTTAGTCTTTGGCAGATACCCGAGCTGGTCCACAGTTTCATTATTGTGAATTGTGCTGTTATAAACTTAGGTATGCAAAATAAATAAATAAATAAATAAACAAACAAACAAACTTAGGTATGCATGTATCACTATGGTATGATGACTTCAATTACACAGAATAAATACTGAGGGGTGGCATAGCTGGCTCATGTGGTAGTTCCATGCCTAGTCCTTTGAAGAACCTCCATACTGATTTCCATAGTGGTTTCACTAATGTACAACACTGAGGTGGTGGAACTTTTAAGAGGTGAGAGGTTTAGAACAAGGTAAATATGTCATAGGGATCCACTCTCATGAATAGATGGATGTTGTCATGTGGATGTTAGATCTCATGTGACTGAATTAGTTCTCATAAAAGTAGATTGTTAGAGGGCAAGAGCACCCCACATACTTGGCCCCTTTGACATGTGCCTAGTTCCCTTTTCACTTCTCTACTATGTTGTGGCATAGCCAGAGAATCCTTGCTAGTATGCCAGTGCTATGCTCTTTAAACCCTCCAGCCACCAGAATCATGGGCCAAATATACCTCTACTTTATATATTGCCCAGCATCAGGTATTTTGTTATAGCAACATAAAATGTGTTAAGACACTGCATTATTTGATCATTCATTAATTTTCCTTTTTGCATCAATTCTATCTGTAATAGTGCTCCCCACATAGATTTACTCATCTATTCATTCATTCCATAATACTAAGACATACCTACTATATGTCAGGAACTAGGTGCTAGGGATACAGTAATCAACAAGGAAGATAAAGTGCCTATCTTCATGGAATGCACATTCTAGAAGAAAAAATATTTTTCCAATAATCATAAGTGATATAATTCTATCAAAACAGTATTGGATAATAAGTATTTGACTATGTGTATAGTGTAAAGGAAAGTTACTGTAGACAAGGCAGTCAGGGTAGGCTTTTCTGAGAAGGGGTTTCTTAAGCTGAGGTCCACATGATGAGATGAATCTGGTCATGTCAAGATCTTGGAAAAAGAAGTTGATTGAAGCCAAGATCAGAGTAAAGTGAGGAAACGAGCCACAAGAAGGTCTGCAGGGAGTGGGTTTCAGACAGATAGCCAGAAAAGAATAGTAGAAAGGCTGTGAATTAGAACTGAGGTTGGCATGACTGAAAATCAAAAAGAAGAGAAACAGGGCTAGAGGTTGGTGAACACAGGGAAAATCAGACAATACAGGATTGGAGACTAGGTATGGGGCAAATTACATATGACCCTGAAGTCCGTGGCAAATCATTTCTGAGGACACAACTTCATAAAGTAATTATGACCAAAATATGTGAACACACAGTCACACTAACAAAGCAAATTTTGAGCCGAGGACAATAACAAAGTCTCATCAGGGTAATAACAATTATGTTTTTAAAGAGCAACTCTGGCAAGCTGGGCACATGACTGCAACCCCAGCAATTTAGGAGGCCAAGGCAGGAGGATTGCAGCAGCAATTTAGCAAGACCCTCAAGCAACTTGATGATATCCTGTCTCAAAATAAGAACAAATAAATAAAAGGAATGGGGATATAGCTCAGTGGTAAAGCACCCCTGGGCATCTGTGTATGAAATAGGGTATATAGAGTCAAGGATAGAAACAGAAATGCCAGTCAGGAAATTATTTCAGTAGTTCAGAAGGTACAACAGTGTCTTGAACAAGGATGGCAGCCATGGAGATGGTGAGAAGTTATCAGACTCTGGATATATTTTGAAGGTAGAACCAAAAGGATCTGCTGACAGATTAGATATAGGATGTAAGAGAAAGACAGGACTAAGATTAGCAACACAGTAACTAGAGTAAGAGTGTCAAGTAGTGATTCAGACAATAAGTGGGTTAGAGTAAGACATACTGAGGGCCAAATCAGCAAGGTTTCATAGTTCTCAAAGAGATGTGTATACTGAGTGGAAGAAAACAGAAACACAGATATAAGGAGAAATTTCTCTTATTGAAGATGGCTTCATTGACAATTTACTTCTCTAGTTGGCTAAAGCTAATGTGTTCTGATTTGATTGACTGAATTGAGGAGATCTTCACTTTCTTAAATTGCTCCTGGAGCTTATACTCCAACACAAAATAAAGCACCCAGTCGCCCTTTGTCACACCCGTTTTGCAGCTTCTAAAGTAGCAATGATTGTGGCAGTGTCTCACCACAAGCTGTGCTTAAGGGGGCTTAAGGCTGGCTGGAGTATCTGCATGCACTGTGCAAATGTAAGAGTAAAAAGCAAATCCAACTGCAGCTGTGGCTAGAAAGCCTGCCCATTAGAGGTACTTTTGCACTTCGCAGGCAGGAGGGTATTCTACAAGCAAAGCCATCCCACAGGTGCTGGGCTGGAGCACAATTGATTTCTTTTGTGGAACTAGCCACAGAGAAATCCTTCATGTGTGCTCCCAGACTCAGTGGCAGTTTCAAGTTGATGTGAAGTGCTGACATGTAGCACAGAAGTGTTCCTGTTAGAACATTTTGGTATTTCAAAGCATCACCTGATGGGAGAGGGTAGAGGGAAAACAGAGGTTAAAGGGGAAAAGTGAGTTTTCACAAAGTGGAAAAGAGAGTTACACATTTTTTTATCACATCATATTGAAATTTTCCTCTTTCTCTCTCTCTCTTGATCTGTCTTGCTCATTATTTGCAGACTGACTGATACATAGTAGATGTTCCCAAACTACTGTGAATGGATGAATGAATGGATAAATGAACCTAAATCAACCTTGGAGTCACTGCCAACTGAGTCGTGTTGTCAATATTTATGTGAAACTCCAGTTCCAATTCCTATTCTTGTGTTTGGTACCTGGGACATAAGCAGCCTACATCTACACAGTGCAACTGGAGCAGTTGGTTTCCTGGAACTGGTTAACAAAGGGAAGGAAAAAAAAAACAGTCAACTGTCTCAAATGATTCATTTGATATTTTTTTCTACTCAGTTGCCTAGTCTTTTTGTCCAGATTACAAACACAAACAAAATAAAAAGGCACACTAATGTCAGCTGGATGCAAGTACATCTCTCTCCTGAGCTATGGCCATCAGCATGAAATCTGAGAGTCTGAACAGTAAGATAAAAGGTTGTGTCTACAACTTCCTTTTAGTCACCTCGGGAGTGGGGGTGGAGAACAGTCAGATCAGTTGTTTGATGTCATGAATTCAAAATGCCCAACTGATTGATTCAATTTTTCACTACACTACTTATATAATCAGGGCTCTTGTATAATCAGCATCTGTTTTCTCCATAAGGTATCAGCTCTTGATCACCTCTCAAATGCCCCTTTTGAAAGATTACAAATATTAGGCACCTTCACTCATCCCTGTTTGGAGATTTTCTCACGGAAATCTCTCTAGCCATTTTGTGCACCTCCCCCTACCTTGGTAGCTGTGTCCCCCAAAGATTTCCTTTCTAATCAAGGCTGAAATCTATGCTCAAGTTTTGAGTAAACAAACATGGGGTTGTCTGTATCAGCAAATAGCATTTTTGCCAGTCAGTCCTGATTTGATGTATTGAAGGTTTCCAGACTTTCCCAAATGCCAACTGCTTAAGCTGAACAATGACACCAAATGAAACTGCATGTCAAACAAAGGCACATCAGGAGGAGGAACAAGATAATGCTGATGTCATGAAGGCTGTCTCAAGTGGTGATGGGGGTGCATAGCCAAGGCTGAGTCTTCACATTGTACAAGGCAGAGCTAACACAAAAGACAGCAGGAGAAAACACGCAAAAAGGACTTGAGATAATACCTATAGAAATTCAAATTGCAGATGAACTCGTTATCATTTCTAATTCTTCCTATTTAGGAGGCCATTTGTATTGCTCTCCTGTTTGTAATCTTCAGTAACAAAATGTTTTAAATTTTATTTTAATCAACAAATAAAATGCATAACAGTTTTAGGTCTAATAAAATATTTCCATGAGTTAAAAGTATAATAGCTGTGCCCTGGGGTAGCATAACCATAAGTAAGCTACTCAGTCTTTCCCAGTGATTAAAAAAGTGGTTTTATACCAATAACTTCCACTTCCTATTATAATACAATTCTGTCCATCACTAACAGCCTGAAATTATAAAGAGCAAAACATTTAATGAACTTGCTCTCATTAAAGTATGCATATAATCTAACACTGGGAGAAAGAAAGCTAAGATTCAGTTTGAATGGTCCTAGAACAACCTTAACAGCAGCTTAACAATCAAACTAAGGAGTATTACACTACTGTAGCAGTTGGAAAGCAATTTATTTTATTTATTCTCACCACTACACTTTTTGGACCTATAATGTATTCCACCTATCAGAAAGCTTTATCTCAGCTGGAAAACATGAATTCTTATTTTTGTTTCCAAAATTCCAATTCTTTACTAAATTCTAAGTGCTTTTAAAAAATTGAAATGTTCATGTTTGACATTTATTCTTAGGAATAAAATACATAGTTACATTCAAAGTGTGTACATCTATGATGCATAGCCTTAAATAAATGATAAAAAATAAAATGTAATGCACCTTGTCAAGAGCATAGTTGAAAATGAGAACTTTTCCCCCATTGGTTTGATTTTGACTTGCATAACTTGCATACCAGCTTTCATGCTTATTGTTGTATCCAAAAAAAAAGTATTCTTGTGCTACATATCCAAAGGCACAATGATACCGTAAGATATTTAACTATTTTCTTCACCTCTGGCCATTATTGTATCAAAATGCTGAGATTTCTGGGAGTTGTAGTTCTCATTCTTGTTAACTAATAGGTATGAAAATGCTTGAACTGGAATGTATAAGGAGGGGGCATATTTTGAAATTCTCCCAGGGAAAGAAATCGAATAAAGCCTGGAGGAAAGGTCACCAAATGATCTATTTCCTAGTGATTGCATGTAGTATTTTTGATTCCTTTCATTTTTGATGGTACAACTGTGACAATGTATGGCAATTCAAAAATAATTGAACACTTTCACAGGCGTTTACTTAATAACTAGGCACTATACAATATTGTAGAAAGTGCCAAATTGTGTTATCCTTACAAGTGTCTAACCATTGAAGAATACAAGTTTTGGCTACATGTTCATATATAACCTGATTATTGAGTAACCAGAACATGTGAGAGTGTTCTATTGTACTTGATTAGTCTATAATTATTTGTTGTGTGAAAGTTTTCATGAATGCCCTTCAATTAAAATATAACCTGAAAGGGCTGGGGATATAGCTCAATGGTAACATGCTTGTCTAGCATGCACAAAACCCTATGTTCCATCCCCAGTCCTGGGAAAAAAATAAACAAACATAAAAATGAAAATAAGCAAAAATAATTTTAAGTTCTGATGAAAACTGTCTCAAGTCATCCAACAATAGATATGTATTTATTTTAAATGTAAAATCTCATTTTTTACATTAAAATAGATTTCAACATCACTAAGTTCCTGTACTATCACAAGAAAGACAGCAACACAAATATGCACTTGAAACCCAGAAGCTAAATTTAGTCTTTATAATCAAGTTTTCAGCATGACAACCCACCTACTTTGGAGTATTGTTTTCTGGGCCACAACAACAGGTAGATAGGTATGTAGATAGAAGATGGAAGATAGATTATTGATAGGTAAAAAGAAGAAAGGAAGAATACAGTACTAGTGACTGGACACATAGACTGGATTGGATTCAGGTTGTCAGCAGGCCTCTAGAAAAGATGCTTACTGGATCTGTCTATACAAGCTTACTAAATTGGCCATTTTGACTAAATTGACCAGTCAATTGAATGAAACAGCCACTTAACTCCCTCCCACCTCAATTTGACCAAAACCACCTGTTAAGGAACTTGTGGACAGTCTTATTTTCCTGCCTCTTTCCAAATGGCAATTACTTCCACTGCTCTACTCACCTGTCTCCTCCAAGCAGCCCTTTACTAGTTCAATTGTTTTCTCAATTGTGATTGGAGTTAGGGAATAACTATTTGTTCCCCAGGACACACATTTTCCTAGGATTGAGCGAGTTACAGTAATCAGCTGAGCTGATGGCTGCCCTGGGCAGAACCATTTGAAGGCCCCTGAGGAGTAGGTTAAACTCTTGAGTGCTCCAAGAATTTTGCTTCAATCGAAAAATCCATGAACTGCAGGTTTGGCATTCAGTCCACCATTTCATGGCCTGCACTCTCCTCCTAGTGATCTGAAATAAATTAACTGAGTAGGTCAGACCAACTCACATTCCTTTAAGGAGCCACCCAATGGAAAGACACTGTCCGTTTACTGCCCAAGCTAGATGCCTTGATTCCGAAGTGTGTGATGAAAAGGGAAGCGCAACTGCAAGTTTTAATTGAGATGTGCTTATTTCCATTTTAATCCTTACTACAGCTGTACAGGAAACAAGACATCCATGGAGAAACCCCAAGAGAACATGCAAGAATCTAGAAGACTTGCTTGCTTTATTTCCTGGGCATGAGATACCCACCACCTTCCACAAGATGGCAGGCAGTTTTCATTTTACTATTGGTGATCAACAGGAAATTGCTCCACTCTCAAGTGACAGCAACCCCAGGTAGCAAGGGTGACATTTGCTTTACATTATGATACACAGTAATTAATCATTAGTGATCCCAGAAGTAAGTCCGCTAAAAATTCTTTGTGATGGCTTTTCACAGCAGGGTCTTTCAATATTGATACTATTACATGCACATATGTTCAGCCAGTGTATGTTATAGCCATGGCTTTAAGCTTTTAGGGCATTTTAATTAATATTGCCTAGATTAATATTTACCTCTTATTCAGAAGGGGAAATGCTAAGGCTAGTAAAATAAAAACAAAGAAAAGCAATAAACAAGGCTTTGCAAAGCTAAAGGCAACTGCCAAGTTTCAGCGTGAGTCACGTTTGTCTTACTGCATTTGTTCACATCTCCATCTTTTTCTCAGCCTCACCTTAAAACCTCCTGGGCAAAAATGCTGTGAAGAACTTGGCTGGAACCACCACTACCCACTCCTATCTGAAAACAGATGAACTTGTGAAGGATTTACTCTATCCCCTCAACAGGAAATGTTCACATTGCTTTCCAATATGGATTCAATTCCATTGCACGAAACACAGCTACAGACAATAAGCACAGATGTTCTTCTCACCTAAGAACCACCCTCCAGAAAGGTTCACCTACCACCTGAACAGCCACAGCCAACCCAGTTCCCTCCTTGACCTGTAGCTAGACCAAGATGAAGACAATCTGCCTGGGTCCACTCCAGTGGTAGTGGAAACACAAGTTGTTTAAGTTCACACCTCACTTTCACTTATAACTGGTTAATTCTCCACTCAGTTCAGCCACGCCCACTCCTAAGCCTTGTTAATGTATCTTTTGAAAATTTCCTTTTACTCTTTCACTAAAATTTAGCTTTCCTTTGATAGTGACACATCCTTCACAACTACTTTAGCAGTTCTTCTTGAGCTTTCATATGTAGATGGGTCACCTGGCCATCCTGCTAAAATGCAGATTGTGATTCAGTGGGTGGTCCTGAATGACGCTGCACCACAGGCCACACTTGAAATAACAAATCTCTGTAGTTCCTTAGTTCATCTACACTCCACATTCTACATAGCCTGGGGTAAAGAAGATTCCTCAATATATTCTCTAGATTTCTTTTTATTAATAACCCTTATCATCTGACTCAAACTCTCTTCATAGTCATCTCCAGATCTCCTTCCCAGGCATTCCAGTGCATTCGCTGAAAGTTCTGGGACACAGATTACCATCCCAAAGAACCATATCCTAAGCAACCATTCCATTCCACAATAATTTAACAACTTTAACTTTTGTATGGCTAAGTTATTCATGACACTGACCCTGAGCTCCTTCATTTCAATAACACATCTTTATTTCATTTTAGCAATCTACTCAGTGACCACACTATATATGGTCTTTTTTTTTTTAAATCACCTAAAACTGTTTTTACTTTTTTTTTTTTTTTCCTGGTACTGGGGATTGAATTCAGGACACTTATCCACTGTGCTACATCCCCAGCCCTTTTTATTTTTTATTTTGACACAAAGTTTTGCTAAGTTGCTTAGGGCCTCACTAAGTTGCTGAGGCTGGCTTTGAACTCACAATCCTCCTGCCTCAGCCTCCCCAGCCACTGGAATTACAGATGTGAGTCACAGTGCCTGGCTTACCCTAAAACCTTAAGCTTAAAATTTCCCTATCTTATCTCAACCTTCAATTGGTGGCTTCCAGCTCTACTGTTCCTCACTCCCAGTAGACATACTCTCCCATTCCATTAGACTTTTCCACTCCTTGAATACCTCCATACTTTTAAAATGTCCTAATGATTCTTGTTTTGGTCTTTATTTCTACCCAGTTGGGAAAATGTGGTCAACCAGTTCTATTCTGAATTTTCCCTAATTTCATCTTTCTGAGACTGTTATGCTAAAGTCAATCCTGAGTGCCCCCATACTTATTGTTTACTCCACCCCATCTAAAAATATCCTAGTGAACATGGAAACAACTCATACAGAGCGACCCCATTACATGCCTACCTCAGTGGAACCTGCAACATTTCTGCCCGACCCTCTTGCTTGTACTCACAAATGTTTTTCTGACCTTTTGCATGCTTCCCAAACTGTCAAGTTATAAAACATAAATATCTTTGGTTTTCATTCCCTTCCACCACAAAGTATTTTCATCTTTATTCTAACTCTTCCTTATCTCCTGCTATCTTTTGCTTTTCCTTTCAAAATTAATCTCAATGATTTTATGAGCCTTTTAATATAAATCACTCTTATGCCCTTGATTTTTACCTTGAAGCATTAAGTTTCCATTCACTTAGATTATAACACCTTACTTTCCCATTGGGTTCTTCCTTTCAGCACATACTTCCATCTCCTTCTCTCTAACTGTTTTAGTCAGCTTTTCACTGCTGTGACTAAAAGACCTGAACAATTGTAGAGAAGGAAGAGTTTATTTGAGGGCTCACAGTTTCAGAGGTCTCAGTCCACAGACAGCAGGCTCCATTCCTCAGGTCTCGAGGTGAGGCTGAACATCACGGCAAAAGAGTGTGATGGAGGGAAGCAGTTCACATGATGATCAGAAAGCACAGAGACTCAGCACTCCAGATACAAAATATATGCCCCATGGCCACGCCCCCAATGCCCACCTACTCCAGCCATACAGCACCTGCCTCCAGTTACCACTCAGTTAATCCCATCTGGGATTAATTCACTGATTGGGTTAAGGCTCTCATAACCCCTCTGAACTATCTTGCATCATCTCCACATGTACTTTTGGGGGACACCTCACATCTAAACCATAATTCAAACCATCATCCCCCCCAACCAAAAATGCTCTCCATAACCTGACTTCTTACTCACTCAAGGTACAATCCCAACCTACCTTTTATTTGTAAACATTTGTGTGTGTGTGTGTGTGTTGGGGATAGAATCCCAGACCTTGTGCATAATAGGTAAGTGCTCTACCACTGAGCTACACCTGCAGCCCTAACCACTTTAAAAAGAGTTGTCTTCATTCACTGTCTCTACTTTTTAAAAACCATCCATTCTCATTTTAATTCCCCACAAATGTATACCATAACATAAAGTCAATGTCAAACTTATGAGCTATCGCTGCCTCCACCACATCACCCATGGCCTCTCAGTCTCCAATCTCAATGGCCTCATCTCTACCCTTTTTGTGTTTTATCTCTTGGCAACAATTGACACTGATGCTCATTCTCTCATAGAAACATTTTCTTCTCATCACTTTGGTTCTCTCAGTCTTCCTACTTCACTTTTTATCTCCTTTGCTGATCAATCACTGTTATTTCTCCATCAAACTTAATGTCAGTGTCCCAAAAGATCTGCCCTTAGTCCTCTGCTTCTTGCTCTGTACTTTCCACTCACATGCCTCTCATCCTAGGATGTCATTCCCTTGATGTCAATTATTTTTCCATACCCTTATTGTATACTAACTTTATATGTACTTTAGATGAGTACCAGAAAATATAATAGGATTATTGACTGTGGATTATATTAATTAGTGTGTGTGTTAGATAAAGGATGGTAAGCATTATGTCCAGGATGTACTGTGAACTGCAAAACTTAAATAAATGATGTAAGAGTCTGCACCTGGGCATAGACCCCAGATGTCACCCAGTTATCAGCTGCAAGCACAACCAAACTAGGACTTAAAAGACCAGTCTTCCAGGGTCCAGCAGGACTAATAGGGCTCAGACAGAGAGACCAAGAACTCTGTCACTGTTGTCCCCCCTGCACCAGACTCCCTGATGGACCCCGATTGGGTTCTAGCAACCCAGACTTAAGACACGTCACAGGTGAGTATCTAGGACCCTTGAGTGTAGACTCACTTAGGACTTAGAATTAGGATGTGTGTCTGAAGTGTGATGAGAATTAATAAAATAGATTTGATTGAATCTAACTGTGCCTCAGATTAAGTCTATAGTAACAGCTTGTGACAGTACTGATTTATTATGTTTTTCAGTATCTAACCCCTCCACCCACCTCTTCCTGCTAGAGTGTCAGTTCCACAAAACCATGGAATTACATCTGTCCACTGACATACACCAAAACATGGTGTACAGCAAACACCTGTAATAGTGCCTGTAACACAGTGCTCAATACATTTTACTGAATGAACCATTACCTATGAAATAATCACTGCCATATTAAATCTGTAAGCCAATCTTTCTCTTGAATACATACTTCCTTATGGTTATCTTACCAATGCTTCAAGTTGAACACAGCCCAAATCAAAACTTGAACTTTAATACAACTCCAAGTTTACCAAAACTTCAAGTTTAACACAGCCTAACCCAAACTCACTCTTCTTGCAGTGGTTCCTCTCTCAGATCATAGCACAGCAAGGCACAAGGTTCGAAGTCAGTTTGACTCTTTTATCTTTTCTCACCGTGCAGAGCCAATCAAACATTAAGTTCAGTGGATTCTATCCTCTCCCATATCTTGCATGCTCATGAGACCTCGCTATTTTCATCCTCCCAGACACAGCCACAGGCCTGGTTCTGCTCTTGCCTACATTCTTAAAATTACCTGCTAAAAGTATTATCTCCAGTTGCTCACTACCATCTATCCTACCCAATCTTGTCTGACTTATATTCCTGAAAAAAAAAATCTGATAATATTACCTTTCTCTTGACATGTTTCCAAAAACTGCCTGTTTTCTGAAGGTTTAATTCTGAATTCCTCAGCCTCATTTAAATCTCCTCTATCATCTGGCTTCAAATCTCCTTTTTGTCTTTACCACCATTAAATTTTTCACAGTTCCTATATTCTGGATATTTCTACTCTGAATGCTCACAAGCCCAGTGAACATAACAGAAGATTCTAAGATAACACAGGTGGAAAGAATGGTGATTTGTTTAAAGAAGATATAAGACTCACTGGACAAAGGGGACAATTTAAAACTAATCTTTAGTGAGGAATTAAAATGTGAAAAAGACTCAAGACAAAGTTCTGAAAAATGGTCTATTTCTCTGAGGGCTTAGATGGGGTTCAGAAAGGAAGATCATGGGCCATATGTATCAGAATCTTCTGGGGGTAGGCCATGAGATATTCATTTGTAGAAACCAGCCCAGGAGACTCACATAGTGATTCAAGATTTAAACCAGTAATTTATCATGTAATATCCACATTTTCTATCTTCAAAGGGGACAAGAAGAAATATCTGTGTCCTAGTACTCCTAGGTAAATGGAAAAGACAAAACCTGGTTTCTTTTCTTGGCTCCTTACTTACCTATGTGCTTAGGCAAGTCACTTACTGCCTTATGTAAATGCAGAGGCTGCTGGGGATGACCTCTAAGGACGCCTGCCACCATGGTTGTTAGTGACTCTAAAGAGCCATGCCTTATCACTTCACATCCTGAAATTTCATGCCACCACCCTACCCTCACCAAGAACTATGAGTTAGGAAGTGACTGGGAGTGTGACTCAAATGTCACATTCTCAGTGAGGCTTTCCTTGTCAACTTTATCTAAAATATCAAGCCCTGGGCCCATGCTCCCTATTCCCTTGCCTAATTTAATTTTTTTTCCATTACACTTAATCCTGACTTACTATACATTTCACTTAATTAAGCTGCTTCTTGTCTGTCTTCCTCCACTGGACTGTAAGCTTCATGACAGCAATAGTTGTGTCTGTTCTGTTTTGTTCGATGCTATATCATGGGGACCTCTAACAACATCTGGTATTATTAACAAAGTATAACTACATAGTTTTTGTCATTCCCTGGTTACTAATTCCTTATCCCCCTTTTCAATCTCTCTCTCTCTCTCTCTCTCTCTCTCTCTCTCTCTCTCTCTCTCTCTCTCTCTCTCTCCACTTGCTCTCTAGTTCTCTTTCCTTTTCATTTGTCTATTCTCTGACTTCTTTATAGCCTTTAGGGCTGTGTCAAGCAAAAAGGGATAAGGAGGACAAGTTGGTAATAGTAACTCATGCCCATTTTAGCATCTTCTCAGTTTGCCCAAATGAATATTAGAAAAAGGAAAATTCTCAAAAAAAATAAAAAGGAAAAGGAAAATTCTCTCTTTCTAGCTTTTGGAGACAGAGTCTTCCAAACCTAAGAAGAACTTGGACAGAGTTTTATTGTATGTTAAGAATATTTTAGAGGGGCTGGGGGTGTGGCTCAGTGGTAGAGTGCTTGCCTAGCACGTGCAAGGCCCTGGGTTTGATCCTCAGCACCACATAAAAATAAACAAATAAAATAAAGGTATTGTGTCCAACTACAACTAAAAAAATATTTAAAAATAATAATACTTTAAGCTGGGTGCAGTGGCACACACCTGTAATTCCAGTGGCTTTGGAGGCTGAGGCAGGAGGCTCATGGGTTCAAAGCCAGCCTCAGCAAAAGCAAGGCCCTAAGCAACTCAGTGAGACCCTGTCTCTAAATAAAATACAAAATAGGGCTGGGGATGTGGCTCAGTGGTCCAGTGCCCCTGAGTTCAATCCCTGGTACCTGCCCCCCCAAGAAAATAATACTTTAGGCTATGAAATAAAGTCCATGGGATGCTGGTGACATCTACACAGCACCACTTACAAAATAAACAAGCAAATAAATAATGTACATTTAACTACAATAAAATGACAGACAATCATACCAAAACATATATGTCACTGAATTTCGGCCAGAAGTTACTCATATTACATTTTGCCTTGCTGCAAGAGGGGCTCACCCAGGGTCACCTGGAAGCAATCTGATGAAGTAGATCATATTGTCCATGGTTCTACCCTAATAGGCATTTTTTTCATTTCCTCTTATCTCAAAGTTGTACACTCAAGTGTTCTATCCCCTCCATTCAGGTGGCATTTGCCATCTTGCCATCACAGAATCCCTTCAGAAGCCAAGCTTCTACCCAGCTCAGTAGATCAAGGAACGTGGGCCACTATGCTAATAGAAATAGTAAAGCATATTTTTGTCAATTGGGGCCTTCTACAAGAAAAATAATGCTCCTTATTTTGCTATTGGTTTTACTTTTACTCTATTGCTATACTTGTTTGTGATGCTATGGATGAAGATTTTGAGCCTGGAAATGAAGAAATAAAGGCAGATGTATTTTCCATGTCCTTTTAGTCATGGAAGTAGCCTCTCTCTCTCTCTCTCTCTCTCTCTCTCTCTCTCTCTCTCTCTCTCTCTCTCTCTCTTTCAAACAAGATAAAACATCTCTAAAAATCTTGGAATAAAATTTGGTGCATAAAAACTATGATGCTGTTTGGCCAGAAGAGGACTTTCCTAGAATTCAGAAAATTTGTGGAAGCCAGTAGAAGAGTCCAGAGCCTAGCAGGATGCTCAGTAAATATGTGTTGAATGAAGACAAACCTAGTTCTTTATGGAAGGCTTATTCTTTTGTGCAAATGTTGGCTTTATATGGTGAGAATAAAGCAACTAGTAAAGATTTGGTTTCAAACTGTAGAAGGGCGAAAAGCAGAGAAACAGCCCCAAAGTAGAGACTTGTATATTTTAACTTAAAACATTCTCCTTTCCTCTTTGCAGGACCCCAAGCAATTTTATGTCTTTCAGGATCTGACCAAAGCTATACTTTAGACTTATTGTAGCCAATGATCACCTTGGCCTCTCCAACCCCCAGGAGATGCTACTTTAAGAATTTAACAGAAAACAATTGCCTTGAAAAGGGAAACTCTTGTGGCTGGTCAGCTTTTACTCTATCAGTTGAGGAATTCGATTTTGATCCTTTGTTTAACCTTCATTTTAGAGAAGGTAATTGACCAGGACACCAAATGGTGATAGGGTAAGCTAATAATCCTCTATTTGCAAAGATTGATGGGGAAAAGTTGGCTGATAAGAGTCCTAAGGATTCCTGAATTTTTTGATCTCTCTGCTCCACTGTCCCTTACCCAATCAAGCTGATTTTCAAGTCAATTTAATAAATAGTTATTAAGAGCCAACTAGGTGCCGAGCATCTTTTTTAATATTTAATTTTTAGTTTTAGGTGGGCACAATATCTTTATTTTGTTTTTATGTGGTGCTGAGGATAAAACCCAGTGCCTCACGCATGATAGGCAAGCACGCTACCACTTGAGCCACATCCCCAGCCCCAAGCAGCTTACTAGATGATGTTCTTCCCATCAATCCTTCCATCCAACCATCCAATCAATATTTCTTAACACCTGTAGTAGCAATGCAATGTGTTAGGTACTAGACAAAGCAGTCATGGTCTCTACTCTTCATGTGGATTATAATCTCTTGGGGGACAATTTGTCTGCTAGAAGCATAAAAATTTGACTAAATATAATTAAAACACAATATTATATGGCAAGGACCTACCGTGTCCTTTGCACTGAACCAGGTTTCACATAATATGCTCTAATCCTCACAGAAAACTAGCAAGGTGGGTCTTACTATCTTCATTTTACAGTGGAAGAAAATGAGACTCAGAAACATACATATTAATTCCCCTCTACTTTTTTCATCAATCTTAAGGGAAATTGATTATAGAATTATAATCTGCATTGTTGAATGATTTCTAATTTTGTGTTTTCCTGTTTATGAATTTTCTAGATGGCAATCAAGAAGGAAAAAAAGCTAATATACAGTATCTGCACAAAATCATGAGCCAGCAAGAATATATTGAGTCAAAAGAGAGGTG
The DNA here is from genome assembly GCF_964194105.1 of Spermophilus citellus. Taxonomy (NCBI): domain Eukaryota; kingdom Metazoa; phylum Chordata; class Mammalia; order Rodentia; family Sciuridae; genus Spermophilus; species Spermophilus citellus. Next base: position 133,446,445 of record NC_138190.1, on the reverse strand, counting down.
TGTGAGCAACTGCAATAGCCTCTCATCATGTGTGTTGAACACTTCAGATACTGCCTTCACTGAGGCCAAGAGTCTTACTTACTTGTGAATGGACCATACTCTAGGCATAGCATGAAGTAATCAAGATAGTGCCTCTCTAACCATGATACTGTGAGTACAACCCTGCTCAGCTAATGATGCTGGGCTTCACAAAAAATCCCTATGCAAATATATGTCCAGGGCCCTCCCACCTCAGTCTCTTTGCTCCAACTTTTCCCTAGCCTGGAAGGTTCTTCACCTGTTTACTTATAAAAATCTGACCCTTCCATTAAAACCTAATTAAACTTATGCCTTCTCCAAGGTGACTTCCCCAACAATTTCAGTCACATCAATACCTCTCTCCTTTATTCACAAACCTGTAGCTCTTTGTCAGAGCCCACCTTTTATGGGAGTTTGGTTCAATAAATATTTTTCCCTGTGAGATCATGAGCTCCTAAAAGTCAGAGTCTTTATGTTGGTCTTTCTTCTGTGTATCCCACTGACTTCCAGTACAGTATCATATGCTTTACTACATAGCAAATGCTTTTTGAATTACATCAGACTGATTAATTAAAAATCAAAATCTTTCGTTTGTAGACCACAATTTCCACAACCTTGAACTCCCATCTGGGCCCTGGCACTCCAAATCTGGGGAAACACAATGATAATGGAAAAAACTTGGGCTTTAGCATCAGACCAAGCTGAGCTCAGATCCAGCACCATGACTTCCTGTTTGTGTAAACCTGAGCAAATCTTTCCCTCTATGTGCTTTAGTTTTCCTTGTCTACACAATGGATATAACTATCCTCACAAAGTTATTGAAGGGAGGGGGGATAGTAGAAGATAGGAAAGGCAGCAGAATACAACAGACACTAGTATAGCAATATGTAAAACAGTGGATGTGTAACCGATGTGATGCTGCAATCTGTATACGGGGTAAAAATGGGAGTTCATAACCCACTTGAATCAAAGTGTGAAATATGATATGTCAAGAACTATGTAATGTTTTGAACAACCAACAATAAAAATTTTAAAAAAACAAAGTTATTGAAGGAAATAAATGAGGCATGTGTGTGTGTGTCTGTGTGTGTGTGTGTCTGTGTGTGTGTGTGTATGCTATATAGTGGACACACACACACAAATCTTAATTTCTCTTTTCCTTTCATGGTAGGCAAAGGCCCAATGTCTGGAAAACAAGCACAAACCCATGCTAACCAGGGCTGTCAATCTATAAGGGACCAAATGCATTGGCATTTACTGAGCCCCACCTCTTTGTCAAGTCCTATGCTAAATTGTATAGGGGAGGTGAAGGAATGGAAGAAGAAACAGACCCTCTCTTTAGAGATCAAAAAATCTATTGGTAGAGGCAAAAAAAAATCTGAGACACACACATTAAGAATTTCAGAGGCCATATGCTAACTGCCAGAGGTGGCAGAAGAGGAACAGGTCTAAATGGGCTGACAGACTGGGGGAAAACTTAAAAGCCCTCTGACAAATAGGTTGGTACAAAATGGAAGGTAGAAAAGAAAGTGATCATTCCAGTCCAAACAAATGACATGTGTGCAGATATGGGGCTGGGGCATGTGCAGGGGGTTGGAAGACAGCCAGTAAATCTAGATTCCTCTGAGATCAGGTGTAGGATGATGGAGAGTGAGTACTGGATTGGAGTGCCTTGAGTACCATCGCAAGTTATTGGCAAAGAGCATCCCATGAGGCCCTCTTATTAGAAAACTGATTTCCAATTTAGAAAACATGTTTACTGAGCCCATGCTTTGAATGTATATAAAATATCCGCTATCTTGCAGCACCCAAGACAGCTGGACTACAGAAAGGAAGCTGGGAGATCAGTTATCTCACATCAACCTCCAAAGTCAGGGAGACTCTGGGCCTTTTGCATATGACAGCCATGATAAGCAGCCCTTCCCCCATGACAGGTGTCCTTTCTACACACTGAGGAATGAGTCCCCTAGAAGTAGAACAGGACTGCCCCAGGGAATCTAATCAAGGCAGGCATCAGGATGGCTTTCCTCTCAGCTCCGCACAAACTCAGGCTGCACGTCCCATGCTGGAACCACAGAACTGAAGCCTCCCACAGGCACCCCAGGATGGCTTGCTGGCCATGACTCTAGGGCAAGGTGGCTTGCTCCCCAATTTGCCTGAAGTGGGGGCAGTGATCATGCTGATTGGCTTCCAGCTGGCTTTTCTAAGCTCTAACCATAAGAAAGATGGGTCTCTCTACCAGTGACATGAATTGAGAGTAGGAGGGGGACAAGCCTTGCATTCCACTCTGGTTCGTACCACCACCTGGGTAGGAAAGTTTTCTTCAGCAAGCAAAAAGGAACTGTGAAAAGGAAAGGCCAGGTGGGGGGGGGGCAGTTTAATCTGGGAGGCTATCTGGAATGAGGGCAGCTTTGTGAGTCTCTGGTTCTGTGTAGGCAAGTGAGAAATTTGGAGGACCTCTTACCAGGTGAGCTCAAGTGCCCATCAGCTCAGTCCATCAACACCAATTGCTGTCTTCCCCACCACACACACACACACACACACACACACACACACACACACACAAGCAAGCCAGCCTCCAGGCTGTTTATTTTCTGTCAGAAATGGGGATCTCCGTGTCAGTTCATTTGCATTCTTTAGTCCCAAACAAAACCCATATTAAAGTGCCTTGAAGAACCCAGCTAACTGAGAAAGCTGTTTGCCTTGGGGGGGGGGGGTGGAAGTCCTTACATTGGAAGGGAATCAATGTAGTATTCTATTTTCAGGCCAAGTACAATGCTTGCATTGGGGAGGGGGGGTTCCCATTCATTCTGATCAGCAAGCCTGAATGGGATGGTTAGGAACTTAGCATCTTTTTCAGTAGCCTTCTGATATATTATCTTCTGTTTTCTTCAATTTTACCAACTTGTATTGAGGCCTGCAAATGCAGCCAGAGAAGGAAAAAAAAAAAAAGGAAAGAGGGTACAAACAGCTTCGGCAGTGGCCTGCTATCTCCCCCTTCAGAAGTGGGGATGTAGGTTCTTTTCTCACTTGGGAAACAGATGGTGTTTTATGCTTAACACAATCAGTACCGCCTCTCTATCTGTGCCCCTAACCTTCCCCACCTGTGTGAAACCTAATCAGTGCCTAATGAACATGCTTGGAGCTGTCTGGATGGAATTAGTCCCAGTAGGAGCCGGCCTTCAGGTACCAGCACTCTCTTAAACCATGGAGCTGCAAAAGACAAGAAATCTTTACATCAGGGCTAATTAAATAAAAGTCTGCCTCTGCTAAATACATGTTGTTTTTCCTCCTCTAAAAAGTAGGCAACATTTGGGGTGTTATATTGTGTAGTTAATACTAACCCCTCTTCTCTCTGCAACTATGGGCAAAGGTTTGTATTTTGAATTTCCTCTAAAGACATGAGATGGTAAATACCTTTTCAGTCATTCCCACTTTTAATGTGGGCTGCTTTCCTGGAATCATGTGTTCCTCTGTGCAAACGTATGCACACTAATGACCCCAATATTTTGGCCAAGCTTGCCAAAGAGCTGTTTACCACCCCTTCCCTTTCACAAATCTATGATTTTGTCCCAAGGGAACAAAAAGAGGAATTTGTTAAAGTGCTGATTAAACACGCCCAAACATATGCAGGCATGCACGTGCACACACACAAGCATACACACACACAGACACACAGAGTAGCAGTGGTGTTAACAAATTATTATTGATATATTTAGAATTTTATGAATAATTGCAACAAGTTAGAGGCTTCTGGGTAATGTGTCAATTGCAAAGAAGAAACCCACCATCTTCTGATCAAAAGCTGTTATTTTTGATGACATAACAGGGTCATTAGGTCATGGAAGCTCCATTACCTCACCTTGAGTTGAACCCTTCTGATGACATACCAAAGTATAAATCATCATGGATTGGTCAGGATGCCCTCCCCTCCCCCTCCCCCCTCTTTATAGTTCGTAAGGAATGGGAACCCACAGACTCTGTTCTTACTCTTTTCATCTTCCTGTGAATTTCGCTGAGGGGTCATGCTAGTGCCCCTCACCTCCTCATCTCAGACCAGCAGGAGCCTTCCATCTATCCCAGTTCCATGGACCTAGAGGCAATACGAATCCAAAATTTGCTCAGATTGGCAAAGTCCAAGCAAGACCTCAGGTCATTTTCTTGTCGTAGCCTGAACTTCTATCAATCTGTAAACCAGAGATCGGCAAATTATAGCCCACAAACCAAATCCTATCCACCATTTGTTTTATGAATAAAGTTTTATTAGAATGCATCCATGCCAATCTCTTTATGGATAGCCTCTGACTGCTCTCCCACTATGCTAGTGGAGTGGCGTAGTTGTAACAGAAATCACAATACAAAGCTTAAAATACGTGGTCATCTATCCCTTTACATGAAAAGTTTGCAGACCTCTGTTTGTATTGCAGAGTGCTAGTTGTGCCATATAGTTCTTTCTTTGAAGCTAGTTGTATTCATACATTGAAAGTTTGGTGGTACCTACAGGGAAGGTGTGATACCCTTCCTTACCTATCATCAGGGTTGCAGTCAATAGTTCTATAATAAAAGATAGGTTAACAAGACAAAAATGCAACAAATATATTTAATGAAAATTTTACATGACACAGGAGCCTTCAAAAATAAGACTCAAGGAAAACTGTATTTTTATGCTTAAAATGAAGAATGGACAGCCATATAGAAATGTGATTAGAAAAAAAATGGTTCTCACATAATTCAGTAGACTGAGGATGGAAAGCCCAGCTAAGTATGCCTGTTCTGATTTTTCTTTCCTCTTTGTGTGGCTTTCTTCTCTGAGTGTGGGGCAGGACCCCTCTGGAACAAGGGTCTTGTGACCAAATACAAGACAAAGTAGGTTAGAGAAGTTCTAGAATTTCTTTATGGCCAGCTCCTACACAGAAAGTTGGAGGAAGGTTAAATGACATATTTCTAGAGTTTATGGCTGTCTTTGAGAGGGGTTCTAGATTCTATGGCATGCTTTGGGAAGAGTAATTCTCATTTCTATGAATCACTTCAAAGAGGAAAGAGGGGGAACAAGATAGGAGGACAGAAAGTCAGAGAGAGATCTTCTGAGGCCCTTCCAATGTCTTTCAGTTTCAAGTATTCAAGCATGCCAAAACACCATGCTTGGGGTTATCATTTTTTGAGCCCCAACAACTGTCTTTAACTAAACTTGTCTTAACTCCCGAATCACTTCCAGAAGAAAGTGAAGGTGACAAAGATGCTTTAGAGGACACAAAAATGAATAATGACAAGGGTAGGAGTGCCCTGAGAAAACCTGACTCCAAATACATCACTTAGTATTGGTCCTGAAACATCCTCAGAATCCTCAATACTCCCGTGGTCACAGCCTCACCTTTCAAAATCATAATACCTATGGCCTCACTATCTTCTCAATATAAAAATCTTAACTTTTCTATAATCTAGAATTATATTGTACAAACTAGCTCGAAGTACAAGTCAATTCACAAGAAATTGGACCCATGACCTATCCATCTTCCTGACTCTTCAGATTCACAACTAGAAGGATTTGACCATTAGAAATACTGATGCTGTTCAGCAAGCAGTCCTGTGAAGGGTGTAAAGTAAAGCCTCCCTTGGATTTGGTTAGTGTACCAGGAATAATTGAATAGTTAAAACATGTCTGCCTTGTGACTTGGCCAGCTTTATAACAATGGAAACTTGCAAATGTGTCTAGGGAGTCATTTATGCACTGGAGTGCCATATAAGAAACCCAATTGCATATAATGAAGTGTATAATGCACATAAACTTTTAATGAAGAGTAAAAGTATTGCCAGGCCTCTCCAGAAGCAGCCCTTGGCTTTGGCTCTCCCCTGAGATCCCCTAGTGAAGGAAAGGGTTAACCCAGATGTTTTGCTCCTGCAGCAATGGGAGAAGGAAGGCCAGCTGCAGATGGTACAAAGGTAAGAAATGAGAGAACAAGGCATGGGGCTGAGCCAGAGTCATCCACTGACACCAATAACAGCTTCAGGGATCCAGCCAGATTTCCCCCAGCAGGAAAACCAGGTCAGTAATTGTAGAATTCAGGATCAGCATGATGGGTCTCAGCAGTATGTGTAGTGTTAAGTGTTGGGTTATCAAGTGAGGCAGATCAGGATTACTCACTAGCTGTGTGACCTTGCGCAAGTCACTTAACTTCTCTGAATTACAGTCAATCAATTGAAAGTACCCATAGTCCCTACCTCCCAAAGTAGTTATAAGGATTCGATGAGGTAATGCAAATGACTGTCTGGGCTATAGCAAGAGTTCAAGAAATGATAGCAGTTTTTTGAGTTCTTTGTATATTCTGGATATTAGGGCTCTATCTGAAGTGTGAGGAGTAAAAATTCGTTCCCAGGATGTAGGCTCCCTATTTACCTCTCTTATTGTTTCTTTTGCTGAAAAAAAACTTTTAAGTTTAATTAAGTCCCATTTGTTGATTCTAGTTGTTAACTCTTGTGCTATGGGTGTCCTATTAAGGAATTTGGAGCCCGACCCCACAATCTGTAGATCTGAGCCAACTTTATCTTCTATCAGACGCAGAGTTTCTGATTTGATATCAAGCTCCTTGATCCATTTTGAGTTAACTTTTGTGCATGGCGAGAGAGAGGGATTCAGTTTCATTTTGTTGCATATGGATTTCCAGTTTTCCCAACACCATTTGTTGAAGATGCTATCCTTCCTCCATTGCATGCTTATAGCCCCTTTATCAAATATAAGATAGTTGTAACTTTGTGGGTTAGTCTCTGTGTCCTCTATTTTATACCATTGGTCCACCCGCCTGTTTTGGTACCAGTACCATGCTGTTTTTGTCACTATTGCTCTGTAATATAGTTTGAAATCTGGTATCGCTATACCGCCTGATTCACTCTTTCTGCTTAGAATTGCTTTTGCTATTCTGGGTCTTTTATTTTTCCATATGAATTTCATGATTGCTTTATCTATTTCTACAAGAAATGCCGTTGGGATTTTGATTGGCATTGCATTAAATCTATAAAGAACTTTTGGTAATATCGCCATTTTGATGATGTTTGTTCTGCCTATCCATGAACAGGGTATATTTTTCCATCTTCTAAGATCTTCTTCTACTTCTCTCTTAAGGGTTCTGTAGTTTTCATTGTATAAATCTTTCACCTCTTTTGTTAGGTTGATTCCCAAGTATCTTATTTTTTTTGAGGATATTGTGAATGGAGTGTTTTTCCTCATTTCCATTTCAGAAGTTTTGTTGCTGATATACAGAAATGCCTTTGATTTATGCGTGTTGATTTTATATCCTGCCACTTTGCTGAATTCATTTATTAGTTCTAGTAGTTTCTTTGTAGACCCTTTTGGGTCTTCTAGGTATAGAATCATGTCATCTGCAAATAGTGATAATTTAAGTTCTTCTTTTCCAATTTTTATGCCTTTAATTTCTTTCATCTGTCTAATTGCTCTGGCCAGTGTTTCGAGAACTATATTGAATAGAAGTGGAGATAGAGGGCATCCCTGTCTTGTTCCGGATTTTAGAGGGAATGCCTTCAACTTTTGTCCATTCAGAATGATGCTAGCCTGAGGCTTAGCATAGATAGCTTTTACAATGTCAAGGTAAGTTCCTGTTATCCCTAGTTTTTCTAATGTTTTGAACATAAAGGCATGCTGTACTTTGTCGAATGCTTTCTCTGCATCTATCGAGATGATCATATGGTTCTTATCTTTAAGTCTATTGATGTGGTGAATAACATTTATTGATTTCCGTATGTTGAACCATCCTTGCATCCCAGGGATGAATCCTACTTGATCATGGTGCACTATTTTTTTGATGTGTTTTTGTATTCGATTCGCCAGAATTTTATTGAGGATTTTTGCATCTAGGTTCATTAGAGATATTGGTCTGTAGTTTTCTTTCTTTGAGGTGTCTTTGTCTGGTTTCGGGATCAGGGTGATGTTGGCCTCATAGAATGAATTTGGAAGAGCTCCCTCTTTTTCTATTTCCTGAAATAACTTGAAAAGTATTGGTATTAATTCTTCTTTAAAGGTTTTGTAAAACTCCGCTGTATACCCATCCGGTCCTGGGCTTTTCTTGGTTGGTAGTCTTTTGATGGCTTCTTCAATTTCATCTATTGATATTGGTCTGTTCAGATTGTCTATATCCTCCTGACTCAGTCTGGGCAAATCATATGACTTAAGAAATTTATCGATGTCTTCACTATCCTCTATTTTATTGGAATATAGATTTTCAAAATAATTTCTAATTGTCTTCTGTATTTCTGTAGCATCTGTTGTAATATTGCCTTTTTCATCCCGTATGTTAGTAATTTGAGTTCTCTCTCTTCTTCTCTTCGTTAGCATGGCTAAAGGTCTGTCGATCTTATTTATTTTTTCGAAGAACCAACTTTTAGTTTTGTTAATTTTTTCAATAGTTTCTTTTGTTTCAATTTCATTAATTTCCGCTCTGATTTTAATTATTTCTTGCCTTCTGGGATAACAAATAACCCAATCAACAAATGGGCCAAGGACCTGAACAGACACTTCTCAGAGGAGGATATACAATCAATCAACAAGTACATGAAAAAATGCTCTCCATCTCTAGCAGTCAGAGAAATGCAAATCAAAACCACCCTAAGATACCATCTCACTCCAGTAAGATTGGCAGCCACTATGAATTCAAACAACAACAAGTGCTGGCGAGGATGTGGAGAAAAGGGTACACTTGTACATTGCTGGTGGGACTGCAAAGTGGTGCGGCCAATTTGGAAAGCAGTTTGGAGATTCATGGGAAAGCTGGGAATGGAACCACCATTTGACCCTGCTATTGCCCTTCTCGGACTATTCCCTGAAGACCTTAAAAGAGCATGCTACAGGGACACTGCCACATCGATGTTCATAGCAGCACAATTCACAATAGCTAGACTGTGGAACCAACCCAGATGCCCTTCAATAGACGAATGGATAAAAAAAATGTGGCATCTATACACAATGGAGTACTATGCAGCAATAAAAAATGACAAAATCATAGAATTTTCAGGGAAATGGATGGCATTAGAGCAGATTATGCTTAGTGAAGCTAGCCAAACCCTAAAAAACAGATACCAAATGTCTTCTTTGATATAATGAGAGCAAGTATGAACAGAGCAGGGAGGAAGAGTAGGAAGAAAAGAGTAACATTAAACAGAGACTTGAGATGGGAGGGAAAGGGAGAGAAAAGGGAAATTGCATGGAAATGAAGGGAGACACTCATTGCTAAACAAAATTACATATAAGAGGTTGTGAGGGGAATGGGAAAATAAACAAAGAGAGAAATGAATTACAGTAGATGGGGTAGAGAGAGAAGATGGGAGGGGAGGGGAGGGGGGATAGTAGGGGATAGGAAAGGTAGCAGAATACAACAGTCACTAATATGGCATTATGTAAAATTGTGGATGTGTAACTGACGTGATTCTGCATTCTGCATTTGGGGTAAAATTGGGAGTTCATAACCCATGTCAATCTAATGTATGAAATATAATATGTCAAGAGCTTTGTAATGTTGTGAACAACCAATAAAAAAAATGTAAAAAAAAAAAAAAAAAAAAAAGAAATGATAGCAGAAGTCATTTTTATTATTAGAATCCACCCCTTCCCAAGAGGAAGACTAATTCACATATTGCTGCTGCTGCTGCTGCTTCATAGTAAAGATATGTTTAGTTTCCAAGGAAACTGGGCAGCACAGAAAATACTCTGAGAAAATGCCACCCTTTATTGTTAGGTGATGGTTAAACCCAAAAGCCTGCGATCTGGGCTTTGGAACATGAGAACCTGAGAATACTCCTGCCCCTTTAGCTTTGAGCACAGAAAGGAGGTATGCCTAAGAAGCCTCTTTATGTTTATCAGTTAGAGTTACTACTTAACTAACTACCCCAAAAGATAGTGGTTGAAGACAATAATCATTTCTTTAGCTCAAAATTCTGTGAGTCAGTGATTTGGACTGGGTTCAGCTGTGTGGTTCGTTTGCTGGTCTTGGCTGGACTGACCCATGCATCTATAGTTAGAGTCAATGGCTTCATATGTCTGGGAATTGGCTGGCTGACAGCTGGAATGACAGGGGCAATTGGTTCATGTGTCTCTAATTATCTACAAGGCTAGCCTGGGTTTCCAAGAGCAACAAGAAAGCAAACCCCAGCGCCAAAGTGCTTTTCCAACTTCTGCTTGTGCCATGTTTGTTAATGTCCTATTGGTCAAAGCACATCACAGGGCCAACCCACATATGAGTGAGGAAAAAGAATATATACTTTACTGGAGGATTTGCAATGGCATGGACTATATTTGCTGTCACATGAATTACAGGCAATTGCAAGGGCATGCAGGCATAAAGGAGAAGAAATCATGGCCATCGTTGCAACTGACCTCTCTGATCCTCCCTGCTTTATGCTTTATCTTTATCCCCTTCACTCACTCTACTCTAGACCAATGGTGTGTGTGTTACACTTGTGATTTTGTACATAGTACTCCCCCTGCTCACTTCACATGAATGGCACATTCAGATTCAAGGCGACATCAGACCAATCTTTCACAGATGATCTAGTAAAAAAGAAAAAAATATCATTTTTAGCTCTTATTCTTCCTCTTTCTCTCCCCCATCCTTTCCTACTTTTCCTCAAGACCATAGACTCTTGGTTTCTCAGGCAGGTATCAGTGGGATGCACTCCCAGAGCTGATTCTCTCTGGTCTGAAATGCTTTAATAGGTTTCTAGAATTTTCCCAGTGGGAATGTCCAACTGCAACTGCCATTTCATGAATGAAGCCACCTCTCTTGCAGGTCCTTGTTTGGATTTTTTTAGCAGCTTTATTGAGATATAATTTATATACTATACAATTTACCCATTTGAAGTGTATAATTCAATGGTTTTTAGTATATTCACAGATATATGCAACCTGTCATCACAATCCATTTTAGCATATTTTCATCACCTCAAAAGAATCCTTGAATCTTCTGTCACAGAAGGATTTCCCTACTCTGCATCCCACCCTAAGCAAGCACTAATCTACTTTATGACTCAATATACTTCCCTATTCTGAATTTTCATATCAATGGAATAATAGGCTATGTAGTCATTTGTGAGTTGCTTCTTTTGCTTGGTATATAATGTTTTGAAGGTCTTTCCATGTTTGTCAACTGATGCATGATTAAACATAATGCAATATATCCTTTCAACAGAATATTATTCAGCCATAAAAAGTAATGACACACTAAAACATGCATGTTTTCAAGGTTCATCCATGTTGAATTATGTATCAATACTTCCTTCCTTTTATGGTTAAATAATATTCCATTGTATGGACATTATCATATTATGCTTAATAATCATGCATAAGTTGACAAACATTTTGGTTGTTTCCACATTTTGGCTATTATAAATAATATATGTCTGCTAATGTACAAGTTTTTTAAAAATATTTTTTAGTTGTAGATGGGCACAATAACTTTATTTGTTTGGTATGTGGTGCTGAGAATCGAACCCAGTGCCTCTCACGTGCAAGGCAAGTGCTCCACCACTGAGCCACTACCCCAGCCCCCTAATGCTCAAGTGTTCTGTGGCATGTTTTCAAAACTCCTGGGTTTTGATCCACGGAATTACTGGGTCATACTGGTAACACTATGAATTTTGAGAGAAACTACTAAATCATTCTCCTCAGGTGTTGTACCATTTTACAGTAGAGTTCCAATTCTTTTACATCTTCATCAGTATTGTTTATTATCTGTCTTCTTGATTCTGCCCATACTAGTGAGTGTAAAGTAATATCTCATTGTGACTTTTACTTGAATTTCCCTAATGTGTTCATTAGCCATTTTTTTTTTATCTTCCTTGGGGAGATTTTTACTCAGATCATTTGCCTATTTTAAATTAAGGTTGTCTTTTTATTATTGTGTTGTAAATGTTCTTTTTTGTTTTGTTTTGGCAGTGCTGGGGATTGAACCCAGGGCCTTATGTATACAAGGAAAACACTCTACCAACTGAGCTATATCCCCAGCCCTGTAAATGTTCTTTAAACATTCTAGACACACATTCCTTATCAAATATAGAATTTGAAATGATTTTTCTCCCATTCTTTGGGTTGTCTTTTACTTTCTTGATAGTGCCCTTTGAAGACGGGTCATTTTGATAAAGTCAGATGTATCTGTTTTCTTTCAGTGTTTGTGGTTTTGGTGTCATATCAAAAAATCTATTCTAAAACCCAAAGTTATGAGGATGGAACTGTATGTTTTCACCTAAGGGTTTTATTGTAGTTTTTGGTCTTACATTTGGGACTTTGATAAATTTTTGAGACAACGTCCAGGCTGGCCTCAAACTCCAGGGCTCAAATGATCCTCCTCTCTCACTCTAACTAGTAGCTGGAATTACAGGTATGTGCAACAGTGTTCCAGTTTAATTTTTATATATGGTGTGTTACAGTTTGGATGTGATGTGTCCCCCAAAAGCTCATGTATGAGACAATGCAAGACAGTTCAGAGAAGAAATTATTAGGTTACAAGAGCCTTAACCCAATCAGTGAATCAATCCCTGATGGGATTAACTGAGTGGTAACTGGAGGCAGGTGAGGTGTAGCTGGAGGAAATGGCTCATTGGGGGCATGGCTATGAGGTAGATATTTTGTATCTGGGGAGTGGAGTCTCTGCTTCCTGATCATCATGTTAGCTGCTTCCCTCCACCACACTCTCCCACCATGATTTTCAGCATCACCTCAAGCCCCAAGGAATGGATCCAGTCTTCTATGGATTAAGACCTCTGAAACCATGAGCCCCCAAATAACTTTTCCTCCTCCATAATTATTGTTGTCAGGTCTTTTAGTCACAACAGCAAAAAGGCTAACTAAAACATGGGGTAAAGCAAAGGGTTCAATTTCATTCTGTTGCATGTGGCTCTCCAGTTGCCTTGACATCAGTTATTGAATAGACTGTCCTTTCCCCCCATTGAATGGTCTTGGTATCCTTGTCAAAAAACAGTTAACTATATATGTATGATTGACTTCTGAGCTCTCTATTCTATTGGTCTAAATAAATATATATTCTTATGACTCCAGGCTTCAGCCCTGGAAGGCTGAGTTTCACCTTCTGCTGGACCACTTTGACTATCTTCAGATAACCTCTCGGGCAGAGTCTTTTTTTGGGGGGGGGCGGGGTACAGGGGATTCAACTCCGGGAAACTTTACAACCAAGCTACACCCCCAGCCCTTTTTACTTAATTGTTTTTTATTTGGAGACAGGGTTTCTCTAAGTTGCCAAGTGTCGCACTCACAACTGAGGCTGGCCTCAAATTTGCAATCCACCTGCCTCAGCCTCCTGAGTTGCTGGGATTACAGGTGTACACCACCATGCCCAGCAAGGGCAGAGGATCTTTCTAAGCTGACTTTATAAGCTGTCTCCAATCTGATTTTCCCCTGAAGATCCACTTGGTCCATACAACAAAAGCAAATCATCAACAAGCAAAATGACGAAGCCTCTTTTTTATTTTTCTCTGTTGCTCCTTTTCTTGCTCTCTCTCTCCCCCATCCTCTCCTACATTTCCTCAAGACCAAAGACTCTTGGTTTCTCAGGCAGGTATCAAATACGTATGTTCTGTGTCCCCTAAATTTCAAGGAACACATATCAATCCCTCACATGGTATTTTCTAAGTTCTTCTCATTTGACATAAAGTAAGGAGAGAGCACCCGTTCGTTTTTATTTTTTTTATTTTTTTATTTTTTTTATTGGTTGTTCACAACATTACAAAGCTCTTGACATATCATATTTCATACATTAGATTGAAGTGGGTTATGAACTCCCAATTTTACCCCAAATGCAGATTGCAGAATCACGTCGGTTACACATCCACAATTTTACATAATGCCCTATTAGTAACTGTTGTATTCTGCTACCTTTCCTATCCCCTACTATCCCCCCCCTCCCCTCCCATCTTCTCTCTCTACCCCATCCACTGTAATTCATTTCTCTTCTTGTTTATTTTCCCATTCCCCTCACAACCTCTTATATGTAATTTTGTATAGCAATGAGGGTCTCCCTTCATTTCCATGCAATTTCCCTTTTCTCTCTCTTTCCCTCCCATCTCATGTCTCTGTTTAAAGTTAATCTTTTCTTCCTGCTCTTCCTCCCTACTCTGTTCATAGTTTCTCTCATTATATCAAAGAAGACATTTGGTATTTGTTTTTTAGGGATTGGCTAGCTTCACTAAGCATAATCTGCTCTAGTGCCATCCATTTCCCTGCAAATTCCATGATTTTGTAATTTTTTAGTGCTGTGTAATATTCCATGGTGTATAAATGCCACATTTTTTTATCCATTCATCTATTGAAGGGCATCTGGGTTGGTTCCACAGTCTAGCTATTGTGAATTGTGCTGCTATGAACATCGATGTGGCAGTATCCCTGTAGCATGCTCTTTTAAGGTCTTCAGAGAATAGTCTGAGAAGGGCAATAGCAGGGTCAAATGGTGGTTCCATTCCCAGCTTTCCCAGGAATCTCCAAACTGCTTTCCAAATTGGCTACACCAATCTGCAGTCCCACCAGCAATGTACAAGTGTACCCTTTTCTCCACATCCTCGCCAGCACTTGTTGTTGTTTGACTTCATAATGGCTGCCAATCTTACTGGAGTGAGATGGTATCTTAGGGTGGTTTTGATTTGCATTTCTCTGGACTGCTAGAGATGATGAGCATTTTTTCATGTACTTGTTGATTGGTTGTATATCCTCCTCTGAGAAGTGTCTGTTCAGGTCCTTGGCACATTTGTTATCTTATTGTCTAATTTTTTGAGTTCTTTGTATACTCTGGATATTAGGGCTCTATCTGAAGTGTGAGGAGTAAAAATTTGTTCCCAGGATGTAGGCTCCCTATTTACCTTTCTTATTGTTTCTCTTGCTGAGAAAAAACTTTTTAGTTTAAGTAAGTCCCATTTGTTGATACTAGTTATTAACTCTTGTGCTATGGGTGTCCTATTGAGGAATTTGGAGCCCGACCCCACAATATGTAGATCGGAGCCAACTTTTTCTTCCATCAGATGCAGTCTCTGATTTGATATCAAGCTCCTTGATCCATTTTGAGTTAACTTTTGTGCATGGCGAGAGAAAGGGATTCAGTTTCATTTTGTTGCATATGGATTTCCAGTTTTCCCAACACCATTTGTTGAAGATGCTATCCTTCCTCCATTGCATGCTTTTAGCCCCTTTATCAAATATAAGAAAGTTGTAGTTTTGTGGATTAGTCTCTGTGTCCTCTATTCTATACCATTGGTCCACCCGCCTGTTTTGGTACCAGTACCATGCTGTTTTTGTCACTATTGCTGTGTAATATAGTTTGAAATCTGGTATCGCTATACCGCCTGATTCACACTTCCTGCTTAGAATTGCTTTTGCTATTCTGGGTCTTTTATTTTTCCATATGAATTTCATGATTGCTTTATCTATTTCTACAAGAAATGCCGTTGGGATTTTGATTGGCATTGCATTAAACCTATAGGGAACTTTTGGTAATATCGCCATTTTGATGATGTTAGTTCTGCCTATCCACGAACAGGGTATATTTTTCCATCTTCTAAGATCTTCTTCTACTTCTCTCTTTAGGGTTCTGTAGTTTTCATTGTATAAATCTTTCACCTCTTTTGTTAGGTTGATTCCCAAGTATTTTATTTTTTTTTGAGGATATTGTGAATGGAGTGTTTTTCCTCATTTCCGTTTCAGAAGTTTTGTCACTGATATACAGAAATGCCTTTGATTTATGCGTGATTTTATATCCTGCCATTTTGCTGAATTCATTTATTAGTTCTAGTAGTTTCTTTGTAGATCCTTTTGGGTCTTCTAGGTATAGAAGCATGTCGTCCGCAAATAGTGATAATTTAAGTTCTTCTTTTCCTATTTTTATGCCTTTAATTTCTTTTGTCTGTCTAATTTCTCTGGCTAGTATTTCAAGGACTAAATTAAATAGAAGTGGTGAGAGAGGGCATCCCTGTCTTGTTCCAGATTTTAGAGGGAATGCCTTCAACTTTTCTCCATTCAGAATGATGCTAGCCTGAGGCTTAGCATAGATAGCTTTTACAATGTCAAGGTAAGTTCCTGTTGTCCCTAGTTTTTCTAATGTTTTGAACATAAAGGGATGCTGTACTGTCTAATGCTTTCTCTGCGTCTATCAATATGATCATATGGTTCTTATTTTAGTTTGTTTCTCCATGATTATCTTTCCCCTCGCCCTCTGTCTTTACCGAGGCATTTCCCACTGATGGTTTTGGTTATTGTTTTTCATTTCTTCCTCGTGTAGTGTTTTGCTCAAAATGCTTTGCAATGCTGGTTTTCTGGCTGCAAATTCTTTTAACTTTTGTTTATCATGAAAGATTTTTATTTCGTTGTCATACCTGAAGCTTAATTTTGCTGGATACAGAATTCTTGGTTGGCATCCATTGTCTTTCAGTGTTTGAAATACATTGTTCCATGACCTTCTTGCTTTCAGCGTCTGTGATGAAAAATCCGTTGTTAACCTTATTGGTTTACCCCTGAATGTAATCTGTCTCCTTTCTCTTGTAGCTTTTAATATTTTCTCTTTGTTCTGTATATTGGATATCTTCATAACAATGTGTCTTAGCGTTGGTCTACTGTGATTTTGTGTGCTCGGTGTCCTGTATGCATCTTCAATTTGTATATCTGTTTCCTTTTTTATTTCTGGAAAGTTTTCTGTAATTATTTCCTTCAGCAGGTTACTCATTTCCTTGGTTTGAATCTCTGTACCTTCTTCTATCCCGATGACTCGTAAGTTTGGTTTTTTTATGTTATCCCATAACTCTTGGATGTTTTTCTCGTGATTTTTTACCAGCCTTTCTGAGTTGGCTAGACTCTTTTCAAGATGATATATTTTGTCTTCATTATCTGACGTTCTGGCTTCTACTTGCTCCACTCTGTTAGTGATACTCTCAATTGAGTTTTTAATTTGGTTTATCGTTTCCTTCATTTCTAGAATTATTGTTTGATTATTTTTTATAATCTCTATCTCCTGATAGAGATGCTTAACTTCTTCTTTTATCTGTTTATGTAATTCATTCTCAATGTGTTCTTTCGCTGCTTGAATTTGCTGTCTTGTATCCTCTTTAAGGTTCCATTCCATCTGTCTAAGGTGTTCCTTGAGTTCTTTATATGACCATTTTTCTGATGACTCTAGGTCCTCCTGAATATTTAGGCTGTCCTGCATTGTTTGTACTCCTTTTCTTCCTTGCTTTTTGAAGCTGCTCATGTTACTTCTTGTTCTGTTTGACTGCTGAGGTACTGTTTACTCCTATAAATTTATTTGATGCTTGGGAGGAAAGGTATTAGAAGGGAAGGGAAGAAGTCACTAAAGAGAATGAGAGTAAGCAGGTAGAATTCAAGGAAGGGGGGATAAGATAATTGAAAATAAATGAAAAGACAAAAGAAGAAAAAATAGGAAATAAAAAAAGAAAAAAAAATTTTAAATAATAAAAAAATTAAAATTAGAAGAAAAAAAATTAAAAAAAATTGTAAAAAAAATTTAAAAGAACAACAAGAAAGAAAAATGAAAATGAAAGAAAAACCCAAATCAAAAAAAAGAGAAAAGAAAAAAGAAAAAAAAACTAATCAATGCAGTCTTAGAGTTTGATTAACTTCTCTTCCAGTAGGTTTCGCTGTGCCCACCAGGCCAAGTTTCTCCTGTCAATACGCGGGAACCAATCACTGTGCAGCAGCTCCTCCCAGACTGGGCGAGTCTCCAATCCTGAGTGTCTAGGGCCTCCTCTTGTGTCTAGTCACTTCCCCACTTTTCCTCTAGCCAGGCCCCTCTCACCGGTGACGCTCACCACAATACTGGCTACACGCCAGGTCTGCTGCTCCCGGGAGCCCTGTTTTCATGAACGACTGGGCACACTCTCCCAGTTTGCCATTCTCTCAGACCCTAAGTTTGTAGAGCTTAGGGCTGAGAATCGTCAGCGAATTTTACTTGCCCTCTGGTAGCCACGCCCCCGGTAGCTGGTGCAAGAGACCTCAGTTGTCAGCACTGGTGGGAGCGGTAGCTTGGAGTTCCGCTCCGCAGTTCCCGCGCCATGTCTGATTCCCTCGGTCTGGCTATCGCGTTCACGCGAGAGCTGGGAGGGGCCCTTAAGGATTCCCCGATGTGTGGAGAGGGAAGGCTAGGGAATTACACACCTGTAGCCGCAGGTTTCAATGAAGTTATCTCCTCCACCACAGTCTGGTGATGTCAGTTCTCTGCCATGGTGGTGTCTCTTGCAAATGGCGACAGTTCGTTTCCCTTTGCCGGGTGACCAATGCAACGGGTGGGTCCTTACTGTCTCTCCCAAGCCCCGTTTCAATCCTGTGGCCACTACCTATGAAGGCTCGGTTAGCATTTACCTCCATAGGAACAGAAGGGCCGACCAGTTGTTTTAGCCGGATGGATTAGTGCTGAGTCACAGCTGTTTGTCTGCGGGAAGCAGGCGAACGGAAACTTGAATTCAGCCGATCCGGGCTCAGTGTGTTTTCTGAGAGGCCCAGACTGTTCGCCCCAGATCCACGTCAGCTCAGCATTGCCTAGTGATCCTGAGCAAACAGATTTAGGTTGTTTACGACTCCCTATGCCTGCACAGCTGAAGAGGTCAGAGACTTGATCTCTCCGCGCCCGCCGCCATGTTGGAATCGAGAGCACCTGTTCTAATTGGAGCAAAAGTGGAATTGAGGCAGAATACACCACAGTACTTTACAAACTCTCTTTAATACCGTTAAAACTGCTGAAGAGACATGGACTATGAACCAGTTTCTGGAAATATCCATTGTAAGCCCTACATAGAAAGGCCCTACTGTAGAATTGAGGACTTCTTTTCAGCCTTTTGGAGCCTTGGTTAAAACTGAGATACCAAGAGTCCCATTATAACAAGCCTTTATAAATGAAAAAATGATTAAATAAATAAATGGATGGGCAGATGTTAGCTTCCTTCTCCCACTCTCTGCCACCTTTTTATTAAATTCATTGGCCAGTTCCATGTAGCCAAAGTTAATTAATGTTGAGCAACAATATGCCGTAGCAATCTGAGGAATCAAATCCCCATAATGATAATATTAAAAAATTCATTAGTATAATCTATTGATATCTATTAAGCAAATAATTTTAAAGAGTTGAATGGATTTCTGATTTCATGATGTAAAAATATTTCTGTCTCTCCTCTTGAAAAATCATGCAAAACCAGCAACACATACTCCATCTTTGATGAAGCTCAATGTGGTAGCTAGGCTTCCAAGATAATCTTCCACAGTTCCTCCCCTTACTATATTCTCATGCTGCTTCTCACATTAACAATTGTTTATTTTCTTTGGCCTTGAATTTGGGCTGGACTTCTATCTGGCTTTGACCAGTAAAACACAGCAAAAGTGACATTCTTAGATGGCAACCACAAGCCTTAAAAGGACAGGTTGTGGCCACTTCCCTCCTTTTAGAAAACAGGTGTCATCCAATGAGGGCCCAAGCTAAATGAAGAATAAACAAAAGCACTCTCATTAAAAGCTCCAATGGAGCTCATAGCACCAGTTGTCATTCGAGTGAGTGAGTTATCTTGGGCATTCTACTTCAGTTAAGCCACCAGATGACTGCACTATCAAATGACATCTCATGGAGTATAGACCAGAACCTTGAGTAGAGACAGAACCTTGAGAAAAAAACAATGTGGTTATTGCTTAAGGCTACTATGTTTTGTGGTATTTTGCACAGGATAACTGAAACAGTATGATAGATCTAGATCCTCAAATCACAAAATTTGGAAGTGGAAATTCAAATGTAAGCTGTTGCAAAGGGTAAGGGATTGGAAATCAAAACTAGAAGATAAAAGACAATAGAGCAATGCAAAATTCTCAGTGGAAACAATTTTCAAACTAGAATTTGAGATGCAACCAAATTGTCAAGGGGCTGAGGCTGTAGCTCAGTGGTAAAGCGCTTGCCTCCTATGTGTGAAGCATTGGGTTCAATCCTCAGAACCACATAAAAATACATAAAGATACTATGTGTTCACCTACAACTAATTAAACATTTAAAAAATATTTCAAATGTGTGAGTGCAATATTTATCTTCAGTAAAACTTTCAAATTTGCCAGGTGCAGTAGTGCAGGCCTGTAATCCCAGCAGCTCAGGAAGCTGATGCAGGAGGATCACAAGTTCAAAGCCAGCCTCAGCAACTTAGCAAGGCCCTAAACAACTCAGCAAGACACTGTCTCTAAATAAAATACAAAAGGGGCTGGGGATGTGACTCAGTGGGGTTAAGTGCCTCTGGGTTCAATTTCTGGTACCAAAATTTTTAAAAAGTGCAAATTTGAGAAGCTTCAGGAGGATATGTTCTACCAAATGAGGGTGCAAATCAAGTAAGACGAATATATGGGAAGTAGGGAAAAAAAGAAAATCCAACAGAATAATAGGTAAAGGTAAGTTTCAAGTTACCAGCTATGAAGCAAAGAGTCAATCATGATTGGAACAAGGTGTTGGAGGATTCAGAAGGGCTACTCATAGGGAAAAATAGAAATCATAAATCATTCTTATCATTTTAAGATTATAAGAACACATATAATCAACACATATAAACAAAAATACATTTAACAATTATGTATGGAGAACTTATTGTTTTAGGACCTGTTCCAGGCACTGAGAATATAGTTAGGAGCAAAATAAAGTGTCTGAGTTTTTAAAATTTCCATTCTAGCAGGAACTTAAAGTTTATATCATCTGACAAGATATGGAATATTGTTACAAATCTCTTTATAGAAATTCAAATTTACTGGAGGACCATCAGATGTTTTGAAAAAAGAACAAAAAATTAATAAATGTCAGTAAATAAGTCTAGGAAGAAAGAAAATTGATTTAGTCATACTTCAAAAATTGGCTCAGCAGTGAGTGATACTGTATAAACGCAGTGGTAAATACATAATATATACTTAAATTTAAAAGGTAAGATATATAGGGAATATGTGGGCAGAGTGAGGAGGGCATATATGTGAGCTAAACCCTAGATGTGTCATCACAAAATTCAGACAACATCTAAAGTCAATCAAAAGCCACTTCTATATGTGCACACATAATTTTGGAAATTTGAAAAAAAATAGAAGTAAATGTCAGAAGAAACAGCTACAGATTTGAAAGAGCTTGCCACTAGGGAATGGAATGGGGCAGGGTGGGGCAAGGAACAAATGTTTTTCATTAGAGGCCTTTTAGTACCATTGGACACTTAAAAAATTATTATAGGTAATGCTTTGATTTTCAGACATTTTTTAAAGGGGTTGGGGATATAGCTCAGTTGGTAGAGTGCTTGCCTCACATACACAAGGCCCTGGGTTCCATCTCCAGCACCACCACCTAAAAAAAAAAAAAAAGAATGGATATCTTTTTTTAAGAAAAGAATGGAAGAGATAGGGATATCTTTGTAGAGCTATACAGAAAATATAATGCATGTTAAACTTCACCAAAGTTTGAATTTCCCTATAACATAAAGATGTTCTTTGACTTTCCTACATTAAGCTTTTAGGGAATCCATACTATTAGCTAACAATTCCATTTATAGCTGGATCTTTATACAGTCACAGTGCTTGCAGAATATGGTATTGCATTTTCTTCCATAATTTTACACAAATGACTATAAATGGAAATTAAAATCTTATAAATGTAAGTCAATTAAGAAAAAAAGATAATTAGACACACCCAAAATAATGAATCTTTAATTTCATTTGATATTATTGGGCTTAAATTGATCAAGTGCAGATTCACTTGTAAATTTAAAATTCAGTTTAAAAATATGTAAAAATTCTAGCCATATAAGCCATTGAGTGTATCTAAAAAAAGTGGGTTTTTTTGTTTGTTTGTTTGTTTGTGGGGTTTTTTGTTTGTTTTTTGTTGTTATTTTTTGGTACTAGAGATTGAACCCAGAGGTGCTTTGCCACTGAACTATATCCACAGCCCTTTTTATTTTATTTTTTCTTTTAAGACAGGGTATCATGAAGTCACTTAGGGCCTTGTTGAGTTGATGAGGCTGACCTCAAAATTGTCATCCTCCTGCCTCAGTCTCCCAAGTCACTGAGATTCAAAGACAAATTATAGATTATAAAATGAATAATATTTTAGTTTTCTAAGGAAAGGACCCTCTTAGCATGCAAACCAATTGTTTGACTTTTGCACATGGAACTGTCAACCAAATTTCAGGAAGACACCTTGTAGGAAAACTGGTCACTGAAAATAGAGGCAATTTGTTGGGAGGTGGAGACTTGAGATTATACCAGGATTAAAAACACAGTCTTGGGGGCTGAGGTTGTGGCTCAGTGGTAGAGCGCTTGCCTAGCATGCGTGAGGCCCTGGGTTCGATCCTCAACACCACATAAAAATAAATAAATAAACAAAATAAAGGTATTGTGTCTAACCAAAAAATAAATATATAAAAAAAAAAAAACACAGTCTTGGGCTGGTGATGTAGTTCAGTGGTAGAATGCTTGCCTAGCAGGATCAAGGCCCTGGGTTCCATCCTTAGCATGGCAAAAAAGAGCCACAATGACAACAACAACAAACTAGTCCTGTGTCAGGCCCTAAAAATCTAGGCATATTTCTGCTTTCCTGTTAATTATCAAATTTCAGAATAGATAAGTTAATGAGTAAACAAGAAATCTAGATATCTTCTTCTACTAAATATAACTCAATAGCAAATGGATCCTATCTATGTAATATTGAAAATTAAAGGTCATTTCAAAGTCACACAATTGGAATTTCACAGTTAGACTTGTCATTTATTTGCCTTATTTCCAAGTGAAGACCTACTACTCAGTTACCTGAAGTGAGAGGTTGTTGGTAGTTTTAAGTGGTTTCTTAGTACTTTATATTGATCATCTTCCTCAAATTTCACGTATGCACACATATGCATGTGTACACATACACCCCAGGTGTGGAAAAGCCCATCATTAAAAATGTAAGCACTAAGGGACTATTGTTCAATTTTATGAACTCAAGACCACCCTCATATTTTTTATGACTTCCCACATATAATTTTCTTGTAAAGATTGCTTTCTGAGCAGAGAGTTCTAACAGAATACGAGATCTGGCTATTGCCTCCTCCAGAGATTGTGAACCTGGTGCATGAGGGGTGGGTTATGTGTACATATTTTTCTGCAGCAAGCCATACTTCTCATCATGTTCTTAAAGGTCTCCATCCTTCAGGAAAAGTAACATTTTGGAAAACTGAGGCCCAAAGAGGGAAAGTAATATGCCCAGACACATAGTGGCTGAACTAGAACTAACTCATTTGCCCAACTTCTTTCTATAGCACCATAGAGCCCAGTACCAAATCCATAAGCAACCTTCATGCCTAGTGGCATGGCACATATCCACAAGGTTGTTCAGTTCTTTACTGATGAGAATGAAGGGCATAGCATTTTAATATAACCCCATAGTAGGTATTCAGTGGTGCATGACTGTCCTCCACTAAGGCAATTTCTTTTCCAAGATTGGCAGAGGTCTCCCTCATCCATGACTATAAACAGTTACCTTTGTGAGAGATGTAAAACATTCTTGAATGCTGCTGATGTTCACTTATGTATCAGATAGAATCATTGGTCCCCATCCTCTTTCAAAGCTTATCCTTACCTCAATTTAAATCCTGGCTGCATAATTACTTCTCAACTTTGCATGATCTCTGCCTATTCAATATTGACTTCTTGGCAGGAGCTTCCATCAAAGATCTTCATTTCTGAACCTGCAGGTTGCTGGAGTTTGACCATACTGCTTGGGCTCAGAGTATTAAATGTTACAATTCAAACATTTCTCAAGAGGCCAACATGTGCATTTGAGGTGAACATAATTTTTGTTCTTTGCTAGTCAGAGTTGACTTAGACCAAGTAAGCTAAATATGATAGGCTACATGTCTATTCCAAAAGCACTTCAATCTAACTAACCTCCCTAAATGCTAACACTTTAAAAGGTACAGTCTGGGCATATACAATTTGATGATTCTTTGCTACAAAGCCAAATGAGACTTTCAAAGAGAGATTTTGTAAGTTCTTTTGGATTTCCGTAAAGTAATAAGTATCTTGTACAATATTTATTGCTGCGGGCTTAGCTTTGTATTTTTAACTCTCTTTGTTTCGTGACATGCCATAATTATATGCTCAAGCCATAGTCTAAATTTATCTTATTGTAGTTTTCTGGTAAAATACTACATACAACATTTATATTTATAAAGTCTATGATGGAGGCAGAAAGGGGTTTGTTTAGTCCTTCAAATTGGGGTGTGGGGAAGGGAAAGGAAAGAAGCAGCAAATTTCAGGAGAATTCCATGTCAAAGGGTACATGTTAAATGCTCTCATGGATGTCAGTGCATGAGATGATAGGATAATAATTCATTACCATCTCTTTTGTGCTCATGTCATGGAGTCAGGGACCCCTGGTTCTCTCCCTGGCCCTGCCACTAACTAGCTGCTTGACTGCTTAAGTTTGAAATGCCTCATTTGTGAAATAAGGTAGCTGGACTACACCATCTTGAAGGTGCATTCAAGCTATAAAATTCTGCAATACTCTGCAGAATAAGAGACCGGAAATGTTTTCACAAGGAAAAATGAAAGCATATGCCTAAGCTGAAGCAGCCTTCTAGGATCACTGTCTACAAAAATAGCTACATTATTTTGAAAAACGATTAAAAGTATTTCAGAGAATTGTGAATCTTACAAGATACGTGCATAGCACCATTTTTATATTTGCTGATCTATTTAAAAACCAAGATATCTGTGAACATAAAATGAGTAATAAAGAACTTGCCCTGCCAGATACCTGCATG
Organism: Spermophilus citellus; assembly: GCF_964194105.1. Taxonomy (NCBI): domain Eukaryota; kingdom Metazoa; phylum Chordata; class Mammalia; order Rodentia; family Sciuridae; genus Spermophilus; species Spermophilus citellus. The sequence goes on along the minus strand of NC_138190.1, from coordinate 133,421,629 downwards.
TCTCTTAAAGCAACAATAATTGCAACAGCATGATACCAGCATACAAATAGACTGGCATATCAATGGATCAGAAAATAGAGCACAGGAACTGTTCCTAATGTACATACAAATTTAACATATGATAAAGATGATATTTTAAATCTGTGGGGGAAGGGAAGATGATGGGGCAATTGTTAGCAATTTGGGGGTAAATTGAGCCAATATGAATTTCACATGAATTTAAAAGTTAAATGTAAAAACTGAAGCCATAAAAACTAAGAGAAAACATCACCTTGGAATAAAGAAAGCACTCTAGGTGAAGCATCAAAGAAGAAGCTAAAAAACCAAAGTTTACAGGATTTGATTATATTATATTAAAATATTCTGCATATATAAAAAAAATGCCATCCACAAAATTAAGAGGCAAATGACAAACTCATAAAAAGAAATACATTACATATGAAAAAAGATTAATAGCTCTAATACATCAAAAATGCTTAAAATCAATACTAGAGGGATGGCCAGGCATGATGGCACATACCTGTAATCCCAGCAGCTAAGAAAGCTGAGGCAGGAGGATGGCAGGTTTGAGGCCAGTCTCAGCAACTTAGCAAGACTGTCTCAAAATAAATAAATAAATAAAAAGGACTTGGGATGTAGCTGAGTGATAGAGCACCCCTGGTTTAAATCCCTAGTACTACTACTACTACTACTACTAATAATAATAATAAATACAGAGCAAGTACTCCAATGGAAAAAAAATAATATGATCAGTTAATTCACAAAGAAAAAAATGTGCAATTCTAATAATCATGAGAACATATTCAATCTCGTTGTTAATCAAATAAATGCGAATTAAAATAATGCCATAAACAAAACTAAAAAGCAAACAATTAACTCATAGAAAGTATTTGCTTAAAAATAAACCATGCTTTTGAGCTGGCGTTGTGGCTCCGTAGTAGAACACTTGCCTAGCATGTGTGAGACACTGGGTTTCTCAGCACCACATATAAATAAATAAATAAAGGTCCATCAACATCTAATATATATATTTAAATAAATAAATAAAAATAAATCATGCTTTTAAAACAAAAATGCCCAGAGTTGGTGTAGGTTATTACTTCCACAAATATACATTAAACAATAGTTACCTATTAGACACTGCATTAAGTGATAAGTGCTGGAGAATTAGATATGGTTCTTGTCCCAGAAACAATTGTATGGAGATGAGAAAGAGCAAGTGATAAGAGGGTTTCAGGTTTGAGGATGTGGCTCAGTGGTAGAGTACTTCCCTATCATGCTCAAGGCCCTGAATTCCATCTGCAACACTGAAGAAAAAAGGAAGGAAGAAAGAAAAGAGGGAAAGGGAAGGAGGGAGAAAGGAAGGAAGAGTGTGTGTCAGAGAGAGACAAAGAGAGTTTCGAACAAAAGGCACTGTCACATACTACTGGTAGGAGTGTAAATTGATATGCCCCTTCTGTGAAGCAATTTGGCAACATGCATTAAGTCTATTAAAAAAATAGACATGTTCGTTAACCTTGACATTCTACTTCCAAGATTTTATCCTCAGAAAACAATCAGAGGTATAAAATTAACAAAAATAGCAAATATTTTATGAGTGCTTATGAGGTATCAGATCCTATTCTAAGAATTTTACATGCACTAACTCCTTTAATTCTGTCAACTTTCTGAGATTGGTACTGCACTAGTTTATCCCCATTTTATATATGAAGACATGGAGACACACAGAAATTAAATCATTAGCTGAAGGTTTACAGAGCTTACAAGGGATAGATCCAGGATCAAACCCCAAGCAGGCCTTAGTCTTAACCCCTATGCCATGATGCCTATGAAAGGACGTTAAATAGGGCTGAGGATGTAGCTCAGTTGGTAGAGTGCTTGCCTTGCATGTACAAGGCCCTGGGTTCAATCCATAGCACCACAAAAAAAAAAAAAAAAAAAAAAAAAAAAAAAAAAAAGGATACCAACAATGAGGTAAAAGTTTATTTTACCACTAGAGAAATTAATCACAAGATATGGCTATGGAGAAAACAGTTTTCAAAACATTAATGGAGGGTGATGTCTTCTTTTTTCTTTTTAGTTTTTCTGGAATTACCCATTTGTATAAAAAAACAATATTATCTTTATAATAATGAATTTATCAGAACTATGTATATCAATTTAAAATCCATTTAACAAAATGGAATGATGAAGGTGTTTCAATATTATGTTAAATGTCTGCCTTTATAGTTTGTGCTATTGCTTCTAGTAGGGGTGTGTTTTAGTCACCTTTTTCATTGCTGTGGCTACAAGACATGACAAGAACAATTGTAGAGGAGGAAAAGTCTATTGGGGGCTCACGGTTTCAGAGGTCTCAGTCCATAGACAGCAGGCTCCATTCCTCAGGGCTGGAGGTGGGGCTGAACATATGGCAGAAGAGTGTGGGGGAGGGAAGCAGCTCACATGATAATCAGGAAGGAGAGAGAGACTCCACTCACCAGGTACAAAGCCACGGCCCTAATGTCTACCTCCTCCAGTCACATCCCATCTGCTTCCAGTTACCACTCAGTTAATCCCTATTAGGAGATTAACTCACTGATTGGGTTAAGACACTCACAACCCAATGATTTCGCCTCTGAATCTTCTTGCATTGTCTCACATGTGAGCTTTTGAGGCATACCGCACATCCAAACCATAACAGAGTATTTTCTGTCTTATGACCTTTTCCCCTTCTCCTGGCTAACTTTTACTTATTCCTGAATATTTCCAGTCAGGATACTTCCCAAAAAAATCCTTTCAGACCACCAGCACCCGCATTCCCACTCCTATCCCCAGGCTACCTCTCTTTTGTGCTATCCATAAAACCCTATGCATATCTGTAGCATTGCACTTGTCACGTTAGCTGTTCATCTACCTGTTCCCTACCTCCAGTCCCTAGCAGAGGCACAGATAATGTTGACTCCCTGGCACAGTGTGTGGCTCATGGTGAGTAGCAAGTATTTATAAAATGAATGGAAAACATTTCTTGGTCAAGACAAGTGAGAAGAAACTCATTTTCCAATTGTGCAAAATATGATTTTCATAGGTTTGCCTGGGAATTGATGATGAGGCTTAGGTTTGAGGCTCAGCTCTATAAAACTCATTACCACAGATCACCCTGGTGGTAGTCCCTTCTACAAATGGCTTTGGTCTCCAATATCTAAGGGCAACCCCCTTGGCTACTGTTGTCTCCTTTATTTCTCCTATCCTAGGCTTCATCATGCTGTATTTTCCCTCTAAACTGTGAGCTTCTTGAATTAAGACCCATGTCTTTTTTATTTTATGTGTCCAGGCCTGAGCACAGTGCCTGAGACCTTCTTGCAACCCCCTTTGACTAATGGCAAGCCTTTCCTTAGCAGGGGATTGGAGCAAAAGTTCTGAGGTTTTCTGAAATAAAGGTATCTGAGCAGTACCAGAATCTGCTGTTCTCTTGCCGCCTGTGCTACCTGTGTTGAGGAACCATCATGCACATTTCCACTAAAAGTTGTTTTCCCTGCATTAAAAGGCAAGCACAGCCTGGCACAGGGGCACATGCCTGTCATCCCAGCAGCTCAGGAAGCTGAGGCAGGAGGATCACAAGTTCAAAGCCAGCCTTAGAAACGGTGAGGTGCTTAGCAACTCAATGAGGCTCTGTCTCTAAATAAAATACAAAAGAGGGCTGGGGATGTGGCTCAGTAGTTGAGTGCCCCTGAGTTCAATCCCCAGTACCAAAAAAAAAAAAAAAGAAAAAAGCACAAACTTCCCACTTCCTATACCAGCATCACAGAGGGGAGGGAGGGTGGGGCAGGGCCAAGGCCAGATGTCTTAAATTTTATTTTATAGCTAGGCCACAAGGACTAATTGAAAGAGTATTCATTTTTCTCAGAATTTGAAGTCTGAGTGAAAATATGTAAAGAAAAACCAAGTATGTGTGCAAAAAATACTAGATCAGCAAATTAAAAGGCAAATACTTAAGGACTTCTGATGCTTTGAGTTCATATTTTTCTCCTAGCATTAGTGTACTTCACAGCAAACTTCTGTCCCTCTTTGGTCAGACCCCATCTTTCATCATTCAGTTTGGTCAATTGACACCATCCTCCCCAATCCCAAAGTAGGCACTTGGCCATATCCAGATCTCTGCCCTGCCCAAGTGCACGCTCCTCCACTATAAGCCAAGCACCTGAAAAGGCAAGTTGCTTTCAGTGCGTATGTCTCCTGACCTCAGGCAGTCTGGCTTCTTTATAGTCTTGGCCAGGGATCCTTGCTAATTTGCATCCCCGAATACTTCACTTCCCAACCCTTCTGATGATGGCCAAGACCCAAAGCAGAACTTTCCCAATACCACAAGAGTGCGGTTAGATTGGTGTCCCATATGACTCAAAAGGAACTGGAAACCTCATCAGAGAGGTAGCTTGTGAGATTTCCAACTTCATTTCCAATCATCATTCCCTAGGTTCATAAACACTTCATATACCCAGTGCGGACAACATTCCAAGAGAAACTGCGGATAAGAATCTGCTCGAGGCAGTATATTTCATCTATGGACATTTTTTGAAGGCTCACCTGTGGAGAGCTGAAATATGACTGGGAGCCTGGCCAGCCATAACATGATATAAACACCCAAAGAGCTAAAGAAAGCCTTTTACTAGATGATCAGTGTTTCCATTAGGTTAGAACTCAATAGAATATATTCCAACATAGAACAATCGTAAAGGACAGTTAGAAGTACATAGAGGTTAAGATGTATATTTCCAAGGCTGAATAGACCCAGGTTCAAAGCACAGCTTCAGAAATCATTTGGTGGATTTTTGGAATCTCAGTTTCCTCATCCAAAAATAAAGGGCTGAAAATAGTGCCCTTCATAAAGGTTGAAGGATTAAATGAGATAATGCAAATAAATGCACATTGCACAGACCTGGCACGGAATAAGTATCCCCAAATGTTAATTATGATTATTGTTACTATCTCCTTCACCAATATTAATGTTCTCCTCTTTTTCCTGGGCACCCAGCTAGAATACATTTCCCAACCTATCTTGCAATTAATAGTGGTCATGTCTGTCTAATGAAAAATGAACAGTTGTTATGTGCACGACTTCCAGGCCTGTCCCTTCAAGGCGAAATTCCCTGTCCTCTTCAGTTTGTTGGATGTTGGCATGCAAGGAAACCTTGGCTGTCCTGTGTTGAAAGTGCCAAAACCTTTGCCTACATGGATCCCTACATGAACACAGTCCAGTAATTATTACTACAGAGTAGAGTAACATCCATACAGAACAATTAAGCAAGCAATAAAGAAATTTCTGCTATGTTAAGGCATCAATTTGGGGATTTGTTGGTTATAGCAGCCAGCATTATCCTAATATACTACCCAAATCATAGAAGAGAAAAATCTAAAAATATTCTTGAAGATCTTCCATGATATAGGCAACATTGAGGCTCAGCTGATGTACAAGACATTGAGTTCTTTGGGCCTGAATTTCCTCAAATGGGCTGTTGTGTCCCTCACACGGTTTTTGTGAAGATTAAATGAGATGTTATAAATTTTAAAAATTTGAGCTATATAAATAAAACATTGTTACTTTTCTTTTTTTGTGTGTTACTTTTCTTAATTGTAACTATTTTTTGTCCTGATGAAACTGAGTCAAATCTAAAAATAATTTTTTTTGTACTGGCAATTGAACCCAGGGGCACTTAACCACTGAGCCACATTCATTTTTTTAGCTATTAGCAATAATACTGCAATGAACATTATGTACAAGTTTTTGTGTGAACATATATGTTCATTTCTCTTCAGTATACACCTAGGAGTAGAATTGCTGGATCGGATGGTAACTCGGTTTAACTTTTTGAGAAACTTCCAGACTACTTTTCAAAGTGGCTGCACCATTTAACATTTCTGTCAGTGGTGTATGAGATTTCCAATTTCTTCACATCTTTAGCAGCCCTTGTTATTTTTATTTTTTATTTATATTGTTTTTAAAATTAGTTAAGCATGACAATTGAATGCATCTTGACACATTGTACACAAATGAATCACAACTTCTCATTCCTCTGGCTTTACATGGTACTGAGTCACACCAGTAGTGTAATCATCTGTGTATATAGGGTAATAATGTCTGTCTCATTCTACTGTCCTTCCCATCCCCACAGCCCCACCCCTCCCCTCACTCCCCTCTACACAAATCAAAGTTCTTCCATTCTTCCCTACCCTTCCCCCAACTATGTATCTGCATCCACTTATTAGAGAAAACATTTGGCCGAAAGGAGCATCTTTTTCTCCCAAAATGTAGGGATATGAGGAGGAAAATTCTCACTTCTCATCAAATCTAGGGAGAAAAATACTCAGTTTAAACCATTTCTTGAGGTTTTTGTTTCTTTGCCACCTCTCCCATATCATATAAAACTTCTATTTTTAAAAATCGTATGCTTTTTCTCTTGTTAATCTGTGTTTTGTCAGAGGCACTCCAGAACCTATGTGCACCTCACTTCATCTTTATAAACACCTTGTGAGATGGATTATAGATTTTTGTCAACTGGTGTCTGTTAGATTTTAGTTCGACTTGATTTTTTAACTGTCTAATACCTAAATGCTATTCCTTTTTTGGAAATTCTATCATAGTGTGAGCCTTTATAGAAAGCAGAGTCCTACCTCCCACTACAAAAGCCAGATCCTGACACTCTCTGTTCTCTGTACTAGGACATGGGCAAGCACCCTAAACTTGGCTTGGATAATTCCATTGAGGACTTTGCATCTGAAATTAGTCCTGCCTTTTAGCAGAATGAATCTCAATTGGTCGGTGGTGGTGGTATCAAAATGGCTTCCAGAGTCTATTATCGAACCTGGCCCTGCAGGTTCCCCTTAGTTTCTATTATTTTCTAAACCTATTTGCTAGCCTTCCTCATACACTTCTAAGAAATCCTTGTCTTGATTATACTAACTGTAACTGGTTGCTTTTGTTGGCAACTAAGAAACCTGACTGACCAAAGTGGGTATTATTGACCATGTAAGTGAGAACACTGAAGAACAGCTAAGTAATTATGGAACTGGGATTTGAAATCTTGACAGTATAACACCAGATGTTACACCAAGAAAAAGAGAAGATATACAGACTGTTCACCTAGGATGTTACTGTAATCAGATAGATAGATGATAGATGATAATGTGTACACATGCAATAAGACCACCCACCCCCTTCATAGAGTTGCTGGTATGATTATGAAGATAAATTTTGTAAGGCATTAAGTTTGGCACAATGTCAATGTTTGTTGTTATTATTATATGATTCAAGTGGTGTGGACTATGGATCAAACATTTAAATCCCAATCCAAGGCAATAATTTACATTCCCTGATGAAAAATTATCAAAATCCACTCAAATAAGGAACATTTAATATTTCACTATAAAAATCCATCAATCAAAGGAAATCCTAGAATCTTGGTGATTTCAAAATGGCACATGTTACAGCATAGAATGTGATTAGAAAGATACTCCTTTTACCTACACTGCTTTTTTAAATGAAAAATAGGTACAGATATCTGAGTATCTGTCAAATAACAAAAAATTCCACACCCCACATTTAGAAAAGAGAACAATGAGAGGAGCCCTAGAGCACTTCCCTTATCCAAGTACACCAACTGACAGACATCTGGATCCATAGAAGTCATGGAACTCAGTCCACATGTACTAGGGGGAATGAACTATGTGGAAAGAGGAACTAGCATATTGGGGGAACCTCTATGTACTAGGCTCTTTATATGGAATACCTCATTTCATCCTTACAACAACCCTTGGAAATGGATACTATGATTCTCACTTTATAGATGAGAAAATAGAATTTTAAAGACAGTAAGTGACATGACTATGAAGTGACAAAGGTGCAATTTGAATGTAAGTCTGTCTCACTTCAAAGCATATTGATAAACTCTAACATCAAGAATCCACATAAGCAAGTCAGTTATTTGGAGTAACTTGAAGTGAACAGCTCCAGAGAGAGGAAGAAGGAATCAAGAATTCAACATGGTAGGGGCTGGGGTTGTGGCTCAGCAGTAGAGTGCTTGCCTTGCATGTGCAAGGCCCTGGGTTCGATCCTCAGCACCACCTAAAATAAATAAATAATAAATAAAATAAAGATATTTTAAAAAAGAATTCAACATGGTAGAACAGAACACAACTACAGCATTCCTTGAACTGTCCAGAGCATATTCTCATGTATTATCTCATACTAGTAGGTCTTCTAATGGGGTGAAGTTCAGTAGTAAAATGTTTCATGCAATTGTTCCCTGTTACCTAATTGATTTTAAAGTGACTTTTAACAGTTGATTTGTTAGCTTTTGTCACTGTGACCAAAAGACCTGAGCAAAACAACTTAAAAGGAGGAAAGACTCATTTTGACTCAATTTCAGAGGTTTAAGTCCATGGTGGCCTGGCTCCATTGCTTTCAGGCTTGTGGTGAGACAGAAACAACATGGCAGAGGGGTACGGTCTAGGAAAGTTCCTCACCTATAATAGCCAGGAAGGGGAGGGCAGGGACACACCCCATCTCACTCCACCCTACCTCCTCCAACCAGGCCTTACCTCCCTAAGTTTCTACCACCTCCTAACAGTGACACAGCCTGGTGATCAGACCTATAGCATATGGCCCTTGTGGGACATTTTAAGTTCGAACCCTAACTATTAAAAAGTAAACTTTTAAAACAATTACATTGTGCTTTTCAACAGATACATGCCACCAGTGTTTGTCATGGAATAAACATGACACACCTTCTAAGAACATCTATTTTACTTGAAGATTGGCAAGGAAAACTTACATAGTTTCCCAGCAATGTAAAATAGTTTGAAAAATCGAAACAAATATAAAAATATAAGCATTTTGTGAAGTATGCAAAAGCCCATGATATTTTAAGATAAAAACAAAATCTTCAAAGAAATTTCAAGCTTATGCCAATCTGCTCCAGAGCCCTCGGAGAGTTCACACTCCTCTATGGTTAGGAATGAATGAGAGGGGGAATTTAAGAACCTCTGAAGAATGACATCCTAGATAGGGTTATTCCATCTTATATGAATGTTTTACCAAATTCTTGTACACATTTCAGTCTGTCATGATTTTAGTAAAACAACAGTCTTGCAGGATAGCTGTAGCTCAGAAGTCTGGAGTGACCCGGTTAGAATTTCAATCAAAATTGAAAAAAATAGCACACAGGCTTATTTTTCTTTAAGCAACATGTACCCAGTCTGATATTCCACACATTGGTACCAGTGATCACACAACAACTGCCATCTGCATCTTGGGTAACTTCAGAGTTAACTGAATTGATGTAGCATGATCTAGAAAGGATTGCTTGATGTTAGATTTTATAATGATAAACAGAGAGAATTGGTTCAATGACATGGACTTAGAGGAAAAAAAATCCAAACTTGAATTCTAATTATTTCTCTTATATTGCTAATTTTGTGAGCACAATATCAGAAACCTTTTTCTACATCAAGTGAACTACTGCTGGATTAGCCAACCAATAAATATTAAGCAGAGCTTAAATTTTAGCTGAAACGTGGTTGCTTTTAAACTCAGTACCTATATTCTTTTTTTAAAAAAATACTATATGTTTAACTCTATTATAAATATTTACTTAGGAATTTCATCAGTGTAATAACTATTTGGCCACAATTTCTGTGTACCACTAGTATGTTTATTGCTATTTGCTATCCCTAAAATGAGCCTTAGTCTCCCAGCCTTGCCTTCCATGCAGCAAACTTAAGGTCCTCAGTCAAGAGAAAGGAATAGCTTTCCAGTAAGTTATACACTTCAGAAATGCTCATTTTGTAATCAGCCTCATTTCCTTTTATTTGGATGATATTAAGTCCCCAATGGAGTTGTCGACTGGCCTGTGCTGGGCTCCTTTCTCTGGGCAGCCTGGCTCTTAGAATAATGGGACAATCACAAGTAGCCCTCTTTTGGCTCCCCTGCTTACAATGAGGATTCAAAAGCAAACAATGGGCCAACCTAGTCTAGTCAGGGACCTTTCTATACTTTGAAACGGGCTTTAGCTGTCCAGTAAACCTCAGCACAGGAGTTTCAGTTTTTCACTCTGGGTTCTGCTCTATTTGTCCACCAGAATGTGCTATCTAGCTTTCCCTAGAATCCTGTTCCTATCATCACTATAATCTTAAATGGAAAAAATTAGATTATGAAATTGCTTCTACACTGGAAGTGCAATCATGTAAAAATTATGTATGCATATTGACGGGGACGAAAAGGGGATGAGGAAAAAACGAAAACAATTTGATTTGCAGGGGGTGGCAGGACTACGAATGAGGATTTGTGTTTTCCTTTCCTTTAAAGGAGAGTTTCATTAACATTCTCAGAGGCATTTGTGCAAAAAATAAGGACAGTTAAATCTTCAACTTCTAGTACATAAAATGTTGATCATCCTTCCATTCTTTTCATGTTTGCCTTACACAGACAACGTCCTCTTTACTACATCACCTGAAAGAGCAGATTTCACCATCATTTAGAGAGTCTGTGCCAAGAAAATCAATAAAGACATATTTGCACAGAGCCCAGAGTGGGCTGGTTTTATCCAGGAATGTGTTGAGTTAATTGAAAAGGTTTTGGTTAAAGTTAGCCAGTCGGAGATCACAGCACTGTAGACAACACATACTGTGAGTATGAACTTCGTACAACCTTTCAAATACCTTTGGGAAGGCAGGAAATTGAAATATTGTGCTATATTGGCAGCTAAATGGTCATTTATCATCCATGCTAAGTTTGGAGCTGGGGAGAACGATTTGGAAACTCTCGAAGGGCCTTTATTAACAATTTCAAAGTTAGACCAGTATATGTAGATTTTCACAGCATATTCTGGAAGACTAAGAGATAACATCTGTGTATACTATTAACATGGCCTCTCTAATAACAACTTCGGACTGTATTCACACCAACAAAAGCTGCATTAAAATACATTAAGCTTGAGACACCAACTGACAAAAGCAAGGAAATTCACAGTTAAAGGGGAAACGTGCCATATGTTCTTCAATACCTAAGAGCAACGGGGTGCATTTGGAAAGTCATTAAAGCGGCACCCAGTTGTGCCTAGGTATTGGAGAACATATGGAATCTTTTTCTCGGCAAGTGTAATTTTCCCTGCTCTCATTGAACGCATGTATCAATCTTCACTTTTTGGTCATATAGTTTTTTGTTTGTTTAATTACCATAGCATGTAAGATAAATACCTTTTTATTTTCAAAAATCAACCCAATCAAACAATGGAACTGGTCCTTGGCAGTTGCCGCCTGATGGTTCCTACCTATTTATCCTTCTTTCCCAAGGTGTCTGGGCTATCCTCACAGTTCCAGCTGTCCCCTACTCAATAAGGAGTACAGTCTTTCCTTTCCCTACCCCAAGGATTCAGTCACCCACACTTGTGCCTTCCACCAGCACCTCAACGGCTCAGTCGGCTGAATTCAGAGTGCTGAGAGCAAAAGAACCCATTCCTCTGGACATTTGCTATTAAAATCTCTTTCTTCTTTATCTAAGGATTTTAACTTTTAATTTTGGCAAAAATAGCTATTGTGATACAAAAACATGTCTATCAATATGACTGAGTCCTCTTTTTGTGACATTCTCTCAATCATTCATTTATTCAGTTGTTCAATTGTTCACTGCCTGCCATGTGCTAAGCATTAGGAATAAAATGCTGAGCTGGATTCTGCCCCCAAATTGCTCACTGTCTATGGGAGTAAAAGAACAGCAAGCAGGCAATTACCATACCATGTGATGAGTGCTCTTACAAAGGTCAGCAGAGGGGGACTGATAAATCATTGAGGAAGGGCACCTAACCCATAGTAAGAGTTCTGGATGAAGTCCCTGGAAATGAGCAAGTGCCCTGACATATCACCATTGCAGAGCCAAACTTATAAATGAATTCATTTAATATAGTCCACAAACTTTTATTGAGCACCTACAGCATGCTAGGCCCTAGAGTAGGCACCAGGTAATATAGATTCTGGTCCTGCAATTTTTTTTAAGAGGTGCAGCCAAGAGTGTTTGACATCAGAATCCACACTCTTTTTTAATATTTTTTTAGTGGTAGTTGGATATAATACCTTTATTCCATTCATTTATTTTTATGTGGTGCTGAGGATCGAACCCAGGGCTCCGCGCATGCTAGGCGAGCACTCTACCACTGAGCCACAATCCCAGCCAAAGGTCCTGAAATTTTATAAGCAATGGAGTAAAAGGAAGAGTTCAGCCCAACCACTGAAAATGAGAATGAGGGTGGGTTGGGGGTGAAATAACAGAGTCCAGATTATGCAAGGCATGCTTTATACTATAGCAGTGAAGAAACCACAGAAAGCTCTCAACTTGACATGTGATGTGATCAAATGAGTGTTCTAGAAACATCATCCTGGTTCTATCAAAGAAAAGATATGAGAAGGGGTCAAGAGAGTCAGAGAGACCAGTTAGGAGACTGATGAAAGACCGAGGATCTCAACAAGAAGAATGGCATCTGGTATAAAAAGGATGGAAAAATTCAAATAATTTTTGAAGATAGCATAACTTGGTGATTGATTGGATCCAGGGATTAGAAAGACATAAATACATCTGTGGGGTGTGGAATCCATGCAGACTCACTGAATATTAGAGAAGAACTTGGAGATTATCCAGTTACATGTTCTTGTTTTATCCATTAAGAAACTGGAGGCCCAGAAGTTCACTGACTTGGATTAAGTTGACCAACCTATTTTGTAGTAAAGCAGACTGTAAAACAAAGATTTCCTAGTTCACAATAAAGTTGCAACAAATTTAGCTTAACATTTAAATTTACATAAAAGTATTAATTATACTTTAAAGTCCCCAAAGCTGAAAACTAATCTCAAAATTATTTGAACTTCCTCCATACTTTCTTCACCTTCTATTTCCACTGCAATTGATCTGAATGTTCCTGCTCTCTCTTTTTTTTTCCATTTAGTCTCTGAAAAGACATGAATAACACAATGTGGCAATATGATGACCTCATAATACTGTAACTATGAAATATAAATGCTTTATGGAGATAGTTATGTGGATTAAAATTTGAGCAGGATTGCAGCACAGAAATACCACAAGGTGCATAACAATGAGTTAAAAATTATTTGTTTTCATTCCTGGTGCCGTTTCTAAGCTGTAAAATGAAGTAAATGTGATTTATTGACTGTCAGGGTAAATAATGTTTAATGGCAGAGAACTCTGAAATGCAACAAATTCCAAAATGTTTGTGGATCAACCATCTCTTTACCAAATATAACATTGTTACATTTCTTTCCTCTGCCCTCAAACACTGAGATCTGGGTTCTAGATCCTTGATGAGTGCCAGATCATTAATGAAGAAGCTTGAATTATAAAGTAACAATAATTTCAGTCTGTGTACCTCTGTCCAGTGATAGTTTCAACACTGCTTTCTCAAACACAGCCTAACAGGTTGCTTCACAGGCTCTTTCAAAGACTTCTAATCAATGTACCAGCACTTCAAGATAGCACATACCCATAACCATACTCACAAGGGCACTACGAATCCCTTGATACCATGAATGTTCCTCTTCAATTTCAGAAAACATTATTTGGCAATGTAGATACATTTCCCCTGACTTTCTCTGTACTGGTATCTGATGCCTAACCCTGAGACCGTCAACTCCTTAGCAGACAGTGTAGAACATCCAAATTATGCTACGAAATATGGGCAATAATTGAAAAGAAAAATGTATTTATATATAATGGGATAGTATTATGCAAATATTGAAATAATGAATATATCATTCTACATATATATCTTCCTCATCCTTTGGACCAGTGTTATTCATTGTTTAGGGCAAGGGAGGTAGCCGGATGAGGCAAGGGCAGTGCTTCTGGAACAACTTAGAAAAAAGAAGTCATTGCTCAGCTTGGATTTCAAGCTAATATTTTCCAAGTTCATAGCTTAAAAGCTGGGTCAAGTTGAGAAATTCAAGGGTTTCTGAATCTTTTTTTAAAAACCATTATATAGCAAGCGTTAAGCTTGGAGCTCTAAGATTTTATTATTAGACATGATGTAAAAGAACATGAAGATATATTGTAAGGAGGTTTTGTCTGGGCTAGGGCTATAGCCCAGTGGTAGAATGCTTTCCTGCCATGTGCAAGGCCCTGGGTTTGATCCTTAGCACCACTAAAAAAAATGATAAAGATTTTGTTACCCAAGAAGGAGAAAACTTCCTATACCAAGTGGAAGAGTTAATGGAGGAACATATCTCAAGTGGATGAGACTAGAGAGGAGAAGCTTTATCCTTGAGAAGGTCAAATAACAGAACCCTAGCTATATTGAGAGAATCCAGAACATTCTAGGTAGTGACCTACTTTCATAGTTTTGTTTTTAAAAAATATTTATTTTTTAGAAGTAGTTGGATACAATACCTTTATTTTATTTATTTTTGGGTGGTGCTGAGACTCACACATGCTAGACAATTGCTCTACTACTGAGCCACAACCCCAGCCCCATAGTTATGTTCTAATATAAAAAGTATAGTAATTATATATTGAAAATGTTAAGTGTGGCAGCATCAATCAGAGAGGCATCTATGTAAATGATTCTGAGATAGCACTTCAGTTGCCCCCAACTAGTGAATGGCAGCAGAAAAGAGACACTAAGAGAACTAATGGAGAGGTCTGGGTGCGAGATGAGGACGTATGAAGACCTCATGGCCAAATAACCTTTGGACCACTGCAGTGAATACTCTAGGGGAAAAGCCACAGCACAGCAGACATTAGCGCCAAGTAAATGCTTCATAACTCAGGAGAAGGAATATTCTAGAAACCAATGAGCCCTCTCTGTCCCACTGCCTCCACTACCATACATAGGACTTTCTCTGCATATAAACATAATCATGGGGAAAAGAAAAATTCCCATGATATGTCCTTGAGAAAGAGTTTGAACTTGAATAACTACCTAAACCAGAGTTTTACATTTAAAGAAACCGAGTTGTCTTCAGTTTAAGTTTCCCACAACCAATG
The DNA here is from genome assembly GCF_964194105.1 of Spermophilus citellus. Lineage (NCBI taxonomy): Eukaryota > Metazoa > Chordata > Mammalia > Rodentia > Sciuridae > Spermophilus > Spermophilus citellus. Next base: position 133,406,613 of record NC_138190.1, on the reverse strand, counting down.
AGACTGGAGACGCCAGAGCCAAATCAAGCAAATTTAAGGTAATGCTAAATGTGACATGAGACACATTTTTCAGCTATAATTCTGTTATATTGGCTTGTTGAAACAATGATTAATCTTCCCTTTCTGACGAAACTACTACCACCTTTCCAATTGAAGCCAGGATCTTCAACAGTCTTGTAAAGAATCTTCAGCATAGAGCAAGAGTCATGGGGATAATAAAAACCTGCATTTCCTTATTTCCAGTTGAGAGATCTTTCTTTCTTTGTCCTCTAACTTTATTATTCAAAACAGGTTCAAATGCAGAGAACAAAATATAAGAAATTATTTGCTTGTCACTAAAACATCAAGGTTTGGTTTCAATCTTGACCAAATCCACTAACCCTACTCTTCTTTTATAATCAAAATAGATTAGATAACCAGCCAGGTTAAAAAGAGCCAAACCAGTTCGCCTATTGGCTGATGGTAGCTAGCAGTGGAGTTCCCCACTAACTGCTGTGCTGATTGACAGCGGCCTCTGAAACAATAGGAGAAAATGCCAAGCAACTCCCTTTTTGAATCTAACTCAAAACTCCAGAAATGCTTTCATGAGGCCATGGCTGGCTGGTGTCTTCTTTGATGTGATAAAATTTCAGTCATTTTCAGCTGCAGTTGTAATCACTATGTATGGGAGGGGTTAGGAGCTGACTACCCAGTATTATTTTATTATTCTCTCAATTCAGTAATAATATAATAACTTAGAGACTTAACAGCTCAGCTAAAGAATGGTACATAGTGGCCTATTGAGAGACTTTAGTCTAGTATTTTGCTTTTGACAGGACGTTCTTTCAGACATTTCTTCTGGGGTTTAAAAAAAAACCCTATTTGGATTATTTGCATAAGAATATATTTATTGTAATGTGTCTAGCATTTCCATGGTGGAAAATCCAGAAAAAGGAACAGCATATTATCATTACAAACAATGATATTTGGAATTAGAACAGAAAATCCTTGGTCATTTTTCAACCTGCCAACCAAATCAATGCCCAGAGAAAATTGTGTGTGTGTGTGTGTGTGTGTGTGTGTGTGTACGCACACACGCACATGTGAAGTGTACTTATTGCCAAGCTTCTGGGCTGATGAGCCCCTCTTACAAAGATATGGATTTATAATTCCACAACACCAAAGGAAGCATTTTAAATGGCACTAAGTTAGCCAGGGAGCAGTGGTAGGAGGCAAGGGTCATAAACTCTAGTACAAGTGTATGGAATGTTTCACCTTTGTGTACATTTTTCAATCTTAAAACAGATTTACTCAGGATTTAAGACTTTATTAAGGTCAAAGGATTACATTAAGTTCATAGACACGTTTGTTATATTAATTGAGTCATAAGTTCTGGCCGTTTGCAAACACATTGAAAAACAGGCATCAGCTGGTTCCCATTGCCATAATAGATCAGAAAATCTGCCAGGAAGTCTGTTTGCAGCTCTTAAAAGTTGTTGAACAAAAATGTGTTTTGAACTATCGACAATTACCTGAGAAAACAACTGGATTCTGTAAGTGGATTTGTTTATATCCCCAATACACTCTCCCCACTCTTACCATGGACCTTTCTTGGCCCCAAGCTCCCCACTCCAGGGCTTCATAAGCAATCTTTGCTTGAATATGTTTCTGTCTTCTCCCTCATTAAAGTAGAATACCAACAAGAGTGTTAGTCTTCTAAAAATGATTTAATATTGATAGGGGAAACCGCGGATCTAGAAGAGGGAGACAGTTGAGTTTTTATTTAAATAATATACAAAAGAATACGTGCCAAAGGAATAAGATATATTTATGTTATTCTAGATTAATACTACCATTTATATTGCAAATCCCACTAATCCCTCCACAATCCTGCATTCTTCTCTTTGCACTCAGAGATAATGAATATCCTGAATTTTTTGTTTAGAAGTGTATATTACATATATTTGTATACTTTTTCCCCCAGTACTGGAGATCAAACCCAGGGTCTCAAGCATGTTAGGCAAGTGGTCTACCACAGTTACATCCCCAGCCCTACATATGTATACTTTAGCAAATATTATGGAGTTTTACATGTTTTCAACTCTATAAAATGGAATAATAGTTAATGTATTCTTCTGAAACATTTTTTCTTTATATCATGATCCAAAATTCATCCATGCTGTGGCATATAACTGGAATTAAACTATTTTCATGGAAATACAGTACTCTACTCCCGTATATACCAAAATATATTTTATACACTCTCTAAATACCCAGAGATGTTTAACTTCTTTTATTCAGAATATCTCCTTACATTCTCCTCCTTCTCCTCTTTCTCTCCTCCTTTCCTCCTCCTCCTCCTCTTCCTCTCTGAAGATTTGAACTTTGCTGGGGATTGAACCCAGGGTTCTGCACATGCTAAGCACATGCCCTACCACTGAGCTACGAATATTTTTGTAGATATCTCATTGTAGAAATTTTCTGAAATTTAGGGCACAATGGAATTTCTTAGGAAAGAAAATACACATTTTCTACCTTACTAGATAATGGTTTCAATTACAGCTCCCTTATTAATTAGATTGAGAAACTTTATATATATTTGCCATTCACATTTACTCTTCTGATAGGTTGAATTTAACTGGTTGTTACATATTATTTTTATATCCAGTCACCTTGGTCAAACACTCTTATTAATCCTAATAATTTATCTATATGCCTTTTGATTTTTCAATGTAGACACGTGTAATCAATGAAGAACGGTGTTTTGTTTCTTCCTTTGCAATAATCCAGTTACTTTATTTCATTTCTTATTTTACAGGCTGTGATTGTCAGTACAATGTTGAGCAGAAGCTGCAGTAGCAGGCACTCCTGTCTTTCCAATTGCAAATGGAATACTTTTAGTGTTTTGCCATAAATGTGATCTCCTCGGTATGCTTTTCTGTCCTTATTATACAGGCTTAGGATGTTCTCATCCTTTTTTACTAAGGATTTTATCATGAATGGATGTTGAATTTGTCGAATGGTCTTTGTTTATATAGAAATAATTATACTGTGTTTCCTTTAATCTTAAAATGTGGGGAATTACATAAATTGATTTTCTAAGGTCAAACCAATCTTGCATTCTGAAAACAAATCAACTTGGTTATGATGTATTACCCTTTTAAGCATTGCCAGAGTTAGTGTGCTAATTCTTTCCTTAGGATTTTTAAATATTTATTAATAAAAGTAGCCCATAATTTTATTTTTTAGACTTTAGTAAGATATCAACATTATGCTACTATCATGAAACAGTTTGAGACTGTTTCTTTTTTCCCCTAAAATCTGTAATAATCTAAGTAAAATTGGAATCTTTTTAATTGAATGTCTGTTACAGCTTCTAATTTTTTGCATCTGAAACATCTCCCAAAAGGTCATGTGCAGAAGGCTTGGTCCCCAATGCAGCAATGGCTAGAAGTAGGGCTTGTGGGAAATGATTGGGTCACAGGTGCTCTGACCTCATCAGTGGGATAATCCACTGAAAGCTGAATGAACTACTAGGAGATGGTAGAAACTATAGGCAGGTGGGGCGTGACTGGAAGAAGTAGGTCACTAAGGCGCATGTGCTTGAGGGTCATATCTTGTTCCTGGCTCCTTCCTTATTCCTCTTTACTTCCTGGCTGCCATGAGCTGAATAACTTTCCTCCACTGTGCTCTTCTGCCATGATGCTCTGTCCCACCTCAGGCCCAGAGCAGTGGAGCCCACCAACCATGGTCTGAAAAAAGTAAAATAAATCTTTCCTCCTCTAAGTTGTTTATGTCAGCTATTTTATTTACAGTGATGAAAAACTAACACACAGTACAATAGAAATTTGTCCACTTTGTATATTTCAATTTATTAACTTCAGGATTTTCAATAATTATTCTTTAATTACTTTGTTAATCTCTGAAGCATTTAAAAATATTATACCCTTCTTAAACTTGAGGTTGCTTATTTGTGCCTTCCATCATTATTCTCGAACATTCTTACAAAAGACCTACAAATTTTATTAGTCTCTTTTAAGGTACCAACTATTAGTTTTATTGACTGCCTCTAGTAAAGATTTTTCTGTTTTATTGGTTTCTGCTTTTATTTTTCTTCTTTGATTTATTCCAGTTTTTTGGGATTTGATCTTCCATTCTTTTTCTAATTTCTTAAATTAGTTCATTAATATTTAATCTACACTGATAAAAGCATTGCGGATTATATATTTCCCTCTAAGTAGTGTTGTAGTTTATCTCATAAGTTCGCACATGTGTTCTATTAATTACTATTTAGTGCTACATATTTTATCTTTGGCTTTATTTTTGCCTTTTGAACTGTGAATTAATTATAAAGAATTGTTTCCTAGGGGCTGGGGATGTGGCTCAAGCGGTAGCGCGCTCGCCTGGCATGCGTGCGGCCCAGGGTTCGATCCTCAGCACCACATACAAACAAAGATGTTGTGTCCGCCGAGAACTAAAAAATAAATATTAAAATTACTAAAAAATAAATATTAAAAAAAATTCTCTCTCCCCTCTCTCTCTCTCTCTCTCTCTCTTAAAAAAAAAAAGAATTGTTTCCTAAATTCCAAACACTTGTTTTTCTAGTTACATTTCCATTTTATATCTCTAGGTTAATTTCAGTGTGGTCAAAAAGTAAAAAATGAGATTGTTTCCCAATTTTAAATTACCCTTTATCCCTATGTACCAGTAATTGAATACTATTGATTTGATGCATGCAGTTATATCTATATTCAGAATATCTTCTTACATTCACAAAAAAGGTCTACTACACAGCCCTGGCCTGGGGCTCTGTGATAATTTCAAGCATGTCTTAGATTCTCAAAGCAAGGTTTATAACTATAGGGCCTCTTTGGCAAACATAGCCTTATTTGGCACATATTTACATCTCTAAATGCATATCAATATATCTGTCAATGCAATATATTTGAACACATACTGAATCCTGTGGATATGTACATATCAAAAGTATTTTAAGCTGGGTGTGGTGGTGCATGCCTGTAGTCTCAGCAACTTGGGAGGCTAAGCTAAGAGATTTGCAAGTTGGAGGCCAGCGCCAGCAAGTAAGGCAGGACCCTATCTCAAAAAAAATTTAAAAAGGCTAGGGATGTAGCTCAGTGGTAGGACTCCCCTGGGTTCAATCCTACATACCCCACCCCAAATATTTTTAAATGTTCCATATATGTCTGTCCTTATATGTCAGAATTGCTTTCTTTACATATCAAGTAAAGTAAAAGAGCTTTCTGCAGTTTTCCAGAAGAACAGATACATACACCAACAACAAATACTATTTTTGGAGTATAATATTTTTTAAGGACATGATGAGGACATTTTTTTTTAATTGTGGTAACAACACATGGTATAAAATTTACCACCTTAACCCTTTTTAAAATTTACAGTTTGGTATTGTTAAATTGTTGCCAAACAGATCTCCAAACTTTTTCATCTTGCAAATATGAAACTCTATGCCCATTAACCACCCCCCCTTGTCCCCTCCCCACAACCCCTGGTAACTACCATATTACTTTTTGTTTCTGTGAATTTGACTGCTTTAGGTATATGATATATACATACCATAATTTTGTTTTCAAGACTAACTTATTTAACATAATGTCTCCAAAATTCATCCACGTCATAACACATGACAGAATTTCCTTCTTTTGTAAGGTTGAATGATATTCTGTTGTACATATAAATCACATCTCATTGACCCATTTATTCCTCCATGGTAGGTCTTCTTTTAATTTCTAAGGTACCTTCATACTGTTTGCATCATGTTGCAATAGATAAATGATTTCAGATGATAAGGTAAAGCTTAGAAGTTTACACATGGGGTTTTAGTAGAGTGAATATTTGAGAATCCTAGGAGTAATTTTAGATAGTTCCTTAGAAATGAGTTAAGGTTGACTTTCACTGGCATTAAAACAACCAGTGAAACGGTTTAAAAGAAGCCAACCATTCCCCTCTACAAGTTGCCATAGTGGCATTGTGAAGCCATGGCCTCTGCATGTAAAATAATACTTCATGACTTTATTTCCATAATAATATTAGCATTAAAACAGTCCTGTAGTGTTTTTTAATCTCAGTTCTATGTTTAGTTTTCACAGTGATAGCCACTTAACAGTGGTTTAGTTGTTTTGTTGAATAATAACTCTGAATACTGACTATATGCCCAGCATCATGCTAAGGGATTTAAGTATATCCTTGTGCAATTCCTTAGAGGCAAGCAGCATCACTAGTCTCATTCTTTTTCAAATAAGGAAACAGGCTAAGAAAGATTGAGGACTGTATTTCATAGATCCTAAGATACACATTTTACATCTCCAAAATCATCATGCATCTTATAATCAATGGCATCCAATAATTAGTATGGCCCAGAGGATAGCCTGGCATAGCAGCCATTACCTTTGAGTGTGCATATTTTGTTGTAGTTTCGACTGTTGTCACTTCCCTTGTGTTTATATACAAAGTGAGTTTGAAAGATGGTAAGCTTATTGTCATTTTAAATGTTTTCAAGAGTATTCGCTCTGAAAAAAAAAAGTGTATTCACTCTGAATTGACATTGAAAGGAAAAGGTATCGTGCATACTAGAAGGCACTAAAAACAGTGGTGGGTAGCAACTGGATATTAGTGAAACAAATATGTATCATTGCAGGAATGTGCACAATTCCTTATTTTCTTGCAAACTGATAATTGGTTTTCAGGACCCAAGAAAGATGTCCACAAAAATGTTGTGTTCTATTTTATAACATATATCCAAAAGAATTTGCAATCAAAGCAACTAAAGGCAGAAGGAATTGCCAAAAGTCTCCACATAGCCAGACACAGTGTTGCACAACTGTAATCCCAGCAACTATGGAAGCTGAAGCAGGAGGACCACAAGTTCAAAGCCAGCCTCAGCCAATTAGCAAAGCCCTGAGCAACTTAGCAAGACCTCATCTCAAAATAAAAACAAAAAGGCTGGGGACGTGGCTCAGTGGTTAAGTGCCCCCGAGTTCATCCCCGGTAACAAAAACAACAAGAACTCCACATAGATATAAGAATTATAAGGCAGGCAAAGAGAGAAGTATTTGGTCAATTTATGGGTTGTGCAGCACTATTGCTAAGGTGTTTCACTGGAATTGTTTTTCTTTCTTAGTGGTATGTAAAGTAATGAAACTGATAACATCTAAGGTTTGATGGCATCAAGTACCTTTCCCAAAGTTAAGTAGAAAAGTGGACACTCACATGCTAGGTCTGTGCTCATAACAAGCAGGCTTTAAAGGGCTTTGTTTGATTTGGTAATTTCTCTTCTATTCTTTAGCCTATATGTATTTCCTTTAAGCAAAATATTACTTATGTTTCATATCTTTGATAATTTAATGACCATTTGGAGGATAATTGTAGACTCCTTGGAGGCAGTCTCCAAAACTCAGAATCACCAAAATTAAGGAAGACATTAATATAATTAGAATAGCAGCTAATGCTGGCCCTCAAAAAAGCACGGAATGTGTGTAGTACTCTATCACTTAGAAATATAAAATGGGAACACAAATCTTAGAATCAGGGCCAGGGTCTTTGCTCTGTTCAGTCATATTTCATAACTCATATTTACTTGATTCCTTCCATGTTTTCAGGATTTATTGCTTTTAGAAGTTTAAGAAACAAATACTCATGATTACCTCTCTGGAGTAATCATGATTTTAATAGTAATAAATAAGTGTATAGTGCTTGATCACTTATTATGCCTTCTCATTTTGATCTTCTTTGGTCCTCATAGCACTATTTTATAATGATTAAGAATACAGTGCAGGGGCTGGGGCTGCAGCTCAGTGGTACAGTGCTTGCCTAGCGTGTGTGAGGCACTGGGTTCCATCCTCAGCACCACATGAAAATAAACAAATAAAAGGCATGCTGTCCACCTAAAACTACAAAAAAATGTAAACAAAAAAGAATACAGTGCATTTGGGATTCTCACTCCATCATGTGGGTTCAAGTCTCAACCATGAATTGAGTTATCAACTGGGTGAGTTTGGGAAAAATCACTTCACTTGCATGAGCCTTGTTTTCTCATTTATAAAATTAATAATCTGTGCCTTGAGAGCTGTTACAAGAATGAAATAAGATAATGCATGAAAAGCAATTAAGCATAGTGCCTGCTCTAAAGGCTTAATAAATGTAAGCTGCCATTATTAGTAGCAAAAGAACTCTGTGTATAACTAAACAATTGTACAAGTAAGAAACTAAAGTGTTCGCTTCAGCAGCACATATATTAAAACTGGAATGATATAGGGAAGATTAGCATGGCCCTTGTGCAAAGATGACATGCAAATTTGTGAAGTGTTCTATATTTTTTCTCTCTGATATGCAGATGCTAACTCAGAAGAAGGGGGAGTGGAGGGAAGAATAGAAGTACTTTGGATTAGACAAAGAATAAAGGGAAAGGAGAGGGAATGGGAATAGGAAAGATAGTAGGATGAATCCAATGTAACTTTCCTATGAACATATATGATTACATGACCAATGTAATTGTACATCATGTACAACCAAAAGAATGAAAGTTATACTCCAGATAGTATACTATGTCAAAATACATTCTACCGTCATGTATAACTAATAAGAACAAATCAAAAAATCACTTGGAAAAAAAGAAACTAAGGTTCAGAGAGATGAAGTCAGTCCTCAAGTTCACACAGCTGGTAAGGATCAGAGCTGGTATATACATCCAGAACAGCACTTACCTTGAGTGCAGGTGAAATAGGCAATAGGGAACTCATGGTCTGTGCCAAGCTGGTAATGACCATTCTATTATGATCTCTACATAACTTAACAAATTGCTGGTAGAACTGTAAAAGCATTAAAAATTATTTTTTCTTCTCTCATAAAGGCTCCTGATGGATGAATATAGAAATAAAAATTGAGTTGACTTTGCTGACCAGTTATAGTATAGGATTATCAAAATGTGACAGGCCAATTTCCATTATAACCCAAATCTCTTTATTACCAAAAAGAGATCAAATTCTAGCTACCTTATCACAAATTTAAGAAATCTTTGAAACAATTTTTTAAAACAATAAAGGATATAGATAGGGTGTTGGAAGCTTAATGTAAAGGATCTGACCTGTACTAAAACCCACTTGAATTTCCTATTCCTCTAGCCCATGGTGATTATTTGAATTTGTGTGAAAGCTCTTCATCTGCATAATTAGTTCCAGTACCTCACAGAAACAGATTGAGACCTAATCAAGGAGGTCAAGAGTTGGACAAGAGTGAGCTCCAGAGGGGAGGATGCTGTGTTAACCCCCTGCTCTTAGGTACATTTTTGTGTTCAGGGGCCACTGAACTGGAAACAAAGGGAAGGCCCAGGGATGCTGAGAGAAGATGGAGAGAAAAGAGTTCTGGCAGACAGTTGTGGATTTCCTGAGCTGTGAGCACTATAGCAGACAGTAGGGAAGCAGAAAGGGACTCAAATCCCAGCTCAAATCAGGAGAGGTGCTCAGCAAGAGCTGTAGTGCCTGCCAGAATCCAATGGTTAATGGAAGACCCCAAGTCAGATCCCTAGAAAGAGAAGAGTGAATAGGTAGCACAGACCAGACCAAATTAGAGGAAAGAAGACTACACCAAGTGCAAGCAGCTCACAGCAGTGGCACTAGACACCCCAGCACAGACTTCTAAACCATCCCCTGCAGTAGGGTGGGGAAGCTCCTCAGAGAGAAAAGCAGATCCCACAAAGAGCAGGTAGGTGGTCTTTATTAGCTGAGGAGCCAAGCCAAGAACAAGCAGTCAGTGGAAGAAATGGGACCACCTTTGAGCTGTATGTTTTAATCTTCACTAGTGGAGATACCCTGTTCTGGAACTGTGGCCACGATCCTTTCTAGCAGAAGAACTGGGTCCTGGGAGAGTTGGGAAGAGCACATGTTTGGGAGACCTGGGAGCTGTCCAGGAACTGCTGAAGACCTCGTGGCTTCTATCATGGAAAGATTCTCACAGTGGGATCAGGAGCATTTGCTTCATGGGTTGTGAATGACTTAGAAATGTCTGCAGGGAGCTTTAGACTGGGAGCATCAAAGGCTTGTAAAGACAACTATGGCAGACCGCCTGTAGCCTCAAAAGTCCGCTCTGACAAGGGAACAGTTGCCAACCTGATGTTGAACAAGTTGGTTGACAGTTTTTTCTGCCCAAGTAACATTAGCATCCCAAAAGAGAAGAGCATACAGGTGCTGTAAGAAGCAATTATGCACCAGGCGCTGTGGCACATGCCAGTAATTCTAGTGGCTCAGGAGGCTGAGGAAGAAGGATTGTGAGTTCAAACCCAGCTTCAGCAACTTAGTGAGACCCTAAGCAACTCAGTGAGACCCCATCTCAAAATAAAATATAAAAAAGGGTTAAGCACCCCTGGGTTCAATCCCTGGTTCCAAAAAGAAAAAGCAATTGTGCATTTATTCAGACATATACATACTACTATTTGTTAAACCTCCTTTATTCTAGTTTAAAATTTGTAAAAAACCTTTCTTTGAAAAATATAAAATGATCTTTACATACACTATATGAAGTCTTATAGCATCTTTGTTTTGGGGTTACAAATATGCCAAGTGCATCGGAAATTCAGATAGAAAATTCACTAAATGAGAGCTTTCTAGAAATATAAAAATTAATGAATTGATTCATTTCTACTAATGGGTTGACAAATTAGCACTGGCTGAAATTTCAGTACAGGTCCAAGGCATCATTGCCCATTCTGTTATGATGATTTATAATCCAGAAACCGTCACCACTATACATAAAAGGGGCACCTAAAAATGGGTACATAAATTATGCATGCATGTACATATATGCACTCACTCACATGCACTCACACACATTTGCACAATCATGCACATCCACACACCACCAACACAGAGGCTCAAGCACATGTACAAATGCTAATAAGTACTCACATACTTGCACACATCGAAACTTCTGCATGCTCATGTCCACATGTACACTCACACAGTTAAAACATATGTACATATTCACATGCACTCATATATATACTCACAGATATCTATATAGATATAGATATAGGTACAGATATATAGATAGATCTACAAAGTTTAGCAAATGCTGTGCACAAATGAACCACTTTTATTGAACCTACACAGTAACACTGAGTCAGGTATTGCTAACTCCATTGTACAGATGAGGAAAGTAAAAGAACTTGTCCAATGTCTTACAGCTGGTAAATGGAAGGAGGTGTCTGATTCAGAATTGTACATAGAATTACCAACAAAATAACCCACTGCGTATGTGACCTCTTAAGTATTTTGCTAATTATACCATTATTTTAGTTAACCAAACTCAACACATTTCTTTAAAGTAGTTTTCCACTTAAATTTTGAATCATGCATATTTTGTGGAAAATTTAATCCACATGCTTGTGATTCATTTACATCAAAATGCTGCAAATATTGTTTCTTAAGAGGCATTTTATGTCAAAAGAAAGCATGAGATTTTTCAAGTTTTATAATTCATTAAAAACAGGCAAAACCATTGTTCCAAGCTTAGGGAAATTTGAGTTGTATTTGAGATTTTTTTCTGTTCTGTCATTTTGAAGATCATTTATTATGCATGTTCAGTTATTTGAATAAAAATTAACTTGGATCCTGTAAGTTCCTACTGTTTTGGGTGCTGCTGTTTTAACTAATGACACGATTGCCTGAAAAATAATTCCATACTGATTTTTTTTTTCTTGTTTTCTGGTAAGCCAACTGTACTGACACCATAAATTTAAACAACTGGAATTTTCAAGAGAAGTTAGAAAATGTGATAAACTGTTGGAAAATATAAAGAGTTCACATGAGACACTCAAACACTTTTGATTACACATGAGGGAAGATATGTGGATTGTACAACGATGTGGATATTTCGCTTCAAATATGAAGCTTCCAAAAAGTCATAAATGAGCCCTAAACAAATCACTACTGAACTTCTGAGGACTGATTAGTAAGTATTTATCTAAAATAATTTTTGAAGCCTTATTCCCACTCTACATTTCCCTTATTGAAAATATTTAAGACACAAAATAAAATTAAAAACACCACATCAAAAGCATGTCTCACCCTTTGAGAAGTAGCACAGCATTTGCTAAACTTTGTAGATATATCTATATCTATAGATAGATATCTGTGAGTATATATATGAGTGCATGTGAATGTGTACATTCACACTACTCACCCTTTGTTTATTCTGAGGATGAACCTACTTACTTGTAATGTGAACAGAGCAGCTGCTAACTTTCCTGAACCCATAAACAAAAATTTATAGACACAGAATTCTTCAATGGGCATAGCTCTGAGATAGAATATTATTTATTACATTCAGTGAAATTTCTTCAAAGATGCCTTTGCACAGAATGAAGATATAATAAAACCTAAATTTCATAATAACTACCCTGTGAAGCAGATATTATTGTCACTGTTGCTATCCTTATAATTATTACTATCACCCCCAATTTAAAGATAAGTAACCTGAGGTTCAGAGTTGCCCAAGGCTGTCACAGCTTAGAAAGCACAAAGTAAGATGACAGTGACCAAAATATAAGTCTCCAAGGAGAGTCATCCAAACCCAGGCTTAGTAGAGACTGGAGGCAAAAGCAAGGTATTTCTGAAGCTAGTGAGAAATGAAAGGAAATGTAATAAAAGCAGAGTCCCCGGTCAACTAGCCTGAATTTTCCTGTCAAACTTTGACTATGCCTTCTGACTATCAGCCTGGTGCCTGATGTCAGGCCCACTGATGAGACTTTTGTGGACTCTTTTTCTTGATATCTTTCACTCTCCCTCTTATTCTCCTACCTCTCTCATTTCAGATAGGCAGCACATGAGGGAACTAGGGGTTATTTTCTTGGCTTACAGGTTAGATTTCTGTGGATAATTGGATGCCAAAAGTTCAGATGCCAAGGTGCCCCTGGATTGGGGCCAAATATGGTACCTTTATTCATAGAATCACCATGAAATAAACATAAGCACAATTTGAGATTACAGGTTCTGGATCTACATTATGTTGGTTGTATACTTAGGGAAGTTTCCCAACCTCTGTGAGACTTGTTTGTATTATCTGAAAAAATAGTAATGCTGTTTTCCATGATAAGAACTAGTAAAAGAATTCTTGTACACAAAAATATCCTGTAGAGTCCATGTGCAGAATCCGTGCACGTGAAAGAAAGTTAGGGCATGAAGTCTCCCCCAAGGAGCACATCAAATTCAACTTTGGGGCATAAAGCCTTAAAAATCAAAACCGCCCCACTCCGAGAGGCTTTTTGACAATTTTGTAAGGATTTGTTCATTCTGAGTGTGAACCTATGTAGCCCTGTAGGGCAGATGAAGGGCATACCTGACTTCCCCAGGATGCAGGCAATAGGACAAACAAGCAAGACCTACTGCTCACCATCACTGCTCCCCCACCATGCATGTGTGTGAATGCATGTGCATGCACACACACAAGACAGCGTGAAAATAACTACCCCAATAGTACTTATTCCAACATATTGAGGCAGCACTGTGAAGTGGGAATTCCTACTTCGTGGAGCTTATGTGAAATTCAAAGGTCAGGGGTATAAAATGCTTATCCTAGTGTTCAGCACTAAAGTGGAGCCCCAAAGTGGTAGTTATTAGTATTGCTGTTTGTTGTTGTCTTGGAAGACTGTGTGGATGTTTTAGCTTCTAAATCTGACCGCAATTTGAACTTGACCTCAAGTTGTGAAGTTCTGGGCTATTTTGACTGCCATTTAATTACCTTCACCAAAAGGAAACATAAACATAGCAGGTCATAAGGGGCCAGAATCATGTATTTCAGCATTGTATGACTCTCTTCCCTTGATATCTAGCCCAGGATATTGAGTAAAGTAGGAACTGCTAATGGATAAATGAATGAATGATGCATATTCAGATGTTTCTACAAACTTCTCATTATAACTTCTGGTCCACAATTAATGATACTCAGCTGCATGCTAGCACTCTCACAGCCCTGGATTGTAACAGGGACTGCTCAACAAATGTTAGCAGAATCTACTACAAAGTCCTCAGTCCTTTTGGGATAGATACTTACCCAGTCCAGCCTCTTACCCACCTATGTGCTTCACCTCTTACCAGTCCTGAACCTACAATGTTTCCCTTTTCTTTCACTCATCTCCTCCAGTAGAAATTTTACCCCTCAAGGCTCAACACCAATACCCCTTCTTCCATGAAGCCTTCTTTGATCTCTCCATCTGGAAATGATCGCACTCTCCTTTGAACACCATTGCCCTTTGTACTTCTCTGTTGGCACTTCTCCCATTCCATCTTATATTGGAATTGTAATCCTGCCTCAGCTCCCCTGCTAGTCTGTGAACTCTTTGAGGGCACACAGCAGACTTTATACACTGTTACTTTGCCCAACAGTGTTCGGCATTGCCTTGTTCACTAGTGTTCAATGCACGCTTGTGACAGTGAGTGAATCCAAGCTAGGTGCTATAGGCTATGACTTGAAAAGCTGGCAAACCAATAGAAAATCTAGCTTAACATAAACTATCTGAAAGGATAAAGCTCTATAATAAAAGGAGGAACGGTTCAGGACCATATTTCTTTGTCAGAGATGTCATTATTAGTCTGAACATTGCCTAAGCCAGGATATCAGGTAAAGGTGATCTGGTAATAAAGAAATAGTCATTTTTATTAAATCTCAAAATAACATACATTTATTAAAATAATTAAATCCTGCTGACTTTTTAAATGATTGCATCAGCATTTCAGAGGATGGCATTTGAGAGACTCACAATTCTCAATTCCAGCCTTGACAGAATTCATCCATCACCTCAACCTTGTTTGTCTCCAAATACATTCAGAGTCAGCTGGTTTGGCCATTCCCACCCTTTTTGACCTAAGCTCCCATGATTGCTATCTGGTGGGTTTGTAGCCAAAGCTGGCTGACAAATGTGGCAGTAAAAATGTTCTTTATAAACAGAAACCAAGACCAGTAAATATAGTCCTGGCATCAGGTTGTATACTTAAGTACTAAACATAAGTACCTCTGAAGTACTACATCATTATTACATATTACTTCAGAATCACTCATTTGCTTCCCAATTTTTCTTCCTACTGTGTGAAGGGGTGCTTTCAAAAAAATTCATTTGACCTCTGTATGACCTCATCAGCTAGGTCACCATGGACAGAGTATACCCTGGGATCAGTATAAGCCCTGGCAAGGCTGGAAAGCCAACAAAGTTCCTGGATCTCTGGCTCCCTCCACTTCACCCTGGGGTGCTTCCATTCCCATCTTGAAGCCTCTCTCTCTTTTTCCCTCTCAAATCCCATGATGTCTTCTAGCTCTCTGGGTTGCACTGGTCCTGAAAAGTACCCATCACCATCTTACCCATAGCCCCATTCAAAACCTTTGTGAGCAGTATTCCTATTTGTCAAGACCCTGTTCTCAACTCCATTTCAATGGGTGATAATGAGTTAATTCAGATTAGCTGATGCATTTACTACCTGGATATCTTAATGCTTTAACCAACAAAATGTACTTGACATCCAAACACTGATGCATTCAAATGACCAATAAATAACACTTTGGCTGCAGGAGTACCTGACTTCCAAAGAAACCTTAGGAATGGATGTTAATGGCAGGAATATCAGCCATATGGCAGGAAATAGCCAGGTCTTTTCAGCCTGATCAAATTTCACAGTCTTCAAATCCCATTAAAAGGGCTGCATTTACAGTAACTGGCAAGACTAATCCTCCCTAAGATGGAGGGAAACCTAGGGGAAAAGTGCAGAAGAGGAATAGGTCAGATACACACCATTTAAAATGGGGCAAATCTAGGTACATACCTAAAAGAAATGCATACATAAGTGTACCCTAAAACAGGTACAAGCATATGCATAGCAGCCTTGTTCAAACTTTCCTCAAATTGGAAACAACGCAAATGCCTGTATATTCAATATATTCATGAATACAATATATTCAAGTGTTGTACAGCAATGAGGATGAACAAGGGAAGTCCACACCCAACAATATGCAGGAGTTGCACAATGTGGAGCAAAAGAAGCCATAATCAAAGAGGGTGTGTTGATTATTTCATTTACAGATGAATCTATGGTGTTCAAAGTCAGGTAGTGATTGTCCTCAGGAGGAAAAGGTAGTAACTGAGGGAGTCTTCTAGGTGCTGTTCAGGTTATAGCTCTTGATTTGTGTACTGGTTACATAGGTATGGTTCAGTCTCAGAAATTTCATCACACTGTTATAATTCACCTTTATACATGTTACACTTCATTAGTAAGTTCAATAAAGTACAATACCAATAAAAACACTGACTGAGCCCAGTGCTGTGGTGCATACCCGTAATTCCAGTGGCTTTGGAGGCTGAGGCCGGAGGATCGCGAATTCAAAGCCAGCCTTGGCAACTTCACAAGGCCCTAAGTAACTTAGCAAGACCCTGTCTCTAAATAAAATATGAAAAAGGGCTGGGGATGTGGCTCAGTGGCTAAGCACCCCTGGGTTCAATCCCTGGTACAAAAAAAAAAAAAAGAAAAAAACACACTAACACATGTTTTAGTGGGGCAGATAGGAATGGTACCAAAAAAAAAAGGCAGAAATAAGGTGGTTAAAGTTCTTGGAAAAACTGTTAAGAAAAAAGAGCTAGGCTACCAACTATTCTTACAACTGTAACATTCATTCACTCATTCAATGAAAATTTCTTAACCGTCATGCAACAAGGCGCTATCCTGAAAACTTGGGACACATCTGTAAAGAAAACTTATACCCCCTGCCTTGTGGTAGTTACATTCTATCAGCATTATGGATAGCAGCCTTTCAAAGGCAATATAAGGGAATCTCCAGAACCTTGACTCCTAATGGTTTGCTCCCTGCCATCAGAAGCTATGTCAAGACACCAGAAGGGACACTGAACCTGCTCATTCTTCCTAGGCTTCAGGTGATTTCCCTGCAAGCAGCAGCATTCTGAATGAAATACAAGAAATTGTGAGTTGTGCTCTGTATGTGTTCTGAGTCCAGCCTAAAGAACGTGCTGTGCTCTCAAGCTGACTGAGAAACAGGCTTTGCCCTCCTCCCGCTGGACGCCTCTCACTCTGGCACCTGTCATCCATTAGGAGCCCCCCTACTGGGATCTTTCATCATTGAAAATATATGATGATTTTCATTACCGCCTAGGCTAATTGGTAGTGAGTATTCCTTTAAAATATATTCTCCTAAATACGGGGCTTTGGATTTGCTTTGAAGTTTCTAACACCAACACAGTTGGACAAAAACCATAGATACTAATCACAGAAATGGAAAAGTCCGGTTCAGGAAGAATCACCACCGTGGTTCTTGCCTTATTATATCCAGTTGGGCAGTAGGCATACATGGGAAAGGAAACCATACAGCCAGCTAAACTACCCCATGGCTGATTCTGGTAGAGGATTTGAGAAGGCCACTGTTTACACATCTCTTTGTAAAATTACCATCTAAAAGAAAGTGTTTGATGTATCTGATTTGCTTCCCAAGCCAGTAGAGTAAAATGCGATTAAAAAAATAAAAAGAAACCCATACTGTAGGATTTTAATATCCAAAATAATATGCTGAACATAATATAATAAATGCCTATTTTTTACAGAAGAAGTAGAAAAACTTTCCTCTAATTTGTTGTTAGTTTCTGACTTAATAAACTGTTCCAGCTCAAAGGGAAAGAGATCATGAAACATTTATGTAAACTTTTCATTTTCAGATAGGGGACACCAAGGCCCTCAGAGTGAATGGCATGCCCAAGGTCATTGGTGGTGGTGGAGCTGTACTAAACATGGGTTTTCTGGGTACTGTGCCAGTTTATCATCTGCTCTGATAGTATCATAAATAAAATCGTGTCATGAATGTTCCTTTCACTCTTGCTGTGTGCTTGATTGTGCATGTGTATGTGTGTGTTTGAAAAGAACGTATATAGGAAGTAAAACATTTTTGTAATATATAGCCCATCTTTTAAGCATGAGAATTTTAAGTTAGACCTTTTAAACTGTTTCTCAAGATTATAGGAAAGAAGCTAGAAAATATACAATATAAAACAGATCTGTGTAGAAAAAGTAGTTATGAAAGTGCAATAAATGTGAAGAAATAAATGGAGAAGCCTAAAAAAAGGTTTTAAGACTGAATTTGCAATTTACTTCCTTTCAGTTGTAGACCAATAGAGCCTCAAGTAGCTCTTTGTTTCATGATTCATTTTCTTAGCATAAATTTGTTCTGAAACATATATTGGAGCCAGGCATGGTGGTGCACACCTGTAATCCCAGTGACTAGGGAGGCTGAGGTAGGAGGACGCGGCATATTCATAGCCAACCTCAGCAAATTAGTGAGACTCTGTCTCAAAAGAAAAGAATTTAAAAATAAAAAAACTGGGTATGTAGCATAATGGTCAAGCACCCCTGGGTTCAATCCCCAGTACAACCCCTAAAAAATAAATTAAAAATAAAAAACATATGTTGGTTGTCATCAACCATACAAATATTTAACATTTGAATAATTAGCTGTTTAATCATAAAATCAGGAGTGTGCAACATAATCTATTTAGGTAGGAAGATATATTAACCTTCTATTAATGTTTTTTCACTTTTTTTCCAACAATGCGTTGTCTTTTTTCCCATATTTCTTATTGGTGCATTATAATTGTACCCTATGTTTTTCACTTTTATCTTAAATGTTACAGTTCTGTAATATGGCTTATAACATTTATAATCATAAGAAACAAGTCATTTTGTTTGCCACTGGATCCTAGGAACTAGTATAGTACCCATTGTATAGTAGGTTTTCAATGAATATGCTGAACAAATGAATGAGAATAAATTTTAAAATTAAACTAGCTATATGATAAACATACATATGGTATTTGCTGTCACTATGAAGATTGAAGTCTCTAAGCCCCAAGGATCGTGTGTTTGAATTTCAAATGTGCTTTATTTATCTGGTGTTCTTCCCCATAGAAGATTGGTACTATAAAAAAAAAAATCTTAAGTGATCATCTAATCCAACTCCTTTGTTTTACAGAGAAAAAAAGAGCCAGCCCCATAAAGAGGGAAATGATTTCCCAAGGATCACACTACTGGTTAGCAAAAGAGCCTAGCATAGAATCTAGTACAAGGCCATTGACTAGATATATAAAAACCAATGTGAAAAATATGACTGAATCAAACTGTTCCCCTGTAGCAGCAGTATTCACCTAGGAGTTGTTAGAAAAGTAAATTCTTAGGCCCACCCCAGACTTACTGAGTCAGGAACTCTGGGATGGGGTCCTTCATCCTGTGTTTTAAAAAGCCCTCCAGGGAACTCAGATGCACATCGAATTTGAGAAACACTGATTTACATAATCTGATGAGATCTCCTAATATTCTAAAAGGCTCTATTATTTTAGGTTTAAAAAAAAGTTGTATTTTCAAACTTGCTGAGGGGTTTATTTGCATAAAAATACTTTTCATGATTTTTTAAAATCAATAGAGATTAAGAAAAGGAGTAGAGAGTCAGGTTACTTTCATATAACCTACTCAGACTCCTGGCATATAATAGCTACTCAGTAAATGTTTGTCATCTGAATATATTACCTCTACTTCATTGACATTTCTGTATGTACTATATAGGCACCATAATCTACAGATTAATGACTTGGGTTTTGGAATCACATTGAGTTTTGTTCCATTTTCACTTTTGTTTAGATGCTGGGGATTCAATCCAGAGCCTTTCACATGCTAAGAGCACATTCTACCACTGAGCTACACCTTCAACCCAGATTAACCCGGTTTTCAATCCCAACTGTGCCACTAACTAGTTGTGGGACCTTGGGCACATTACTTAAACCTTTCTGACCCTCACTTCCTCATGTCTACAACAGGGATAATTATATACCTACTTCTCAGTATTGTTACAAGGATAAATAAGAAAAATGCATGCAAAGAGCTTAATATAGTGCCTTGTACATAGTAATTGCTTAGTAATGGCAGCTATTATTATTATGATGATGATTATTAGCATAATCATCATTACCATCATCATCATCATTTGTTCTCAAGTAGGATGGATTATTCATTTGGACACCAATTTGGCATAAATTTAAAACTGGTTTTTTTTTTTTTTTTTTTTTTAGTATTTCAAAGGTTAAAATGCCCATGAAAAATGTGTGTTTTCTGAGTGTTATTTCAGTGTTCTCAGGCCTTTGAATTTGAGTTTGGGGCATGACCTAGACAAATGTTTTCTGGAGCTTGTCAGATATGATACACATGCCAACTAAATCTCATAGATGAATTTGCCTATAGTGGGTTTTCCTTCTGAAATATAAAAGCACATCAGACCACAAAGTTAACTCTGAAATGTATCTTCCCACATACATGGTTTTAAAGAATTTACCTCATACCCTCACTAGACATATGACAGAGGAAAATGGAGGGTTGTGCTAACAAAAACTTTCCCTAGAGAGCCTAGATGTTTCATTAAGTCCTAGGGATCTGATGAAGACTATGGCAACATCTTGTTTAATCTTCAAAATTAGGAATTGGGGGGAAAAATCATAATCAATATTCCTCTCCAGACCAAAAGATACCCTCTAAGGAGGCAGTGGCACTGCCTTTTCCAGATCTCCCTTATCACAGTAGAGCTGGGCATGGTGGCACATGCCTCTAATCCCAGTGGCTCGGGAGGCTGAGGCAGGAGGATCAAAGGTTCAAGGCCAGACTCAGCAAAAGCGAGGCACTAATCAACTCAGTGAGACCCTGACTCTAAATAAAATACAAAATAGGGATGGTGATGTGGCTCAGAGGTTAAGTGGCCCTGGGTTTAATCCCTGGTACCAAAAAAAAAAAAAAAAAAGTATTATAGCAGAGCCCTGTGAACCTCCCCTTCCAGTTAGGGAGCCAGGGAAAGTGGCCACACCTGGAGTGAGTTTGGGTGGCGGTGTCCCATGCAAATTCTCCTTTCAAGTTATTTTCCGAATTTCAATGCTGCCAACTTTTATTAACAATTCTCGGTGTTTCTGTCACTAAGGGGAAAGGAGGAAATGGTCTCCCTGGTGAATTTCTCGTCAGAGCGGCCTGAGTATATTACAGCCTCTCCATTTTTGAAGTAAGCTACATTTCAGGAGATGAAACAAAGGTAACTCTTAACATCTGCCAATATGTTTTCAGTCGTTATATCAAAGAAAGTGAAATAGCCACAAATGCTAAAGAAAGAAATCAGGCTTCCTAATTTATTCAATTAGAAGATTTGAAATGGTGGGTGAAGTCAACTCTGGCAAGCAAAGTGTTCTGGACCAACATAAACAGTTTCAGGAAGAAGCGTCTGAGCTTCAAGAGCCCTATGCAGTCAGCTTGTAAAGCCTCTGGGCCTAGCTGAGCCCCCCATATCCTCTAGCAAATGTTGTGAGTTGAAGAAAACTCATTCTGTTATAGGGCCAAGACCCCAAGAACCTCTGGTCCCAAGTATATTTTCATGCAGAAAGAGTTACAGAAAATATGTTTTGTTTTTTAAAACAAAATATATTCTTGTCCTTTTTTGCAAATCTACAAAAATAAAGCCTATTTAAAATTCCACTCTCGTGTACATGTGGCCTTAGGGAAGACCCATTAGACACAGAGATGATTAATGCTCCCCTTAGAATCTTATTTGCTTCTTCAACTGATTGCTCATATAGAATCTTCTTTACCAAGTACTTAAGTATGTAAGTGCCTTATCATTCTTGGAAATCACCACTCACTAGCCTGCCTTGGAGAGCAAGCTGAGGTACAAGCACAGGGTTTCCTAAACCAGCAAGGCAGCTTGTTTTTTCTCCTCCAATTCTGCCCCCTGACACCGTGTTCACATCTGCCCCCCCACCCGCCGAACAAAAACAAAAACAAAAACCACCAGCCCTGCCATGCAAGTGCCTACAGGACACCTAAATACTGGACCTTCTGAAATTTATAGAACCCGATTTTTTCAAATGGTTATTAATCCTTGCAACCAGGGGGGAAGGGAGAAGGGAATGAATTATTAGTGGATTATAATTCTAAATGTCTGCCAGCCATTTCTGTTCTATTATTATTATTATTATTATTATTATTATTAATTTTATTTAGACAGGGGCCTCATTAAGTTGCTTAGGGCCTTTAGGGCCTTGCTAAATTGCTGAGACTGGCCTCAAACTTGTGATCCTCCTGCCTCAGCTTCTTGAGACACTAGGATTACAGGCATGTGCCACTGCACCTGGCTGTATATCTCCTAGACATATACACTAAATTTCAGATGCTCCAAATCAAAATCATTATTTATACCCCACTTGCTGTAAAAAGGGCTTGGTTCCTGATTTCCCTCTTACAATCCCTACCCCACTCAAAACCTCAGAGGCATCACAGACAGTTCCCTAACCTTCTTAAAATGCATCCCATCATTTGCCAATATTTCTTGATAACTGACTAAATTCAGCCTCCTCAATCTTTCATCTCTTCCCTCCTTTCCATTCCTCCCCCTGTAATCAGTCTCCACATCCACTAAGAAAGAGCTTTCTAAAAACACAGGCTTGATCGTGTCACTAAAAGCCTTAAATAATAAGAGAAAAGAGGTGAGAGGATAAAGCTGAGTGGGGTTATCAGAACTCATGCTTTAGTGCTCAAAATGAACAATTATCCTGATTTTAAGTATGCCCAAGTCATTTTCCTAAGAATTACAATCATTACAGTGGAATTCTTTACTCTAGTGGTTGTAGGAAAAACGATTACATCTATGTTATGGCCCTAACTACATTATGTCAGGAATATATTATATGTAGTTGTATTTCCAGGAAATTTGTTTGACATGGTTTATCTAAACATATGAAGTAATGTTTTCTGTTGTTCATACAACAACTTTTACTGAGCACTTACTAGGTGCCTGATGCTATGCTGTGCACTTAGGAACCATGTTTGTACCCTATCTGCATGGAACTTATACCTGACTTTCTGAAAGAAAAGTACAGCCTCCAATAACAATGAAACCTATACTTGTTGAAAATCACTCTGAGCCAGGACATATACTGGGCCTTTTTTTGAGAGAGACTTTTTTAATATTTTTTTTTCAGTTATCTGTGGACACAACATCTTTGTTTGTATGTGGTGCTGATGATCGAACCCTGGGCGGCACCCATGCCAGGCAAGTGCACTACCATATACTGGGCCTTTCTTATGAAACCCTCCCTGAACACCCCAGCTGCCATTCACCAGCTTCATGATCATAGGTAACTTATTTTCTTACTCTCTTCCCTATAAAATGGGGAAAATGATAGTACTACCTTATAGCAAAACCATAAGGATGAAATGAATTCCTGTTATTAAATATTAAATCCACAGTTCAAGGCCTTGCCATCCTTGGTGCTAATGAGGTTGGAGGTACTATTATTATGCCTAATGGTTCTTCAGGAGGCTTCTAAAATGCAAATGCATTTTTTAAAAATTGTTTTTAGTTATAGATGGACACAATACCATTATTTTGTTTATTTTTTTATGTGGTGCCAGGATTGAACCCAGTGCCTCACACATGCTCGGCAAGCACTCTACCACTGAGGCACAAACCCAGCTCTGCAAATGCATTTTTGAGAAATAATCTGTGAAAGTCTGTTCTGGCTGAGGTTTAATATACAATTTCCTACTAGTAAAAGTCCCCAGGATGAGCATTGGGTACTGAAGCAGGGTAATGACACCAAGAAGGGAGGCCTCACACTTTATGAGCCACCCTGTCCAACCCAGACTCACTGGCAGACATCCTCATTTCCCAGGAGTCTGTGGGATCACCATTATGCCCACTAAAGTTCAAGAGCAACTGCAACTGGCAGCAGCTCTCACTTGAGAGAAAGTTCCCTGTAGCTTCCCCTATGAAGAGGCAGAGCAAGATGCTGTGGCCTGTGAAATCATTCTGAAATGCCATAATTGCTCTCTATCAGTGAGCATGAAGAGTCATATTAGTATTTAAAAATCATCCAAACAGCTAAGTGCTATGATTACACTAAATCAACCTAATTTCTAAATCACTGGAGTAAACCCTTGTTGGATGTTACCATATAAACTTGAAAGAATTTAATAAAAGAGAACAAACAACTTGGATATCAAATGGAGATGGCACTGCCAGCTACTGCTACATTTGGCTACTTGTTTCTAAGGTCTCATATGGCAAAGTGGGGTCATCTCATTCTGTGAGGTCACAGTTTTAAACAGAGTCCTTGTGTATAATTCACTCATTCGGCAAATAGTGAGCTATGTGCCTGACACTTCTCTTGGTGCTGGGAATAGGGTGGTGAATGACAAAGCTTTTTGACACGCATGGAGCTTATCTTGCAGGGGTCTTAGGCAGACAATTGACAAATAAATATGTAAGCTAGAGTGCTATGGAGAAAAATCAAGCTATGTGCCAGAAAGAGGAGATCCTGGGGCTGGATTGGAAAGGCAGGTATTTCCAACGTGCTCGTGTTGTCTCTACAAAAGTTGCACCTGAATGAGCCCTTGAAGGCAGCAAGGGATCAAGCCACAGAGTTATCTGTAGAAAGAGTGTGACAGACAGGGGAAATGGTAGGGACAGAGACCTTGAGGAGAAAAAAGCTTGGTATGTTCCAAGACCCACCCATAGCAGAATGAGTGGGGTAACCAAAAGTAAGTTATGGAAGGGCCCTGAAGGCCAACTAAGTACTTCACCTTATATTCTGAGGGTGATAGAGAACTATGGGAGGATTTTCAGGAGTAACAGCATCTTCTTTTGTCATAATGAAATTTTTTGTCAGTTTTAATTGTGGGAAAAAAATACACAATATAATGTTGGACATCTTAATAAATTTCCAACTTTTTTTTTTTTTGCAGTGCTAAGGATTCAACCCAGGGCCTCATGCATGCTAGGCAAGTGCTCTACAACTGAGCTACATCTCCAGCCATTTTTATTTTTTATTTTGACAAAAGGCCTCACTAAGTTGCTGAGGTTAGCTCCAAACTTGCAATCCTCCTGCCTCAGCCTCCAAAGTAGCTGGTATTAAAGGGGTATACCACCATGCCCAATTTAATGATTTTGGCAGGGTGAGGTACTAGGGATTGAACCCAGAGGCACTTAACCACTGAGCCATATCCCCAGCCTCCCCTTTTTCTTGCATTTTGAGACAGGGTCTCACCGAGTTGCTCAGAGACTTGCTAAGTTGCTGAGGCTGGCTTTGAAGTCATGATCCTCCTGCCTCAGCCTCCCCAAGCCACTGGGATTACAGGTGTATGCCACTGCACCTGGCAATGATTTTCATTTTCAAAGGATTACTCTGATTATCGTATTGAAATTAGACACTAGATTCCAATACTGAAATCTGGAGACCAGTTAGGAAGCCAGGTGAGAAATGGTGGTGTTGGTAAAGAAGGTGAAAATTTTATCTTGAAGATAAGGCTAGCAATCTGGAAGAAGCAGTGAGCACTTTTCTTTGCTTTCTTTCTTTCCAGACCGACATCTAGCTTAGTGAGATTCATTTCTCTCAACTTCCTATGAAAGCTCAGTGTCATGGTCTAAATAAATGTGTTCCCCAAAATCCACATTAGAAATTGAACCACCAGGTATGAAGACACAAATTGGTGTGAATATACTTTGTATACAACCAGGGATATGAAAAATTGCTCTACATGTGTAATAAGAATTGTAATGCATTCTGCTGTCATATATAAATAAAAAAATTTTAAAAAGAAATTGAACCACCAGGAGCTGGGGTTGTGACTCAGATGTACAGCACTTGCCTAGCATGCATGAGGCACTGGGTTTCATCCTCAGTACCACATAGAAATAAAATAAAGATATGTGTCCACCTAAAACTAAAAAAATAAATATTTAAAAAAGAAAGAAATTGAACCACTAATATGGTAGTATTGCAAGATGGAGCCCAGTGGGAGGTGTTTAGGTCACAGGGCTTTGCCCTCATAAATATATTCATGCTGCTGTAAAAAGGACTTGTGGTAGTGGAATCACCCTCTTCTGCTTTACTGCCATGTGAGGACACAGCATTCCTCACCTCCAGAGAAGACAGTTCAAGGGATCATCTTGGAAACAGAGAGACTGGTCCCTACCTGCCTGCACTTTGACCTTGGAGTTCCCAGCCTCCAGAACTGTGAGAAAACAAATTTTGTCCTTTGCAAATTATCTAATCTGTCTATTCTGTGATAGCTGCACAAAGTAGAATGAGACAATCAGAAAATGCCCCATCTAGATAATTCTTATTATTTACCTACAATGAGATTGGCAAAAGTGCTAGCCAATCTGTAGGTATAACTCAGCCAGCTAGAAGCCTGGTAGATTTCTCAAGGTATCAGAATACCTGAATGAAACATCAAACATGTTTTATTTTAACCATTTAGGGGTAAAAATCCACCTAAGATATAGTAGACTTTTCTCTACTTTCCTGAAGTGTAAATTTTCTCCTGAAGAGAAAATTGTTACAGAATAAGGGGTTCATCAATGCACAGCTACTTGTCGTGGTTGTTTTGGCCCTTTGGGGACCTCTTTGGTCTTCTTAGTTTTCACATCTGCTCAGGGAAGAAAGTTTGCCATATGACTACACTCCACATAGTTGAGGTATCGAGCTATTGACCACCAATAAAATTGGGCTATGCATGTTGATCCTAGGACCGAGAAGCTGCAAGATGAGAAATTTCTTCCTGTCTCATCTATTCTAGTCATAGCCATACTGTAAAAAGATGTGTAATATTTCAAAAGCATCAACTGGTTGGCATCTGTTTTAGGGAAGTTCACAAACACATTCTCAATGACAAAAGGAGTGTGTTATTTTCTTGCCAAAAAAAATACATTCTGAAATATATAGACTATTTGGGTGGGGCCCTATTTAAACTAGAACTACATGTAAAAATTACAGAATCTAAGATCAAGAAGGGGCCCAGAGAGATGAGACAAACGGGAAGACAGACAGATGTGGACACAAGGATAGAGAACACCCTCATGAATACAGTTGATACTGTATATTTCTTATGGAACTATCTATCTGGTGCTTTTCTTAGGATTCAATTTGCAGATGTGGTTCTGTGTCTTATGAGAAATATACTAGGCGAGATTCAGAATTGGTACTGACTCTACTGATAACATAATCGGGGGGGGGTGCTTTAAGAGCTTGGGAATTAAATCAAATAAATGACTATCAATCATCTATCAGTGAATTATAACAGCTAGTTTATATTGTATATGGCACTGTGCCAAGTACTTTAATATTCAACCAACCTGTAGTGGCACCCCTTTCTCCACAGAAAAGTCTTAACTGGGCTTCTCCAGAAATCTTCACCATGGCTGATTTTAGGACTGTCAGCAAAAGAGTCTCTAAAAACAGTTCAATGTAGATAAACTTCCTATTTTCATGTTGCCTTATCTTACTTGGCCACTGGCTGGGAAGAAATCAGCACTCCAGGTGCTGGACACCCCCTTACTAGTTTTTCACAAACATGTATCCAGTATAGTAGTTTGTAGAAATGTGTAAACAAGGCCTCTGGCCTTGAGCTGAGCTTCACAGAGATGTCTACATTTTTAAGATAAGTTACAATTGGGCTCCATGGTAACAGCTGGCAGGGGGAGAATAGAAAGGGGAGAAGCAGCTCGCCCCTTCTCAGTCAGGTGCTGTCCTTGAAGGGTTAACATGCCCAGAACAGTGAAAGAAAAAGCTGCTGTTATGTGAACTTCTACAGACTGTGAACTTCTGAGCCCCTCTCCTTACATGCTGGGTATAAAATTCTGAAACTACCTGAACTCGAGGTTCAAGGAATTGATTGATTACAGCAAAAGCCGTGCCCTCTGAACCTGGCTGCAGTCAAGTAAAACTGTTTGCTGCTATCTTTGGTGCCTTGCCTCATCTGTCCCTACAACAAACCCTATGAGGAAAATGCTACTATTTTGGCCACTTTACAGATGAGAAAACTGAGGTTTTGGAAATGACAGAGTTGGTATTCAAGCTCAGGTTTGTCTAAAGCCAAAGCTAGCACTCTTAACCATTGTACCCAACTGCATGCAATAGCAATAGTAGCAGAAATCCTGGGTCTTTGCTAAGTGTTCAGAAAAGTAGAACTGAAAATAACCAATAGATTTGAACTGTGTATATCCCAGAGGTCTTCAAGTGAGCTGCTTCCTGCAAGAATACAGAGCTTCATAGAAGCCAACAGAGGGCTTAGCCCAGGATTGCTACTAGCTAAGTCCTAGAAGTGCCAAGAGTATAAAACTAAAGGAATGAGAACAAGAAACCAGGATGCTCAGAAAATCAGTGGATGGACCCAGGCGACTGATTGTTGTACTCAGAAGGGGAACCATGAAAAGTTGGTAAATGATCTAGCACACCAAGTAGCAGTCAGAAGAGCACAGCCATTCACCCTGTGTGTCATCTCACAGGATGGGAAGAACCCTCAGATGGTGTACTGATTCAAGCAAACAATATTAGGGGACTGGGGACATAGCTCAGTTGGTAGAGTAGTTGTCTAGTATAAACAAGGCCCTGGGTTCAATCCTCAGTGCCACCAAAAAGAAAAAGAAACCAGAGAAACAGATTTACTATCTACCTCCCTCTCCTTGACAGAACATAAGCTCCTTAAACAGAGTAACTATCCCTTTTTGTTTCACTAGTTCTTAAAGCAGAGCCTGGCACACAGAAGTTACTCAATAAATATTGAATTCAGGCACACAGGAATGAATAATTGACAGTCCAGTTGCCATCTAGAGCCCAGCTGCAATCTTGAAGACTCCAAGTTCTCTAGTCTTCAAATACACAAATAAGAGTCTGAGCTCACAGTCCTCTCTCTGATAAATCCCTGGTGCTGTTCCTCAAATATTTCCAACTCCCTGCTTTCCAGGCACAGGGCAGGAGTCAACAGCCCCACCCGTTTGGAAGTTAGGCACTGCACTGTGACTTGTCTTAGCCAGTGAAATGTGACCAGAAACTTTAGGAACTTTTCCATGGAAACATTGTGATGGATCTTACTTCAGCTTGGCACCCTGAGTAAGGACTGGTCAGAGAAGAGCCATCAGCCCACAATAGACATAACACATGGCATGAGCAAGAAATCAAATTTCATTTCAGGCCATTGAAATTTGGGGGTTGTTACTTCAGCCTAACAGACCTGCCTGACTGATCTATCACCTAACTTGTGGAAAAAAATAATCTTTACATCAGGTTTCCTTTGCCAAGAGTTCTTGGCAGTCATCAAGAATACCTACAATTTATAAATTCACTTTGGTTGTCATTTGTCACCTTTAGATTTAGCCCAGTGTTCCAGGTTTCTCTACTGCTCACCTCCTGCCTCCATGTAACTAACTCTCCCAGGCTGCTCTTTCATCCAAACCATGTCACAGAAAATGACAACAAAGTTAAGACCTGGCTATGGAGTTTCAAAAAACAGTTACTGCCGAGATGCACCTGACCTCCAGGAAGCCCACCATGTATATTTATCTACAAGGCATTTTAGCCCTTCATTTTCCCAACCTCTTTATTCTAGAACAGAATCTGAGCTAGAGCTTTGTAGAATCAAAGACCCATTGAAGTGATTTTCTCAAAAGAAGCCAGCAATATTTTCTCAGTGATGAATTCTCAAAGCAAAAGAAAAAGCTGTTGGCATGTTTGAATAGCAGCTGCTCCCTCATTCTGATTAGATTTGGGTTTTCTGTTTTGTTTTGAGTTTGCTATTTTAATGGCACCTACTTTTCTCTCTACAAAAATTTCCAGAACTCTTGCTCCATGTAGTGTTACACTTGACCACTTATACTCTGGGAGCTATGAGATGTTCCATCAATCTTGTCTGGTGGCCCTCAGCTTAAATGCAAGATCCCTGTGAAGAGTAACAATATCTGCTACTATTTTGTAAAGAGAAGCAGATTCACAGAGGGATTAAGAGTGTGGACCCTGGAGCCAGAAATCCCAACTCAAAGTAGGCACTAAGTATTTGCTATTAACGTAATGACTCTGGGGTGACCTGTTGACATGTCTGGTTCCCTTTCTAGGGTGTTGAGCCTGGAGACACTGCAAGAGCTCATTATCTTCAATAGCCAGAGGCAAAAGAAGTTCAAGTGCTGAGTGTCAATCTGAATTGACTAGGAAAGCTGAGACCGGTGCTACCTTTGAAAAGGGAGGCCATGGCCAGAGAGCCAGGCAAGAGATCAAGAACTGAAGGGATCCATCACAGGACAGTAGAATCCAGGGTAACTCTGGGACTTGGATGCTTGATGAGACCAGGGCGCTAGCTGGTGCTTGTCATTAAAATGTGATGTGAAGACAGGGCTAGATTGACCACACTATCCTCTAGGAGGCCTTATGTGAGTTATTTTCCCTCTCAATATCCTAAAGCTCCATCAACAAAAAGAAATATTTCCATAAGCCAGAATTTGCCAAAATATTCCCTAGGGAAACACAGGTTCTTGAGGAAGTTAGTAGGCATACTGTGAAACTAATTTGGAAATTGTAGCATTAAACAAAGTTTCACACTTACTTCCTTATTATAGGATCCCTCGAAAGGTGTTAATATTCAGTATTAATCTCCAAGAGAGAGCTGGAGGATGCAGTGTCACTGTGAATATACATGAGAAGGAAACCTTTAAAAAAAAAAAAGTTCATCCATCCTCGTCATAGCTCATTATACAAAGCACTTTGGGCTCATAATGATGACAGAGGCCTAAGTTCAATGCAGGCTTAGATTGTAGATGAATGTACCTAATGACACTATTTGGCACAAAAGAGCAGAATGGTGACAGAAGAGGCTTGCAAAGGACTTCTCTCAACCAGATGGGTGACAGAATAGAAGTGGAAGAAATCATCCATGTCATCTTAAAATTTCTGAGAACCACAGATGGACATGCTAGGAAAGGTATAAATCAGATAAGAGCAATCTCTTCTCTGGGAAGGGAGCAAGAATGGTCTCCTGGAAGCCTGGTCACTTGCAGAGGACTTGCTATGTGACAGGCATGTTGCTGTATGCTTTATACACAATATTTTGTTGAAACCTCCCCAAAATCTCATGTTACATCTTATGATTCTTAACTTACAAATAGAGGAATTGACATTGAGGTTCAAAGAAGAAACTGAGCTTCAAAAAGCTTGTGTAAGAAGTGTGGGATATGGCTCAGTGGTACAGCACTTGCCTAGCATGTGTAAGGCCTTGGGTTCAATTTCTAGTATTAAGGTGGGGGTGGTGCTTAAGGCCATTCAGTTTCTCAGTTTGAAGGACAAGGATTCAAGCTTAGGTCAGACTGACCCCCAAACCTGTGGATCTGTGGTTTTTGCTCCTTCCCTGGAACCACAGGACTTCAATAAACTTGTGATCAGTATATCCTCCCTGCCGCCTCCAGATAACACACACCAAAGGTAAGAACATGCTGACAAATGCCTCAAATAGAGCTGTGCTCAATGTTTGTTCAAGACAGGTAGGCATGAAAGCAAAGTGTTTTAACATCAGCTTAGGGTGCAGGGTGGGCATCTGATGAAGATATTGACCAGCAAGCAGCCCCCTGAGCTGAGTCCTCATAAAAGTCACCAGAGGGACATGGAGTGGAAAGTAGTGATTGGTGGGTCAGAGTACAATTCCCAGCACAGGAAACAGTGTCCATATGGGACTTTTCATAAAACGTTTAAAATGAAAAAAACAAACTTCTCTTCAAAAAAAAAAAAAAAAAGGAGTCTATATTACAGTTGCTGATAGTTCCATTTTAGAAGTTCAGAGACCTGACCACCAAAGGAAAAGACAACAGACCCAAACAAAAAAACCAAAGGCATCGCTAATCTGCCATCTGCACCAATGATGTAGGAAAATAAACGAGAGCAAAGCAAAGCAAAACCAAACAAAAACGCCTTAAACAAAAACGTTCTCTTCTGAGACAGGAGGAAAGCTGTCTGCTAAAGCCATGTTCGTGTTTTCCGTGTTTATGCTTCAGTGTGACCGGGGCCTCGCAGTCCGGTTGGGGGCCTGTCCGCTTGTTTTATGCTTAATCTGTCTCCATCACTTCCCAGAGTGGGACGGGAATCAGTTTAAACTGCAGAGGTTTGACTTCAGCCTTGTGGCGCCCGCCTCCCAAGCCACAACATCTTAGGGCACGCAGCCTCCTCCCAGGCGAGGAAACAGTCAATAAGGAAATACCATAGTTCGGCTCTTTGCAACTTGCTCGAAGTGTGAGCCGGCGCTTCATTTCCTGATCGCTCAGGTGGAAATTGTAAAAACAATTAAGAGCAATGACTAATCACCGAATCAAAGCTGGTTGCCCAACTCATTTGCAATTGTGCACTCAGTTCTGTGTGCCAACAAACAAAGACTTGGGGGAGTTGATTATTTAAACCAATTAAAAGCTCTAGGCAGAGCAAGTAGTCAATTTGTGGCCACGTGGTGGGAAAACATCAGTTGCAAGAGCCTGAGGAATTTCGTGAGCAGAGCCATATGGCCCAATTCGGAACGAAGCACCCAGGATCACCCGGAATGTCTGCACTGCAAGCACTTTCAGAATAAAAAGTGTCACCTAACAAGAACAGACTTGTGTTCTGCGCACGCGTCCCCCCTCCCCCAATATTCTAGGCTGCCTGCAAGGCTGGTAGTTCTAACCAACAGTAAAAGAAAAACGAACTGACTTAAAATCCAAACTCTGTTCAGCAAGAGACATTGCTAAATTTCCTGTCCACCATTTGCACTTTTATGTATTTTAGGGCTACCTAGAGAGTTCTTAAAGGCCCAGATGATGAAAATCGGCTGCCCTTCTTCCCAAATGAGGTGCACAGTCCATCTGGAGAGGGCACTCACACTTTTGTATGAAGCTGTAGGCCGTAAAACGGAAAGTAAAGAATTAAAAACTGAAGCCATTTGGTAGCAGTTATAAAAAAAAATAAGGTGGGGGGAGGTAGAGGGTGGTAGGGTGGGGGCAGTTACTTCAACAAATTAGATTTACAGATGGATGTTATAGAGTTAGCCTTTACTGAGAGTTCCTTTTCACATCCCCATGAGATGGTTACTTTTTTGTTGTTGTTGTTGGCCTACAAGTCCCTTTGCTCCTAACCACTTCCCTCCAGGTCTCCACCTCCCCCACCACCCATGCATTTTCCTGGAAAGTCTAATAATTCTTGTACTCCCGGTGGATCTTACTTCTTAAGGTCCTCGTTCCTCTCTCCTTCAACTTCCCTCCAAAATAAGCATTCTCAGACACTCTTGATTACAGAAAGAGGAAGAACAATTGTACCAAAACCAACTGGAAATTTTCAGAGCTAACTCAGCTAGCTGCAGCTGTTCACTTCGGTTGTGTAACTAATGCACCAGGAGTAAATAATTTTTGTACATCAATAAACAATATGGCTCATGGTGTGCCAACAAAAGTAAATTGAGTATATCAAACAACAAAGAACAAAACACTAGAATTCATTCCTTTTAAAAAAAGAATGTTGAGCACTGTCAATACTTACAAAAATAATATGGCGCACCTGTTAGTTGGTCAGAATTCCAGTTCCAATTGTCTGTGACCTGCAGGCTGGCTGCAAGGAAAAGATGGGAGCTCTGTTATGCTGTCTACCTGGTGCCCATCCTAAATAGTCATCTTGCTGTGAGTATCTAATTTTATCTCATTTCATTCTAACAAGTTGGTGGTGGGGGACCAGTTTGCATTACAGATGAAGGAGACTGAACCCGACAAGACCTGTAAAGAGGAAGGTTGAACAGAATAAAACTTCTGGGTCACTGAGTTCCAAGTTAGACTTTGCTACTAGGAGCCAAGAAGCCCTTAGAAAGTGTTACAGCCTCGGGGGCCTGCCTGATTCTCCAAAGAAACTTCTTTCCTAAATCATACAACAAGGAAGAGAGAGATCTGAGCAGTCATCTGCTAGTCCAGGCACTGATCATATATCCCCATTTATAAGCCAGTGGGAATGAGGACAGCATGTCATAGAGACCGTTTTGAGTAGATTTCAAAAGAGAGGATTGCAAAATAGGGTCTTGTCTGAAGACACCTCTGAAGTCCAATCTCATACAGATCTGGGATAACCTACCATCTGTTTGAGAGCATCAGGAACACTGACCCTGCCACTTGCTGACTGTTAAGTATGATAGGCAATACAACTGCTAAATAAAGTGTAGTGCTTCTCTAGAAGAAATGGACACACCTGAGGAATAAAAACCCCAGTTCCTTTGAAGTTAGGCACAGCTATTATCACTCGATTTGACCAATGAATTAAGTGTTATGTGTAACTTCTGGATAGTCACATTTAATTGCTACTACTGAGCTACACCCCCAGTGCAGAAGTCATATTTTCATTATTGCTTTGGCTACCAGGAAGCTCAGAGCTAAATTTACCATTCTATTTCAAGAGCTGTCTTAGTCCTTCTTCCTGGCATGACTCCTCATGCTTTTGATTGTAATCTTTTCTCACTTATCACTCTATTCCATATATACATCTGTGTATTTTTTGGGGGGGTGGGTACCAGGGATTGAACTCAGGGACACTCAACCACTGAGCCACATCCCCAGACCTATTTTGTATTTTATTAGAGACAGGGTCTCAATGAGTTGCTTAGTGCCTGGCTTTTGCTGAGGCTGGCTTTGAACTCATGATCCTCCTGCCTCAGCCTCCAGAGCCACAAAATGAACCTAGTCCATTCCTGTGAGGTCCCGTTCGAAGGGATTATAGGCTGTTTCTTGTCCCTATACTATCTTCAAAGGAAAGAACACAGTCTCACAGAACATTGGATAGAGTTTTTGGCCTTTATAGGTGTACGGACCTTATTTATCTAACTGAAGTTGAAAAGAGGTTACAAATTCCAAAATAATCTGATTATCTTTATTCTTGTAACAGAATATTACAGGGCGTTTTACTCAGCTTCTTTGCCACTGTGACTAAAAGACCTGACCAGCACAATTGTAGAGGAGGAAAAGTTGATTTAAGGGCTCACAGCTTCAGAGGTTTCAGTCCACAGACAGCAAACTCCATTCCTCCAGGCTTAAGGAAGAGTGTGGTAGAGGGAAGCAGCTCACATGACAATCAGAAAGGAGAGAGAGACTCCACTCCCCAGATACAAATATATACCCCAAGCCATGCCCCCAACACCCACCTCCTCCAGCCACACCCCACCTGCCTTCAGTTACCACTGAGTTAATCCCTAACAGGGAATTAATCACTGATTAGGTCAAGGCTATAACCTAATCATTTTTCATCCAAACCTTCTTGCATTGTCTCACACATGAGTTTTTGGGGGACACCTCACATCTAAACCATAACATTCTGCCCTTGGCCCCCAAAAGCTCACAACCATCTCAGGATGCAAAATATATTTAGTCCATTCCCAAGAGTCCCCATGTAGGGTGTAGCTGGAAAAGGTGGGCATTGGGTGCATGGCTTTGGGGTATACATTTTGTATCTGGAGAGTGGAGTCCCTCTCCCTCTCCCCCTCCCCCTCCCTCTTCCCTCTCCCTCCCCAGATCATCAATATGAGCTGCTTCCTTCTGCCACACTCTTCCACATGATGTTCTGCCTCACCTTGAGCCTCGAGGAATGGAACCCACTGTCTAGGGATCTTTTAGTCACACAGCAAAAAAGCTGACTAAAACACAAGGGAAAGAAATTGAACCCACTAGGCCATACAATTGCAAAGGAAACTTTCCCTGGTGGACTCTATGATCATGGATGAACTTGATATTTTAAAGTACATTACATAATCCCCATTTATGGAAGGGAGAGAAATATATAAGGCTGGCCAATAAATTAAATTATTTTCTAAGCCCAGTAAATTGTGTTTCTCAAATTAGAGCAGAGTTTCTTGATCTCAGTATGGTTAACATTTTGCAGGGGATGCTTTGTTCTTGGGGACAAGAGGCTCCTCTGTTAATGGCAAGATGCTTAGCAACATCCCTGGCTTCTGCTCACTATATAACAGTAGCAAATCCTTCAAGTTGTAAAAACCAAAAATGTTTCCCGATATTGGCTAATGTCTTTTAGGGAATCAAAATTGCCCCTTGTTGAAAACCACTGAATTGGAGTAATGTTTTATCAGAAACTTCTGCCACAGCCAACCATATACCCTGCCCTCTTTTGCCTTTTTTTATAAAATAGTCACAATACCTATTGTCATTGTGTACCTACTATGTGCTAGACACTGTGCATGTATTATCTCATTTAATCCTCTCCACATCTCTGTGAAAGCTTCTTTATCCCTAATTTGCAGATGAAAAATCAAAAATTTCAACAAGGTCACACACAATACTATAGTAGGAAATACAGCTAGGAGACAGACCCAGAACAGCTTGTCTCTAAACCAATGTCCTTATCCACTCTTTAGCCCAGATCAATGACCCACAGGATACTATTTATCCCAATTTGACAAATGGAGAAATTGAAGTTCTTCCCACTTATGTGGTTTACATATAGCACACAGCTAGGACTCTGCAGAATCAGGGTTCTAATCTAAGTCTCTATAGCTCAAAAGACACACCTATTTTTTTCTCCATATGGACCTATTAAGTGGTTGCTGGGCCATTTGTACCTTCTCCCACTTGGGTGCCAATAGAAGCAAAAGGGTGAGACATCTGGATCCAATGAAGTTCAGAGATTGCACCAAAGGGAAATACCAAAGCAGTGGCAATCAGCAAAAGAAAAAAAAAAATCTGTCAGTACTGGGGAGGCCACACAGCTACCAAAGTTTGCAATGAGAAGAAACAGATCAACTACCACTACCACTTAGGGAACCATTTGAGTATTTCTCTGGTAATCCCTAACCCTCATCTGCTTCACTGAACTCCAAAGAGAGAAAAAACTTTGTGACTAGGTTGAGTTTTCTTAAGGCACTTTGAGCTTACTCTACTTTGGATCTGCTAATGACTGAGCCACACCAAATAATATTTTTTTCAATGATGATGAAAAGCCAATATCACATGAACTCCCCACGTGCCCAAGCTGGGATTTAACATGGCAAAACTGATGTGTGAACCAGTGTTGCTATTTAATGTGGTTTCTATCAAAGTGTTCATAAAACCTGGAGCTGCAGCTGGCCCCCATTAGGTAGTTTCTTGGTGAAAGTTTTCCAAGGAAAACTTTTTTTAACAACTTCATAAAGCCAGGCACAAAAGGGCAGCTCAATGACTGGCTGAAAGAGCTGGGACTTTTTATCTTTGACTGAAATGTTAAATGGGGACTGACTGACTCTATTTCTGGAAGAAAAATTTGAAGACATTACAGGCTACATTTTGAGCCTTGCATGATTTTATTCATTTATGCATGAATTCGTTTGTTGAACATTTATTTAGCACCTACTACAAGCCAAGCGCCATGCCATATCTTTTGGTTCCTCCCAACATTTGGCACAAATTAGCTATTTGTGTTCTTGTCGGTGTTGTGACAAGAAATCAAGTAACTAATTTGAAGCAGTCTGTGGCTTATTTGTTGTTGTGTAGTTTGTGCAGCTACCTGAAAAAATGTTTGTTACCATGTAGGTTGCTCAGAAAAATATGTGCTTATTCCTTCTGCACATACAATTACATGTGAAGGCTTTGAAGATGTGGGGGTGAGCTTTCCATCACTATAGTCAATGCCTGAGATAAAACTTATAAAGAGAAGATGTTTATTTTGGCTTGTGGTTCCAGTCCATGATCAGCTGGCCCATTTTGGCGGGGGTGGGGGCTGTAGTGGCACATAATGGCAAGAGTGCATGGCAGAACAAAACTGCTCACCTCACGGCAGGGAAGTGAAAGAGAGTAAGAGGCTGAGGTCTCACTATTTCCTTCAAGGTCATGCTCCCACTAGGCCCCACCTCTTAAAGCATGCATTATTTCCCAATAGTGCCACACTGGGGACAAAGCCCCTAACACATGGGCCTTTGTGGGACATTTTTTAAATACTTTTTTTAGTTGT
Source organism: Spermophilus citellus (assembly GCF_964194105.1). Taxonomy (NCBI): domain Eukaryota; kingdom Metazoa; phylum Chordata; class Mammalia; order Rodentia; family Sciuridae; genus Spermophilus; species Spermophilus citellus. The sequence goes on along the minus strand of NC_138190.1, from coordinate 133,368,791 downwards.
AGATGGACACAATACCTTTATTTTATTTATTTATGTATTTATTTATTTATTTTTCTGTGGTGCTGAGTATGGAACCCAGTGCCTCACACATACTAGGCAAGTGCTTTACCACTGAGCTACAACCCCAGTCCCTTGGGGGACATTTAAGACCTGAATCATAGCAAAGGATAATCATGCATTTATTCCAGAAGATGACTCTCAACCTTACCCAAAAGGCAACTGGAGCCCCAATTTGGGAATATGTGCTATTTTTTTTGAAAGGTAGATTTTCAACCAGATGCATGTATGTAGTACAACTGTTTGATCCCAAGCAGGTGAACTTGAGATTTGGGCAGCCTGAAGAAGATACAATGAGCTGGAAGGAGATCTGACAGGCCTTTACTCAATGGGTGGGCAAGCAGCACAGTAAAAAGTCCCATTTAGCTTATATGCAGGATTACAACAAAGCCCGCAGTATGCCAAGGATGACATCATCGGTTACATAAGACTACACATGCACTGTTGCTTCTTACATAAGACATTTTAGTCATTACTTCCCAGACATCTGGATAAGGGAGCCTGACCAACTCCATTTTCCTTCCAACATGTTAATTCTGTAAATAATGCCATTAAACCTTTCCTGTATGTGTACATATGTCATTTGCTCCCAGAAGACTTATATTCCTGTTGAGGAAGTGTATATGTACCTTCTTATGATATAATGTGAAAGCCAGCAGGCTTCCTTACTCATGGACTTGGGTTAGTGTAAGCATTGGCCATTCACCTAACTGACCCTTCCATTCAACCAGCATATGTAATAAGAACTCTGTGAGAGCTCATAGGCTGAACAAATCCCCTGGGAGATGAAGTGGTCATCTCATAGGCAAAACTCTATGAAGGAGGTACTTCTGAAGTCTTAAGGATGGAGATTGTATAAAAGTAGAGGAAGAAGGAAAGACATTTCTTAATAAGGGTGGCCCTGAGCAAAGATACGGAAGTAGAAACTGTTTCGCATGCTTGGGAAACAATGAAGAAACCACATCAACAGGAACATATTCAGAGGATTAGTGGAAGATCAAATTGAGACTAGAAGAAGCGAACCTCAAATTCCAACCTAAGGTACTGCCTGAAATTAGTAATCCTTCTGTGTTGCAAATATTATGCTTAGAAAAATATAGAGCAAAGATTAAATCCCCAGATTCTTGAAGATTTTAACAGCAATATTTATCATAGTCTCAGAACTATGTTCTGTGAAAATGCTTTCAGTACTATAAACCCCATAGGACTTGGGGTCCAGTGAAAGAAAAAGTCCTGAGAAGCTATGCTTACCCCATACTTGGGGACTGTGTCCCTGAAAAATAGAACTTTTAGCACTCACAAACAATGTGCAAGACCTCTGTACATATATTTTTCACATGTATTTAATGTACATATTTTTGGTGAATAATGTGATGTTCTGATCATATATGCATTGTTTGATGATCAAATCAGGATAAGTAACATACCCATCAACTTAAACCTCTCCCATTTCTTTTTTTTTTTTTTTTAAAGAGAGAGTGAGAGAGGAGAGAGAGAGAGAGAGAGAGAGAGAGAGAGAGAGAGAGAGAGAGAGAGAGAATTTTTAATATTTATTTTTTAGTTCTCGGCGGACACAACATCTTTGTTGGTATGTGGTGCTGAGGATCGAACCCGGGCCGCACGCATGCCAGGCGAGCGCGCTACCGCTTGAGCCACATCCCCAGCCCCATACCTCTCCCATTTCTGATGGTACATTCAAAATCCTCTCTTAGCTATTTTGAGATATATATGCATTGTTGCTAACTATGTTCACCCTACTTTATCACAGATCACCAGAATGTATTCCCCCTAACTAAGTATAATATTGCACTCATTGGACCAACCTCTCCATCCCACCTCCTCCCCTACTTTCCACAGTCTGTGGGAACACTTATTCTACTCTCAACTGTTGTGAGATAGGGTTTTTTTTCCATATATGAGTAAATCATAGTGCTATTTATGTTTTGGCACCTGGCTTATTTCACTTGACGTAATTGCCTCTATATTCTTCTTGTTATCACAAATGATAGGGCTTCATCCTTTTATGCTATATAGTATTTCATTGTGTACATGTATCACATTTTCTCTTCCATTCATCTATTAACGGACATTTAGACTGATTACATATCCTTGCTATTTTTTAGTTTAATACAAAAATTCTATGAGGTGGGTCCTAACATAATCCCCATTTCACACATGAAAAAACTAAGCCTCAGAGAGTAGGTCAAAATGGGATTCAAACATTGGCCTGTGTTGTTCTAAATGCACTACTCTTTTCACCAGACCACGCTGCCTTCTGAATGGAATCTGTTTGCAAAAACTTGAGTCAGGGCAAATGGTTACTAATCCATACCTCCAGCTGTAGTTTTGTTGGGATTTTTGTTTTGTTATGTTTTGCTTTTTGTGGTGCTGAGGTTGAGCCCAGGGCTTCATGCATGCTCAGCATGCCTTCTAACCTGGAGCTACATCCCCAGCCCTCGCTTGGAAGTAAATAAAATTTCTATTCATCTGTTGTCTAAATATCCTTGAATATCAGATATTTTGGAATTCTAACTGAGTTATGGAAAACAATGAATTCAAGGACACCAAGAACAATTTATTGTTAAATCAAGCTACTGTCATATTATATAATCAAACTACCCTGATGTTTACTAAATCATCAAGAGGCACTATTCTATCAATCAAAGAAAATGCCAGTAACTAGAACTATCAGTAGCTCAGATTGAGGGCACAAGGATCAAGCCATGGGCTGAGGTGAATTGACTCTGCTATTCTTGTAGGCTCTGTTGCCTAATTAAGCATTGCACCACTAAATCTACAGCAAACAATTACACTAGCAGATAAACTTTGTACTACACCCCACAGTTGTCAAAGGTTATCTATAATCTCCCTCTGAAACACCATCACTCCCTACTTCACAAATAAGGAAACCAAAGTCCAGAGAGATAAGTAAATGTCTCAAGAAGTGGTAAAGCACAGATTCAAGCTCTGGTCTGTTGACTCCAAAGATCAATATTCTTTTTTTTGTTTGTTTAATTCCAAGACAGCATTTTGGCCTTTCTTTTAGCAAAATATCTTGTGAAAGACTAGAAATTCAGCAACTTAACTGCTTTGCTATCTCAATGCTAAGCTTCCAGATTCCAAAGTTCCTTTCTCCAACCCCATCTCCAGGCCTCTGCTGACTGGACGGACCAGCTGGTCTGGTACCATGCAGACATAGTGTACATGTTGTACTTGCAGGACACCCCTCCTCAAACTCCCAAATGCAATAAACATGACTTTAAACTTAAGGAAATCCAAAACACATGATGACCATAAAAATGGCATTGGAGAAATTAACAACAGGTTATCAGAGAGCCCAGAGTCTCCAGTAGTGTTCTATGGATGAGTCATGACTAGCCTCTATCTAAAAAACCTGGACGATATTATAATGTTATAGATCACACAAAAAAATGTAGGAGTAAGATAAATAGCTACCTGGTGAGCATGCAGAGAAATTCAAAAGCTCTTTAAAAATTCCAGTCATCAAACAATTTTGTTTGTGGGCTACCCTACCTTCTCACATATTTGAGTAATACATATATTCAAATGCCTATGTACACATCATTGTATAGCTCCATCAATCAGCTAATTACTTCGGAAGTGAGAAAAATCACTAGATTATACTCTCAAGACACTGGTTTATTTATCTAACTAGTGACATGAAGATCCTAATCAGGGTCCTTATTGCCCAGGGACTGGATTATGTAATGGTCTCCTACCTGATGTCCCTTAATATGTATAGTGTGGCCAGTTCTTTTTTTTTTTTTTTAAGAGAGAGTGAGAGAGAGAGAGGAGAGAGAGAGAATTTTAATATTTATTTATTTTTTTTATTTTATCGGCGGACACAACATCTTTGTTTGTATGTGGTGCTGAGGATCCAACCCGGGCCGCACGCATGCCAGGCGAGCGCGCTACCGCTTGAGCCACATCCCCAGCCCCAGTGTGGCCAGTTCTTCATACCCACTGTTTGCATCTGTGGCTTCAACGAAATGCACACTGAAAATATGCATAAAATAAGTTGCATCTCTACTAAACACATACACATTTTCTTGTCAATATAGCATGACAACTATTTACATAGCATTTACATTGCATTAGGTATTACAATACAATGATGATTTAAAGCATTCTGGAAGATGTGAGTAGGTTATATGCAAATACTATGCCATTTTATGCAAGGATCTGGAGCATCCACAGATTTTGTTATCTGCACAGGGAGGTAGAGTGGGGCGTCCTGAAATCAATCCCCAACAGACCTAGGGATAATTATATAGTATCTTTCAAACTTGAGAGTCTTTCAGAATCTCCTGAAGGATGTGTTAAACCACAGACTTCTGGGCTCCACCATCAGAGATTGGAATTCAATAGGTCTGGAGTAAAGCTCAAGAATTATTTCTAGCCAGGTCAAGTGGCACATGCTTGTAATCCAGTGATTCGGGAGGCTGAGGCAGGAGGATTACAAGTTCGAGGGCAGCCTCTGCAACTTAGCAAGACCCTGTGTCAAATGAAAAAAGGGCTGGGGATGTAGCTCAGTGTACCCCTGATTTCAATCCCCAGTATCAGGAAAAAAAAGAGCACTTCTAACAAGTTCCCAGGTGCTTGTTAGACTACACAGGTAGTCCAGGGACCACACTTGGAAAACACATGTTGTATAGTCACCCAAGCAAAGCAACCCACTCTACCTTCCTGTTTTAATTTCTTTTATTTTATTTCCTTCTCTTGCCTAATTGCTAAAGAAAATGCTTTCAGTTTTTCCCCATGTACTAGGAAGTTGATTTTGGGTTTTTCACATATAGCCTTTATGATGTTGAGATGTGTTCCCTGTATCCCTCCTTTCTTCAGTGTTTTTATCATGAATGGGTGCTGAATTTTGTTGAAGGTCTTCTCCACATCTTTTGAGATTACTAAGTGATTTTTTTGTCCTTAATTCCGTTTATGTGAGGAATTACATTTATTGATTTGTGTATATGAAACTATCCTTGCATCTCTGCAACTAAACAAACTTGGTTGTGGTGTACAATCTTCTAATATGTTGTTGAACATGATTTGCTAATATTTTATTAAGCATTTTTGCATCTAAGTTCATCAGGGATATTAGTTTGTAGTTTTCTTTCCTTGATATGTCTTTATCTGATTTTGGTGGAGTGTGATACTGGCTTCATAGAATGAATTTGGATGTCTTCCATCCCTTTAAATTCATGGAATAATTTGAGGAGTATTGGCATTAATTCTTCTTTAAAGTTTTGATAGAATTCAGCTGAGAATTCATCTGGTCCTGCACTTTTCTTTGTTAAAAGGTTTCTTATTACTGCTTGTATCTCACTACAAGTTATTAGTCTGTTTAGGTTTTCTATGTCCTCTTGATTCAGTTTTAGTATATTTGCCTAAAAATGTGTCCATTTCTTATAAGTTTTCCAATTTATTGGAGTATAAGTTTGCAAAATAGTCCCTAATGATCTGCTGGATATCTGAGATGTCTGTGATGATTTCTTTTTTTTTAATCTCTAATTCTATTAATTTGGGTTTTTATCTTTTTCTTTTGGTTAGTTTGGCTAAGGGCTTATCGATCTTGTTTATCTTTTCAAAGAACTGACTCTTTGTTTCATAGATCCCTTGCATTTTTTTGAATTCTCAAATTCCTTATTTCAGCTCTGATCTTAATTATTTCCTTCCTTCTACTGGTTTTGGAATTGGTTTGTTCTTTTTCAAGAGCCTTGAGATGCATCATTAGGTGTTTTATTTAGAATCTTTATGGTTTTCTTATGTAGGCATTCATATCTATAAATTTTCCTCTTAGAACTATCTTTGTAGTACACCAGAGGATCTGGTATGTTGTATCTCTATTCTTATTTGAGTCTAAAATTTTTTAAAAATTTCTCCCTTGATTTTTTTCTATCACCCATTCATCATTCAAAAGAGTGATGTTCAATCTTCATGTTTGTCTATAGTTTCTGTGGGGTTTTTTGGTGTTGATTTCTAATTTCATTCCATTATTATCTGATAAGATGCATGGAATTATATAAACATTTTTGTATTTGCTGAAAATTCCTTTGTGGCCTAAAATATGGTCTATTCTGGAGAGGGTTTCATGAACCACTGAGAAGAAAGTGTATTCAGCTATTGTTGGATGAAATATTGTACAGATCTGTATTAGGCCCATTCAATTTATAACATTTTTCAGGTACAAAGAGTCTTTACTGAGTTTATATCCAGATTACCAATTTAATAGTGAAAGAGGTGTGTTGAAATTGCCCAGTATTATTGTACTGGAGTATATCAAAGGCTTAAATTTGAGTAGTGTCTCTTTTATGTAATTAGTTGCACCCATGTTTGGAGGGCATAAGCATTTATTATTGTTATATCTTCTTTTTAGATTGTTCCCTTTCCCAATATGTAGTGATTTCCTTTGTTTCTTCTGATTAATTTTGGTGTGAAATATGTTTTATCAGATATGAGAGTTTGCTAACAATATATAGTTGGGTCCAGTTTTTTAATCCATTTTGCCAACCTATGTCTTTTAATTGGAGAGTTGAAACCATTTGCATTCAATGTTATTATAGAGAGATGTTTATTAATTCCTGCCATTTTGATTTATTTATTGTGTTTAATTTGGTCCTGATTTCATTTGCTTAGCTACTCCTCAAATTAGATTTATTCTTTTGTGAACTCTAAGGTTTGTTTTGGTTTCTTTTGTGTGAAGTACTTCTTTAAGTAATTTTTATAGTGCCAGTTTAGTAGTCAAATTATTTTAGTTTCTGCTTATTTTGGAAGGTTTTTATTTCGTTTTTGTATGTGGTGCTGAGGATCAAACTCGCGTGTGATAGGCAAGCACTCTACCGCTGAGCCACAACCCCAGCTCTTTATTTCATTTTTTATTTTGAATGATAGCTTTGCTGGATATAGTAGTCTTGGTTGACACTTATTTTCTTTCAGGACTTGGAACAAGTCCTCCTGGCTTGTAGAGTTTGTGCTCAGAAATCAGGTATGATTCTGATTGGCCTGCCTATAAATTGACCTGATATTTTTCTCTTAAGATTTTTAAAATTCTAACCTTGTTCTGTATGTTAGGCATTTTAATTATAATGTGTCATGGAGAATTCTTTTTTGATCTTGTCTATTTGGGGTTCTGAATGCAAACTATTTCTGGTTGTCCATCTCATTCTAAAGGTTTGGAAAATTTTCTACTATTATTTCCCTGAAGATTTTATTCATTTCATTAGCCCATATCTCATAGCACTCCTTAATTCCAATGATTCTGAAATTTAGTCTCTTCATATTGCCCAGAGTTCTTATATATTCAGCATATGGTTACATTTTTTTTCTTTAATACTGTCTGAATGCTCAAGGCTGGCCACTTTGTCTTCCAGCTCTGAGAGACTTTTCAACTGAACATTTTATTTGATTTATTGTGTCTTTCATTTCTAAGATTTCCGTTTGGTTCTTTTTTAATACTTCTATCCCCTTATTGAATTTCTCATTCATATTCTTTACTGACTTCCTTAATTCATTCAGTTGTTTTTCTGTGTTCTCTTGAAATTAATTGATCATTTTAATAATGATTCTTTTGAATTCCTTATCTGATATTTCATCCATTTCAATATTTGGGGGTCATTTCCAGGTGAATTATAAACTTTAAGAGGTATTGTGTTCACTTGTTTTTTTTTTTTTTTTTTTTTTTTTTTTTTGTATTTCCTACATTCCTAGGTTAGATTTTATGCATCTGTTGGAAGAGATTTCTCTTCCAGTTTTATGGGCAGGACTTTTTAGGGCACACTCTTTACTTGCCAAAGTGTCTTGGGTGATCTATATTGAGACCCCCCTCATGGGTGTGGTGTCCATAGCCTCTTTGTTGCAATGTATATCCTTAGGTGGGACATGGGGGCCCACCCCTCGACATTTCTACTTCAGGTCTGGTCATTGTTTTGCAGTTTTGTCTCTTCTATTCTTTGTATTAAAGTATAGCTGAAGATGAATGTCATTAATTTGTGTGTGAATCAAAATGTGCTATCTTTTCATTGATTTAGCGCAGCAGCAGAGTTTCTACCCTGTGAACTTGTAGTGTCCCTGTAGGATCCTAGAATCTCACAGAATAGAGAAAAACAAAGAATAGCAACAACCAATGCAAATAATATACAGGATTAAACTAAATACCTGGTTCCTACTATGACCACTACAATGTTAATTGCCACAAAATATAGAAATGGTAAGGTCAGCACTTGAAAAGAGCAAATATAATAAGTATCCATGAACAACATTTGGTATTAAACAACAGGTGTCAACTATGTCATCAACAGCAGTAATAACTGCAACAGCATTAATGGTGGGAACAGGAATTATATAAACCAACTAGTGCTAATGAGAGTACAGTTAATTAGGAGAAAAATAAAATGTGATAGGAAGGTATAAAAGTGCTCACAATTCCAAAAAGTGAACAAAGAGAATGCAGAAGAGATGTAGCATGTGATGGTTACAAGGAAGAGGGAAAAAAGTAGGAGTTACAGAGTAAAGGAAGAGTGAAACAGAGAACAACAGAATTTGACTGTTAGCAGGAAAGGAAAAGGGAGAAAGAGAAACAGACAAATGAAAATAATAAAAAACAAATCAAAATATACTAATCAAAAATAACTCTTAAAAGACAAGGAAAAATAACTACATTTAGATAACGCTAAAAATGGGGAGAAAAACAAATGTGTTTATGTATGTATGTCCATGAAACAATCAACAAACACACGGAAAAAAAAAAGAAAGACAGAAAGAAGAAAGGAAGGAAGGAAGGAAGGAAGGAAGGAAGGAAGGAAGGAAGATGATCTCTAATGAAAAACTAAAGAAATTTTTTTCACTGAGTTGGTCAAAATAGTTGTCAGGGATAGATGGTCAGTGTTGATGCTCAACTGTCTTTCTGTTTCTTCTCAAGCTATGTACTGAGAGAAAGAGTAAGCACTAGGGTTTGTTAACCCCTTCCTCTTTTGGTATTGCTCTCCAAGCTGCCAGTTTGGAGTGGCCTAAGATTGAAGCTGGTACAAATAATTCTCAGCTTGTCTTCATACCAGTATGAGGCAGGATGGAATGGAACTATAGACAGCTGAAGTTTTGTCTATAAGATCAGATCAGTGCACTCCCATGGTGGAGCCACTGCAAAGTTCCAGCAGGTAGGGTTTAGGTCTAATCTGGCCTCAGGAGCTTTGTTGGGTGTTGTCTGCTCTAGAGAGATTAGATCAGCATACCCCTAGGGCCAGGCAGTTGGTGATCTCTGCTGAGAGTCTGGATCTCAGAGAGCCTCCCAAGGATTCTACTCAAGGGAGCCAATCCTTCACCTGCTTCTGTTGCCCATGAACACAGCCTTCCCAGGCTTTCCAGGCTTAGTCCCTGAGTGTATTCACACCTGCCTATTCAGATTCCTGACCCACTTAAGCTGGTCACGTGAGCCACTAGACTCAAAGGGGGAAGAAAGTGGGGCTCCCCTTTGCTTTTCTGACTTGAATCCTACTGGATAAAATATTCTCTGTGCCTGTTTCACACCTGTTCTACTATATACACCCGAGACTACCTGGAAGATGCTTGCCAGTACAGTGTAGCTATGTTTGTTCAGATCCTCTAGCTCCTGCAGTAGCAGCAGCTGCAGTGCAGCTACTCAGCTCTCCACAGCCAGTTGGGAAATGGAGGGCACTTTTTAAGCACTAGTGCACAGTGCAGCCCCTGGATCAGATAACGGCAGCCTGCTTTTCTGGGTTTTCTGTATTAGACCTGTCTAGTGTGTTTATCTCTGTATTCTCCCTTTCTCTGTGCTGAACCAAAACCACTACCACTGCTACTGCTACTTCATCCACAATGGGCTTGGCTCCAATATAGTCTTTCTCCCTCTTTGTTCAACTTACTCAAATTTCTGAGTCTCTAAGACACTCTGATTGTCCAATGATGAGTTTTAGTGAAATCCCTGTTTCACCTCCTCTTGCAGGGAAGCAGTATTTCTGCTGCTTGAATCCTGAGAAAATGATTTATTGAGACTTGTATTATGCCTCTAAAATTGGTTGATCTTAAAAAATGCTTTATATGTACTCAAAAAGAATGCATACTCTTGGGGCTGGGGATATACCTCAGTTGGTACAGTGCTTGCCTCACATGCCCAAGGCCCTGGGTTCAATCCCCAGCACCACAATAAATAAATGAATGTGTAAGAATGTGTACTCTATTAATGTTGGGTGGGTATTTTATAAATTTCACCTAGGTTGAGTTGGTTGATAGTGTTTTCCAATGTCATATAATGTTGAGTTTCTTTCTGTTTTTATCCCTATCATTTATTGAAAGATAGATGACTATAAATGTAGATTTGTCTATTTCTTTCTCCTTCTAGGTTTTTTCTTCATATATGCTGAATATTTGTTTTTAATAGACTGTAAGATTTTTATGTCCTCTTGATTAGTTGAAACCTTTATCATAAAGTACTTCTCTTTATGTATATTAATATTCTTTGCTCTAAAATATACTTTACATCATGTTCATATAGCCACTCCAAATTTCTTTCTAGTACAGCTAATATGGCATCTTTGACGCGTTTTTCTTTTATATTTAACTTATTTGTCTTTATATTGAAACTGCAATTCTTTTTTTAATTTATTTATTAGTTGTAGTTGGACACAATACCTTTATTTTATTTATTTATTTTTATGTGATGCTGAGGATTGAACCCAGGGTCTCGCACATGCAAGGTGAGCACTTTACCCCTGAGCCACAACCCCAGCCTGAAACTGGAATTCTTATAGGCAGCATATATCCTGTGTAACAATCTATACATTCTAATTGGACTTTATAGACTATTTACATCTCAAATGATTATTAATATGGTTTGGATTTAAACCTATCTTCTTATAATTATTCTGTCCTATATGTTATTTGTTCCTCTTTTTTTCATGCTTTTAGATTATTTTTAATCATTCAATTTATCTCCTTATATGTCTCAGTAGCTGTGACTTTATTGTGCTATTTTTGTGGTTAGAGATTATCATATACTTATTTAACTTATCACAGTGTACCTTCAAATGAAATTATGCCATTACAAGAACCTTAAAACATTATATTTCTCTCATGCCAGCTTTTACGCTATTTTGTTGTATATTTTCTTTGCATTTCTCTTCAGCCTTCAATGCCATTATACAATTTACTTGTATTGTTATACGGTTTACTTCTACATATGTTGTAAACCTCATCTGTTTTTGAATAGCCCATTATATTCTAAAGATGTTTAAATAATAAGAAATTTTGTTTGTTATATTTACTCACATTATAATTTTAAGTACTCTTCATTTTTTGTAGAAATCCAGATTTCTATCTGGTTTTATTTTCAGCCTGCCTGAAATATTTTCTACTTTCTTTTCTTTTTTCTTTTTTTCTTTAGCAGTGCCAGAGGTTAAACCTGGGGGCCTAGTACATGCTAGGCAAGTCTCTACCACTGAGCTTCATTCCTGGCCTTTTTTAACCTTTCCTATTGTGAAGATTTACTGGAGATAAAATTTTTCACTTTATGTATATCTGATAAAGTCACTATTTCACTTTTTTTTTTGGTACCAGGGATTGAACCTAGGGGTACTTAATCACTGAGTCACATCCCCAACCCCCAGCCCTTTTTATTTTTTATTTTGAGACAGGATCTTGCTAAGTTGCTGAGTCTGGCTTTGAATTTGTGATCCTCCTGCCTTAGCCTCCCAAGCTTCTGGGATTACAGGCATGCACCACCATGCCCAGCCTCATCTTCATTTTTAAAAATACATTTTTGTTGGGGCTGGGGATGTGGCTCAAGCAGTAGCGCACTTGCCTGGCATGTGTGTGGCCCGGGTTCGATCCTCAGCACCACATACAAACAAAGATGTTGTGTCTGCCGATAACTAAAAAATAAATATTGAAAAAATTCTCTCTCTCTCTCTCTCTCTCTCTCTCTCTCTCTCTTTAAAAAAAATACATTTTTGTTGCACATTGTATTCTAAATTGGAAAACTTTTTGTTTGTTTTTATTAGTAGCTTTTTTGTTGCTGTGACCAAAAGACATAACAAGAACAATGCAGAGGAGAAAAAAATAAATTTTATCCCACAGTTGCAGAGGTTTAGTCCATGGTAGGCTGACTCCATTGCTCTGGGCCCAAAGTGAAACAGAATATTATGGAAGAGGAAAACAGTTCAGGACATGGCATCAGAAAGCAGAGAGAGAGAAAGCTCTGCTCATCAGGGCCATAATATATACCCCAAAGAAACCCGACCAATGACCTACCTCCTCCAGCCACACCCTACCTGCCTACAATTAATCCATGTCAGTGGATTAAGCCATTGATTAGGTTACAACTCTCACAATGCAATAATTTTACCTCTAAATATCCCTGCATCTTCTCACACATGGGCTTTTGAGGGGGACACCTTATATCTAAACCATAACAGTTTTTTTTAGCACTTAAAATATGTTACTCCGTTGTCTGTCAGTTGCATTATTTCCATCAATTAATTTGCTGTCATCTGAATTCTTCTTCCTATATAAATAAAATATCTTTATTCCTCTGGATAATTTTAGATTTCTTCATTATCACTGACTTTGAGCAAGTACATTACGATGTGCCTTTGTATATTTTTTTTTATATTTTTTGAGCTCGAACTTAGGATTTGTTGAGTTTCTTATTTCTGTGGATTCTCTATGTTTATCTAATTTGGAAATTTTTTTTAGATACAAGAAGCTCAACAAATATATTTAAGTAGATGGCAGTAGAATCCCCATGGTATAGACAAATAAACTGAAGCTCCAAGAGTTTAAGTTATTTTTCCTAGGTCATACAGACACTATGGAGAGGAGACCCCAAAAGGTCAAGGCCTACCTCCTATACTTTCCACCACTCTGCCATGTGAACTGTGTACCTTTAAGGAAATGAATTCAAAGTCAGCCTATTTTCCTTTCACCTATCATTTTCATACTCTTTCTATTATGATTTTAATGTGTCCTCCAAAATCATGTATTGAAAACTTAATCTCCAGTGCAATAGTGTTGGGAGGTAGGGACTAGTGAACCTTCTTCAGTCATGAGGGTCCTCTCTCAAAGATGGACTAATGCACTATTTAAAAGGCTTGCAAGAATAAATTCCCCCTCTCCTGCTCTTCTGCTATATGAGGACCCAGCATTCAAGGTACAATTGAAGTAACAGAGAGATCAGGCCTCAACCTGCTTACAGTTGATCTTGGATTCCCCAGCTTCCTGAACTGTAAGAGAACAAACTTTATGTTCTCTATAAATTATCCAGTCTCAGGTATTCTTTTGGATATAGCCTTACAAAATGGAGTAAGACATCCCCTCAATGAAAGCAATGATGATCTACTGAATCAGATTCCAGGCACTAATTGGGTTTGATTTTCTAGTGGGTAAGGTCTTTGGAGGATGAAGAAGCATGAGCCTAACTGGAGCAAGTGACTCAATATCTTGCTATTCCCTCAAAAACCAGCCAACATAGTTTAATGTCTCACTTGAAAGGTGAAGTTCTGAGATGTGATTTTATATATAGGGAAGAGGAACACTTAGGATTCTAGAGCAGGAAAAAGGAAATAAATGCCCAATGTGTTTCAATCATGCTTACTTGGCTTTCACATTGGGATTTAAAGCTCAAATCCCAAGCAGTGATAAACCACAGCTTTGGTTTTCTTTGTCTTGCATCTAGTTATCTCATGGTGGCTTTATAGATAGAAAAGGTACCTAGTTGAGAGCTTGTTTATTTCACTGGGTCTTCTGACTGTATAACTTACTGTGCAACACACTCCAATGAGAACATATATCAAAGTTGTGGACTAGGAATAGCAAAACTGGTTGAGCTTTAGGTGCTTCTTTGTTACTGATATTTTACTGTGTCCCTTACTAAAGTTTTCCTTCAGTTCCTGCAGATCTTCTGGTTCCATGTACCCTTGATTTCAAATTTCCAATCTTCCTTTCAATTTAGTTGTCTTTATTCTGCTGATTCCTGTCTCTGCCTGAACTGATTCTTGTCTCTGTGCTTCTATGTCTTGTCTGGCTTCTGGCCCTTGATTAGTTCTTCCCTTTATTGTTTCCATGCCTCGACTCTGATTTTTCTACTCACATGTGACCCACAGACTTATTCTTGCCTACAGTATGAATTCATCATTATTTTGAATTGACTAGCAGCTTCCAGACCTATGACTTTGCTTCACCTGTAACCCTCTGACTCAGCTTAGTAATTAGTCTACTCCATGTTCTCAGTCTGGTTCCCATCTTTTCTGATTCTTACTCCTCACCTTGATGTCCACAATTTGTTGGAATTATTTTTAGAAAGAGATTATACTTGACCAAGCAGTTTTCTGAATAAACTATCATATCGCTGATGCCAAAGTCAGATTCTTGATCTTTATTTTTGCCACCTAGTCCTGTGCCCAACTGATTACAAAACAGAGGGAGGTTGTGTAGTTGCCTACTATTAAGAGCATATCTTAAAAAAAAAGAGCATATCTTGTGGGGGAGTGCTGGAGTTGTGGCTCAGTGGTAGGGCGCTTGCCTAGCATGTGTGACGTACTGGGCTCGATTCTCAGCACCACATACAAATAAATAAAATAAAGGTCCATCAACAACTAAAAAATATTTTTTTTAAAAAAAAGTATATCTCTAAAAACATGCCTAAGGTGCTGGGGCTATAGCTCAGTTGGTAGAGTGCTTGCCTCGCATGCACAAGGCCCTGGGTTCAATCCCCAGCACCACACACAGGAAAATTCCCTAGTAACTTTGGCTGGCAGTACCATCTCTGTATAAGAAAGACATTACAATAGTTATTTACATATATAACACATGCAAATTAGTTTTGAGTCCTGTCCAGAGGATGCATATGTAAAGCCACCTTTAAAGCTCAAGAGGAATACTTTGCATTCCAGGGACTCCTGTTCAGGGAAAAAGCCGCTGGGACCTAAGAAAGAGACTTGAATTTCCAGACTCACATTGTTCAAAGTATTGGAACATGCTGTCCTTTCAATATTAAGAAAGCATGACTTTGATTATGATTATTTTCATTATGAATGATTGTTTCTATTATACCATTCCTCCAAGGAATGGAACCAAACGACCTCCTGAATATTCTAAAATCTATTTCTAGATCTCATCAATGAAATGAATATATACACAGATTTTCTAATTAGCTGGAAGAAGCCAAATGTTGACTTTAATGATATTTCTGGAACAGGAAGCAAACAATTTCACAACAATGGGATGGTATACATTCTGGCTTAGAATGTTTCTTAAGGCTGAAAATAGAAATTTGTTTTTCACAGCATCATCAAGTGAGCCCTAAAGGAAAGAACATGATGACCAGTGGCAAGCATAAACATTAGAAAAGTATTCTCCAAGAGAACTGTGCATTCTGGTTGTCCATTTACCAGTTGAGGCACAAATAAGATCTTGCTTTGTAATTCAAGACTATCATTGTGAATAAAAGTATTACTACTGATATAGCAAACAATGTGTGTTGTGAAGAAGATATTTTTTAAAATTAAAACTAATATTTTATGTAATTCTTTGATGAAAGGTTACTGTAAACTAATTATTTTCTATACTTAGGGTCTCATTCTATTTAGTCTATAAAAATTTACTAATCATTGTTGGTCTTAGAGAGTCTCAGAATTTCTCTTGATTAATGAGATAAGAACTTTGGGGGGACAGGTAACTAAGTATCTAACTTAGGGGTGCTTTTTTTACTGAGCTACATCCTTAGCCCTTTTTTATTCTTTATTTTTATACAGGGTCTCATTAAGTTGCTGAGGCTGGCCTCAAACTTGCAATCCTCCTCCCGCAGCCTCCCAGTAGCTGGGATTATAGGCATGCACCATGGCACCCAGTGATAATAAACTTTTTTGAAAATTATGGGCAATACTTTCATAATAGTAGTCAGATCTTTGGATTTAATATAGAGCTTTTTTTGGTGGTGGTGGGGGTAACAGGGATTGAACTCAGGGGCACTTGACCACTGAGCCACATCCTCAGTCCTATTTTGTATTTTATTTAGAGACATGGTCTCACCGAGTTGCTTAACAACTGAGTCTGGCTTTGAACTTGTGATCCTCCTGCATCAGCCTCCTGAGCCACTGGGATTCATGCCTGGCCAATATAATGCCTTTTAAAAATATATTTTAGTTGTATAGGGACTCAATGCCTTTATTTGTTTTTATGTGGTACTGGGATCAAACCCAGTGCCTCACACTTTCGAGGCAAGAGCTCCACCACTGAGCCACAACCCCTGCCCCTAATATAGAGCTTTGTAATGTATTGCTTTATCTCTATTTACTCATGTTAAATGGGAAAATAAAGCTAATAATATAGGACCAACCTAAAAAGTTAGGTAAGCTTTCATTTGTCCCTTCAGATACTTAACTGCTTGCTTTTCCTCTCTTCTTTGTGACCAGGAAGCTAATTGTATGAACCACATCTGTGGGCTTCCCTGACTTTTGGCTTTCAGTTGGGTTCATTCAATGAGAGCCATTAGCAGGAAGTCAGAGGTAGTCTAGAGAGTAAGGTTGAGGCATTTATTCCCCCAGTTCCCTTTGGTAGGCCTCACTGGGTTGGCTACATCTTTTTTCCTCCTCTCTGATGGCTGTCCCCAAACAGTTATATGCTCTACTCTCTTCTCTTGCCTTCCTGCCTGGGAGCCTAGAAGCTTAGAAATAGTAATGGGTACCTCTTAAGAGTGCTTCAGAACCACTTGTGAACTTCCCTTTAACCTTGTGCCACACCTGTATAAACAATCCCTTTATGAAACTTCTCAATTACTCCAACTGAGCATACCATCTATTCCTCCAAGCACCATGACTGATGCTGTATATCACAGATTTTGGGTGAACTAAATAAGATATTATATACCAGATCATGTTAAAAAAATATAAAGTGTTGGGGCTGGGGCTATGGCTCAGCAGTAGTGCACTTGCCTGGCATGTGTGAAGCACGGGGTTCAATTCTCAGCACCGCACTCAGTACATATTAAATAAATAAATAAATAAATAAATAAAGGTCTATCAACAGCTAAAAATACATTATATATATATATATATGTGTGTGTGTGTGTGTGTGTGTGTGTGTGTGTGTGTGTGTATGTGTGTGGAGATATATATATCCTTGCCAGGAGCAGTGGTACACACCTGTATTTCCAACGACTCGGGAGCCTGAGGCAGGAGGATCACAAGTTTGACCAGGTTCAGCAACTTAGTGAGTCCCTAAACAACTTATCAAGACCCTATCTCTAAATAAATATACAAAAGGGCTGGGGATGTGGCTCAGTGGTTAAGGGCCCCTGGGTTTAATCCCCAGTACCAAAAAAAAATTTTTTAAAGGCTAGGGGATGAGACTTAGTGATTAAGAGCTCAGGGTTCTAAATAAATTTTAAAAAGCATATACATACATTAGTTCATATTTTATCCAAAATCAAATGCTGAACAATTGAACTAACCAGTGAGACAGAAACTAAGGTAGATCCAAGACAGGAGGTTAAAACAAAATTCAACCAGCATGTAACTGATTAGTTCACCAAAGAGTAAACTGCCAGAGCTGAGAAAGAGATGATGGGAGCCAGCAGAAGGACCCACACTCCTGAAGTGGCCATTTTAAATAAGATGTGGAGCAGCAAAGATTCAAAGGAAGTAGAGAAATGTGATCAAGCATAATTCCAAGATAGTCCCCAAAGGCAGTCTCTCCCTCAGCTGTGCCTAGTCTCTAGACAATATTGCACAGCCACCATTGAGGGGACAAAGCACCATAAATTCATTTCCCCAGTAGTTTCCCTGCCCCACAATTGACTGCAATACTATCTGAGGTCAGTTTAAGGGCATTTGCTATCTGTAAATTTGCCTCAGTGCAGTCTTGGAGTAAAACTGCTCCTGACCATGCTTTCCAGCCCATCCCCTGATTCTTTGGATTACTTGTGTTTATCATATATTCATATTATTCCACTCCTGGTGGATTGTGCCAGTTTTCTCTGGTACAGAAATGCTTGAAAAAAAAACAGAAGTATTGGGCTGGGGTTGTGGCTTAGCGGTGGAGCACTCACCTAGCATGTGCTAGGCCCTAGATTCAATCCTCAGCACCACATAAAAATAAATAAATAAATAAAGGGTTTTTTTTTTAAAAGAGGTTTTTTTTTTTCACCTTCAAACTGTCCACTGCTCTCCCTGTACCTTTGTGAATACCAAGTTAGACTGCTCTCTGCACAGTGATGGTAGCAACTCTCTGGACTAGAACCTCTTCTGCCTGGTAACCAGGAGCCAAAGTCTTACTCCTCTCAACTGTGGAAGCTGTTTCTGTCCCACAGTCCACTCAATCCTTGAGCGAGTTCCAACCTAGCAGAATTATTTTCTTCAAACCCCATTCTGTTTTCTGACCTCCCCCCACCTCCTGGCTCTTTTTTTTTTTTTTTTTTTTTTTTTGGTACCAGGGACTGAACCCAGGTGTGCTTAACCACTGAGCAACATCCCCACCCCTTTTTACTTTTTACTTTGAGACAGGGTCTCTATAAGTTACTTAGGGCCTTGCTAAATTGCTGAGGCTGACTTTGAACTTACAATCTTCCTGCCTCAGGCTCCTAAGTCTCTGGCATTACAGGCATGTGCCACTGCACATGGCTTAACATTTATCTTTTTTTTTTTAAATTTTTTGTTTAGATGTTGATGAACCTTTATTTTATTTATCTATTTTTATGTGATGCTGAGAATTGAACCCAGGGCCTCACACAGCGTAGGCAAGTGCTCTACCACTGAGCCACAGCCCCAGTAACATTTATATCTTGATAAGAACTTGAAACTATTGGTGCGACAGTGCAACTTTACCTTGTCCAGGGAGTGTCAGAGTTCTGAAATGGATTTGTTCAAATTCTTCAGTACTGGCAGAGTTTGGTGCTTTGGTTAAGCATACAAGCTCTGGAGCTAGCATACCCGAATTTGAAATACCAAATCTGTCACTTAGCCATGTAATTTAAATTCTCTATATCTTGATTTCCTAGTCTGGGGAAACAATTGTACAGCATACCTATTTCAAAGGACTATTGTGGATACTAAAAGAGTTATGATTTGGAAGGAGCTTAGAACATGTTTAAGAGAAAATAAAAACTCAAAAGCCAAAAACTGAGATGTCATGTTATGTGTATTCAGGCTAGATGGATAGAAATGGGATGAAATTTGTAATGCCAAAATTGTGAATTTTCTCAATCCTATATGAGGAAATCTAAGCCTGATATCAATTGTTTGATTGTAGGTATCTGGGCAAATTGGATAGAATTGTGTATACATATGGTCCCAGTTGTGTCTGCTCTGTACCCGAGGTCTGTGCTTCAGAATTTATGGCATCTAGTTGTCATTTTAATAAAATTTAAGTGTGCAGTGTTTTCAGTAAGCTAGCTGGATACAACAGGGTGCCTCAAACAATACCCAGCAATTCATAGTGGTTATTATTATTGCTCTGTTAAAGCTATTGAACATGGTTGTATCCTGCACATGAAAGTATTAGATCATCTGGCGAGGTTTCATGTGCACATCAATGATATTTCTAAAAGAACCCCCATTTCTGGTCCAGTGCTTGCTGAAGTTAGTAGATGCAAAAGACTTATTTGTGTTGATATTAAAAATGCTGGTGCCGAAAACCTTAAAAGAAGCAGCCAGAAAGATCAACTTGCAGCATAGGGTCAGGAAGAAAAGGAAACACCACCAGGTTAGGCCTGGTACTGAAGTCTCTCATCCCTCTCCCAAGGACCTCTATGGCTATTTTTTAAATTTTTTTTGGCAGTACTGGGAAATCAAACCTGGGGCTTTGCTCATGCTAGGCTTGTACTGTACGTACCCCTGAGCTATACCCCCAGCCCCCTCCATGGCTCATAGATGCCAGTATGGAAATCAGAGCTCATAAAGAACAATTTCTTCGCCATTGGGCTCTTGCCACAAATGTTCTTAGCCCATTATTTTTGTCATGGTAAATTTTTCTCAACCACTCCTGCTTTTGATCCTAAGTTCTTAGATTCTAATTCCAAATTTATAGTTTAACAGGATTCCTCAATGTGATGGTTGCCTACAGATTTGGGGTACATTCTGTTTTTTTTTTTTTTTTTCTCAACACTGATCTGTGCCCTGGCTCTGATTAACTGGGACACCATAAATTAACAGGAGGAGCTGTATCTCTTCCTCTTATGGTCACAAAGTTTAGGCCACCCATTATCTTGTCTCTATCTTACATTAAATAATTCAGTATAAAGTATTTCCTGTAATAGCAGAAGAGCGAAAAGGTCACACAAATACCCCACAGATTGTAACAGATTATAATTATGAAAACTGGGTAAAAACCACTTCAGAAAGCAGTGTGGAGATTCCTCAGAAAACTTGGAATGGAACCACCATTTGACCCAGCTATCCCACTCCTCAGTATATACCCAAAAGACTTAAAAACAGCATATGATAGTGACACAGCCACACTATTTTTTTTTCATTTTTCATTTGTTTTACTTAGTTGTACATAACAGCAGAATGCATTTAAATTCATCATACACAAATGGAGTGCAACATTTCAATTCTTTGGTTGTACGCAGTATAGAGACACACCATACATGCAATTATACATGTACCTAGGGTAATGATGTCCATCTCATTCCACCATGTTTCCTATCCTCATAACTCATCCCTACCATCCCTTTGCCCAGTCCAAAGTTCCTCCATTCTTCCAATGCTCCACCCCACCCCATCATAGATCAGCATCCACTAATCAAAGAAAACATTCAGCCTTTAGTTTTGGGGGGGATTGGCTTACTTAACATGATATTCTCCAACTCCATCCATTTACCTGCAAATGCCCTAATTTTATTTTATTTTAGTGCTGAGTAATATTCCATTGTGTATATATACCACATTTTCTTTATCCATTCATCTATTGATGGGCATCTAGGTTGGTTCCATAGTTTAGCTATTGTGAATTCAGCTGTTATAAACATTGGTGTGGCTATGTCACTATTTGAGTATAGACCAAAGAGTGGGATAGCTGGGTCAAATGGTGGTTCCATTCCAGGTTTTTTGAGGAATCTCCACACTGCTTTTCAAAGTGGTTGTACCAATTTGCAGTCCCACCAGCAATGTATGAGTGTGCCTTTTCCCCCACATCCTCGCCAACACTTATTGTTGTTTGTATTCTTAATAGCTGCCATTCTGACTGGCGTGAGATGAAATCTTAGAGTAGTTTTCATTTGTATTTCTCTAATTACTAAAGATGTTGAACACTTTTTCAAATATTTGTTGATTGCTTATATAGCTTCTTCTGAGAAGTGTCTGTTCAGTTACTTAACCCACTTATTGATTGGGTTTTGATTTTTTGGTGTTAAGTTTTTTGAGTTCTTCATATATCCTACGGATTAGTGCTCTATCTGATATACATGCAGTAAAAATTTGCCCCCATACTGTAAGCTCTCTCTTCACCTCAATAATTGTCTCTTTTGCTGAGAAGAAGCTTTTTAGTTTGAATCCATGCCATTTATTGATTCTTGATTTTAATTCTTGCACTCTTGGACTCTTGTTAAGGAAGTTGGGGCCCAATCTGACATGATGAAAATTTGGGCCTATTTTTCTTCTATTAGGTGCAGGGTTTCTGGTCTAACTCCTATGTCCTTGATCCACTTTGAGTTGAGTTTTGTGCATGGTGAGAGATAGGGGCTTATTTTCATTTGGTTGCATTTGTTGAAGAGGCTATCCTTTCTCCAATATATGTTTTTGGCACCTTTGTCTAGTATGAGATGACTTTATTTATGTGGGTTAGTTTCTGTATCTCCTATTCTATACCATTGGTCTGCATGTCTATTTTGATGCCAATAACATGCTAGTTTTGTTACTATTACTAGTGTAGTATAGTTTAAGTTCTGATATAATGATGCCTCCTGCTTCAACATATCGAAATCTCTGGGACACTATGAAGGCAGTGCTAAGAGGAAAGTTCACTGCATTGAGCACATTTATGAAAAGAATAAAAAGTCAACAAATAAATGACTTAACATTACATCTCAAAGCCCTAGAAAAAGAAGAACAAATCAACACCAAAAGTTGTAGAAGACAGGAAATAATTAAAATAAGATCTGAAATTAATGAAATTGAAACAAAAGAAACAATTCAAAAAATTGACAAAATGAAAAGTTGGTTCTTTGAAAAAATAAATAAAATTGATAAACTTTAGCCATGCTAATGAAGAGAAGAAGAGGGAAAATTCAAATTACTAAAATTCATGATGAAAAAGGAGATAGCACGATGGACACTATTAAAATACAGAAGATAATTAGAAATTATTTTGAAAATTTTTACTCCAATAAAATAGAAAATCTTGAAGACATCAACAAATTTCTAGAAACATATGATCTACCCAAACTGAATCAGGAGGACATACACAATGTAAACAGATCAATTTCAACTAAGGAAATAGAAGATGCCATCTAAAACCTACCAACCAAGAAAAGCCTAGGACCAGATGGATTCTCAGCCAAGGTCTTTTACAAGACCTTCCAAGAAGAAATAATACCAATCCTCCTCAAATTACTCCATGAAATACAAAAGGAGGAAACCCTTCCAAACTCATTCTATGAAGTTAGCATTATCCTGATACCAAAATCAGACAAAGACACATCAAGGAAAGAAAACTTCAGACCAATATCCCTTATGAACCCAGATGCAAAAATTCTCAATAAAATCCTGGCCAATCATATGCAAAAACATATTAAAAAGATAATGCACCATGATCAAGTGGGGTTCATCCCAAGGATGCAAGGTTGGTTCAACATATGGAAATCAATAAATGTAATACATCACATCAATAGACTTAAAGACAAGAATCATATGATAATCTAAATAGATGCTGAAAAAGCATTCAATAAAATATAGCACCTTTTCATGTTCAAAACAGTAGAAAAACTAGGAATAGTATGATCATACCTCAACATTGTAAAAGTTATCTATGCTAAGCCCAAGGCCAACATCATCTTAAACAGAAAAATTGGAAACATTCCCTCTAAAAACTGGAACAAGACAGGGACGCCCTCTTTCACCACTTCTATTCGACACAGTCCTTGGAACTCTAGCTAGAGCAATCAAGACAGACAAAAGAAATTAAAAGGATATGCATAGGAAAAAAGAACCCAAACTATCACAATTTGCCAATGACATGATTCTATATTTAGAAGATCCAAAAATTCCACCAGAAAACTTCTAGAACTAGTAAGTGAATTCAGTGAAGTAGCAGGATATAAAATCAATACCTATAATCAAATGCATTGCTATACATAAGTGATGAATCCACTGAAAGAGAAATTAGGAAAACTACCCCATTCAAAATAGCCTCATAAAATATAAAATACTTGAGAATCAATCTAAGAGAAGAGGTGAAAGACTCCTACAATGAAAACTATAGAACACTAAAGAAGGAAATTGAAGAAGACCTTAGAAGATAGAAAGGTCTTCCATGCTCTTGGATAGGCAGAATTAATATTGTCAAAATGGCCATACTACTGAAACTGTTATACAGATCTAATGCAATTCCTATTACAATTCCAATGACATTCTTCATAGAACTAGAAAAAGTAATCAGGAAATTCACTTGGGAAAATAAGAAACCCAAAATAGCCAAAGCAATACTTAGCAAGAAAAGTGATGTAGGAAGCATCACTTCAATGTTTATAGCAGCTCAATTCACAACAGCTAAATTGTGGAACCAACCTAGATGCCCATCAATAGATGAATGGATCAAGAAACTGTGGTATATATACACAATGGAATATTATTCAACATTAAAAGAGAATAAAATTATGATGTTTTCAGGTAAATGGATGGAGTTGGAGAATATCATGCTAAGTGAAGTAAGCCAATTCCAAAAAACCAAATGCCAAATGTTCTCTCTATTAGTGGATGCTGATCCATGATGGGGGGCAGGGGACGTGGGAAGAATGGAGGAACTTTGGATTGGGCAAAGGGGAGGGGAGGGAGGGGAAATGGCATGGGGCAGAAAAAATGGTGGAATGAGATGGACATCATTACCGTAGGTACATATACGATTACATGAATGGTGCGACTCTATATCGTGTACAACCAGAGAATTGAAATGTTGAGCTCTATTTGTGTACAATGAATTGAAATGCATTCTGCTGTCATGTATAACTCAGTAGAACAAATGCAAAACATGGAAAAAAGAAAACTGGGTAAAATACTAAAAAACAACTGTTTTAAAATACAGTAAAGTATCAAAAATCAGAGAGAAGGCTGGGGAAAATTGCTCAGTGGTAGAGCACTTGCCTAGCATGTTTGAGTCCTGGGTTCAATTCCTAGTACCCACCCCATCCCCCGAAAAAAACAGAACACAGAGGAGAATTTAATCTCAAAAATACTTCATCTGGGCCAGGTGTGGTGGTGCACACTGTAATCCCAGCTACTCAGAAGGCTGAGGCAAGAAGATCACAAGTTCAAGTCCAGCCTAGGCAACTTAATGAGATCTTGAGTCAAAATAAAAAATAAAAAATCTGGGCATATGACTAAGTGGTAGTGCACCCTTGGGTTCAATCCCCACTACCAAGAAGAAAAAAAGAAGAACAAAAAAAAATTCCATCTAAAAAATCTACAAAGTATAAGAATTGGAGGTTTGGGGCATATTGTCCTCTGATAGTTTTAAAATATAATCATAAATTCTTTCGTATTCTTCCCTTGAAGAAGTAGACAGTACATGGGTGTGGTAGTGCATGCTTAAAATTCCAGTACATGGGAGGCTGAGGAAGGAAATCTTAAATTCAAGGCTAATCTCAGCAATTTAGCAAGACCCTGCCTCAAAAATCAAAAGATTAAAAAAGGGCTGGGGATGTAACTACGTGATAGAGCAACTCTGGGTTCAATCTCCATTACCCCAGTACCACAAAAAGAAAAGAAAAAAAGAACATAATATGTCTTACCTTGAGTGTAGGTTGAACTTAGTGACTCGTTTTTCTTGTTATTTATTTATTTGTTTGTTTGTTTATTTATTTATTTTTATTTTCTTAGTACTGGTGATTAACCCCAGAAACCCTTTGCCATTGAATTACATTTTTGCTTTTTATTTTGAGACAGGATCTCACTAAGTTGCCTGGGGCTTTGCTAAATTGTTGAGGCTGGCCTTGAACCTGTGATCCTCCTGCCTCAGTTTCTTGATCCACTGTGATTACAAGCATGAGCCACTATACCCAGCCTCATTATTTTTTGAATTTTTTTTTGTTGTAGATGGACACAATACCTTTATTTTACTTATTTATTTTTATGTGGTATTGAGGATCAAGCCCAATGCCTCACACATGCTAGGCAAGTGCTCTACTACTGAGCTACAACCCCAGCCCCCCAGCCTCATTTTTAAAGGAGTAAAGCAAAAGTAAAGGTGTGGGACTTGGGAAAGTAGGTGAAAAAAGGCACCATGGCTTCCTCCTGGCACTCTCTATTGAATGTCTCTAAAAATAAAGAAATATAGTTATAAGACTATCTTTGAATGTATATATGAATTTAATTCATATATGTATGAATCAAAATAAAGTAAAAGTACATTTGATCAGTATAAAAGGAAGAACCAAGGGCAAAAAAAATTGAGACAAGTAAAAAAGCAATAGTAAATTTCAAGCCTAAATACAATCATCTCAATAATTACATTTAATGTAAGGAGATAGACTAAACCCTTCAAAAACATGGCAGACATTGTCAGGTTGAGTTAAAAATGTATATATGCTCTGACGCAAGTAGGACTAAAAGGAAAAGACTGGAAAATATGCCATGATGTTATTAAGCAAAGAAAGCTGGAGTGGCTACATTAATGTCAAACAAAATAAACTTCAAGACAAAGAATATTAATAAATCCAAAGGCAGAAACTTTATAATGACAAAAGAGTTAATGCATCCAGAATACATAAAAATGATAAATATACATGAGCTTAAAAACCAAGGGATTGACTGCAAAGCAGCATGGGGGAGCATTTTGACATGAAGGATATGATCTATATTATGATTATGGTGGTGGTTTCACTACTATATACATTCGTCAAAACTTATCAAATAATTTTCACTTAAAATTGGAAATGCTAATGTATAGAATTTATACCTCAATTGGAAAAACAATGAAATGAAAAGGAAAAAAACAGTATAAACCTAATGATATATATGGGTATGTAAGTCAGACTTAAATGTACACCCTAGGGGCAGTTAGTTTTCATTTGAAGTATCCTAATCAGAAATCCACACTCCAGGGGAGATTAGTTAGTGTTTGAAGGACCCTAATCAGGAATCCACACCCCTTACGTGACTATGGCAAGTGCTTTTAAAATCCTATCCAAATATGCACCCAAGTGTTCATTATTTAGTATAAGGGCTGTTAGAAATAATTAAACAATTCAAAATTAATCATATTCAAGAAAGATTAAACAGATACCTCCTCCCTGCCATGAACAAGGTGTAAGTATCTGGGAACACCTATAAAGAGCCCCCTGAGTGCATTTGTTCCCCACTTAAAAGAGAAGTCTGGGGCTGTAGCCCAGTTGTATTGTGTGTGCTTAGTGTGCACAAGGCCTTGGTTCCATCCCCAGCATAAAAGAGAGAGAGAGAGAGAGAAATCTGCCACAGTTCTGTTCCAGCTAGAAAACCAGTGAATCATGCCACTAGAATATCGGTTGCATCCTCCTCGGAATGAACCTTTCATGCAAAGTGCTTGTGGGAATGTCTAAAGGGTTATTGTGTTAGGTTTTCTGCCTGCTTCCCAATACTTGTTGCAATATTCAGTCTCAGACTTGCTATCTATGCTGTATTCCACCTGGTCGTGGGGTTGATGGGTGAGGTAAATTACTAGCACCACCTTTAATTGTCAGAACTAATGTTACTGTGAATAGTCAGATAGGTTTAAATCAGCTCACAGTGGCACCCCATTTTGTCCAGAAGAAGATCTAACGTAGCTGGACACAGTGGTGCATGCGTATAATCTCAGCTATCTGGGAGGCTGAGGCAAGAGGATCAAGAGTTTGAGGCAAGCCTCAGTCACTTAATAAAGCCTTCAAGTTACTTAATGAGATCATTTCAAAATGATTTGTTTTTAAAAAGAGCTGGGTGTGTACCTCAGTGGTAGACTGCTTGCACAGTATGTACAGGGCTGTGGGTTCAATCCCCAGTAGCACAGAGGGGAAGAAAAAGGAAAAGGAGAAAGAGAAAGAGAAGACAACGACTTTGTGTTCCTTTTATTCTTCTACAACTCAGGTAAACTAAGTTGTTTCTTATATGAAACAAATTTCTATATCTAAGCTTTTAATTTGATTCTCCTGACTTCTTCAGTCAAAGCCCTTTTTCTTGAGACTCCAGCTCACAAAGGGAGTTTGTGCAGGGAGTTTAAGGGAACAATTAATATTGAGATTTTAGACACTTGTCAATGATTACAATATTAAACTCTGCATGAAATCCTTATGAACAACGCATTTACAAGCAATAATGTTGAAGCAGGATTTCCCAAAGGACACTGATTTCTCTTGATCATAGTTGCATGTAAGTCAAGTATTATTACAGCACAGCCACACTGATTCATTTATCCATTGTTTATGACAGATTCTGTCCTACAATGGCAGAGTTGAGCAGTTGATACAAACACTGTATAGCATACAAAGCCTAAAATATGATCTGTCTGACCTTTCATAGAAGTTTGCTGATCCATGCATTAAGAGCAGTGAAATTCCTAAACATGACCACATGAGAATCACCATTAAGGGCCAGGGTTGTGGCTCAGCAGTAGAACACTTGCCTAGTACTTTCAAGGCCCTAGGTTCGATCCTCAGCACCACATCAAAATAAATAAATAAAATAAATGTATTGTGTCCGACAAAAGTAAATAAATATTTTTTTTAAAAGAATCACCATTAATTTCTCCCTTTTAAATTATTTTTCTCTGTTTTTTTTTTTCTTTTGTTTTGTAGTGTTGGGGATGGAACCCAGGGCCTTTGCGTATGCTAAGCAAGTGCTCTATCACTGAGCTACAACCCCAATGGGTTTTTTTCCCAAAAAATTTTCAAAAGTTTTTCCATGTATTCTAAGATTTTCTCACTTTTGAATAACTACATTTAAAGGCTTAAATTTTTCTTAAAATTTACTACTTTTCTTATGTTATTTATCTTTTTAAATAGTTTACAAAATTATCTTGATTCTCTTTTTAGCCTTAGATTTATTTAGAAAGGGGTTTTTGCAGATTCTAAGTAAATAGAAAGTTCTGTTTATACTTCAATTACTGATTTGTAATTTCGCCACATTCAAGGCAGAGAATGTGACGAGAATATGTATGGGTTTTGCTTTTGGAGGTTTGTAGAGCCTTTGTAGCTTCACACATGGTCAATATCTGAGACTTTTTCATATATGTTTGAACAAAATTATCTGCTCTTTTTTTAGCACAAGGTTATTTACATAATCATTTATCTATGATATTGAATTTGCTAATCATATTATTTAAATCCCCCATAGACACATATATTTGGTCTATTAGAATTGTCATGAAAAATACTTTGGAGTCTCATGATTTTTGATTTCTCAATTGTCTCTTCTCTCTCTTCTTCCTTCCTTCCCCTTTCCCCTCATATTTTGTTGTTGTTGTTGTTGTTGTTGTTGTTTGTGGTGCTGGGGATTGAACCCAGGGCCTTGTGCATGCTAGGCAAGCCACTCTACCAACTGAGCTATATCCCCAGCCTCTCTATCACTTTATTTATATCAAAACTGTTATTAGATACATAAATAATCAACATTGTATTGCTGAATCACAACCAAAAACAAAATCATTTCATATCAGAACAAGAGGAAGGAAGGTTCTAGAAAGCAATTTCTTCAAAACAATAAATGGAGGCAGGAGAATCACAAATTTGGGGTGAGCCTGGGCAACTTAATGAGACCCTATCTCAAAATAAGATTTTAAAAAGGCTAAAGATGTAGTTTAGTTTTAGTGGTAAATCACTTGCCTACCACAGTTCAATTCCATGTTGGAAAAAAGAAAAAATGTACGCATTATGTGAAGTGTTTGATTATATCAAGAGAAGTTTTATAGTTCTGTCAGAGTCTGAGAGAAAATTAATAATATATAGCATATTAGTCAGCTTTGCATCACTGTAACAAATACCTGACAAAGTCAACTTATAAATAGAAGGTTTATTTAGGCTCAAACTTTCAGAGGTCTCAAGCTATGGGCAGAAGCAATGTCTCTAGGCCTCTGGATAGGAAGAATAGTAATGTAACAGTAATGTAACAGAACAGTTCACCTCATGGCTAGGACACAAAAGAGCAAGAATGAAAGAAGAAGGGGCTAGGGTCCTACTGTTCTCTTCAAGTATATGCCTGCAATTACCTGAAGACCTCCCACCAGGCCCCACCTCTTCAAATTTCTACCACTCCCAATAGCACCAAACTGGGAACTAAACCTTTAACTCATGGGTCTTTAGGGGACAATTTAGATCCAAGTTTACAACAGACACAGAAAGGTCAACAAGCTAGACTGAAAAACAGCAAAAATGGTAATTATTAGCTCTAGGAGAAATTCCAAAAGTTGAATACAGACACATGTCCCTCAGATAAGTCATAACTCAACTATGAATAGTATCAATAGAATCATCATAAGGTAAATTTTGAATATTAATTTAATCAAAAACTGTGAAATTGGAGCTGGGCGGTTCTTGATGGGCTGGGGATGTGGCTCAAGCGGTAGCGCGCTCGCCTGGCGTGCGTGCGGCCCGGGTTCGATCCTCAGCACCACATACCAACAAAGATGTTGTGTCCACCGAAATCTAAAAATAATAATAATAAATATTAAAATTCTCTCTCTCTCTCTCTCTCTCTCTCTCTCTCTCTCTCTCTCTCTCCCCCCTCCCTCCCTCTCTCTTTAAAAAAAAAATTGGAGCTGGGCACAATGGTACACGCCTGTCATCCCAGCTGCTTGGGAGGCTGAAGCAGGAGGATCACGAGTTCAAAGCCAGCCTCAGCAAAAGTAAGGCACTAAGCAACTCAGTGAGACCCTGTCTCTAAATAACATACAAAATAGGGCTGGGGATGTGGCTCAGTGGTGGAGTGCTCCTGAGTTCAATACCAGTACTGCATACTGCACATCCCCCCAAAAAATGTGAAATTGGAAGTCTAAAGAAGGGAAATTTTTGCAGGGGTTTTCGTGTAAGATAAACTAAATTCTTGGGACTGGGGTTATGGCTCAGTGGTAGAGCACTTGCCTAGCATGCCTGAGGCACTGGTTCCGATCCCTGGCACCACATAAAAATAAACAAATAAAATAAAGGTATTGTGTCCATCTACAACTTAAAAAAAGAAAAACTAAATTATCATAATACATGTGAAGGAGTTAATAGATTAAGCCTGCTTTTTAAAAGGATGACAACAACAAATAAGTAATAGCAGTATCAGCATGCTATTGAGAATCATGGAGGTAAATTCTGGAAGAAACAGTTTAAAGAGTCAAAAGTGGTTGCCATTGGTAAGCAGGGCTTCGCTATAGAGGGAGGTAGAGACTAATTGGAAAGGACTGGAAAAGAGAAGTTTTTTTTTTTGGTCAATCATAAACTTTGTGCTAGTGTTTCTTTTTTCTTTTATAGCATTTGATTTTTAAACCATATACCATATGTTACTTGGTAAAAATACAATTTCAATTTAAAAAATTATTTCTGGAGAATTGGAAACAAATTGCTGAATGATATCAGGAAATACCAAGAATGGTGGCATTTGATGATTACTTTGGTTTATAACAAATATAATGAAATGACCACTACCATCCCACCACATATCCAAAGAAAATTCAGAATATGAATGAATGCATGATTAAGAACACAAGGTAACTATTTTAAAATGTTGAAAAACATTATACTTAATTTTATTCAAACAGATTTGAAAACCTAAATGAAATAGTTTTCTAGGAAACATATTAGTTATGAAAAGTGATTTAAGATTCAAAACCTAAATAGCTCTCAAATCATAAAAGGATGCTGATATTCTAGTAGAATACTTGCTCTCAATAAAGCCTCATAAAGAAGAATGAAATTATGGCATTTGCCAATAAATGGATGGATCTGGAGAGTATTATGCTAAGTGAAATAAGCCAATCCTGAAAACCAAACGTCCAGTATTCTCTCTAATATGCAGAAGCTAACACATAAGGAACAGGAGGAGAGGGAAGAATAGAAGTTCATTGGATTAAACAAAGGGAAATGAAGGGGGATAGGAATATGAAAGACAGTGGAATGAATTGGACATAACTTTCCTGTATTCATATATGAATACACAACCAATGAGACTCCACACCATGAACAACGACAAGAATGGGTTCCTAATTAGAATAAGTTATAATCCATATATGTATAATATGTCAAAATACACTCTACTGTCATGTATATCTAAAAACAATAAATAAAAATTTTTAAAAAATGAAAACATCATGATCCATATAACTTTACTGATGACACCAGCCAACTTGCAAAGAGCAAGTAACTCCTTTGTTGATTAACATATTTCATTAAGACTGTATGGGTAAATAGGGAGCCTACATCATGGGAACAAATCTTTACTCCTCACACTTCAGATAGAGCCCTAATATCCAGAGTATACAAAGAACTCAAAAAATTAGACAATAAGATAACAAATAACCCAATCAACAAATGGGCCAAGGACCTAAACGGACACTTCTCAGAGGAGGACATACAATCAATCAACAAGTACATGAAAAAATGCTCACCACCTCTAGCAGTCAGAGAAATGCAAATCAAAACCACCCTAAGATACCATCTCACTCCAGTAAGATTGGCAGCCATTATGAACTCCAACAACAACAAGTGCTGGCGAGGATGTGGGGAAAGGGGTACACTTGTACATTGCTGGTGGGACTGCAAATTGGTGCGGCCAATTTGGAAAACAGTATGGAGATTTCTTGGAAAGCTGGGAATGGAACCACCATTTGATCCAGCTATTCCCCTTCTTGGTCTATTCCCTAAAGACCTAAAAAGAGCATACTACAGGGACACTGCTACATCGATGTTAATGGCAGCACAATTCACAATAGCTAGACTGTGGAACCAACCTAGATGCCCTTCAATAGATGAATGGATAAAAAAATGTGGCATTTATACACAATGGAGTATTACTCTGCACTAAAAAATGACAAAATCATGGAATTTGCAGGGAAATGGATGGCACTAGAGCAGATTATGCTAAGTGAAGCTAGCCAATCCCTAAAAAACAAATGCCAAATGTCATCTTTGATATAAGGAGAGCAACTAAGAACAGAATAAGAAGGAAGAGCATGAGAAGAAGAACACCATTAAACAGGGTCGAGAGGGGGGAGGGAAAGAGAGAGAAAAGGGAAATTGCATGGAAATGGAAGGAGACCCTCATTGTTATACAAAATTACATATAAGAGGAAGTGAGGGGAAAGGGGAAAAATAAGAGAGAGAAATTAATTACAGTAGATGGGGTAGAGAGAGAAGAGGGGAGGGGAGAGGAGGGGAGGGGAGGGGGGATAGTAGAGGATAGGAAGGGCAGCAGAATACAACAGACACTAGTATGGCAATATGTAAAAAAGTGGATGTGGAACCGATGTGAATCTGCAATCTGTATACGGGGTAAAAATGGGAGTTCATAATCCACTTGAATCAAATGTATGAAATATGATATGTCAAGAGCTTTGTAATGTTTTGAACAACTAATAATAAAAAAATTAATTAAAAAAAGACTGTATGTTTATTTTTCCACATTCTGAAATCAGGAAGACTCTTACAGTTTGGATGTGATTGTGTTCCCCAAAAGTTCATGTGTGAGACAATGCAAGAAGGTTTGGAGGAAAAATGATTGGGTTGTGAGAGTCTTAACTCAATCAGTGAATTAATCCCCTGATGGGGATTAACTGAGTGGTAACTGGAGGCAGGTAGGGTGTGGCTGGAGGAAGTGGTTCATTGGTAGCATGGCTTTCGGGTATATATTTTGTATATGGTCAGTGGACACCTGTCTCTGCTTCCTGATCACTAAGTGAGCCACTTCCCTCTGCCACACTCTTCAACCGTGGTGTTGTTCTGTGTCACCTCGAGTCCCTGGGAATGGAGCCTGCCTTCCATGGACTATGACCTCTGAAACCATGAGCCCTCAAATAAATCTTTCCTGCTTTATACTCGTTCTGGTCAGGTCTTTTAGTCGCAACAGTGAAAAAGCTGACTAAAACAAAGACTTTTACAATCAGTGGCACCTTATAATCACTATTGGATAAGGAGTTGTTATGACTTATCATTTTTGTACTGGGGATTGAACCCAAGGTTGCTTTTCCATTGAGCTACATCTCCAGCACTCTTTATTTTGAGGCAGTATCTTGATAGGTTGCTGAGTCTGGCCTTGAATTTGTAATCCTCCTGCCTCAGCCTCCCAAGTTACTGGGATTACAGGGGTGCACCACAGCACCCGGCAGTAGTCATAATATAGCAGTCATTGTCTACATATGCACAAACCTGCTCAAAGCTACTTATATCATTGTCACACTGATTGACAAAAGCCACAGCCTTTAAAGGAAATACACTGGCATCAGGGGCCCATAAGACAAATATTTTAACTAAAACATTTAAGTAAAGGACACACATATACCGCCCCCCGCAAAAAAAAATCTTGATGAGAGATATACCATGATCCACACTGGAAATACCTTTTTATTTATTTATTTATTTTTTTTGGTACATTGACTTGTAAAAAAATTCTACTTTTGCTAGAAGCCTGAAATATGCATGTTTTTGGACCAAGCTTACATGTTTGTACAAAGAGGCAAGAAGACATTTTTATTGTTACTGTATTGAAGTTTTGGGCGGGGAGGTTGTTTGTTTGGAACTAGGGATTGAATTCAGAGGTGCTCTACCACTGAGCTGCATCCTTAGACCTTTGTATTTATTTATTTTTTATTTAGAGACAGCATCTAAGTTGCCACGGCTGGCCTCAAACTTGTGATCTTCCTGCCTCAGCCTCCCCAGTTGCTAGGATTACAGGTGTACACCACCATGCTCCAGCTCTTGCTGCTGTGTTTTTGATGTTGTTATTATTGTTGTTTGTTTGTTTTGGGGTACTGGGGATTGAACTCAGGGACACTCAATCACTAAGCCACATCCCAGCCCTATTTTGTATTTTATTTAGAGACAGGCTCTCACTGAATTGCATAGGGCCTCAAGTTTGCTGAGACTGGCTTTGAACTTGTGATTCTCATGCTTCCATGCCCCCATGCAGCCACTGGGATTACAGGAATGTGCCACCGCACCCAGCTGCTGTTATTTTTTTTAATATAAGCATCTTTTATGACATTATTTTATTTTTTATTTATTTTTATGTGGTGCTGACGATTAAACTCAGTGCTTCACACATGCTAGGCAAGCACTCTACCACTGAGCCACAAACCCCAGCCCTGCTGTGTTATTTTTAACTGCAAAAAGTAGAAAAAAATCTAAATGCTCAAAAGTTATGAAATAACAATAGATCTATATTAAGCAATGTTTAAAAGAAATGAAGCAGGTCTATAACATGTAAAGGCCTCCAAGGTATATTTTTAGGTGAGAAAAAAAGTAGCAAAACAGTTTTTATAGTATGATCTCAATAATGTAAGCAAATTTGTAAGTACATATGTATGTGTGTATGTGTGTGTAAATCCATTGGGAACAGACTTTAAACATTCACACCAAATTAAAGACAGTGATTACTTAAGAAAGGAGGGCAGGATGGGTTAGAATGTGAAAGGATTGCTTGAACATTTTCCTTATTGTACTTGTGAATGACTTGACTCACTCCCAGTGGGAATGTATTCGTATAGTACTTGTATAATTTTTTAGACACAATAAAATTTTTAAATACTAAATAAAACTGGGTAATGAGAAGGTATAGGGCAGGGGACTGCTGTTTCTCATTATAAGCTTTTGAATAATATTTGACTTTTAAAACCACGCACAAGATTTAATGTGATGAAAAAAAGCAACAGTTTAAAAAACACATTTCAAATATATACTTATACTCAGGGCCTCAGAGCAATAAGTAGTGGAGTTGGCCATCAAACCAAGATTGTAATAATGACTTCTAAAGAAATAAAAAAGAATAAAAGCTTAATCTAGTAATGTATTATAATTAGTGCTATTTTAGCTTTTACCTAAATTAAGAGAAAGAAGAGTATGGTTCCATAATAATCTATAAAAAGTAATCTATTTTTAAAGATTTAAATAAAGTTCTTATCTGTAAAATGATTTGGAATGTTTTGTTCCTTAGTCCTGTATATTTGCCCCTAAAACTGACAAAGTTAGGGTTAGTTTGGTGTCATCCTGTCACAGTTAATTTTCAAGGATGATTATTTAGCATGATTTGTTAGCAGCTGTCTATTTTAAACATACTGTCTACTAATTTATAATCTCACTTTGAGCCCATCAGATTTAGATCAGAAAGAAGAATGACTATCTGTTTTGGTTATGGGTTTGTGTATTTTTCTAGGTACGGGAACATTCTTGTTTCTACATGTCTTTATTTACAGATCAGCATGTGTTCTTGGGAGTCCCTGAACATGAGACCACATGGTTTTGATTTCCCTTTTTTATAATATTTTTTGTTTCCGTATTATGAACAAATAGTTACTGACAAATTGCCATCTTTATTTTTATAATGCATGAAACAAGTTTATTCTTACCATTAAAAAATTAAAACACAGCAAAGAGAAAGAACTTTCTAAATTTTACCTTCAAAGGAAACATATTTGTTATTATTTTAAAAGCCCTTATGCAGGAGCCCAGAAGACGAAGGAAGTTCAAATTTAATATGTAAGAAAATTGTGCACTCATTGGTGAGAAGACTACAGTCATTGTCCCATTGGAGCTGTTTGAGGACTTACGGCTTAAAACAAAAACAACACTAGTGTTTACTGAGCACATATGATGTGCCAAGCTTTTTAATGGGGATGGTCTCAATGACTTTCACAATATTCTAAAGTAGGTACTACTGGGCTAGGGTTGTGGATCAGTGGTAGAGCTCTCACCTAGCATGCTTGAGGCACTGGGTTCAATCCTCAGCACCATATAAAATTTTTTTTAAAAAGTATTGTGTCCACTTACAACTAAAAATATATATTAAAGTAGTACTAATATTCCCCCATTTTAGAGATGAAAAACTGAGCCTCAACAAGGTCAAAAGACTTACCCCAAATCACCCATCTAGAAAGCAGTAGAGCCAGCATTTGACCCTTGAGCCCAGTCTCCCAACCAGAATCCTCTCCTATTTTAGACTCAGATACCAAGGAATCTCCATAGCAACCCATGTTGAGATTTGTGTAGTAGCAGCAATCTCTGATACTTATCCCACCACTACCATTCCTTACAAGTGAAATGACAAGAGGTTAATACCCACTGCTTTCACCACCAACTGCCAGTAGAGGCCCAGGGAAATCTGCCAAAAGTGTTGTAGATAGGTATTTAGGTAGCATATTCTGAATTTTACCTCAGATGCTAATACTTGGAATTACTTTACTAGAGTATTTGCCAACATTAGACCATTACCCAGTATTGAAGGATAGGAAGAGAAATATTGCACTGAATTAGTGCCAAGAAAATATCCTCTTTTGAAGTGTCTAAAAAATAACTTTCCCAGAGATCCTAGTGTTTGAAAAAATTGGCTTTTTCAAGTCAGGTACAGTGGTGGATACCTGTAATCCACAGCGACTTGGGAGACTAAGGCAGAAGGATCACAAGTTCAAGGTCACCCTGGGCAACTTAGTGAGAGCCTGTTTCAAAATAGAAAATAAAAAGGTCTGGAGTCTGGAGATGTAGCTCAGTGGCGGAGCAATCCTAGATTCAATCTCCAGTACTGGGAAAAAAAAAAAGCTAGACTTCTCTTGGGGAAAGGAATTTGTTTGCATCTTATAAGATAATGTGATTGATAGATTTGATTAGATTTCCTCCTTTCCTTTGACCTCTGAGAAGCTTAGAATCAAATCACAATCTCACTTCTAGCAATTGTTTAGGACATTTCCATATGAGGATCTTAATCCCTGTCTTATTCTTTTCCATTCCCTGAACTTCTTCAATATTTATTTTTAGCCCTTTGCAGTGTGTTAATCAAGACTCATCTGGTTAAAAGTAGCAGAAACCCAAACAACCTTCAGCAATGCCACCCACATGTGTGCATGTTCACACGCACAGCTACTTCTAACTAGGACATACAAAGGGCGTTGACTTCATTTTCAGATGGGCCTGTGACAGTGAGGTATAATTCGGTGGTTCTCAACCAGACAACTTGGTCTCACAGGGGACATTGCAACCACTACTACTATTTAGTAAGAAAAGGCCAGGGATGTTGCCAAACGACCTGAAATGCACAGGACAGCCCCCACAACAAAGAATTATCCAATCTCAGATGTGAATAGCACCAAGGTTAATAATCCCTGGGTATAGCCACACTGAGTCCTAGAGCTAGAGTAAATAGGAAAGAGTTTAGGAGGAAATGGTACAGGAATTGTGAGGTTAGAACAGCTTTAGAATGACCACAAAGCAGGTGGCTCAGGGGTGGCATTCTGATTGAAAGTGAAAAAGTAGAGCTCAGTTTGCTAAACACTTTTGTAAGCTTGAGTAACTATTAATTGTGCATATCAAAGAATAGGACAAAGTCCTAAAATTCCCCCAAGTCCTGCCCTGTTAATACCACCTCTGAACCAAGATCTTAAACTAGTCATAAACTTAGATTTTTAATTCCTAGAGAATGTTTGGAGAGAGAAGGATGAGAGCAAGTGAGCCCTGGACAGGGAACCCAAATACTTGCATTCTAGTCCCCCCACCCTCCCCCTCCTTTTTTTTTTTTTTTTTTTTTTGGTACTAGGGATTGAACTCAGGGACAGTCCATCACTGAGCCACATCCCCAGCCCTATTTTGTATTTTATTTAGAGACAGGGTCTCACTGAGTTGCTTAGTGCCTCGCCATTGCTGAGGCTGGCTTTGAACTCGCCATCCTCCTGCTTCAGCCTCCCTTACCGCTGGGATTACAGGCATGTACTACCACACTGGCACATTCTTCTTCTTTTGTGTGATTATTAGTGACATTTTCTAACTAGATTTTAGTTATCTCTTTGAAAACTGAGAATACAGATAATTCTACTATTGAGAATATATTTTTATATTTATTTTGGGGGGGACTGGGGATTGATCGCAGAGGTGCTTTCCCATTGAGCTACATCCCTAGTCCTTTTTGTTTTTTATTTTGAGACAGGGTCTCACTGAGTTGCTGGGGCTGGCCTTGAACTTGCAATCCTCCTACCTCAGGCTCCCAAATCCCTTGGATTACAGGTGTGGACCATGGTGCCTAGCACTGAGGATTTAATAAAGACAGGAGAAAGTTTGGTTGATTGTTCTTTCTGTCACAGACTCATGTAAGAAAAAAGCTTTGGTAATTATCAGATAGAATAATTTCAGAACTACTTGAAGTGTTGCACAGTTTACAATGTAATTCCATGACTAAACCAAGACTTTTTTTTTAATTGTTTAATCATGTTTACTACCTTTACAGAAGGGACTGCTTAAAAAAAATAAAAGGTTTCTAAGAAAAGAGCTACTCTAGCATTTAGAGGAAGGGAGCACTGGTCTTCCCATCAGAAATAATCTTTATCATCTCCTGGCCTGCAAGATTAGTCATGGACTCAATCAAGCTTTGGACCAGGATTTTATTTATTTTGGCAAATGTTTAGCAGAAAAGACTTTGAGTTGAAGTATTCAGTACTTAGTCCTAATAAAGCACAAAGAAGTTATTCTTTGTCACTTGTACCTAACATTCTATTTAAACAGAAATATTTAATGAGGATACTCTGGTTTGGATATGACTACATTTGTCTCCAAGAGATTATTCTGTGTACCTAGCCTCAAGTACCCCCTTGTAGCAACCAAAAATGGATTAATACAGAGGACTAGAGAAATTCTGAGCTGCTAGTTGATGTTCAGAGCATGAATCACCTCTTGTGGCTACACAGATTATTCAGTACATGAAGGTACTTAGCAAAGTTGGCAAGTATAGGCTGAAACCCAGTCCTTCCTCCATTCGCCAAGCCATCACCTTAGCAAGGGGCTGTGTCTGTGGGGAGGGGTTCCTTTTCCAATTCAGATAAAGGGACCATATACCACTAGGTAGGTGATAGAGATGTCATCATCAAAAACTGATTGCAGGGCCGAGGGTGTAGTTCAGTGGCAGAGCATTGCCTAGTATGCACAAAGCTCTGAGTTCCATCCCCAAAAGTGCAAAAAAAGAATACATACATACATACATACATAACATAAATACTGGGGCTGGGGTGGTAGCTCAGTGGTAGCGCACTTGCCTGGCATGTGTGAGGCACTGGGTTCAATTGTCAGCACCACATATAAATAAATAAAATAAAAGTCTATGAACAACTAAAAAAATACCTAAAAATTAAATAAACAAATAAATACTGATTTTAGTGTAGTATTATAAATTCTTATTCTAAACCACCATGGTGAGCCAGTCACAGTCGTGCACACTTGTAATCTCAGCTGCTTGGTAGGCTGAGGCAAGAGGATTACAAGTTCAAAGCCAGCCTCAGTAACTTAACAAGGCCCTAAATAACTTAGTGAGACCTTGTCTCAAACT
This sequence comes from Spermophilus citellus, assembly GCF_964194105.1. Classification (NCBI taxonomy): domain Eukaryota; kingdom Metazoa; phylum Chordata; class Mammalia; order Rodentia; family Sciuridae; genus Spermophilus; species Spermophilus citellus. The sequence continues at coordinate 133,329,057 of NC_138190.1, read as the reverse complement.
AAAAAGTAAAAAGGGCTGTGGATGCGAGTTAGTTGTTAAGTACTCCTGGGTTCAATTCCCAGTACCCAAAACAAATAAATAACACCATAGTGTAAATTCTTGAAATTGTCTAATCAATGAACTTGATGCAGGTTAGAGAAATAGTAGAGTTGATTTGCTCGAAAAATTCTCTGGATGTAAAAATAATAACCAAAAAATTGTTTCTGAATAGTATAAAGTCAAAAGACAAGCTAAGGACACTGGCAGGAAACAAATAACTTGGCAAAGTCCCACTTCAGCCTTGAGGCAATAATTCAGTCTGCAGACAGGCACCCACATGATGTGACCCAGGAGGTTAGCAATTTGGACATCATACATTCTGCTTTTGAGAGAGATAAATGATACATAAATAAACTGATGCTCAGGACTCATTCTAAGAAGCAACTTTTGGCCATGTCATCAGGTCAATATATCCTCAAGCCAACTTCCCACATCTGGTGTACAAAGAAAATTCAGATTTACAAAGCTAAGCACGAGAGGCTGATATATCTCCCAACTCACCAAAGAGAAAAAACTTTGGAATTATGCCTAGTTTAGATCATGTTGTTTCCATTGTCTCCCAAGTCCATGGTGAGTGATAATCTCAACCAGGGTCTCACTAGGTTGCTTACAGTCTTGCTAAATTGCTACCTTTAAACCTGAGATCCTCCTGCCTCAGCTTCCCAAGCCATTGGGATTACAGGAATGGGCCACCATGCCCACCCACCATGGGTAGTCTTTACAATATACAGCATAGATTATTAAAGGCTTAAAGGCTGGAATGTCTAAGTACTATAATCTTATGTTTAGAAAATTTTTCAAATAAAAGGATTCTTTTGTTTTCTTTTTTGCTTTCTAGGTACCAGTGATTGAACTTATAAGCACTCAACTACTGAGTCACATCCCCTGCTCTTTTTTAGAGGGTCTCAATGAGTTGCTTAGTGCCTCACTTTTGCTAAGGCTAGCTTTGAACCCACAATTCTCCTGCCTCATCTTCTGAGCTGCTGGCATGTGCCACCATGCCTGGCTTGAAATGATTCTAATTACTGATTATTCCCACTTAAAAAATTATAGGTGTTTCTCAGAGTGTAAACTTAGCAATGTATGAAAAACCTGGTTATATGAAAGGTATAGTGAAATATTGAAATAACCTTTTCTGAATTAATTCTAATGAAAAGTCTGATTACTTTTAAGCCATTACACAGCACATTCATGCTCTCCTTGTGTTTATATCTTTCTAAACAAGCAGAAAATTCAGATCACACAGTAAGCTGGCTCTCTATTTGCATTCTTGATTGGCATGATGAGGGCTACATTGCAGTTTGTGAATATCATGTAGTACGTGAGACCGAGGAGGAGTCAGTCCAAACCTGCAGGATGTGGGAGGCAATCAAGCAGCATAAAGGACATGAATTGCAAGTCCTTTGAGAATGGAATCATTATAAGCTTAACAAGCATCATTCTCGGGTGTATCTATTTTAGTGGTGTTAGTACAATCTTCATTGTTGTACTATGAGCTGTTGTGATAGCTTTAAATTTACTTAGATGATAAATATTTTAGAGTGACATCTGAATAATCACAAGTATTTATTATGGTGCTGACTATTCAACAGTCCATCTCCTATGTGTGGACAAAGGAGGGATATATTTTTGAGCTAAGCAAGAGGCAGAAAGAAAAAGCAACATAATTAAATGCAAAGAGGATCAATGAAATTACAGAATGTCAGAGCTGAAGAAAACCTTAAATATCAGCCAGTTTATTGTTTCTGCAAATATTCCACCCAAATGCTCCTATGCCCCCAGCAACTTGGGAGTATAGCTCAGAGGCCAGTAGTTTATTTAAAACATTTTTTGAAATGCCCTACTTTATTCTAACATGTACTTAACCTCTGAGTCTTAATCTTCTCATCTGGAAAATGAACATTATAGTCTCCTTTACCCCATAAGATGGATTTTAAGATAAAATGAGTGGAGTGCAGTAGTGCATGCCTGTAATCCCAGCAACTCTGAAGGCTCAGACATGAGGATCCCAAATTCAAGGCCAGCCTCAAGAACTTAGTGAGGTGCTAGCAATTTAGTGATATCCTGTCTCAAAATAAAACCAGAGCCAGGCACGGTGGTGCATGCCTGTAATCCCAGCAGCTCAGGAGACTGAAGCAGGAGGATCATAAATTCAAAGCCAGCCCAGCAACTTAACAAGTTCCTAAGTAACTTAACAAGGCACTCTCTCTAAATAAAAATATTAAAAGGGATGGGGATGTGGCTCAGTGGTTAAGCACTCCTGGGTTCAATCCCTGGTAACAAAAAGAAAAAAAAAGACTAAATTATATTTATATATAATTATATATATATATATAAATATTATATATAACACTGAGCATAGTACCAACCAGGTACTAAGCACTCAATTAACAGTCAATATTTTTCTTTTTTTATTTGTTCTTTTTAGTTATACATGACATATAGTGTATTTTGACATGTCATACATACATGGAGTATAATTTCCCAGTCTTGTGGTTGTGCATGATGTGGAGCTACACTGGTTGTGTATTCATATATAAACGAAGGAAATTTATACAGCCTCATTCTACAGTCTTTCCCATTCCCATCTGCCCTTTCTTCCTCCCACTCCCACCAGTCCAATATAGTGAACCTTCACTCTCCCTCACAACACCCCCCCACTGCCTATTGTGAGTCAGCATCCGCATATCAGAGAGAACATCTGGCCTTTAGCTGAATAATATTCCATTGTGTGTATGTACCACATTTTCTTTACCCATCTGTTGAAGGGCACCTAAGTTGGTTCCATAACTAAGCTATTGTGAATTGAGGTGCTATGAACATTTTATGTCACTGTGTTACTACAGTATAATGATTTTAAGTCCTTTGGATTTATACTGAGGAGTGGGATACCTGGGTCAAATGATTGCTCCATTCCACGTTTTCTGAGGGATCTCCATACTGCTTTCCAGAGTGGTTGTACCAATTTGCAGTACCACCAGCAATGTATGAGTGTACCTTTTTCCCCACATCCTCACCAACATTTATAGTTACTTGTATTCTTTTTTTTTTTTTTTTTTGGTACCAGGGATTGAGCTCAGGTACACTCAACCACTGACCCACATCTCCAGCACTACTTTGTATTTTTTATTTGGAGACAGGGTCTCACTGAGTTGCTTAGTGACTCGCTTTTTGCAGAGGCTGGCTTTAAACTTATGGTCCTCCTATCTCAGCCTCCCGAGCTGCTAGGATTACAAGTGTGTGCCACCGCATCCAGCTTATATTCTTGATAATTGCCATTCTGACTGGTACAAGATGGAATCTCAGTGTAGTTTTAATTTGCCTTTCTCTAACTGCTACTGATGTTGAACATTTTTTCATGTATTTCTTTTTTTTTAATTATTATTTTTTTATTGGTTGTTCACAACATTAAAAAGCTCTTGACATATCATATTTCATACATTAGATTGAAGTGGGTTATGAACCCCTAATTTTACCCCAAATGCAGATTGCAGAATCACGTCGGTTACTCATCCACAATTTTACATAATGCCCTATTAGTAATTGTTGTATTCTGCTACCTTTCCTATCCCCTACTATCCCCCCTCCCCTCCCCTCCTATCTTCTCTCTCTACCCCATCTACTGTAATTCATTTCTCTCCTTGTTTATTTTCCCATTCCCCTCACAACCTCTTATATGTAATTTTGTATAGCAATGATGGTCTCCCTTCATTTCCATGCAATTTCCCTTTTCTCTCCCTTTCCCTCCCATCTCATGTCACTGTTTAATGTTAATCTTTTCTTCCTACTCTTTCTCCCTGCTCTGTTCATAGTTGCTCTCATTATATCAAAGAAGACATTTGGTATTTATTTTTTAGGGATTGGCTACCTTTACTAAGCATAATCTGCTATAGTGCCATCCATTTCCCTGAAAATTATATGATTTTGTCATTTTTTATTGCTGCATAGTACTCCATTGTGTATAGATGCCACATTTTTTTTATCCATTCATCTATTGAAGGGCATCTGGGTTGGTTCCACAGTCTAGCTATTGTGAATTGTGCTGCTATGAACATCGATGTGGCAGTATCCCTGTAGCATGCTCTTTTAAGGTCTTCGGGGAATAGTCCGAGAAGGGCAATAGCTGGGTCAAATGGTGGTTCCATTCCCAGCTTTCCCAGGAATCTCCAAACTGCTTTCCAAATTGGCCGCACCAATTTGCAGTCCCACCAGCAATGTACAAGTGTACCCTTTTCTCCACATCCTCGCCAGCACTTGTTGTTGTTTGACTTCATAGTGGCTGCCAATCTTACTGGAGTGAGATGGTATCTTAGGGTGGTTTTGATTTGCATTTCTCTGACTGCTAGAGATGCTGAGCATTTTTTCATGTACTTGTTGATTGATTGTATATCCTCCTCTGAGAAGTGTCTGTTCAGGTCCTTGGCCCATTTGTTGATTGGGTTATTTGTTATCTTATTGTCTAGTTTTTTGAGTTCTTTGTATACTCTGGATATTAGGGCTCTATCTGAAGTGTGAGGAGTAAAGATTTGTTCCCATGATGTAGGCTCCCTATTTACCTCTCTTATTGTTTCTCTTCCTGAGAAAAAACTTTTTAGTTTAAGTAAGTCCCATTTGTTGATTCTTGTTATTAACTCTTGTGCTATGGGTGTCCTATTAAGGAATTTGGAGCCCGACCCCACAATATGTAGATCGGAGCCAACTTTTTCTTCTATCAGATGCAGAGTCTCTGATTTGATATCAAGCTCCTTGATCCATTTTGAGTTAACTTTTGTGCATGGCGAGAGAAAGGGATTAAGTTTCATTTTGTTGCATGTGGATTTCCAGTTTTCCCAACACCATTTGTTGAAGATGCTATCCTTCCTCCATTGCATGCTTTTAGCCCCTTTATCAAATATAAGAAAGTTGTAACTTTGTGGATTAGTCTCTGTGTCCTCTATTCTATACCATTGGTCCACCCGCCTGTTTTGGTACCAGTACCATGCTGTTTTTGTCACTATTGCTCTGGAATATAGTTTGAAATCTGGTATTGCTATACTGCCTGATTCACACTTCCTGCTTAGAATTGCTTTTGCTATTCTGGGTCTTTTATTTTTCCATATGAATTTCATGATTGCTTTCTCTATTTCTACAAGAAATGCCGTTGGGATTTTGATTGGCATTGCATTAAATCTATAGAGAACTTTTGGTAATATCGCCATTTTGATGATGTTAGTTCTGCCTATCCATGAACAGGGTATATTTTTCCATCTTCTAAGATCTTCTTCTACTTCTCTCTTTAGGGTTCTGTAGTTTTCATTGTATAAATCTTTCACCTCTTTTGTTAGGTTGATTCCCAAGTATTTTATTTTTTTTGAGGATATTGTGAATGGAGTGTTTTTCCTCATTTCCATTTCAGAAGTTTTGTCGCTGATATACAGAAATGCCTTTGATTTATGCGTGTTGATTTTATATCCTGCCACTTTGCTGAATTCATTTATTAGTTCTAGTAGTTTCTTTGTAGACCCTTTTGGGTCTTCTAGGTATAGAATCATGTCATCTGCAAATAGTGATAATTTAAGTTCTTCTTTTCCTATTTTTATGCCTTTAATTTCTTTCGTCTGTCTAATTGCTCTGGCCAGTGTTTCGAGAACTATATTGAATACAAGTGGTGATAGAGGGCATCCCTGTCTTGTTCCGGATTTTAGAGGGAATGCCTTCAACTTTTGTCCATTCAGAATGATGCTAGCCTGAGGCTTAGCATAGATAGCTTTTACAATGTCAAGGTAAGTTCCTGTTATCCCTAGTTTTTCTAATGTTTTGAACATAAAGGGATGCTGTACTTTGTCAAATGCTTTCTCTGCATCTATCGAGATGATCATATGGTTCTTATCTTTAAGTCTATTGATGTGGTGAATAACATTTATTGATTTCCGTATGTTGAACCATCCTTGCATCCCAGGGATGAATCCTACTTGATCATGGTGCACTATTTTTTGGATGTGTTTTTGTATTCGATTCGCCAGAATTTTATTGAGGATTTTTGCATCTAGGTTCATTACAGATATTGGTCTGTAGTTTTCTTTCTTTGAGGTGTCTTTGTCTGGTTTCGGAATCAGGGTGATGTTGGCCTCATAGAATGAATTTGGAAGAGCTCCCTCTTTTTCTATTTCCTGAAATAACTTGAAAAGTATTGGTATTAATTCTTTAAAGGTTTTGTAAAACTCTGCTGTATACCCATCTGGTCCAGGGCTTTTCTTGGTTGGTAGTCTTTTGATGGCTTCTTCAATTTCATCCATTGATATTGGTCTGTTCAAATTGTGTGTATCCTCCTGACTCAGTCTGGGCAAATCATATGACTTAAGAAATTTATCGATGTCTTCACTATCTTCTATTTTATTGGAATATAGGTTTTCAAAATAATTTCTAATTGTCTTCTGTATTTCTGTAGCATCTGTTGTGATATTGCCTTTTTCATCCCGTATGTTAGTAATTTGAGTTCTCTCTCTTCTTCTCTTCGTTAGCATGGCTAAAGGTCTGTCGATCTTATTTATTTTTTCGAAGAACCAACTTTTAGTTTTGTTAATTTTTTCAATAGTTTCTTTTGTTTCAATTTCATTGATTTCCGCTCTGATTTTAATTATTTCTTGCCTTCTGCTACATTTGCTGTTGTTTTGCTCTTCATTTTCTAGGGCTTTGAGTTGGAGTGTGAGCTCATTTATTTGTTGTTTTTTTCTTTTTTTGAGGAATGACCACCAGGCGATGAATTTTCCTCTTAAAACTGCTTTCATTGTGTCCCATAGATTCCGATATGTTGTGTCTGTATTTTCATTTATCTCTAAGAATTTTTTGATTTCCTCCTTTATGTCTTCTGTAACCCATTGATCATTCAGTAACATATTGTTCATTTTCCATGTGATGTAGGATTTTTCCTTCCTTCTTTTATCATTGATTTCCAGTTTCATTTCATTATGATCAGATAAAATGCATGGTATTATCTCCACCCCTTTATATTTACTGAGGGTTGCCCTATGGCATAATATATGGTCTATTTTTGAGAAGGATCCATGTGCTGCTGAGAAAAAAGTATATCCATTTGACGATGGTTGATATATTCTATATATGTCAGTTAAGTCTAGGTTATTGATTGTGGTATTGAGTTCTATAGTTTCTTTATTCAACTTTTGTTTGGAGGATCTGTCCAATGGTGAGAGAGGTGTGTTGAAGTCACCCATAATTATTGTGTTGTGGTCTATTTGATTCTTGAACTTGAGGAGAATTTGTTTTATGAATGTCGCAGCACCATTATTTGGTGCGTAAATATTGATAATTGTTATGTCTTGTTGGTGAATGGTTCCTTTTAACAGTATATAATGACCTTCTTTATCCCTTTTGATTAACTTAGTCTTGAAGTCGATTTTATTCGATATGAGGATGGCCACCCCTGCTTGCTTACGAGGACCGTGTGCGTGGTATATTTTTTCCCATCCTTTCACCTTCAGCCTGTGTATGTCTTTTCCAATCAGATGTGTCTCCTGGAGGCAGCATATTGTTGGATTTGTTTTTTTAATCCATGATACAAGCCTATGTCGCTTTATTGGAGAGTTTAAGCCATTAACATTCAGAGTTACTATTGATATATGGTTTGAACTTCCATCCATGTTTGATTGTTTATCCTTTTTAAAAAAAAATTAGTTTGTTTCTCCATGATTATCTTTCCCCTCGCCCTCTGTCTTTACTGAGGCACTTCCCACTGATGGTTTTGGTTATTGTTTTTCATTTCTTCCTCATGTAATGTTTTGCTCAAAATGCTTTGCAATGCTGGTTTTCTGGCTGCAAATTCTTTTAACTTTTGTTTATCATGAAAGATTTTTATTTCGTTGTCATACCTGAAGCTTAATTTTGCTGGATACAGAATTCTTGGTTGGCATCCATTGTCTTTCAGTGTTTGAAATACATTGTTCCATGACCTTCTTGCTTTCAGTGTCTGTGATGAAAAATCCGTTGTTAACCTTATTGGTTTACCCCTGAATGTAATCTGTCTCCTTTCTCTTGTAGCTTTTAATATTTTCTCTTTGTTCTGTATATTGGATATCTTCATAACAATGTGTCTTGGCGTTGGTCTACTGTGATTTTGTGTGCTCGGTGTCCTGTATGCATCTTCAATTTGTATATCTGTTTCCTTTTTTATTTCTGGAAAGTTTTCTGTAATTATTTCATTCAGCAGGTTACTCATTCCCTTGGTTCATATATTTCTTGACTACTCATATTTCTTTTTCTGAGAAGTGTCTGTTCAGCTCCTTAGCCCATTTATTGATTGGGCCATTTGGTTCTTTGGTGTTAAGTTTTTTGAGTTCTTTATATATCCTGAAGATTAATGCTCTGAGGTGCAGGTGGCAAAGATTTTTCTCCCAATCTGTAGGCTTGCTCTTTGTGTTCTTGATTGTTTCCTTTGCTGTGAAGAAGCTTCTTAGTTTGAATCCATCCCATTTATTGATTCTTGATTTTGTTTCTTACACTTTCAGAGTCTTGTTGAGGAAGTCAGATCCTAGGCCAACATGATGGAATGTTGGACCTACTTTTTCTCCTATTAGGTGCAGGGTTTCTGGTCTAATTCCTGGGTTCTTGATCCATTTTGAGTTTTGTGCATGGTGAGAGATACAGGTTTAATTTCATTTTGCTACACATGGATTTCCAATTTTCCCAGCACCATTTGTTGTAGAGGCTACTTTTCTCCAATATATGTTTTTGGCACCTTTGTCTAGTATGAGATAACAGTATTTATGTGGGTTTGTCTTTGTGCCCTCTATTCTGTACCATTGGTCTACATGTCTGTTTTGGTGCCAATACCATGTCATTTTTGTTACTATAACTTTGTAGTATAATTTCAGGTCTGGTATTGTCATGCCTCCTATTCAGTTTCTCACTAAGGATTGCTTTGAGTATTCTGGATCTCTTTTTTCCCAAATAAATTTCATGACTGCTTTTTCTATTTCTACTAAGAATGTCATCAGAACCTTAATAGGAATTGCATTAAATCTGTGTAACAGTTTTGGTATTATGGCCATTTTGATAATATTAATTCTGCCTATCCAAGAGCACGGAAGATCTTTCTATCTTCTAAGGTCTTCTTCAATTTCTTTCTTTAGTGTTCTATAGTTTTCATTGTAGAGGTCCTTTACCTCTTTTGTTATATTGATTCCAAAATATTTTATTTTCCTTGAGGCTATTGTGAATGGGATACTTTTCCTAATTTCTCTTTCAGTTGATTCATCACTGATGTATATGAACACAATTGATTTATTATTAATTTTATATCCTGCTACTTTGCTGAATTCAATTATGAGTTCTAGAAGTTTTCAGGTGGAGTTTTGGGGGTCTTCTACATATAGAATCATGTGGTCAGCAAATAGTGATGAATAGTTTCCTAATCATATCTCTTTAATTTCTTTCTTTTTCTAATTGTTCTGGCTAGAGTTTCCAGGATTATGTTGAATAGAATGGTGAAAGAGAGCATCCTTGTCTTGTTCAAGTTTTTAAAGGGAATGCTTTCAATTTTTCTCCATTTAGAATGATGTCGGTCTTGGGTTTAGCATAGATAGTTTTTACAATGTTGAAGTATGTTCCTACTATCCCTAGTTTTTCTAATGTTTTGAACATAAATGAATGCATCTATTGAGATAATCATGTGATGAATTACATTTACTGATTTCCTTATGTTGAACCAACCTTGCATCCCTGGAATGAAGCCCTCTTAATTGTGGTGCACTATCTTTTTAATATGTTTTTGTATGCTATTTGCCAGAATTTTATTAAGAAGTTTTGCATCTATGTTCATCAGGGATATTGGTCTGAAATTTTCTTTACTTGATGTGTCTTTGTCTGGTTTGGGTATCATACTAGCCTCACAGAATGAGTATGGAAGGGTTCCCTCCTTTTCTATTTCATGGAATAATTTAAGGAGGATTGGTGTTAGTTTTTCTTGGAAGGTCTTGTAGAACTTGGCTGAGAATCCATCTGGTCCTGGGTCTTTCTTTCTTCGTAGGCTTTTGATGGTGTTTTTAATTTCATTGCTTGAAATTCATCTGTTTAAATTTTCCATGTCCTCTAGATTCAATTTTGGTAGGTTATATGTCTCTAGAAATTTGTCGATGTCTTCAATATTTTTTTATTTCAATAGAGTATAAATTTTCAAAATAGGTTCTGATTATCATCTGTATTTCAGTAGTATCCATTGTGACATTTCTGTTTTCATCACAAATTTTAGTAATTTGAGTTTTTCTCTTTGTTAGCATGACTAAGGGATTATCAATTTTATTTACTTTTTTTAAAGAATGAACTTTTTGTTCTGTCAAGTTTTGGGGATTGTTTCTTTTGTTTCAATTTCATTAATTTCAGCTCTGATTTTAATTATTTCCTTCTTCTACTGTTTCTGGTGTTGATTTGTTCTATTTTTAGGTCTTTCAGATATAATATTAGGTTATTTAATTGTTGACTTTCTATTTTTTTAAGGAATGAGCTCAATGGAATAAACTTTCCTCTTAGCACTACCTTCATAGTGTCCCAGAAATTTCGATATGTTAAATCACTATTCTTATTTATCTCCAAGTGGTTTTTTTTTTATTTCAACCCTGATTTCTTCTGCTATCCATTCATAAATCAATACCATCTTATTTAGTCTCCAGGTATTAGAGTAACTTCTATTTTTTATTTTATCGTTGATTTTTAATTTTTTCCACTATGATCTGATTGAATGCGAGGTATTATCTCTATTTTTTTTTATTTGCTAAGAGTTGCTTTATGGCACAAGATACAGTCTATTTTAGAGAAAGATGCATGTGCTGTTGAGGAGTAAGCATATTTAGTCATTGATGGATAAAATAGTCTATATATGTCTGTTAAGTCTAAATTAATTGTACCTTTTAGTTCTATAACTTCTTTATTTAGTTTTTGTTTGAAGGATCTATCCAGTGGTGAGAGTTAAAGTCACCTAGTATTATTGTGTTCTGGTCTCTTTGATTCTTGAAATTGAGAAGGGTTTGTTTGATGTGTGTAGATGCTCCATTGCTTGAGGCATAAATATTTACAATTGTTATGTCTTATTGATGTATAATTCCCTTAAGCAGTATGAAATGTCCTTCTTTGTCCCTTCTGATTAACTTTGGCTTGAAGTCCACTTTATCTGAGGATAGAAACCCCTGCTTGTTTATGAGATCCATGTGAATGATACTTTTTTCCCCTTTCTTTTACCTTCACTCTGTGGATGTCTTTGCCAGTGAGGAGAGTCTCTTGGGTCTTGTTTTTTAATCCAATCTTCCAGTCTATGTCTTTTGCTTAATGAATTTAGGCCATTTACATTCAATATTTTTATTGAGATAGGATTTTAATATTTATTTTTTAGTTGTAGATGGACAAATACCTTTATTTTATTTATTTATTTTTATGTGGTGCCAAGGATCAAACCCAGGGCCTTGCATGTGCTAGACGAGTACTCTACCGCTGAGCCACAACCCCAGCCCTTGAGATAGGATTTTTATTCCCCATCATCTTGATTTATTTCTGGTTTGTGTGTGTGTGTGTGTGTGTGTGTGTGTGTGTGTGTGTTTTAATAAAGGGGATTGAACCCAAAGGCACTTAAGCACTGAGCCACATATACCCAGCCTTTTTTTTTTTTTTGTATTTTATTTAAAGACAGGGTCTTGCTGAGTTGTTTAGGGCCTCACTGAGTTGTTGAAGCTGGCTTTAAACTCGCAATCCTCCTGCCTCAGCCTCTCAAGCCACTGGGATTACAAGTGTGCACCACCCCCACCTGCCTATTTCTGGTTTTAATTTGAATTTTTTTCCTCCATTGATTCACTGTTCTTTTAGTGTAGCTGCTCCATTTATTGGTTTTCACTTTTATTTTTTATTTCTTCTTCATGAACTATCCTATTGAGTATCCTATTGAGTATTCCTAACTGTGAATTCTCTTAACTTTTGTTTATCATGGAAGGTTTTTATTTCATCAATTTTGAAGTTTAATTTTGCTGGGTATAGTATTCTTGGCTGGCATCCATTTTCTTTCAGAGCTTGATATATATTATTCCAAGACCTCCTAGCTTTGAGGGTCTGGGTTGAGAGATCAGCTGAAGTCCAGATTGGTTTCCCTCTAAATATGATATGTCCTTTTTGTCTGGTAGCCTTTAAAATTCTATCCTTATTCTGTATGTTAGGTATTTTCATAGTAATGTGCCTTGGTGTGGGCCTGTTATAATTTTGTATATTTGGGATCCTGTAAACCTCCTGTATATGATTTTCCATTTCATTCTTTAGGTTTGGGAAATTTTCTGATATTATTTCATTGAATACATTGTGCATTCATTTTGTTTGTATCTCGAAGACTTCTTCTATCCTTATAAATATTAAATTTGGTCTTTTCAGGTTATTTCATATTTCTTGGAAGTTCTGTTTATGGTATCTTAACATCTTTTCTCCACAGTCAACTTTGTTTTCAAGATTATATATTTTGTCTTTATTGCCTGAAACTATCTTTCAAGTGATCCAGTCTGTTGGTGATGCTATCAATTGAATTTTTAATTTGTTTTATTGATTCCTTCATTTCAAGGATTTCTCCCTTTTTTTAGGAATCTCTGCCTCTTTCTTGAAGTGATCTTTCACTTTCTATATTTTCTCGCTGATTCTATTTCTCATACCATTCATTACTTCACATATCAGTTTAACTATGTACATTTTAAACTCCTTCTCTGACATTTCTTCTATTGTGGTGTAATAGATTTTGTTATTGAAGTATCTTGGTTTGTTTGGGGTTGATTTGTTCTCTTGCTTTTTCATGTTATTTTTGTGTCTACCCATCTAACAGTATGGATCTGAGGTAGTCAGTAGAGTGTGTACCGTGTGGACTTATAGTGTTCCTAAAGATTGCCAGTACCTCACTGTTTAGGGAGAGACAAACAATAATACCAACTAATGCAAACAATATACAGCATTAAATCAAATAGTTCCTACTAAGATGTCTGCAATGTTAATTATCATAATAAACAGAAATGATATTATCAGTTATTGCCTTTAATAAAAACAGCAAGTTCACAAAAGGGTTTACAATTTCAAATCGTGGACACGGAGAGAACAGAAGTGATGTAGGATGTGATGATTATGAGGGAAGAGGAGAGAAGATAGAATTAAAAATTAGAGTGAAAGAGAAAACAATACAGATTGACTGTTAGTAGAAGAAAAGGGAAAAAGAGGGAAAGTAAAAATAGAAGAATACAAAACAAAACTAAAATATACTAATCAACCATCCTAGTCCTGAAAAAACTGATCCATGAAAAATAACTTGCTTCAAAAATGCTAGAAATAAGAAAAAACAAATGTATAAATGTCCATGTGCCATTAAGGTCAAAATTAAGCAGAGAAAAGTAAAAAAAGAGAGGAAAAAAAATCTTGATGAAAAGTTTAAAAAATTCTTCCCATTGGAGTTTAAAAGATTTTCAGTTTTCCTTCTCAGCAATGTTAGGTGGGGTCATCTAGAGTATGATGGTTGGTCTACCCTCAGGGTGGGGTTGCTAGAATGAGAGAGGTAATCCCATAGGTGGAATTCCTGGAGCCAGAGTTTAGGCTTTGGTTGGCTCCAGGTTCTTTGCTGAATGCCAGTTGGTCTGGAGATTTTAAATCAGTGCACCTCCAGTGCCTAAAACCTGCTGGTCCATGCTGGAAGACTGTATCCCAAGATCTTCCCTGAGTTCTGCTCATGTGGTGGGGGAGCCAATTCTTGGTCCACTATGTCACTTGTGGATCACACATTTCATGGTCTTGTGTTCAGTCCTGTAAACTCAATCTCTCCTGCCCCCACCCTTCCGTGTTCCTAGCCAGACTTGTCTCTCTCAGCAGGTCCTGCAAGCAGTTAGGTTGGAGGAGAAAAAGTAGAGCTGGGTGGGTTTCCACAACCAGTTGTCCCCTGTGTAAACCTCTCTCCATGTTTGATTTTCTCCTGGTCACGTAAGCACACTCTATGTCATGCAGTGTGTATTTACTGGGCCTGTATTTCTGGCCAAACTCAGGTTTGCCTGGGATTAGCTCCCTCATTTACAGCCCCCCATGTCACAACTGCAAAATGGTTCCTTCCTTTGTCCTCCACACACTGATATGAGAGATGGTGGCTTCTTTCCCTGCATATGGATATTGTGTAGGGCATTTTTCAGGTTTGTCGGGCAATGTCCTTGATCTCTAAACACTGTATACAGACACACCTCAGGCCTCCTTATTCCTCCACTATGCTCACAGAGGGACCCATTCAGGCTAGTGCTTCCAGCCTGCTGCTGCAGTGGCTGGGCCGCTGGCCTTGTTTTATTATATCCAACTTCCTGAGTCCCCGATCTGCTTTGAATGTCATGTTTTAAATTCCAGTAAAGTCTCCCCCACTTTTCTTTGTTCACCCACCTTCCTGAGAAGCTGCTTGTCTTTTTCTTGGTTTCATGCCACAGAGCACCAGGAACTTGACCTCCTAAAAACCTATTCCATCATCTTGAAAACCCACCCCCTTTTATTTCCAATAAAAGAAAAACTGATTGTGAAGAATAAGCAGGATAGGGGTGAGGAATGCACATTGATATAAAATACTGGTAAAAGGGCATAGTGATGGATCCATAGACCCATACAAAGTAACATAGCATTACACCTAGAATTGACCTGGGATGACAGTTTTCAGGAACTTAAACTAGAGCACTCACTCCCCTAGCAATGCACTAGGAGTAATGTGAGCCCATAAGCTAAGCCTCAGCACTTTTATTGACACTAAGAAAAATGTTTATCAAAATACACACACACATATTTGGGAGTATGAAACAGATGTTTTCATGAATCTCTAGGGTAAAAAATGAGTCTTGCTGGGCACAGTAGTGCACACTTATAATCCCAGCACCTGGGGAGGCTGAGGCAGGAAGATTGTGAGTTCAAAGCTAGCCTCAGCAACCTATCAAGGTCCTAGGTAACATAGAGAGACCTTGACTCTAAATAAAATATGAAAAAGGGCTGGGGATGTGGCTCAATGGTTAAGAGCCCCTGAGTTCGATCCCTGGCATACACACACACACACAAAAATGTATGATATGTCAAGATCATTGTACTGTCATGTGTAACTAATAAAAAATAAATTAATTTTAAAATATTTTAAAAAGAGCCTTTAAAGAAATGTGTTGCTCTCTCTTCTTGGGGGTTGAGTTTACAGTGCTCCACTGTTAGGGATACTTCAATTGGAAAGTAGGAAGTGCACAGAAGACTATTCACAAACCCATTATTTGTCACTTTAATTTCTTGTAGGCTCTTTCAGAGGAAGCCCCTTGATAGCATGATCCCTGAGCATGAATCAAATATTATTTAAGGTTTTATTCTCAGTTATTAGTTAAGTACTTGGAAACCAGTGGAAAGGTTGGATAATGGATGGCCATGTGGTTGAGGACAAGAATGGGAAAATGAATTTCTTTTCATTGGGTTTTCATTGCTGCAAGGACAACTTAAAGGATGAAAGGTTGATTTGGCTCACAGTTTGAGATTCAGCCCATGCTTGGTTGGTTCCATTACTCTGAGCTGGATGTGAAGCAGAGCATCATGGCAGGAAGGTGCAGTGGATGAAAGTTACTCAGATCATGGCATCTGGAAAGCAGACAGAGAGAGAGAACTAAGAGTCAGAGACAAGATACAATCCTCGAGGGCACAGGCCCAGGTGAGCTACTTCCTCCATCCATGCCCAACCTGCCTACTGTTACCACTCAGTAGTCCATTCAAATTATTAATCCATTAAATGGATTAATCCACTGATTAGGTTACAGCTCTCATAATCTAATTGGTTCACCTCTGAATATTCTTGCATTAACACAGGAGCTTTAAGGGGATGTCTCAAATCCCAAGCCACAACAAATAAACTGATATGACTTGTTCTTCTCTTGTAAATAGAATATCAGTAACATCACTAAATTAATTCACACAATAGTCAAGTAGGGAAGTTTTGATCTGGACCTGAGACCAAAGTCAACCTGGACATCTCAGGCTAGGGGATAAAAGGATGGGTATCCATAAGGAAAGATGTCCATGCCCAAATTCCACCCCTTCCAGCCCTGCATTGTCCTCCCCAAAGCAGAAAAGTTCTTAGGATATCAGGTCATTAATGTTACTAATGTTTTAAGTATCACCTGGCAAAGAAGGCCTTATCTCTATATCACAGGTGATCCTTTCCTGGAAGTGCAGCTAGCCCAGTCATCATCAGGATTTGTGCGGCCCCAAGGGAAATATTTTTAGTTTGCCAAACAAGAGGTAAGAGAACAGTCTGCATGTGTGTGGAAGTATATGAGAAAGAGTGTGTGTATACGTATACTACAGACATTCTTCATCCAGACCCTTTTCTTTTTTTGGTATTAGGCATTGAACCCAGGGGTCCTCTATCACTGAGCTAAGATATACCCCTATTTTTTTTTTTTTTTTGAGATAGGGTCTTGCCAAGTTGCTGAGGCTGGCCTTGAACTTGTAATCCACTTGAGTCACTGGGGTTACAGATGTGCACACCTATGTGCCTAGCTCATCAAAACTGCTTAAAGTCTATCTTCTTTTTTTTTTTTAATATTTATTTTTTAGTTCTCGGCAGACACAACATCTCTGTTGGTAAGTGGTGCTGAGGATCGAACCCGGGCCGCACGCATGCCAGGCGAGCGCGCTACCGCTTGAGCCACATCCCCAGCCCTTAAAGTCTATCTTCCTTCAATTTTCATAGCTATATGACTTTATGCAAACTACTAACTTTATCTGAGCCTGTTTCCTCATAGGCACGAATGGGATAATATTATATCTGCCCTGCATATTATATTGATTTTTCAGTGTTGCTTTGATAGTGAAAATTAAAATAAGATGATGCCCGTGAAAGTGAAAAAGCATATGTATTATACAAAATGACGCCAGTACTAGCAGAAACCCGATCATACATGTATATTATGTAGTAGCAAAATGGACGATAATAAGAAGATAGACTGGCAGACCATTTGTGCATATTGTTTTAGTTAACAGGGTCAATAAAAACATATTAGTTGAAATACAAAAGATTATATTCCATGTATGCATCATATGTCAGAATACACTCGACTGTCATGCATATCTAAAAATACACTCGACTGTCATGCATATTTAAATTTAAAAAATTAAAAATAATAATTTTTAAAAAGATTATATTCTGTGAAGAAAACATCATCCTTATGTACTTATTCACATACCTTCAACTGTAGTCTTTAATATTTATTTTTCAGTTGTAGTCAGACACAACACCTTTATTTTATTTATTTCTTTATATGTGGTGCTGAGGATAGAACCCAGGGCCTTACACATGCTAGGCGAGCACTCTACCCCTGAGCTACAACCGCTCCCCTTGGACTGTAGTCTTAAACAATGTAATATTCTACAAGGGTGGGAGCCTCGTTTCCTCTCTGCACTTGTATCTGCACCACCCCCACTGGGGGCCAGAAGACACTGACAAGACTGCCACTCTATAGGAGGCAAGAGCCCAAGCCAGGGCTCTCGCTACAGACTGACATCCGGCAGCTTGTTAATTACATATTTCCATTAATGGGATGAATCCCATTGTCTTTCTGGATGACAATCTCCCTTTCAATGCATAGATGTCTTATTTTGTTCTTCATTCCTTAGCAACCTAGCTACTCTGTTCTGACACTTCCATTTCTTTACTAGTCTTGAAGCACTAAAAGAAAGAAATAAAGAAAAAACAGGCTTTTCTTGAGATCCAAAGATCTCACTATACTTGATGTTTTTCCTTTTAAATTTCTATAATCAAGTAACTTTTGAAAGAATTATACTGAATGGAAACAGAGAGCATACCATTTTTATGGTAGCTTAGTGTTTGAAGCCTTAACACATCAGAGTATACAGATGACAGTCTTCTGTCTTTGAAACACAAAATGGAAAAGCATTCTTGGGCTGGGAATATAGCTCATTGTTAGCAGGTTTGCCCAGCATGTACAAGGCCATGAGTTCCATCCCCTGTACTGGGGAGAACTAGAGATGGCAATCTTGTCAACACATCCAGAGCTGACCTTATAGGCTTCCTTTTGCAAAAAAGACTCCTTTTGGCTAGGTGGGAATCTCCAGAAGGACTTGATCACACACTTCACAGAGCTACATAGCAAAATATATGAAGTGGGTGAGTGTGGTGGTGCATGCCTGTAATCCCAATGACTCAGGAAGCTGAGACAGGAGGATTGCCTCAGCAACTTAGCAAGGCCTGGTCTCTAAATAAAGAATAAAAAAGACTGGGGATATGGCTCAGTGGTTAAGTACCTTGGGCTCAATCCCTGGTACCCCCCAAAAAGAAAGAAAATACATGAAATGGCAGTTCCAAAAGCAAAATCTAGAGGAAAACTGAGATTTGAGGAAATGGAGGTTCGCTCATTTTCTTCAGAGTCAGCAACTGCAAATAGTCTAAAACTTTTAATTGGCATTCTGTATATACAACTATTTTCCCGTAATTCCTTTGCAGAAAGATAAGTTTTACAACTTCAGGAGAGGAAGTGACAAAACTCTGTAGGCAGGAGATTGAATTTAAAATAATAGACACATCACTGAAAGGAAAATGTTCATCTTTGGGAAAGCAAGAGAAGAGGTAGAGAGCAGGCAGAGGTTGAGGCAAAAGGATAGGGAGCCTGTGAAAGGGTGGCAACCATGTCAAACACACATGAATCCTTAAAAGTTGGAATCATGTTTTTAAATTGGATTTTAGAACAGATAGGGAACTGCCATATAGGATTGGAATACAAAAGTAGTGTAGTCCTGAAACATCCTGAGTCTTTGATTTAAAGCAAAGGGGTTATATACCACGTAATACTAACTTCCCTGAGACGTTACTTTTGAACAAGGTGATTCATCTTTTTTTTTTCTAATATTTATTTTTTAGTTCTCGGCGGACACAACATCTTTGTTGGTATGTGGTGCTGAGGATCGAACCCGGGCCGCATGCACGCTAGGCGAGCGCGCTACCGCTTGAGCCACATCCCCAGCCTGATTCATCTTTAATATTGCATTGATTTGACCTCTATATCCATCAAACTTCACTCTTCGAAAAGGATAATGATATTGTGGATCTGGTAACTCTATCTACTTGCACATACAAAGTACTCAAAAGAATAAGAGGAAAGGCAAAGTTAGTGTAGTTCTTTTCTGTTGCTGCATAATTAGTTACCACAAACTTAAGCAGCTTAAAATGACTTCCTTATAGTATCTAATGCTTTTCATAAGTCACAGGTCCAGGTATGGTTTTGTTGGGTTCTTTATTGAGTGTCTCACAAGGATGAAGTCAAGATGTCAACTGGGACTGTGATCTCATTTGAGGCTTGAGGTCTTCTTTTTCTTTTCTTTTTTTTTTTTGAGTTTTATTTTATTTTTTATTGGTTCTTTTTAATTATACATCACAGGCTGAGTGTGGTGGTGCACGCCTGTAATCCCAGCAGTTTAGGAGGCTGAGACAGGAGGATCTTGAGTTCAAAGACAGCCTCACCAATTTAGGAAGGCACTAAGCAACTCAGTGAGACCCTGTCTCTAAATAAAATACAAAATAATGCTGGGGGTGTGGCTCAGTGGTTGAATGTCCCTGATTTTAGTCCTTGGTACCAAAAAACATTTTTTTAAATATATATATATATATATATATATATATATATATATATATATATATATATTAAAAAATATATATATATATTTTTTTTTTTTTTTAGTTTTCGGTGGACGTAATATCTTTATTTTTTATTTTTATGTGGTGCTGAGGATGGAACCCAGTGCCTCATGCATGCTAGGTGTGCACTCTACCACTGAGCCACATCACCAGCCCCCAAAAAACATTATTTAAAAAATAATTATATATGACAGGACTTGGGGGCCTCTTCTAAATTTACTGCTTATATGAGAATTTGGTTTTTATGGTTGTAAAACTGAGGTGCTGTACTTCCTCAAGCAGCAGGAAAATAATTCTCTGGCTTTAAGTCTCTTCTTCTAGAAAAGCCCTGGAATGTCCTTAAAGAGCTCACCTGGTTAGGTCAGGCCCACCCAGAATAATCTTACTTTTGATTAATTCAAAGACAATGATTAGGGACCTTCATTATGATTGCAAAATCCTTTCACCTTTACCATAGAAAAATGGCCTAATCACAGGAATCAAAACCCTTCATATTTGCAAGTCCTGCCCACATTCAGGGGCAGGAGATTACACAGGGCATGTACATCAGGAGCAGGAATCTTGGGGACCATCTTAGAATTTGGCCTGCCATAGTTAATTCAATAGAAAATTTTATTTTCCTGTATTTTTCTCAGTTCACACCAAATGACTTATGAAAGCTTTTCTTTTTAAAGTCTATAATGAGAGAGCTGGTGGTGGTACATAACTGTAATCCCAGTAGCTGGGGATTGCAGACAGGAGGATTGCAGATGCAAGGCCAGCCTCAGCTACTTGGTGAAACCCTAGGCAATTTAGCAAGACCCTGTCTCTAAATTTAAATATATATATTAAAAAGGGGTCAGGAATGTAGCTTAGAAGAAAGTACCCCTGGGCTCAATCCCCAGTGCAAAAAATAATAATAATAAAGCCTATAATGAGAACTGAGACTATTTGAACATTTTTAATTATTTATCTTGATAAAATTTTAAAACCATTTTTAGGACTGTTTTGTTCCCATATCACTCTCTCTATAGAAATTCAATGTTGGGACGCTGGGGCTGTAGCTCAGTGGTAGAGCACTCGTCTAGCATGTGCCAGGCCTTGGGTTCGATCCTCAGCACCACATAAAAATAAATAAATCAAATGAAGGTATTGTGTCCAACTACACCTAGAGAATGAATGTTTAAAAAAGAAAAAAAAAGAAATTCAAGGTTGGCCTGAAGATGTACTTCAGTGGTTGAATACTTACCTGGCCTGCCTGGGTTCAGTTTCCAGTTACACACACACACACACACACACACACACACACACACACACTAGAAATTCAATCTTTCAAGCCACGTCAAGGGAAATCATAGAAACAGGTCAACAGGTAGCTTCTATGGGCTTTCTTTGTCTAGGAGATTGAATTTGACCAGTAAAATTCTCGAGAAGGACCTGTTTTCCTATGTCACAGAGTTCATATCTATATGGAAAGACATAAGAGATGGTGAACATGGAAATTATAATTTAGAGAGAGACCAAGAAAGGTGGAGATTTGGAGAAAGAGAAGAGAGCCATAGCACTCACATAGTAAAGAATAGCTGATCTCTCTGGGGAATGGTCAGTGTAAGTGGCAAGAGAGCCCAAAGTTGGCACAAGGGGAAGCACATGCTTGGCAAAGAGGTCCAAGAGTTCACTGTCTTAGGTTTGGGAATCTTGAAGGAAAAAGCCCATGGTGGAGGGAGTTGGGGTGGGGTTTCAACAGATGGGCAGCAGGCAAGGCAGGCAACTCTCTTCCAGGGAGATTCAGGGCATTGAATATTCATTCCGTGTGCTAATACTGATGCACCTTTATTTTGTCTAATTGAATATTGATGTGAAGTCAAATTAAGCTATTTCCTTTTTATCTTGCTGATATACATAGATGTTCTAGGACACACACACACACACGAACACACATGCATGCACCCATGTGGCCAGTGGAGTTATGCAGCAATACCTGGTATAGTAGTTAAGATCACATCTAAGCTGGGCTGTGGTGGCACACATCTGAAATCCCAGCTATTTGGGAGGCTCAGGTAGGAAGACTCCAAATTGGAGGCCAGCCTCAGCAATTTAGCAAGACCCTATCTCAAAAAAAAGAAAAAAGAAAAAAAATGAAAGAAAGGAAGAAAGGAAAACGACTGTGGATGTAACTCAGTGATAGAGAGCCCCTGGGTTCAACCCTAAGTACCACTAAGGTGGGGGAGGGGAGGAGGGAAGAAGAAAGGAAGGGAAGGAGGGAGGGAGGGAGGGAAGAAACCACATCTCTGGCTGGAAGTATAGCTCAGTGGTAGAGCATTTGCCTAGCATGTGTGAAGCCCGGGGGCGGGGTGGGGGGGGGAGATCACTTCTACATTCAGCCTATTTCCAGATTCCAATTTTCTAGCTCAGTAATTTCAGTTAAGATACTTTACCTCTCTAAATTTCAGCTTCCCAAACTATAACATTGAAATAAATAAGTTCATCTCCCAGGGTTGATATGAGGAATAAATTAAATACCAGAGAATGCTTCCGACATGCCACTTGCCACATGGTACATGCAAGTTGTTTCTATTTGTTTGTTTGTTTATTTATTTATTGTGGTGCTGGGGATTGAACCCAGGGCCTAGTACATGTAAGGCAAGCACTCTACCAACCGAGTTATACCTATAGCCTTCTATTTATTAACAGTATCACAATTTTCATTCTTCTTGTTATTATAGGGAAATACCTTGCAGGTAAAGCTTAGGGAGCACTCACAATTTGAAAAGAGCAACTGTCCATGTTTGGAGTAATCTGGGAAGAGGGCAGATCATGAGGAAGTGAACTTGATATAAAATGAGAACCCTTTGTCTTCTTTACTGCTTAAATAATGTATGGCCAGCATCCTGACTCCCTGCGGCAAAAAATTGTCTGCATTTAATGATAGAGTGCTTGGGTACTTAAGGCGTTAGTATCACTGATTGAAGGGTTTGTTCTTATCATCATAAATGTCAAGATCCTGATTTTTTTTTTAACTCCACAAACATCTTTTACCTGCCTTATGCCAGGGGGGAAAGAAGCATCTAAGACAAGAAAACAGAGTAAAATGAAAAGAACAGAAACATGGGCTTCCTCGCCCCGCCCCCACTCAGTCTTCATTCTAATACATTTCCTTGCTTTAATTGCAGTTCAGTTTGGTGGCTTTAATAGATTTCCTCCATTGAAATACATAATGAAACACTACAAGTCCTCATGGTGAGCTCATTAGTTCACTTGAGGTCACGGGTATTTGTGTCTCATTTACATGGAAGATATTGCAGAGACCTCTCAATTTGATAGAGACATCAACTACAGACAGTCACAGCCACTTGAATTCCTTCATATATGCTTACCCCAAAATGACTCTCTGAAATCACAGCACCAGATAATATAATTTTAAAATACATTGGGAAATGTTCTTGTACTTTTTTTTTTTAGTTTTAGGAGGATATAATATCTTTTTATTTTATATTTATGTGGTGCTAAGGATTAAAACCTCACACATGCTAGGCAACTACTCTACCACTGAGCCACAACCCCAGCCCCTGTACCTCTTACTTTTGTATAAGGGATGGGCCAAGGAAGACCAGGAAAAGATACACACTCCTTTTTTGTGGAATCTAAGGAGGGTTCCTAAGAAATGAATTCCAGCTTCCTAGTGAGTCACAGAATTCCTTCATTTAAATTTAGTGGGTCACATTCATACCTCTTCTCACAAGAATATCTCTGCATTGTAGGATTTCATTATGAAAATCTTTGTAGCTCAGTTGGTAGAGTGCTTACCTTGCATGCACAAGGCCCTGGGTTCAATCCCCAGCACCACACAAAAAAAAAAAAAAGAAAGAAAGAAAAGAGTTGATCTGGTAGGCAGCTCTGAATCACAACACGAATTTTCCTACACCAAAATGGCTGCTGAGAATTTTACACCACTTTTCTGAAACGGAGATTTCTTCTCACTACCAGCCATTTCTCCTCACACTACATAAAAATAAGTTCATTGTTGCACACAAAGCCAAGCAGTTTTCTGATTAGACAGCCTTACAAGTCTTTCCTCATCACTTCAAGTGAAATGGTGTCTTTACTTTTAACATCTGGTCGAGTGGTCTATTGTTGAAGTCAAACTTGCTGAATCTGACCTTGAACTTGTGATCCTCCTGCCTAGGCCTCCCAAATTGCTGGGATCACAGGCAAGAGGCACCACACCCACTATTGAAGCCTCTTGAAAAGCAAGATGGACTCCTTGGGGAGCAGCGTAGGGGATATGTATATATGTATGGAAGAAAGATTGCCCAAGATGTAATTTAGCAATCAAAGGTGAGAAGATAAACAAATGCAGAGATTCAAACCCCTCAGGTGGAAAAAGTTAGGAAAGAGGTGGAAAAACAACTGATGTTGTTTTTGCTAGCCAGTAGGGGGCACAGAACATTCACTAATCAATTTCCTCATCTGTAAAATGGGATTAAAATCCAGGTTTGCAAATTTCTTGATAGCACTAGATGAGATATGTATGTGAGGCATGAGACACTGTACTTGGCTTATGGTACACAATCAGAAAGTGCTAATTCCCTCTCTTCACCCTGAAGTTCCTTGAAATTCAGTACAGCAGAAACAGGCCAACTTGGAGGGTTGCTATTGCTAGGTTTGTAACAAGGGAGGCAAATCCTTGGACCTTGTGCTTAATTTCCTCCTCTTTTGTTTCTCCCCATTTTTTCTCCTGGCTATTTTTCTTGTCTCCCTTTGTCCTCTTTCCAGATAATATGCAGTGTTTTGTTTGTTTATTTTTACTAGGGATTGAACCCAGGGGCACTTAACCACTGACCCACATCCCCAGCCCTTTTGGTATTTTATTTTGAGACAGGGTCTTGCTAAATTGTTTACCACCTTACTGAGTTGCTGAGACTGGCCTTGGACTTTTGATCCTTCTGCCTCAGCATCTTGAGCCACAGGGATTACAGGAGTGCACCACTGTGCCTAAATTAAGATTCTTTTTATTTGTTGTTGTTGTTTTGTTTGTTGTTGGTTTGTTGGTTGATTGGTTTTTCAGTTCTAGGAATAGAACCCAAGGTTTTGTGCATGCTAGGCAAGAGCTCTACCACTGAACTACACTCTTGGTCCATCTTGGGTCCTTTACATCAGTTCATCAATTATAAAAGTTAATTATCTTCTAACATTAAAAGTCTGTTCACCATCAGGCATGGTGGTGCACACCTGTAATCCCAGCAGCTCAGGACGCTGAGGCAGGAGGATTGTGAGTTCAAAGCCAGCCTCAACAAAAGCAAGGCACTAAGCAACTCAGTGAGACCCTGTCTCTAAATAAAATGCAAGATAAGGCTGGGGATGTGGCTCAGTGGTTGAGTGTCCCCAAGTTCAACCCCTGGTAATCCCCCCCCCAAAAAAAGTCTGTTCAGCATATGCTTTCATATTAATGGAAGAAATAAGAATGTGACTACATGTACCAATATTTAATCTTAGTGTTATTTTCTTTTGCTATGATGATTACTCTTTTATCAGAATAAAGTGACTCTGAGGTTATAGCATGTGTATATAGTATTCACAATGCAAAATGTTTTTACTAGTGTACTACTTAGTTTAACAAAGAAAACTTTAGTAAATGTCATTGAGAGTGTTCTTTGAAGCTGGGCACCATGGTACATGCCTGTAATCCCAGTGACTTGGGAGACTGAGGCAGGAAGATCACAAGTGTGAAACAAGTCTGGGCAACTTAGTGAGAGCCTGCCTCAAAATAAAAAAGTAAAAAGGACTGGGGATGTACTTCACCAGTAAAGCATCCTTGGGTTCTATTCCCAATACTGAAAAGAAAAAGGGCCTTCTTTGAACAAATGGAATATGCATTAAAGTATCAACAGGATTTGTCTCAACATACCATGCAATGTCTGTGGTGATAGTAGTTGGATAAGGCCCTTTTCACAGAAAACTAAAGTCAAAACATAGACCCTGTATGCATGAAAATTTTAGTACATGGTGAAACTATCACTTAAAATAAGTGGGGGGAATGAGATTTTCAGGAAACAGGATAGAAATACTTGGCTGCTCATTTGACAAAATGAAATCTTTAGATTGCTATCTCACACCATATGCAAAAATAAATTCCAGATGGTTTAAAGAACTAAATATTAACATAAATAAATATAGAGAACACTCATATTATTGGTGGTGATATAATTTCATCCAGCCACTTTAGAGGGAGCTATGACAACATATAGATATGATATAGATTTTTTTTTTCCAGTGGTGAGGATCAAACCCAAGTCCTTGCACAAACTAGTCAAGTACTCTATCACTGAGCTACACCCTCTGTCCAGGAACTATGGCAATATTTAAATATGTATACTTCAGTTTCACCATGTGCATAAAGGCAAGTGTCTAGGATGTTCACTGCAACATTGTTTACAGGTATAAACAAACAAATATCAAAATTGGATTCTTGATATAACTAAAAAGAACCAATTTTTTAAAAATCTACATATCTATCAAAACTAGGTTCAGGAGGCTGAGACAGGAGGATGGCAAGTTCAAGGCCAATCTCAGCAACTTAGTAAGACTATTTCAAAATAAAAAATAAAAGCTCAGCTCGTTGGTGCCCGCCTATAATCCCAGCAGCTTGGGAGGCTGAGGCAGAAAGATGGCAAGTTCAAAGCCAGCCTCGACAATAGTGAGGCCCTAAGCAACTCAGTGAGATCCTGTCTCTAAATAAAATACAAAATAGGGCTGTGGATGGGGCTCAGTGGTTAAGCACTCCTGGGTTCAATTCCTGGTACCAAAAAAAAAAAAAAAAAAAAAAAAAAAAGGAATGAATACCATCCCAACAGTGCCTGGGGCCTTCTTTCAACTGCCTTAGCCTCAGCACAACAGATATCTATCAGTATAAAAATGGCAAAATTGGGGCTGGGACTGAAGCTCAGCGGTAGAGCGCTTGCCAAGCTTGTGTGAGACACTGGGTTCAATCTTCAGCACCACATAAAAATTTTAAAAAGGCATTGTGTGCATCTACAACTACAAAAAAAATTTAAATGGTAAAATTAACTGTGGCATACCCACACAATGGAATACAACAGTATTAAACAACAGTTTAAATGGAACAAGTTTATTTGAAGAAGAACAATGTAGCAACATGGAAAGACATCCAAGATATATTGTTAGATGAGAAAAGCTATTCATTAAAGAATATATAGAAAATGTTTGATTTTACCCTTGCCTATTATACAAGCTACTTGGGGGACTGAGGCAGTAGGAGCTCACATTTGAGGCC
Source organism: Spermophilus citellus (assembly GCF_964194105.1). Classification (NCBI taxonomy): domain Eukaryota; kingdom Metazoa; phylum Chordata; class Mammalia; order Rodentia; family Sciuridae; genus Spermophilus; species Spermophilus citellus. The sequence goes on along the minus strand of NC_138190.1, from coordinate 133,302,052 downwards.
AATTTAGGCTATCTCAAAATAAAATAAATAGAAAAAGGGCTGGGGGCCATGGTTCAGTGGTAGAGCACTTGCCACATGCACAAGACCTAGTGTTCCATAGCCAGCACAGTAAAAAAAAAAAAAAAACACAACTTTGTCAATATTATATTTTAAAAACTGTACTATGGGCCACAGATATGGCTCAGTAGCAGAGCATTTTCCTTGCCTATGTGAGACCCTGAGTCATGATTTTGTAAATGAAAAGATAATGTCTAGAAGGCAACACAACAATCTAACTATGATTACTTCCAGAGAATGGGTTTGAGACAAAGTCTCAAGGTAACAAAGTAATTTTAGAAAATTTTTACAATGAAAAAAAATTTTTTTAAGTTGGTGGGATGTAATTTTTTTCCCCAATACTGGGTATTTAACCCAGTGTTTCAGTCAGCTACTTTGCTACTGACCCAACCAAAACAATTGTAGAGAGGAAAAATTTATTTGAGGCTCACAGTTTCAGAGGTCTGAATCCACAGAAGGTCTCTCCATTCCTCCAGCTGGAGGGGAGGCAGAACATCGCGGTCGAAGAGTGTGGTGGAAGGAAGCAGCTCACATGATGATCAGAAAGCAGAGAAAGTGAGTCTCCACTTGCCAGATACAAATATATACCCCAAAGCCACGCCCCCAATGCCCACCTCCTCCAGCCATACCCCACCTGCCTTCAGTTACCAGTTAATCGCTATCAGGGGATTAATTTACTGATTATGTTAGGACTCTCACAACCCAATCATTTCTCCTCCAAAACTTCTTGCATTGTCTCACACATGAGCTTTTGGGGAACACCACATCTAAACCATAACACCTCTATAGAACATTCTACCTCTGAGCTACATCCCCAATCTTTTTATTTTATTTTGAGACAGTCTTGCTAAACTCCCCAAGCTGGTCTCAAATTTGTGATCCTCTTGCCTCACCTCCCCAGTAGCTGGGATTACAGACCTGTGCCACCACAGTCAACAACAGGGTTTTGTTGTTGTTGTTGTTGTTGTTTTGTAGTGCCAGGGATTGAATCCAGGGCCTTGGGCATGCTAAGCAAGTGCTTTACTACAGCTACAGGCCCAGCCCTTGGCACAAGTAATTTTTAAATGCTAAAGTAAACACTGGGACTAATAAAGGCCCTAGTGAGGTCTTCCCCCACCTCCTTCCCAAATTGAGAATATCTGGATTAAAAGGTGAAAAGAAGGGAAAGGCCCTATAGAGACTTGAAACCTAGAATCAGTTCTTTGTAATGAAGTTCTGTGGCAGAAAACCTTGCATGGTAATTATAATCCTTCACTACCCCATCCTGAAATATCTTTTCTAGGTATTAGGGTTCTCTAGAGGCACAGAATCAACAGGAAGTATGATCATAAAAAGAGGATTTTACATTGGTTTACACAACCAGAAGCTGGATAGTCCACAGTGGCCATCTTCAGGCTAGAGAGCTGGAGGAACCAGTGGCTGTGCAGTCCAAGAGACTGAAGTCCCAGAACAAAAAGGACCAATTGTGCTACCCCAGTTGGAGACCAAACACTTCTGGAGAATCCCCTTTTGAATAGTGAAGGAGAGAGAGTCTGATGTTCTCAGGCAATCCCAGCAGCAATCAAGAACCCATTCAAGAAGAATTGAGCTTGCATTTGCTGCTGCTTCCTTGTTCTTCCAACTTTTATTCCATGCAAGCCACCATCCTATTGGAAGGTGCTGTCCATGTTTAGGGAGGGTCTTCATTTCAGCTGGCTGTCAAACATGCCAATCATTCCTAGACACACCCTTATTGACATACCCAGAAGCTTCTTAATGTTTGGCATCTTTTAATCCAATCAAGTTGACAATTCACGTCAACCATTACAAGTAGTGAGCTCAGTGGTAAAGCTCTTGCCTAGTATGTGTAATGCCCTGAGTTCGATCTCCAACACTGCAAGAGTAATAGTAATCATAATAGACTATACATAATACATAATATACATTAATACATAAATATACATTATTATATATACATTATGAGTGTGTGTGTGTGTGTGTGCGTGTGTATGTATAATTTTCTAGCCTCCACTTTTAGATTGGGACATTGATTCAAGTAGATTCCCAGTATAAAACACCAGTGTGTCACCTACCAGTGAGTAACCCTCAGGAGGGCAGTCTTAGTCAGCCCAGTTCAGTAATCCTTGGTACCTGGATGTGTTTGCCAGAAATTTCCTCTAGTTAGCTGTGTCTGCATCTGCATGGTTTGTCACCATATGCAATTCCACTCTACCTTTGTTTGGTGGATATCTGTAAGGCCCCTTCTGTGTATCTGACACTGTACATTAAATATTTGTTATGTAAATGTTGAATGAATAACTTTTTAAAACTTTATTGCGATCCATGAACACAATAGCATCAAGCACATTCATGTGTAAGCTTAGCTAGCTGAACCGACCAATAGAGACAAAGCTCAGTGCACAGGAATTGTGGGAAAGGAGATCTCACCTATGTACCCTAGGAGGCTACACAGAAGGGGCACTGGCCCTTTCCTAGCACCCAATTACTGATCCCATGAGCTGTATAATGCACACTTCTTCGTGTATGTATTCATTCGACAACTTACTGAGCAACCTCTCTGACTGGATGCCTCAGTCCCCATCCTAAAGGACAGCATATGGCCAGGGTAGGAGGGATGGAAGGGAAGTGTAGTGAGCTTTGCATTAGGTTCAAAGTATTGATACCTGGGAGATTTGAGGCAATTTGTGGATTTCTCTGAGCCTCAGTGGAATGGGATGATAATACCTCCCTCTAATAGAGAATTTTGTTTTTTGGTTTTGGTACTGGAGATAGAACCTAGGGTCACTTTACCCTTGAGCTACATCCCAGTCATATGTGATGTGTGTGTGTGTGTGTGTGTGTGTGTGTGTGTGTCTACAATTGTTTTTTAGACAGGGTATAAGTTGCCCAGATTGACCTCAAATTTAGATCCCTTTAGTAAAGTTATTTTTTGAAACACTCTCTTGTACAATACTCTGTACTTCCTAGGTGTTCAGTAATCGACAATCATAACAATTAACAATATAACAATTAACCTTACAGCCTTAAAGTCTTGTAGCCTAGTTGGAGTAGATGTAGGAAAAAAGAAAATATACTGAAAGAATTATTTCTAAATCAAGGCAGAGTCAAACACAGGGGGCCACAACATTGTCATCCAAAGGAAAATATAATAGCTCCCAACTGAATGTGGGATTGGGAAAGGCTCCCCAGAGAATGTGGCATTTTAAACTGGGCCTGAGAGGATGAGGAGTATTTCTATGGGCAGAGAAGAGGGAAGGTGTGAGGCCCCACCTTCTCTTGCCCATAAACACAAAGACAGCCTGGTACCAGGCACAGAATGGAATTAGGGTGATAAAGAAGAGAGACACAGTTGAGATTGTGTTTCTATAATAGCAAACATACATGTCAGCAGCAAATAAATGGATCATCACTAATCACTTGCTTCATTCAGACCCAGGAAAAAACAATTAAAAAAAGAATTGGAACTGAATATCAGGATAAAATCATTTTACTACAAAGATGGTTTTGATTGTGAGATAACCTCCAAAGAAAAAGAATCCTTTACTGGTGCATTCCATTAGCTCAAAAAATATCTTAGATACATTTGAATCTTTTGTCTGCTGGATTGAATGAAAACCCTTAAAACAAGAATGAAGAACAGACATTCCCTCAGAAATAGCACTCTGCCCAGGCATCGATCTGTGTACCAGAAACCAAATCCAAATCCTAAAATGGACTTCTGACTACATGCCCTCTCATACACTACAGTTTCATGGGTGTGGATTGCTGGAGAAGATTTCAGGCACTCTGAGGTCAGTGATTCTGTCGTCTGCCCTTCTCAGAATTCTACACTATCCTAGGCATACAGTCCCCTGAGTTTGGGTTTGTCCACTCAGTCATCTCTCTGGTCCTTCTGAGTCTTCATCACTAGGTAATTGATTTGAGTAATAACAGGAGCCACACAAGCTCATTTGGGTTACTGAGTTTAGCCCCTGAGTTTATACTTTTCACGAGACCTAGAACAACATCAACTTTTGGTTCTTGTGCAACATGCAGCAACAGGTTTACCTCTAAGTGCAAGAGAGCAGGGAAATATGGAATTTGCACAAAGTCCTAAGGAGGCATTACCACAAAATTCCATAACGTAATCACAGGCAAGAAGAGAGATATTACTAAGGCTAGGATTGGGTCATGCAAAAGACCTTGATACCGGATTGCAAATTCAAGGTCAGCCTGGGCAATTTAGTGAGACCCTGCCTCAAAATTTTAAAAAATCAAAAGTACTGCTAATGTAGCTAAGTAGTACAGCCCTTGCTTAACATGCATAAGGTCCTAAATTCAATCCCCAGCATAGCCGTGTATGATGGCACACACCTGTATTCCCAGTGAAGGCAGGAGACTGAAGCAGACATTACAAGTCCGAGGCCAGCCTTAGCAATTTAGTGAGAGCCTGTCTCAAAATTTAAAAAAAAATTAAAAAAGGACTAGAGATGTAGCTCAGGGGCAAAGCACCCCTAGGTTCCACCCTCAGTGTAGCCCCCCCCCCAAAAAAAATCCACAGCACCACCCAAAAAAAAGAAAGAAAAAAGAAAAACACCTTCATACAGCTCTAGAGCCATCAAAGTTCTGCTCTGGCATGTTGCCAACTCTGTAAGCAATGAAAAGAATCAAACAGTTCCCTGTCTGCTTAAAAAGGCAGTCTAGTCAGGCACCGTGACACATACCTGTAATCCAAGAGACTCAGGAGGATGAGGCAGGAGGATGACAAATTCAAGGCCAGCTTCAGCAAATTCAAGGTCTTTTGAAACAGGAACCCTGTCTCAAAATAAGAAATAAAAAGGGCTTAAGTGCTCCTGGGTTAAATCCACAATTAAAAACAAAAGCAGTCTATATTGTATCTTACAGTCTTTGCCAGTGACCAATAGGAAGGCTCACAAGGGTCCCAGAACATTCCAGGAGTGGAACTGATGGAGAAATCTAAGAGTGTGGCTTGGAACATAGGGACAGAACATGACTCCTCAGTTGTAGACCATCTTTTAGCCTCTCCTCCTTTTCCAGAAGTTTGGCTGTACTTTTAATTAAGTGTGGAAACTTGTCACATGGGAACTTGTTAAAAATGCAGAATCACAGGTTCCCACTTTAACAACATCCCCAGGTATTTACATGCACAGGAAAGTTTGAGGCTCGCTGCCTTAAGCCTTCTGGGCCTGTTTTCTCTTCTGTTAAACAGGGCTGAAAACACCAACCTATCTGTGAGATTGCTGCAAACATCAGATAAGACAAGCTAGGACAGTCATGTGCTGGAGCTGTTTGTTAAAGCTTTCAGGACTTTTGCAAGCCAGTAGTTTGAAATTGGGCTATAGTGGGGGCATTTACACCAGCAAAGTGAGCAGACTCTTCACATCAGTACTTTTCGCTTATTTCTTGGGGATCCAATTTACCTGTACTCTATCTTAGGGGTCTTTTACAAGTGAGTTTCCTAGATCTGTGAGCTGGGGGGGTCTGATATGTCCGACCCATGAAAAAAGTAGGGGCAGCAGCTTGAGTTTAGACCTAGGATTTGGATACCAGAAGAGAGAAGGTTAGGGCACCAACAGACCAGCTTCCCAGATTAACCAGACCCTCTCCATTTGGGCTCCCCTGGGTTCCTTGGGGCCTGCACTCCACAGCTGGGGCTCATTATCGTGTTCCTTACCAGTTAGCTGCTCAAAGGCCTTGTTCTGTTATACTGCAGAAGGCCAGCACTTTGGCAGCAAAGGAAGCCAGGCTCAGGCCACTGGGCCCTGTCCGAGGAACCTTTGAAAACAAGCTTTCAAATCATTAAGGAAATGAAAATGGAAAATAAATCCCAAGAGAGAGGAGGGAATCCGCCTACCAGCAGTTTACTTAATGCAGACTGTGCATTAATGGGACACTAAGATCACACCAAAATGAGGGAAAAAGGCACTTTAGACTTCAAGACCTTTAGACTTCACATAGGGCAAAGATGAACCGTGTAGCTATGGAACATTTGCGCACTTCAACATGTTTGCAAGGGGATCATCTGTCTCTCAGAGGTACCATAAGCATTTTGTGATGCTGAGGTTGCTATGGTGGCTGCTTTTGTGTTGAATAACAAAGTGCTATATAAACTTGGGCAAATCTGCACAAATTATGTCTGGCCTGTGGCTCCATGGCCTCTAGCTTCCACACCCTGATCAGTAATTGAAGAAACATGGTACGACCGCGGAGCAGTAGGGCTGGGACATGTGTTGTGCCAGCAAAGACACTTCCCAGGTAGTATTATCAAGTGAGTTTTTTTTTTCTCCCCTCCAACTGAACAGCCATTGATTGCTGGCATACCTTTTTTCTGGAATTATTGTGCAAGTCTTTCAGGATGAAGGCTATGATGAACAGCACTTGGTATTTTTTGCATAACAGAAAGCGCAGCCAAAGAAGCATGTTTCCATTTTGATGCACAGAAACATAATACTCTTCTTTTACTCACATTCAGTCCATATAAGTGACAAAATGATGTTTTCATATAAAATCAAAGCCTCAAAACTTACCAGTATATTGTTTCTCTTTTATCTCTTGCCTCTCTGAGCCACAACATTCCATGGAATCCAGAATCATATTATCAGAGCCCAACTTACTTTTGTCCAAGCAGAACATATTGCAGTACTGTGAAAATAATGCAGTACTGTCAGTTCCAAGTGCCTCCCGCTTTCGACACCCCCCCTTCCAGTGCCATTAGTTTTCATAAAAAAAAACTTGTCTATTTGTAGCTAGTTCACAGCCTTGGCAGAAGGGATTTGAAGAGTGCCTCAAACATATTTCATATACCCCCAGCTCCGAGCTTTATCTCAGTGGATGGCCAGGAGGTGACACTTTCCCAGAAGTAAAACATTCCAGTTTTCACAGAGCAACGTGTGTTATTCTGCACTTTTTTTGTCTCGATGTCCCAGATAACACCAAAGCCATGCACTTTTTACTCCCTTCTGGAAATGCAGCCAAGCGACAATCCACACAAAGTCAACCTCCAGCTGGGAAAGCCACTCTGGTCTCAGAGGTAAGTGCAGTGTGGTGATGACGAATGGAGCTTACAAATGGCAAAACCAGGTGTCTGGGTTTCCAAGTCCTATTAAAGGAGCGCCTTAACATCCCCGGGACTTGGGACTCAACTCCAGCTCCATACCAACTGCAACAGGGAAATGTGTGCGGACGCTTCTGATTTTCCTCATGCATTCTTTCAGGCAGCCAACTTTTACAGAGGGTAGCCACATGATTGGAGCCTGGGATTTCACTTGGCCCTGAGCCACCAGCACTAACACATGTCTAAGGACTCACAGCTGCCTGGATAGTGGTTCCCAGCACCTCTGGTGCAGATGTTGCCTTTTCAAGCTGTGTGATGTCTGCTTCTCAAGCTTCTGTGAGAAAAGAAGAGAGAACCAATGGATGTGAGCTCCAACAAGTGCCCACTCACAGGTAGAAGGATATCCAGGAAGCAAGCCAGAGAAACCCCACGCTGCTAGGACATTAGCCAGGGTCTTGGGGGCAGCAGGCTGACCCGTGTTGGCTCCAGTCCCACCCCTCTGAAGTGCCAATTCCACCCCTCCAAAGCCTCCAAGCCATGGGCGAAATCAGTTTGATTCTGAAACTAATCACTGCCTGCTCCCAGCGAAGTTTGGGAAAATACTTGGCCCATTTCTTTGCCTAGGAGGTTAGGTTAATCAATTAGAAATTTCTAATGATAAGCAAGTGATAATAACAAATGGGCTCTTATGCCTTATCTGAAATATCATGACGGCATCTGCAGGCTAGATTGTCAACAGACTTCTAGTATGTCATTAACATATTGGGTAAACTTTAGCAGGTTACTTTTATCCTCTGACTCCATTTCTCCAAGGAGGAAGTTGGGTAAGATGACCTCTGAGTCCACTTCCAGTTGTAATATTAAGCAATCCTGTGTCACACACAGTAGCTTTCAACTAGGCTGCCCCAGATGATCATCAGAAGGCTCTCTCTGCTAGGTGTGGTGGGGCATACTTCTAATTCCAGTGACTCAGGAGGCTGAGGCAGGAGGATTGCAAATTTGAGACTAGCCTCAGTAATTTAGTGATGCTCTAAGCAACTTAGTGAGGTCCTGTCTCAAAATAAAAACTAAAAAAGGGCTGGGGATGTGTGTGACTCAGTGTTAAAGCACTCCTGGGCTCAATCACTTGTAGGGAAAAATGGGGGGGGAGGAAGTTTCTCTCTTTCAGCTTCATGCCCACCTCAGATCAACTTGACAGTAATACACAAAAATCTTAGTAATAGACTGGTGGCAGCAAGAAGCAATGATCTAAGCCCACACAGCAAGAATATTTGCCACTGCATGGTATTTTGTCAGTAAAACACTTTCCAGACACAACTGCACAGCACCTAAGACAAGAAATCAACAAGAAAACACACCAACTTCATGGGTGGTCTTCTCAGATGTTCCAAAATGTTCAGTATATAAACTCACCAGGTCTACCCCATTCCCATCCCCTGAAAGACACAGGACCCTTTAACATCAGTCCTACCTGGATTGCAACAATTCACCAACCCAGAGTCTTTAGTCACCTCATCCCCTAAAATCAGCTCAGCTTTGTCCCCTGGTTCCCAGATCTCCTTGGTCCCAGGCTACCAGATGAATCTTTGCCATTGCTGCCCCTGAAACAACAGCTGCAGGTAGAGTCTCCCTTAACCCTTTGTGCTGATAGTGTCCTGGGCACCAGCCTGCAGATGGTGGGAACTAGAGATTCCAGATGTCCCAAAACCCATCCACACTTCCTACCCCTTCTGCCAGTTTGCTCACTTTTTTTTTTTGTCCTTAGCCTTCATCCCTGAAATACAATCTATTTTACCTATTTATCATCTCTTGCCCCAACTAGAATGAAAGTTCATGAGGTCAGAGATTTTTGTCTGCACCCCCCACCCCCCACCACTATTCCTCCAGTGCCAAGAACAGTGCCTGGTACAGATGAAACACTCAGAAGCTATGTGTTGAGTTAAGGAAAGAATAGTAGTAGACTCCATATATTTAATATATATTTATGGGGAAAAATTATCATTGAAAAAAGGTATTGATTTAATCCACCAAATGGGGAAAGGCCCCTATTATTCTCAGAGACCAGCTGACCTTTCAGTCCTGTTCTCTGGCAACTCCAGAGATCCTTGGGAGGGGATTTTGGGATCCCTGAGTGCAAATGCTTTGTCTCCATATCATATGTTCTTGACTTCAACAGGCTAATCCTGTCGGCTGCCTTCACACTCGCTAATCCACCCTTGTGGCTGGAAACATCCGGTGATATGTCAGAACATAGAGTCTTCTAGAGATAAAAGCAACCACAGAGAATGCTTCCTGAGTGCCAAGCTCTGTGTTTGAGGACATTTCTGGCACTACGAGCAAAGCTCACAATCACCCCTTGAGATGAGTACCATTTTATTCTTGTTTTTTCCAGTGAGGAAACTGGGCCTGAAGGAGGTTGTTTCTTACTCAAGTGCTCCCAGCCAGAAGTGATAAGTCCAGACTTCAAATCCAGCTCTTAAACACTAAGTCCCACACTCCTCTCTTATCTCCTGTCGTCTGTCTTCTTCTTGCTGCTGAAGTCATCTCCCCACCCTCAAGACTGGAAATTTGTGTTTGAGGATTACAAAATGCAGATGTGACTATGAGGGTGAGGATATCTTTTCACCTGAAAACAGAGCCAATTTCTCTCTATGAGCAGAATTAAGGATAAAAACGAAGAAAGTTGGGCAATAATTTTTTTTTTTTTTTAGAAAACCTGTGTTCAAACTCTGATTCAGTCTGCCTAGCATGCATGAGGCCCTGAGTTCTATCCCCAGTATCAAATTTTAAAAGAATTCTGGAGCTGAGGTTGTGGCTCAGTGACAGAGCACTTGCCTGGCATGCATGAGGCACTGGGCTTGATCCTCAGCACCACATACAAATAAATAAAATAAAGGTCCATTAACACTAAAAATATTTTTAAAAAAAAAGAATTCTGACTCAGTCAATTTACTAGACCAAGTCACAAGTTACAAGAAGGAAGAATATTATTGACTTGACAGCATTGTCAGGAAGATAAAATGTGATGATTTTTTTTTTTTTCAGAAAGGGTCAAGTCCAGTACCTGGCACCTCATAGCAAGCTCTTAAATGTTTCTTTCTTTCTTGTCATTTCAACCTCAGAGATGAGTGTCCTCTTTGTACTTGCTTCCAGCCTCCAAGACACTGCTTTAAGGGGAAGAGAACTTTTCCACCTTCAGGGACAATCTGCTTTTTCCTTTAATTCATGGATTTCTTTGTCATTTTGAAGGCCCTCATATTAAAGGTATGGAATTTCGAGAAGTGGAGATGATGACCTAAAAATAGTCCTCTTCATAAAAATAACAAGAGCTGAAAATCCATTATGATAGAATGAAGAATTCTTCACGTTGCCATTCTTTTGAATAATTGGCCAATGACCATTCAGATCTTAATCCTGCTGATCCTAGAAGAGATGAGCAAATCAAAATTCACATTGTCAAAATGCAATTCATGTCAAAGATGAAGAAAATATGAAACCCAATGAAGAATCTTTTGTCTGAAGGATGTGTTTCAAAAATTTTGAA